>NC_140989.1:126105004-126698040 GCF_052327205.1 Somniosus microcephalus | reverse complement strand
CTGTGCGAGACGGCCGGCGGGCCCGGTTGCCAGGGTAACCCTTGACGCTCACCAAGCCCCGACCCCCGGCCGAGCCAGAGAGAGAGAGAGACGCCGCGTCTCAGCTGCTCCTGCTGCGCGCGCACCCTTTAGTAAGGTAGCGGCGCTGGGCTGAGGCCCGTCCCTCCAGCCTTCGAGTGGGGCCGGGAGGTGCCTAGCTCAGGCGTGGGTGCGGAGGAGAGGCCGAGGCTTCGAGGCCTACCTGGAAAAACGGGGAAAGGTAGGAAAATTAATGAGATTAGATAAGTTAATGACTTTCTAAATCATTTTTTTTTAAAACAATATGTGTTTTAAAAGCAACGTTTTTTTTAAAGACGCACAAAGCGGGAAAAAGGAAAAGTTTGGAATCAAGATGGTGGCGACTCACCTCGGTTCAGAACGATAAGGCCCGCCCACACACGCACCGATTGGCCCGGCAGCACACGCCAGCAACCCGGCGTACGATTGGTCGAGCTCGAGGTCACTCTGTCGCTAATGAGCGGATAATGAGATGCTAATGAGCGGAATGTTAAGGTTTTTCGGATACCGCGGGTGCGATTTTAGCCCGGCCGAAACGTAAATACGCTTAAAACCGTTTTGGAAAGGTAAGCTTTCTTTCGACGTAACGCACGCGTAGGTACGCCCTGTAACTTTCGAGCGCATAGCCGCCCAGACGCACACGTGCAGACAGAAGGACAGACAGAAGGACCGATTTATATATATAGATATATATAGATTACGTGCCATAGAAAGAAAGACAGACTTGCATTTATAAAGCGCCTTTCACGACCACCAGACATCCCATCCCATCTCATTGAAACATATCAGATTCTGAAGGGGATTGACAGGGTAGATGCAGAGAGGTTGTTTCCCCTGGCTGGAGTGTCTAGAATTAGGGGCATAGTCTCAGGATAAGGGGTTGGCCATTTAAGACTGAGATGAGGAGGAATTTCTTCTACTCCGAGGGTTGTGAATCTTTGGAATTCACAGCCCTCTTATGCTGAGTCTTTGAATATATTTAAGGCTGAGATAGATAGATTTTGGACTCTAGGTGAATCAAGGGATATGGAGATTGGGTGGGAAAGTGGAGTTGAGGTCGATGATCAGATGTTATTGAATGGCGGAGCAGGCTCAAGGGGCCGAATGGCCTACTCCTGGCTCCTAATTCTTATGTTCTTATGTTCAAGCTGCTTTGCAGCCAATGAAGTACTTTTTGAAGTGGAGTCGCTGTTGTAATGTAGGACTGTGTGCGCCTGTGTGTTACTGAATGAGAGTGTAAGGGCAACAACGAGCCAAGAGTAATAATTGCTGGGCAGCGACACCATGCCTTCAAACTCTCCCCCTGCCCCACCCCCCACCTCCCCACCACTCCTTCCACAGACTCTAGGCCAGATAATGTCAAGCCCCACCTGCTTGAATGTAGACAGCTCCTTCAAATCAGCAGCTCACCGTAGTGCATGTGCACTCTCTGTGGATGTGAGTGAGACATTAAGATGTTAAAAAATTTTGCTGTTGCTTTGACAGGTCTTCCACTCCAATCAAGATCACTCTGCTTTACTCTCCCTCCTGCACCAGGACCTCCAAGGCATCCTCAGTTATCAGGGAGCTTTATATTCTGGTATCTACCACCCACTGAGAAATAATTGTTAGGCCATTGATGGACACAAGAATTGTTGCCTTGCAGAAAGATTTTGTTACCAAACAGCTATTGGCCTTTCCAGTTTCAGCTGCTGTATTCCTCTGCTCTGACATACAAAATTATCGTGTTGTTATCGGTGCAGAATGTTTTAATTAACACTTGAACAGTAGGGGCCACAAAAGCATTTCTTCACTAAACAACAGCACAATAACTCTTCCTTTGCAGGGATCCTTCTGCTACGTAACAGAACATGTTAAGACTTGCCTGTCCCTGTACTAGTGTTACTACAGAGAATGGATGACCCCCTTCGGAGTAACTCTCTGCTTTCATAACGTGAGCAGCATCATTCAGGAATGCCGGCAAAAAAACTTGTAGGAGGTGAGGTGAGGGTGTAGGATTGGGCAGAGTTGATGAATTTTCAACTTATTCAGTGCAAAATTCAAATCACAGCTACTATCAGATCCAAAGCAATTCTGTCCTCTTCCAAACAACAACAAATGTTTCCTTTTTCACCTGATCATTCGAACTTGTGTCTGCCCAAGTCAAATGTGATGAAACAGTCTTTAACGCCAGATACAAGAAAAACATGGGCTGCCAAACAACAACAACTTGTATTTATATAGCGCCTTTAACGTAGTAAAACGTCCCAAGGCGCTTCACAAGAGTATTAGACAAAAATTTGACACTGCGCCACGTAAAAATAAATTAGGGCAGATGAAAGAGGTAGGTTTTAAGGAGCGTCTTAAAGGAGGGGAGAGGTAGCGAGGCAGAGAAGTACAGCGCCTTTAACGTAGTACAACATCCCAAAGCGCTTCACAGGAACATTAGACAAAATTTGACACCGAGCTACATAAAGAGATTAGTGCAGGTGATTAAAAACTTGATCAAAGAGGTAGGTTTTAAGGAGCATCTTAAAAGGAGGAAAGAGAGAGGTAGAGAGGGAATTCTAGAGCTTAGGGCCTAGGCAACAGAAGGTATGGACACCAATGGTGGAGCGATTAAAATTGGGGTTGCGCAAGATGCCAGAACTGGAGGAGCGCAGAGAGCTCAGAGGGTTGTAGGACTCTAGATTTGCTATGGCTAATGGCCAGGAAGTCGTGTGTTCCTAGTAAGGTTGTCAATCCTCCAGGAATTGCAGATTAATCTCCAGGACACTGCTGGGAGCAACTCGGGAGAAAAATCATAGGGGCATTAAAAAAATTTAATTTTATTTCGACAATTTTGTTGATTAGTTATAAAAATGCTGGTGATGGGAAAGAAAAGGCTGTTTGACTGACAAGTCAAGAATCATCCATCGGTTAATGAAGAGTCTGTTTGCTTTCCAATTGTTCGCGGGAAAGCATGTACATGTCGGGTGACCAATGGGAGGGGGACTGTGGGGGCAGGGAAATTAGACGCAGGTCATGTGATGGCACCCCCAGGAATACATCCTGCCAGAGTTGGCAACATACTTCCTGGCTACCAGCCTTAGCCGGGAAGTATGTTGCCGGGAGGTTCTGCTGAGGGAGTTTGAGGAGCTAGGATCCAAATTAAAAAGCAGAACCTCAAAAAGGTAATAATCTCTGGATTGTTATCTGAGCCACGTGCAAATTGGCATAGGGACAAACAGATTAGAAGTTTAATGCATGGAGAGGGGGAAGTACAGAGAGACCTGGGTGTTCTTGTACACCAGTCACTGAAGGCGAGCATGCAGGTGCAACAGGCGGTCAAGAAGGCAAACGGTATGCTGGCCTTCATAGCAAAAGGGTTAGAATACAGGAACAGGGATACCTTGCTGCAGCTGTACAGGGCACTGGTGAGACCACACCTCGAGTACTGTGTACAGTTTTGGTCGCCTCATCTGAGGAAGGATGTTCTTGCCATGGAGGGGGTGCAGCGGCGATTCACCAGGCTGATACCAGGAATGGCGGGAATGACCTATGAGGAGAGACTATGTAGTTTAGGGATGTACACACTGGAGTTTAGAAGATTGAGAGGGGACCTCATAGAAGTGTATAAAATTCTGACAGGTCTAGACAGACTGGATGCAGAAGGAATGTTTCCCTTGGCGGGTGAGAACAGAACTAGAGGACATAATTTAAGGATAAGGGCTAAACCATTTAGGACAGAGATGAGGGGGAATTTCTTCACTCAGAGAGTGGTGAACCTGTGGAACTCATTGCCACAGAGGGCAGTGTACGCCAGCTCATTAAATATATTTAAGAGGGAATTAGATATATTTCTACGGGCAAAAGGGGTTAAGGGTTACGGAGAGAAGGCGGGGACGGGATACTGAATTAAAGGATCAGCCATGATCTCATCGAATGGCGGAGCAGGCACGAAGGGCCGAATGGCCTACTCCTGCTCCTATCTTCTATGCATCTATGCATCTATGCATGGCTCAAGGAGTGGTGTGGGAGGAAGGGGTTTCAGTTCATGTGGCGCTGGCACCAGTAGGGGAAAGAGGGAGCTGTTCCGTCGAGACGGGCTCCATTTAAACCGAGCTGGAACCCGTGTCCTGACGAACCGAATAACTAGGGCAGTAGACAGGGCTTTAAACTAATGAAGGGGGGTTGGGAGGATTCAGGAAATAGTAGATTTAAAAACAGCGAGAGAAATGTCAAGGCTCTAGAGCAGAGTAGAGTTTTGGGTAAAAATAAGCAGAGTGGGTCAGGAAGGGGGAAAGAGAGTAACAGAGGTAATAAGACATCAATGACTAAGGTGACATCAGGGAAAAATAGAAATAAGTCAAAGCTAAAGGCACTATATTTGAATGCGTGAAGCATTCGCAACAAAACAGATGAATTAATAGCACAGATAGAAATTAACAGGTTTGATCTGATAGCCATAACGGAGACGTGGTTTCAAAGTGACCAAGGTTGGGAACTAAATATTCCAGGATACTTAACTTTTAGAAGAAGTAGGCAAAATGGAAAAGGAGGCGGGGTAGCCCTGATAATAAAGGATGGGATAAAGACAACAGAGAGAAAGGATCTTAGCTCCGAAAATCAAGAAGTAGAATCAGTTTGGGTGGAGCTAACAAACAGCAAGAGGCAGAAACATTGGTGGGAGTGGTTTATAGGCCCCCAAACAGTAGTTGTAATGTAGGGCTGAGTATAAATCAGGAAATTAGAGGCGCATATAACAAGGGTAATACAGTAATCATGGGAGACTTTAATTTACATATGGACTGGGCAAACCAAATTTGCAGTAATAGTGTGGAGAACGAATTCATGGAATGTATGCAAGATAGTTTTCTAGATCAGTATGTTGAGGAACCAACTAGGAAACAGGCTATTTTAGATCTATGAGAAAGAGTTAATTAATAACCTTGTAGTAAAGGGGCCTTTAGGGAAGAGTGACCATAATATGATAGAATTTTATATTCAGTTTGAAAGTGATTTAGTTAAATCCGAAACTAGGGTCTTCAATCTGAGCAAAGCAAACGGAGGGGCGAGTTGGCTACGGTAGATTGGGAAACGACATTAAAAGATATGATGGTAGACAAGCAATGGCTAGCATTTAAAGAATGAATTAACCCTTACAGGCTGAGGCAAGAGAAGTTATAATGGGGAATAAGGAAATGGCAGAGAAATTAAACAAATACATTGGGCTCGATTTTGTCATGGGGCGGGCTGGGGCGTGTCAGCCGCTTTTTGTGTTATCCACCCTTCTCCACTTTGATGTGGGGGAAAAATGCGATTTTCACCTAATTGGCCAATTGATTCCCAGCGTGTGGGAACCCCTGGCCCAAAGAGTCTTTCCATTCTGAAAGTCGCCTCCGATGACGTCATCAATGCTTCTGGATTTAAGGCCTGCAAGCAGCCTTGCTTCTTCTGCAGACTTTGAATCGATCACACCACTGGCCATAAAGTTTATTCAGCCAATATGTCCAGCAGTAGGCCAAAGTCTGCACCAAGGTTCGATGACGCAGCCCTGCAAGCTCTGGTGGAGGGAGCAAGAGGAAGTAAGGAGGTGCTCTTCCCTTCCTCAGGGAGAAAAAAGCCTCCCCAGCAGATGAAAGCTTTGTGGATGCAAGTGGCCCAGGAGGTCAACTCGCTGTCTATGTGCTGCAGAACCTGGCTGCAGTGCAGGAAGAGATTTCATGACCCTTCTGCGCACTGGAAAAGTGAGTATGACTTTCCCATCACCCTTAATCTGATCCCCATTGCCTCTCCTCACCAGCACTCAGCTTTGACAACCTCTTCCTCCACATCCCACTTGACACTTACATCCCTGCACCCTTACCCATTCCCTCTCTCGCTATGGTCACATTCACCTAACTATTCGACCATGCAGCCCTCACACTCCCCATTGCCGTGATTCTATGAAAACAACTTACAACACACAGGGAGGGCCCTTGGTCTTGCCAACTCACTCCATCGTTGTCTCCTTCTAGCCATCAATGATATGGATTCTCTACACTCACTCCTTCATTCTCACTCAAACTCCACTTGTCTCCCTCATTGCAGGAAAAGAGAGCTCACAATAAGAGGGAGTGTGCGAGGACAGGAGGAGGGCCACCCTCAGTAACCCAGTTCACCCCCTGGGAGGAGGCGGCCCTGGAGATCATGGGAGTGGAGGAGGACGGGAAGGCGGTGGTGTAGTGGTTATGTCACTAGACTAGTAAGCCAGAGGCTCAGTCAAATGCTCCGAGGATATGGGTTCAAATCCCACCACGGCAGCTGGTGGAGTTTAAATTCAATTCAATTTAATTCTGGAATTAAATGTTAGTCTTAGTAATGGCGACCATGATACCATTGTCGATTGTTGCAAAAACCCATCTGGTTCACTAATGTCCTTTAGGGAAGGAAATCTGCCGTCCTTACCTGGTCTGGCCTACATGTGACTCCAGACCCACAGCAATGTGGTTGACTCTTAATGCCCTCTGAAATGGCCTAGCAAGCTACTCAGTTGTAAACAACCGCTACGAATAAGAATAAAACCGGACGGACCACCCGGCATCGACCTCGGCACCGGAAACAACAACGGCAAACCCAGCCCCGTCGACCCTGCAAAGTCCTCCTTACCAACATCTGGGGGCTTGTGCCAAAATTGGGAGAGCTGTCCCACGGACTAGTCAAGCAACAGCCTGACATAGTCATAATTACCGAATCATACCTTACAACCAATGTCCCAGACACCACCATCACCATCCCTGGGTATGTCCTGTCCCACCGGCAGGACAGACCCACCAGAGGTGGTGGCACCGTGGTATACAGTCGGGAGGGAGTAGCCCTGGGAGTCCTCAACATTGACTCAGGACCCATGAGGTCTCATGGCATCAAGTCAAACATGGGCAAGGAAACCTCCTGCTGATTACCACCTACCGCCCTCCCTCAGCTGATGAATCAGTACTCCTTCATGTTGAACACCAATTGGAAGAAGCACTGAGAGTAGCAAGGGCACAAAATGTCCTCTGGGTGGGGGACTTCAATGTCCATCACCAAGAGTGGCTCGGTAGCACCACAACTGACCGAGCTGGCCGAGTCCTAAAGGACATAGCTGCCAGACTGGGTCTGCGACAGGTGGTGAGGGAACCAACAAGATGGAAAAACCTACTTGATCTCGTCCTCACCAATCTACCTGTTGCAGATGCATCTGTCCATGACAGCATTGGTGGAAGTGACCACCGCACAGTCCTTGTGGAGACGAAGTCCCGTCTTCATGTTGAGGATACCCTCCACCGTGTTGTGTGGCACTACCACCGTGCTAAATGGGACAGATTTCAAACAGATCTGGCAACTCAAAACTGGGCATCCATGAGGCGCTGTGGGCCAACAGGAGGAGGCTCCAAAAATATCCCCATCCTCAATGATGGTGGAGCCCAGCACGTGAGTGCAAAAGACAAGGCTGAAGCATTTGCAACTATCTTCAGCCAGAAGTGCCGAGTGGATGATCCATCTCGGCCTCCTCCCGAAGTCCCCAGCATCACAGATGCCAGTCTTCAGCCCATTCAATTCACTCCACGTGATGTCAAGAAACGGCTGAAGACACTGGATACTGCAAAGGCTATGGGCCCTGACAACATTCCGGCAATAGTACTGAAGACTTGTGCTCCAGAACTAGCTGCGCCCCAGCCAAGCTGTTCCAGTACAGCTACAACACTGGCACCTACCCGGCAATGTGGAAAATTGCCCAAGTATGTCCTGTCTACAAAAAGCAGGACAAATCCGACTCGGCCAATTACCGTCCCATCAGTCTACTCTCAATCATCAGCAAAGTGATGGAAGGTGTCGTCGACAGTGCTACCAAGCGGCACTTACTCAGCAATAACCTGCTAACTGACGCCCAGTTTGGGTTCCGCCAGGGCCACTCAGCTCCTGACCTCATTACAGCCTTAGTCCAAACATGGACAAAAGAGCTGAATTCAAGAGGCGAGGTGAGAGTGACTGCCCTTGACATCAAGGCAGCATTTGATCGAGTGTGGCATCAAGGAGCCCTAGCAAGACTGAAGTCAATGGGAATCAAGGGGAAGACTCTCCATTGGTTGGAATCATACCTAGCACAAAGGAAGTTGGCTGTGGTTGTTGGAGGTCATTCATCTCAATCACATGACATCACTGCAGGAGTTCCTCAGGGCAGTGTCCTAGGCCGAACCATCTTCAGCTGTTTCATCAATGACCTTCCCTCCATCATAAGGTCAGAAGTGGGGATGTTCGCTGATGATTGCACACTGTTCAGCACCATTCGAGACTCGTCAGATACTGACGCAGTCCGTGTCCATATGCAGCAAGACCTGGACAACATTCAGACTTGGGCTGACAAGTGGCAAGTAACATTCGCACCACACAAGTGCCAGGCAATGACCATCTCCAACAAGCGAGACTCTAACCATCTCCCCTTGACATTCAATGGCATTACCATCGCTGAATCCCCCACTATCAACATCCTGGGGGTTACCATTGATCAGAAACTGAACTGGACCAGCCGTATAAATACTGTGGCTACAAGAGCAGGCCAGAGGCTGGGAATTCTGCGGCGAGTGTCTCACCTCCTGACTCCCCAAAGCCTTTCCACCATCTACAAGGCACAAGTCAGGAGTGTGATGGAATACTCTCCACTTGCCTGGATGAGTGCAGCTCCAACAACACTCAAGAAGCTCGACACCATTCAGGATAAAGCAGCCCGCTTGATTGGCACTCCATCCACCACCTTCAACATTCACTCCCTCCACCAGTGGCGCACTGTGGCTGCAGTGTGTACCATCTACAAGATGCACTGCAGCAACTCGCCAAAGCTCCTTCAACAGCACCTTCCAAACCCGCGACCTCTACCACTTAGAAGGACAAGGGCAGCAGACGCATGGGAACATCACCACCTACAAGTTCCCCTCCAAGCCACACACCATCCTGACTTGGACCTGTATCGCCGTTCCTTCACTGTCGCTGGGACAAAATCCTGGAACTCCCTTCCTAACAGCATTGTGGGTGTACCTACACCATATGGACTGCAGCGGTTCAAGAAGGCGGCTCACCACCATCTTCTCAAGGGCAATTAGGGATGGGCACTAAATGCAGGCCTAGCCAGCGACGCCCACATCCCATCAATGAATTTTTAAAAAAGTGGGGGACGGACAGACGGGTGCACCAGAGCAAGCTGGCGACAGAATAGTTTATCATCTCTCTCATTGACATTGCATGAGTCATTGATAATGGTTCTGATGCTCTAACAGATTGAATATTGCAGATGATCAAAAGTCAATGTGCATGTAACCTTGGCCTCACATCTCTGACTTTTTCCTTTACTCCCCCACAGGACCATCGAAGGCCCCCGTCCCCACTATCCAGGAGGAACAGCCTGAGCCTCCAGACTCCTCAGAGGAAGCTGCAACCTCTGAGGGCGCAGCGTCAGCAGAATTAAGCGCACCCAGCACCAGGGCAGACACTCACACCTTAGTGGTACCTTCGCGAGATAGAGTAGTGTTGTCACCTGGTGTATCACAGCTCATAAGTGAGCATCAGCAGATTGTGGAGACAGGGACAGCAGTGGAGAGTCCTAGTCGGAGGGCGCAGGACTCTGCCAGCTCGGCTCAGCTGCATGTCGACCCTCTGCCTCCGGGTCCATCCAGAAGAGGAGCGGTGCTGGAACTCCAGGAAGAGGTGCAGGAGTCTCTGGCAGGTTTTGGCTCCAGGGTCGCTGCAAGTGTGGAGCGAATGGAGGAGTCCATCGCGAACATGAGCAGAGCCTTTGTGGAGGCGCTGGCGCATGAACACATCACCACGGAAAGGATGGCAACCTCCGTGGAAAGGATGGCTGCCTCCATGGTAAGGTTGGCTACTGTAGAGGAGAGGTTGGTTACGGTAGAGGAGAGGATGGCTACGTCCATGGAGGAGCTTAGTCGTCAGGGTATGGAAAACATGGTCTTTGTTCAGAATAGACTGACATCTCTTGAGGAGCGATGGTCAGCTATTGAGCAAACAAACCAGACCTTCAGGCAAGTCCTCGGGAGTAGGACTTCCAGTGCAGAAACGGGTCCTCATGGCCCCCCTGAATTGCAGCAAGGTGCTGTCAAGTCACTTGCTAGCTCTGAAGTGGGGCTGACCCATGAGAGGGATGTTGGTGGCAGACAACAAGGAAGTGGGGGCTCCTCTCCAAGCGCTCACACGACCATGCCACTGCAAAGCCCTCGGTCAGAGCCCCACCAGAGTCCCCACCCAACTGAGATCAGCGTCTCAACCCTTGTACAGCCGCAGGAGCAGCAGACTGTTGCCGAGCCCTCACAGGTTCGCAACCCCAGAGGACGCCCGCCAAAGGTGTCGAGACAGGAGCAGCAAGAAAGTGAGCAAGGGGCCTCCACATCTGCTGAAGCTACAGGGGAAGCACTACGTAGGAGCACGCGCAAGAGGAAGATAATGCACAAGTAGTCATAAGGGTAGTCACGTGTTTATTTTTGAAATGCCATCAGTTGCTTGTTTTGATAGAAAATTCTGATGGCAAACTGTTGCAGTTGTGGCCTGTGTCATTTTGCAAATGGGACTTCCACAATGAGGGCTTAGGGCGACTTGCAATGGTCAGTATGGTGGTCAGGGTGATAGGAATCCGCAGGTTCTTGGCCATCGTCAATACTTTGATAAGAAGATGCGAGACAAAAGTTTTTGATTGTCCAGGCTAAGCAAATCTGGCCAAGATGAGTGCGTCCCTTGCATCCCGGCCAGCAATGTGCTCGCATGCTGCTGCCGCCGCTGGTTGATGCGTCTCTGCAAGCTGGTTGTTGTCGCTCTCCTCATCTGAGGAGGCTATGTAATGAGCCACTTGTTCCTCAGGCATCTGCAAGCCACGATGCTGTGCCATGTTGTGAAGTGCACAGCAAACCACGACCATTCTGGAGACCCTGGCTGCTGAGTACTGCAGGGCTCCACCTGATCTATCCAGGCCTCTGAAGCGCATCTTCAGCAAGCCGATGGTTTGCTCGATTAAGGATCTGGTGGAAATGTGGCTGGAGTTGTAGCGCTCTTCAGCTTCGTTGGATGGCCTCCTCAACCGCGTCATTAGCCACATCTTCAGGGGCTAGCCCTCGTCTCCAAGTAGCCATCCGTTAAGTTGGTCTGGCGGACTGAAGAGCGGAGGCACACTAGACTGGCACAGGATGAAGGAGTCATGGCAACTGTCAGGGTACTTGGCACAAACATGCAAAATTTCCTTCTTGTGGTCACACACCAGCTGCACGTTGAGGGAGTGGAAGCCCTTGCGGTTGACAAAAATACCTGGATTGTGATGGGGTGCCTTAAGGGCCACATGTGTGCAGTCAACGACGCCCTGCACCCTTGGAAAGCCTGCCAGATTGTCAAACCCAACCGCACATGCGGTTACACTGGCTTGATCCTTGGAGAAATGGATGTTATTGTGCCATCGTGCCATCACGCAGAGGGCATCGGTTACCTGCGTGATGCAAGTGTGTGCCCCGCCTGGGAGACGCCGCTGATCCCTGGAATGAGCCTGAAGCAAAAAAGTTGAGTGCGGTGGTGACTTTGACGGCCACTGGTAAGGGGTGTCCAACTGCTCCTCTGGGCTCCAGGTCTTGCTGTAGCATTGCGCAGGTGTCACCCACTACCTCTCGAGAAAGTCCGAGCCTCCTTTGGCACTGCTGCTCAGTCATGTTGAGGTAGCTGATCCTCTGTAGACTCTGTTTGGGAGGTATCTCCTGCGCCGACGGGCTTCCATGCGCTGGCGCCTTCTGGCCTGTGCAGCTTCAGGTGGGTGAGCAGCAGCTTGGCGCTCCTGTTGCTGCTGCTGCTGTTGTTCATGGTTCTGCTGCTGCCGCGGCTGGTCTTCGTCCAAATCTGATGTCCAGGAGGAAAGGAAATAAATGGTCGCCATGCTTCTGGTATATGCCTCAGTTGAGGAAGCGCTCAGTCACGGTGGGGAGGGGTTTCCCAGGAGGTCACACTGGAGATGGGTCTCAGGCTCCAAACTTCCACAACAATGAGTAGGCCGCTAAAAGTTCCCCAGACCCGAGACAACAAAGTTCTGCCAGCTGCAAATGATGATTGCTGAAAACTCCTTTTTAATGGTGGAGCTGCAGCTGGTAGTAAGTAATCCATTTGTGCTACCGCCAGGTTTCACTGGCGTGTTTCAGAGGAGGAGTGCAGCACGTGGGAAAACTGTTAAAATCACAAAGGACCCTCAAAATGGGATTATAGAGGCACTTAACTGGTTGTTAAGGGCCTTAAGGGCCCATCCCACCTCTTGGAGGCGGGATGGAAATGGGATCAGAAAACACACATTTGGAAAAATTGCTCGGAGGCCCGATCGGGCCCGCCCACCAGTTTTTGCGATTTTAACACCTCACACGCCTCCAATCCCGCCTCCTCGGGCCTGGCAAAAATGATAGAAACATAGAAGACAGGAGCAGGAGTAGGCCATTAGGCCCCTCGAGCCTGCTCCGCCATTCAATGGGATCATGGCTGATCATCCAAATTCAGTACCCTGTCCCTGCTTTCTCCCCATATCCCTTGATCCCCTTAGCCTTAAGAAATATATCTAACTCCTTCTTGAATATATTTAATGAATTGGCCCCAACTGTCTTCTGTGGTAGAGAATTCCACAGGTTCACCACTCTCTGGGTGAAGAAATTCCTCCTCATCTCAGTCCTAAATGGCTTACCCCTTATCTTTAGACTGTGACCCCTGGTTCTGGACTCCCCCGCCATCGGGAACAGCCTTCCTGCATCTAGTCTGTCTAGTTCTGTTAGAATTTTATAAGTTTCAATGAGATCCCCTCTCATTCTTCTAAGCTCTAGCGAATTTAAGCCTAATCGACCCAATCCCTCTTCATATGTCATTCCTGCCATCCCAGGTATCAGTCTGGTGAATCTTCGCTGCACTCCCTCCATGGCAAGAACATCCTTCCTCAGATAAGGTGACCAAAACTGCACACAATACTCAAGGTATGGTCTCACCAAGGCCCTGTACAACTGCAGCAAGACATTCTTGCTCCTGTACTCGAATCGTCTCGCTATGAAGGCCATCATACCATTTGCCTTCTTAACCGCCTGCTGCACCTGCATGCTTACCTTCAGCGACTGGTGCACAACGACACCCAGGTCTCGTTGCACTTCCCCTTTTCCCAATCTATTGCCGTTCCAATAATAATCTGCCTTCCTGTTTTTGCCACCAAAGTGGATAACCTCGCATTTATCCACATTATACTGCATCTGCCATATCGCCCAACCTGTCCAAATCATACTGGAGTTTCTCTGCATCCTCCTCACAGCACACATGCCCACCCAGCTTTGTGTCGTCTGCAAACTTGGAGATATTACATCTAGTACCCTCGTCTAGATCATTAATATATATTGTGAATAACTGGGGTCCTAGCACCGATCCCTGCGGTACCCCACTAGTCACTGCCTGCCACTCGGAAAAAGACCCGTTTATTCCAACTCTTTGTTTCCTGTCTGCCAACTAGTTTTCTATCCAAGTCAGTACATTACCCCCAATCCCATGTGCTTTAACTTTGCACGCTAGTCTCTTATGCGGGACCTTATCGAAAGCCTTCTGAAGGTCCAAATACACCACATCCACTGGTTCTCCCTTATCTATTCTACATCCTCAAAAAATTCCAGTAGATTAGTCAAGCACGATTTACCTTTTGTAAATCCATGTTGACTTTGTCAGATCCTGTCACTGTTTTCTAAGTGCTCTGCTATTACATCTTTTACAATGGACTCTAGCATTTTCCCCACTACCGATGTCAGGCAAAAATCGAGCCCTTTGTGTCTGTCTTCACGGAAGAAGACGCAGAACACTTCCCAGAAATAGTGGAGAACCAAGACTCTAGCAAGAATGAGGAACTGAAAGAAATTAGTATCAATAAAAAAAAAGTACTGGAGAAATTAATAGGACTGAAAGTCGATAAATCCCCTGGACCTGATGGCCTACACCCTAGGGTCTTGAAAGAGGTGGCTATAGAGATAGTTGATGCATTGGTTGTCAGTTTCCAAAATTCCATAGATTCTGGAACGGTTCCCGCGGATTGGAAGGTAGCAAATGTAATCCCACTACTTAAGAAAGGAGGGAAGAGAGAAAACGGGGAACTACAGACCAGTTTGCCTGACATCAGTAGTAGGGAAAATGCTAGAATTTATTATTATTAAGGACGTGGTAACAGGGCACTTAGAAAATAATAATAGGATTGGGCAGAGTCAACACAGATTTATGAAAGGGACAAATATGTTATTTGAGGTTGTAACTAGCAAAATAGATGAGGGGAAACCAGTGGATGTAGTGTATTTGGATTTTCAGAAGGCATTCAATAAGGTGCCACACAAGAGGTTATTAACAAAATCAGGGCTCATGGGGTTGGAGGTAATATATTAGCATGGATTGAGGATTGGTTAACGGACAGAAAAGAGAGTAGGAATAAACGGGTCATTTTCGGGTTGGCAGGCTGTAACTAGTGGGGTACCGCAAGGATCAGTGCTTGGGCCTCAGCTATTCACAATCTACATCAATGATTTGGATGAGGGGACTAAATGTAATATATCCAAGTTTGCTGATGATACAAAGCTAGGTGGGAATGTAAGTTGTGAGGAGGATGCAAGGAGGCTTCAAGGGAATATAGACAGGCTAAGTGAGTGGGCAAGAACATGGCAAATGGAATATAATGTGGAGAAATGTGAAGTTATCCACTTTGGTAGGAAAAATAGAAAAGCAGAGTATTTTTTAAATGGAGAGAGATTGGGAAATGTTGGTGTTCAGGGGGACCTGGGTGTCCTTATACATGTAACACTGAAAGTTAACATGCAGGTACAGCAAGCAATTAGGAAAGCAAATGGTATGTTGGCCTTTGTTACAAGAGGATTTGAGTGTAAGAGTAAAGACGTCTTACTGCAATTATATAGAGCCCTGGGTGAGACCACAGCTGGAGTATTGTGTACAGTTTTGGTCTTCTTACCTAAGGAAGGATATACTTGCCATAGAGGGAGTGCAACGAAGGTTCACCAGACTGGTTCCTGGGGAGGGGGGATTGTCCTATGAGGAGAGATGGAGTAGACTAGGCCTACATTCTCTAGAGTTTAGAAGAATGAGAGGTGATCTCATTGAAACATACAACATTCTTACAGGGCTTGACAGGGTAGATGCAGGGATGATGTTTCCCCTGGCTGGGGAGTCTAGAACCAGGGGTCACAGTCTCAGAAGAAGGGGTCGGCCATTTAAGACTGAGATGAGAAATTTCTTCACTCAGAGGGTGGTGAATCCTTGTAATTCTCCACCCCAGAGGGCTGTGGAGGCGGAGTCGTTGAGTATATTCAAGACAGAGATTGATAGAGTTTTGAATATTAAAGGGAATCAAGGGATATGGGGATAGTGCAGGAAAGTGGAGCTGAGGTAGAAGATCAGCCATGATCTTATTGTATGGCGGGGCAGGCTCAAGGGGCCAAATGGCCTACTCCTGCTCCTATTTCTTATGTTCTTACCGAGCCTGGGAAGTTTATCTCTGGTGTTGTCACCAGCCGGGAGACCATTACATTGGGAATCAGCACAGTATGAAAAAAGGGCTTAAAGAAATATCTCAGCCAGAACTATTAAAAGGTCAGATTCTCTCCACCCACTGACTTCTACACAAACATGTAGTGACATGTTCCATAACAATGAGGGTTATTTAAAATCCTATGTACAATAGTGTTTTGCAATCTCCACCACCAATCCATGTTTAGCTAGAGGATTAATGATCTCCTTTCTTCACAATTAGGTGTTAACCCTTTCAATATTAATCCAAATTCAACAACTTGCATTTATACAGCACCTTTAACATAGTAAAACGTCCCAAGCCGCTTCACAGGAGCGAATATCAAACAAAATTTGACACCAAGCCACACAAGGAGATAAGGAGATAATAGGACAGGTGACCAAAACCTTGGTCAAAGAGGTAGGTTTTAAGGAGCAACTTAAAAAGGAGCAGAGAGGTGTGGAGGTTTAATGAGGGAATTCCAGAGCTTAGGGCCTGGGCAGCTGAAGACACAACCACCAATGGTGGAGTGTAGAAAATCAGGGATGTGCAAGAGGCCAGAATTAGAGGAGCACAGAGATCTCAGATGGTTGTAGTGTTGGCTTCGGAGGTTACACAGATAGGGAGGGAGAGGCCATGGAGGGATTTGAAAACAAGCATGAACATTTTTTTAAAAATTTAAATTAAAAAGAGGCGTTTCCGGACCGGGAGCCAATGTAGGTCAACGAGCACAAGGGGTGATGGATCAATGGGACTTGGTCTGAGTTAGCATACAGGCAGCCGAGTTTTGGATGAGCTGAAGTTTATGGAGGATGGAAGATGGGAGGCCGGCCAGGAGAGTATTGGAATCGTGGAGTCTAGAGATAACAAAGGACTGGAGGAGGGTTTCATTCATCACTTTAATCATTAGTATAACCAGAAAATAGCCAAATTTACAATGGATCAGGATCTAGTCATGATTTCCGAAATGACTCAAAAGTTGTATTTGTTGAGATCTCTCTCTGCTGTCCTCCTCCATAATACCTTCACATGGTTCCTTTCCTATCTACACCACCGTAGCCAACATTTCTACTGCAATGGCTTTTCCTCCAGTGCCCACATGGTCACCTCCAGTGCAATGTTCCCCCTAATTTTGTGCGAACTTAACATTAAAAAAGCTGGTCCTGAGCTCCGTGGGGCCGGCAGAGAGGGAAACGTTGCTCCAGTGTGACCCATGGTTTTATCCTCGACTCTCCTTCTATATATGTTACCCCCACAACTTCCGCAGAGGAATTACAACAGCATGGATAGAAAGTTTACCTCCTCCCACACCACCGTCCAGGGCCCCAAACACTCCTTCCAGGTGAGAGCAATTTCCACGAACTGTTTCCAACTTGGTACGCTGTATACGCTGCCCATGATACAGTCTCCTCTACACTGGGGAGACCAAACACAGATCAGGTGTTCGCTTTGCCGAACACCTCTGTTCTGCCTGCAAGCATGACGCCGAGCTCCATGTCGCTTCCTACTTCAATTCTCTGCCCCACTGTCTTTGACCTTCTGCACTGTTCCAATGATGCTCAACGCCCAAGCTCGAGGAATAGAAACTTATCTTTTTACAAGGCACTTTGCTGTTCTGTAGCCTTAATATTGACTTAAATAACTTAACACTGTAGCCCAATGTTCCGCGTAATTTGTTATTATTTATTTATTTATTTTTTGAGTGTGTGATCCCTCTAAAGGGGCTGCGCAGCCCATTCAGAACACCGCGTATGTGCAGTATTTCCTATTTAAGAGCCGGTGAGCCGGCTGCGCGCAACATAAAGGGAACATTGCTGTAGCCCCCATTTTTCTCTGACAGGATGTGCTGGCCTTGGGGGTGCTGGCGATTCTAGGGATGGGATGTCAGTTGGTGCATGGGTTGGGTCGGGTTGGAGATAGGGAGGGGCGAGGCTAGGGAGAAATTTGAAAACCAAGGATGAGAATTTTAAAATCGAGGCGATGCCGGACCGGGAGCCAATGTAGGTCAACGAGTGATGGGTCAACAGTGTGGGTCAGCGAGTACAGGGGCGATGGGTCAACAGTGTGGGTCAGCGAGTACAGGGGCGATGGGTCAACAGTGTGGGTCAGCGAGTACAGGGGCGATGGGTCAACAGTGTGGGTCAGCGAGTACAGGGGCGATGGGTCAACAGTGTGGGTCAGCGAGTACAGGGGCGATGGGTCAACAGTGTGGGTCAGCGAGTACAGGGGCGATGGGTCAACAGTGTGGGTCAGTGAAATAAAGAATAGATTTGCCTTTCTAATCTAGGCTTTATTAACTTAAAAATCCTGTAGCACATCTTCAACACCCAGTCCCAACTAAAGGCTGGAAAGAACTGAATTTAAGATGGCCACCACAAATCACATGACATCAACTACCAATGAGATTACAGCATATATCCCAAGGCAGGAAACAAACAACCAATCACAATACTTCTTACTAAACATAAATAATCACCACATTCACCCCTCCTTTTAAAATATACTCCAACCTAAATAACCTTTACAATTTATAATTAATTATTTACAACTAAAACTATGCACAGACAAAATAAAACTATTCAACATGACACAATACTAAGTGAGCAACAACGAATAGTAACATTGCACATAAGTATTAAGTATCTCTCAACTAAAACAATATAATATTTCAACAATTTTAAAACATTACTATCAATTTAAAAGTCCATTTTCAATCGGTCGACCGGATATCTTGTTCGTGTCGACCTTCTCAACCTTGGTGAAATTCCTTGCCCTCCCACACCAGGAGACACAGAAGTATCTTCTGCAGGAAGGCTATCCATATCCCGATTTTCAACGGTTTCCGGATTAGAAATCCCATCAGGAGGTAAACTGGGACGGTCATGAACATCCATCGAGGGCTGACTAATAGAAGTATAATTATCTGCAGTCGGATTGGAAATATTCGTAGTATCTGTAACAGCATCCACATTATCTGAATCATGACTATTGTTAATATCCTCAGAAGAGGGCTGGCCACCACAAGGAGCCAAGTCTTTAATTGAAACGGTACTTTCTTTCCCATCTTGGAATCGAATATGAGCATATTGGGAATTTGCCTCCAACAGCTCCACCTCCTCCACTAAAGGATCATATTTTGACAATCTAACATGGCGTCGAAGCAGCACAGGTCCCTGCATAGTAAGCCATGAAGGTACCGAATATCCCGTAGTAGATCTCCGCGGATAGTTAAAGAGCCTTTCATGGGGGGGGTCACATTAGTAGCCGTTGAAAGCAATGATCTAATGGAATGCAGGGCATCAGGCAGTACCATTTCCCACTGTGTATTCTTAAGGTTCCGGGATGTCAAAGCCAACATAACTGCCTTCCAGATCACCCCATTGTATCGTTCGCACTGTCCATTACCCTGGGGATTATACGGGGTAGTTCTGCTAGTAGAAATTCCCCGACTCTGTAGGTATTCCTTCAACTGGGAAGACATAAAAGAACTTCCCTGATCCGAATGGATATATGCAGGCATCCCAAAGATGACAAAACGTTGAGTCAGACATTTGATAACTGTAGCAGCTGAAAGATCTGCGCAAGGAAAAGCAAAAGGGAACCTTGAAAACTCATCCACAACAGTAAATATATATCGGTTTTGAGTAGTTGAAGGAAGAGGCCCCTTAAAATCGATGCTCAAACGTTCAAAAGGAGAAGTAGCCTTTATAAGATGAGCTCGTTGAGGCTTAAAGAAATTCGGTTTACACCGAGCACAGATAGAACATGATGAAGTCATCCGCTTGACATCTTCAACTGAAAAGGGCAAATTCTTACTGCGTACGAAGTGTATCATCCTCGTAACCCCAGGATGGCATAAGGCATTGTGAAGATTAATAAGCGTATCTCCGTGAATCACAGAACAATAAGCCCTCGACAGCGCATCAGCAGCAACATTATCCTTCCCCGGACGATAAACTATATCAAAATGGTAACATGCCAACTCAATCCTCCACCTCATTATTTTATCATTCTTAATCTTTCCAAAATGTTTGACATCAAACATAAAGGACACAGACTTTTGATCAGTTACCAACGTAAAATGTCGCCCCGATAAATAATGTCTCCATTTACGCAGTGCTTCTACTATTGCATACGCCTCTTTCTCTATTGAAGAATGCCTTTTTTCACTATTGTTCAAGGTACGTGAGAAAAAGGCCACAGGTCTTCCATTTTGGTTCAGAGTAGCCCCAATTGCAAAATCAGAAGCGTCCGTCTCAATCACAAAAGGAACCTGCTCATCAATAGAATGCACAACTGCTCCAAGGATATCCTTTTTAAAATTATCAAAACACGTCCTGGCCTCCCATGATAGAGGATATGTCGTAACCCGAATAAGAGGCCGGATCTTCTGTGAAAAATTTGCAATCCAATTAGAATAGTAAGAAAACAGTCCAACAACTCGTTGCAAAGCCTTAGAATTAGTAGGACAAGGTAAATCAATCAATGGTCGCAGACGTTCTGGGTCTGGTTTAATCTTGTTTCCCGAGATAATGTACCCCAGTAGATTTACCTCAGTGGTCGAAAAGGTACACTTCTCTTTATTGAAAGTTAAACCAACTTTTTCCGCAGCTTGAAGGAATCTTTCTAAATTAGAATCATGCTCCACCCTTGATTTGCCACACACCGTGATGTCATCTAAGTATGAAAAGGTGTCAGAGAGAGAGTTATCACTTATAAAAGCATCCATTGCCCGTTGAAAACAAGCAACACCATTAGTAACACCAAATGGTATTCGGCAAAACTGATACAGCTTTCCACCAGCCTCAAAGGCCGTATATGGTTGATCCTTCTTAACAATAGGAATCTGATGATAAGCACTCTTTAGGTCAATAGTGCTAAAAACCTTATACTGAGATACTTTATTGATAAGCTCATCAATCTTAGGCAAAGGGTACGCATCTAATTGAGTATACCTATTAATAGTTTGGGAATAGTCTATCACCATTCATTTCTTATGTCTCTCGTTAGTCGTGACAACTACCTGTGCCCACCAAGGCGAACAACTAGGTTCAATGATTCCTTCCAATAAGAGACGTTGAACTTCAGAATTAATAAATTCTCTATCCTGACTGCTATACCTTCTTGACTTGGTAGCAATTGGCTTACAATCCGGCATCAAATTGGAAAAAAGTGATAATGGAGAAATGGATAAAGATGTTAATCCACAAATAGATAAAAGGTGGCTTAGTCCCGCCAAATGAAAGACTGAGAGACTCGTGTAACTGAAGCACATCATGACCAATCAAAATATCCGCACAGAGATTAGGCAAAACAGATAGGAGTATATCAGTATACGTATTACCCAGAAGAATCAATTTCACAAGGCAACAACCAGCTACTTGTGAAGTGAGAGTCGTCTGAGCCATACACACCTGATAGGAAACAGGCGAAATTTTCAAATGCTTCTCCTTTGCAAACTGAAGACTTATAAAACTCTCGGTACTGCCCGTATCTATAAGGGCCTTCACTTCCAACCCATTAACTTGGGCCGTAACTATAGCTTTGTTTAGGCCATGAGCAAATGCAGCAGAAATTGATGCAATAAACGCCCTATCTAAAGGCTGAATAGTCACAGAGGAGGTAATTGAACCTGATGATTTACACACACGTGCGTAATGACCTCTCTTGCCGCATTTACTACACACAGCCTCCCGAGCAGGACACTTCAGACGAGGGTGCCGGACGTTCCCACAAAAATAACACTTCTGAATCCTAGAGGCAACAGCTGCTGAAGTAGAAACTGTTTCAGAATCTAGTAAACCACTCCTATTAAGTCCACATAATTCCTTTTCATCCGGAACTGCCGAAACCACAGTCACAGGCCGATTAAAAAGAGCATAAGAATCCGAACTTCTCTGAGCCACATCCAATGTAGAAGCTTGCTCAAAAGCACTCTTAAGATCCAAAGTCTTATTTTCTAACAACCGCTGACGAACTGATCTAGACAGTAATCCATTAATAAAAGCATTCCGTACCGATTCTTCCTTATATTCTTCAGCCGTCACGGCCTTATAATTACAGTTAACACTAAGGCACCGAAGTGCTTGTAAATAAGTATCTAAAGATTCTCCCACCTGCTGCCTACGGGCAGATAGAAGGTGACGTGCAAATACCTCATTCTTTGGTTTAACAAAAATCTTTTCCAATGTAGAAATAGCCACTTCGTAAGTTTTACAGTCCAAAATATACTTATACACATCCGGAGCAATGTAGTTGATCAGCATATTCAGCTTATTTAGAGACTCTTGATCCAACACGCCCAAAAAGTTTTTAAATGTACAATACCAATGTTTCCATTTATCATCCACTCCTGCAGAATTAGGGTCAGCATTGAATCGTTCTGGTTGAATATATCGCTCCATTCTGACATAAAGTTAATAAATTGAAATAAAGAATAGATTTGCCTTTCTAATCTAGGCTTTATTAACTTAAAAATCCTGTAGCACATCTTCAACACCCAGTCCCAACTAAAGGCTGGAAAGAACTGAATTTAAGATGGCCACCACAAATCACATGATATCAACTACCAATGAGATTACAGCATATATCCCAAGGCAGGAAACAAACAACCAATCACAATACTTCTTACTAAACATAAATAATCACCACAGTCAGCGAGTACAGGGGCGATGGGTCAACAGTGTGGGTCAGCGAGTACAGGGGCGATGGGCCAACAGTGTGGGTCAGCGAGTACAGGGGCGATGGGTCAACAGTCCGTGTCCAGCAGGAGGAAATTCCCAGTCTATGCATTTTTTTAAAAATTCCTCTCATTATACCTCCTTTAGTCTCATGCACGTATCACTTCTGCCATTTAATCATTTCCTATTCTCCACCCAAGCACTTTAGAAGTTATTCTATTTCTTTCCAGTGCGTTTTGCTGGTGTTTTTTAGCCCCCCCACCCCCATCCTTTCCCGTGTTATGTCCCTTTCTAGATGCTGCTCATCTATGAAGAGTTCTGAGGATGGGTTCGACACCCAAAGTTTCTGTGTTCTCTTGACAGATGCTGCCTGACCTGCTGAGTGTTTTCACCGTTTTCTGATTCGTATTTGCAGCATCTGCAGAATTCTGCTTTTGACAGACAGAAAGCAAAGAGTGAAGTTAAATGGGTGTTGCTGGAATTGGATGTGGTGTCACTCAGCAATCAGTGTTGGCTCCATTTTTGTTCTTGTTACACAGAGACGATCTGGACTTTGGTATTGGGAGCACAAATCTGGAAATTTACCGACATCATCAAGATTAGGGGTTTGGCAAAGAGTCAGGAAGACACAGACGGGTTGTTGGAATAGACAGGCAAATGGCAGCTGCAATTTAATGTGGGCAAGTGTGAGCCAATACAAAAAGAAAATACTGCAGATACTGCAGGGAGGTATAAGGGCATGTGTTGCATCTCCTGCGCTTCCATGGGAAGGTGCCGGGGCGAAGGGGAAGGGGTGATAGAGGAGTGAACTAGGGTGTCGTGGAGGGAGCAGTCCCTACGGAATGCTGAAAGGGGAGGTGAGGGGAAGATGCGTTTGGTGGTGGGATCACGCTGGAGGTTGTGGAAATGGGGGAGGATGATCCGTTGAATGTGGAGGCTGGTGGGGGTGAAAGGTGAGGACAAGGGGAACTCTTCACATGGTCCATCTCCGACTCTTCTTTTCCTCGACTTCTCCGTCTACATCTCTGGGGATAGGTTATTGACAACCATTCACTACAAGCCCACCGACTCCCACAGCTACCTGGACTACACTTCCTCCCACCCTGCCTCCTGTAAGGACTCTATTCCATTCTCCCAGTTCCTCCGTCTCATCTGCTCGGACGATGTTACCTTCCATACCAGTGCTTCCGACATGTCTTCCTTTTTCCTCAACCAGTGGTTGACACGGCCCTTAACCGTGTCCATTCTATCTCCTGCACTTCTGCCCTCACCCCTGCCCCTCCCTCCCAGAACCACGATAGAGTTCCCCTTGTCCTCACCTTTCACCCCACCTGCCTCCACATTCAACGGATCATCCTCTCCCATTTCCGCAACCTCCAGCGTGATCCCACCACCAAACGCATCTTCCCCTCACCTCCCCTTTCAGCATTCTGTAGGGACCGCTCCCTCCGGGACACCCTAGTCCACTCCTCTACCACCCCCAGCACTCCTTCCCCTTTGCCCGGCACCTTCCCAGAAGATGCAACACATGCCCTTATACCTCTCCCCTTCCCACTGTCCAAGGCCCCAAACACCCCTTCCAGGTGAAACAGCAATTTACTTGTACTTCTTGCAATTTAATATACTGCATTCGCTGCTCACGATGCGGTCTCCTCTACATTGGGGAGACCAAACGCAGATTGGGTGACCGCTTTGCAGAACACCTCCGTTCAGTCTGTAAGGGGGACCCCGAGCTTCCGGTCGCCTGTCACTTTAATTCATCGCTCCACTCCCACTCAGACCTCACCGTCCTCGGCCTCTTACACTGTTCCACGGAAGCTCAGCGTAAGCTCGAGGAACAGCAGCTCATCTTTCGATTAGGCACTTTACATCCTTCCGGACTCAACACAGAGTTCAACAATTTCAGATCATAACCTCTGCCCCTATCATATGTATATTTTTTATCCACACTTTTTGTTTGTGCCTTCTGTTCTTCTCTCCCACATGGCAACTGTCTTTCATTCTGCCAGTGCAATTTACACTTCATCTAGAGCCATCCTTTTGTTTCTTAACCTGTCCCATTACCATCTCCTTTTGCCTTGAATATCTCAGCGTCTCTTAACTTCTCCGGCCTTCTATCCTATCACAGACCTTATCTTTTATTCTTTCACCCCTCCCCCATTTCCCAGCCCTTACCCTTGCTTAAAAATCTGTTCCATTTCCTGCTTTTTTCCAGTTCTGAAGATCATCGGTCTCAAACGTTAACTCTGTTTCTCTCTTCACAGATGCTGCCTGACCTGCTGAGTATCTCCAGCATTTTCTGTTTTTATTTGTGAGCCAATACAGTTCAGGAGGGAAAACAAGGAAGTGTCCACTCGATGGAAAGACGCTGAAGGACGTGTATGCACAGTTGAGACCTGGGAGTTGAGATACACAATTCCCAGAGTATGGGGTAAAGAAAAGCTCTAAAGACCAACAGCATTTTGCATTTTATAAATAGGGGCAAAGAGTAAAGAAGTAATGATAAATTAGTACAAAACTTTGGTTAGGGCCAGAGTTAAAGTACTGCATGCACGCTTGGGCACTCTGTTATAGAAAAGGACGTTTAAGCTATAGCGAGTGGACGGCGTAGATTCACCAAGATCATACCAAGGATGATAAACTATGGTTATGAGGAGACTCGAGATACTGGGACTCCGCTAAATGGAGATTTAATAGACGGTTTTAAACTTATGACGGTTTTGATAGTTAAAGGCCTGCCCTCCCTATGGAGAAAGGTGATGACCGGGCTGGGAATTTCCTCAGAGCTCCTCCTGCGCCGTCACTTCACCAGAAAACACGTTTATGCTGCAGTAACGGGGGGGGGGGGGGGGGGGGTGTTTCCCGCCACTCTTCCAGCAAAGTGACAGCAGCTCCGAGGAAATCCCAGACCCTGATGTCTTGGCAGGAGCGACAGGAATGTTACAAATGTGGATTCAGGATCTGACGTTTGAAAGTTCAAAATCAGTTTTCTGCCACAAAAATCATTTTTAAAAACAGGAGGAGAGATCATAAAAATACAAAACTAAATAATTAACATTGCAAACTTAAATTATTTCCAAAACAATGGCGTCTGACATACACGGTTTAACCTCAGAGTGAGCATTCAGCATGAAAACTTGCTGCATAATTCTCACTCGCATTGCAAGTTGTTTAAATGTTATTTCTGGCTCCGAGGTACATACAAGTGATTATTTAGATGTACATATATGGTCTCCATACTATAAAAAGGAGGTGGAAGCACTGAAGAAAGTGCAAAAAAGATTTACAACGATGGTAACAAAACCAGTTTACAGCCATTGGGAAAGATTGAACAGGTCATTCATTACTTCACTACAGATGGCAGTCCTTTTCACAAAACAGCTTGGGAGCTGCCTTTTCTGCCTTGTCCCTCCCGATTTCTGTAACCTCCTCCAGCCCTACAACAAATGTTCCCCATAAGGTATGCAGCAACGCATCAATCAGGAGGTCCCGCGCAGACCGCTCACAAGCAACATCAAATTTTTGCATACGCGAGTGGACCCTATTGTGATGGCGCCGATGAAGATGGCTGCCGTCCTTGCGGGCTCCCGTACCAGGCAGCTAAGTGTCCTTTGCTGCTTGGTGCGCTCGGCTTGTTAAGAAAAAAGCATTTCACTGACTGGATTTCACTTGTTGTATTTGGTTATGTGACAAATAAAAAAAATTGAAATTGAAAAAGCCAGTGAGCAGGCCGGCCTGCGTGGGACCTTGCAGATGACTGCGTGGCCACGCAGCTTAGCGAGAACATTGCTCACAACCTGTTGTCGCTGGAAGATACCGCACAGCAAATTTAAAGCGACCGCGCACACAAAACATTAGAGGAAGCATTGCCTACAACCCTCCGAGATCTCTGCACTCCTCCAATTCTGCCCTCTTGAGCATCCCAGATTTTAATCACCCCACTATTGCTGGCCGTGCCTTCAGCTGTCAAGGCCCGAAGCTCTGGAATTCCCTCCCTAAACCGCTCCACCTCTCTCTCCTCCTTTAAGACACCCCTTAAAACCTACCTCTTAGACCAAGCTTTTGGTCGTCTGTCCTAATATCTCCTTTTGTGGCTCGGTGTCAAATTTTATTTTATAACGCTCCTGTGAAGCACCTTGGGACGTTATACTACATTAAAAGGTGCTATATAAATGTAAGTTGTTGTTGTATACCCCAATGAGATTTGCTGTGTTCAAAGCAAATCTCCAATCATTCACTCAACAATGCAGTTTAAAAAAAGAAAGGGGTATTACAATGGTTATATTTTCCAACTATTGCGTATGAATGGTCAGAAATCTAATCCACATTCAATTCAATTCATCTACCGGTCACTTTCAGGGAAATCTATGCGAGGCCAGTTTCTCTCGGAGGATGCTTAACAGATTTACAGTCCGAACACAATCACACTTCAGAACTTTGAAGTATGCTCACTGGAACAGACCAGGGGAAGGATAATTTATAACAGCACGGAACTACTAAAATATTTCTGTACCAAGTAGCTTCCTCTATCAGACTAGGTAATAAAACAATCCAGATATCCAACAACCTGGATTACTAAATATAGTGCTATTGAGTAAAGAAAGAAAAGGCTTACATTTATATAGCACCTTTCACAACCTCAGGATGTCCCACAGCGCTTTACAGCCAATGAAGTACTTTTGAAGTGGAGTCACTGTTGTAATGTGGGAAACGCAGCCAATTTGCACACAGCAAGCTCCCACAAACAGCAATGTGATAATGGCCAGGTAATCTGTTTTTGTTATGTTGATTGAGGGATAAATATTGGCCAGGACACCGGGGATAACGCCCCTGCTCTTCTTCGAAATAGTGCCATGGGATCTGTTACATCCACCCGCGAGGGCAGACGGGGCCTCAGTTTAACGCCTCATCCAAAAGACGGATTTAAATTTACTTTAATGTACATTAACAATAATTATTTAATGCTATGTTTTCAGTTTAGCAAATAAAATACTATTCCCTTATAAAAACAGACATGACCAACGCTGTATTTCTTTCAAGGGAGGATGAATTGAAACAAAAATAATCAGAGGAAGGTGGTAAGACACAACAATTCACACTGAATCGATTTCACTTTGATTTTTGTCACCGCCATTCGCCCAAGTTATAAGCATGAAATTAGCAACATTCTGTGAAACTGATTGAATACGATCATCTTTCCTTGCAAACTCAGCTATTCAAAGTCAAACGGATTTCCACAATTGATCATTCCAGATATAACAGTAAAAAGAACACAATATAAAAAAGTGGGGGGGATTTGAAATGAAAGCGGAACTGTCTTCATGGCATTTCCCCCATCTGTTTATAGATACAAAAAGTGGTACACTAAACACATGACATCACAAGCACTCCTTTAACCTCAAAACGAAAAACATTTTGTTTCTATGTTGGTTATTGTGTTGATATTTAGTGAAGCAATGATGTAAAGTAACACATTTACTAAGATCTCTTTATTATGTTCATAAATCGGAAAACAATGTAAGTGTAAGGAGTGGCGCCCTCGCATGTTCACTGTTCAGCTACTGTGCACAGAATATTCGTGATTCAAATGGCCACAGATTCACGAATTATCCAATGATGAGGTCGAGATCGCCTCTGCCACCACTGCACAGCAAATGCCTGCGAAAAATAGGCAGCCTTAACACAAACCCGACAATGGTAGTTAACGAAAGCGGAATGCACTTTACAAGCGTTGCAATTTCGGCTTGCATTACAAATGACTTTAGCTGGTTTGCTTAATGATAGAGTAAACTGTACTCACCCATCGCGGTGCCGCCTGGTCCGTCCCGATGCCCGGTCCGGTGGTTGGTCTGCTGGTCCGTCCCGAGCCAAGGGATCTGTCGCTTCCGGGACAACTTCACACGTTCGAGGAAAGTGTAACAATTATAAGGGGCGGGGCGAGCGCATGTTGCAGCCAATCAGAGCGCGGTAACGCGAATAGCAGCACTGCCGCAACGGCCAATCAGAGTGCTGGCTATAATCCGGCACATCGCGTCACAGCGTGAGGATTCGGTGACGCATGCTCAGACCAAGCAGAGGCGAGGAGAAGGAGTGCAGTGCATAGAGTGCTGCGTGCTATTTGCTGGGTTAATGTTCAAAGTTGGGCGTGAACCAATTTCGAGCCCACTATGTTTTTAAAAAAAAAGAACCGTTAAAGATCATTCTTTTTCTGTTCAAGTTATTTTTGGGGAAAAATGGTCAAAAAGTCCTGCAGGAAGATAAAAAAATATGAAATATTCAACAACTGAGTGTACTGTATCCAAGTTTGCTGAGGATACAAAGACAGATGGGAACGCAAGTTGTGAGGAGGATGCAAAGAGGCTGCAAAATGATATAGACAGGTTAAATGAGTGGGCAAGAATGTGGCAGATGGAATATAATGTTGAGAACTGGGACGTTAACTAGTTTGGTAGGAAAAATAGAAAAGCAGAATATTTTTTAAATGGTGAGAGATTGGAAAATGTTGTTATTCAGAGGGTTCTGGGTGTCCTTGTACATTGAAGTATAAGAATATAAAGAAGTCTTACTCCCTCTAAGGCAAGTATGTCTTTCCTTAGGTAAGGAGACCAGAACTTACACAGTTCTCCAGGTGTGGCCTCATCAATGCCCTGTATAATTGTAGTAAGAATTATTTACTCTTATACTCTAATCCTTTTGTAACAAAAGCTAACATACCAGTTGCTTTCCTAATTGCTTGCTGTACCTGCATGTTAACTTTCAATGATTCATGTACAAGGACACCCAGGTCCCTCTGAGTGCAAACATTTCCCAGTCTCTCACCATTAAAAAATATTCTGCTTTTTTCTTTTGCCTACCAAAATGGATAACTTCACACTTCCCCACATTGTATTCCATTTGCCATGTTCTTGCCCACTCAGTCAACCTGTCTTTATCTCTCTGCAGCCTCTTTGCGTCCTCCTCACAGCTTACTTTCTCACCTAACTTTGTATCATCAGCAAACTTGGCTATGTTACATTCAGTCCCTTCATCTAAGTCATTAATATAGATTGTAAATAGCTGAGGCCCAAGCACTGATCCTTGCGGTACCCCGCTAGTTACAGCCTGCCAACCTGAAAACGTCCCATTTATCCCTACTCTGTTTTCTGTCCATTAACCAATCCTCAATCCATGTGAATATATTACCCCCAATACCATGAGTCCCAATTTTGTGTAATAACCTCTTGTGTGGCACCTTATTGAATGCTTTTTGAAAATCCAAATACACTACATCGACTGGTTCTCCTTTATCCATCCTGCTAGTTACATCTTCAAAAAACTCATCTAACAGATTTGTCAAACACGATTTCCCTTTCATAAAACCTTGTTGACTCTGCCTAATCATATTATGAATTTCTAAGTTCCCTGTTACCACGTCCCTAATAATAGATTTTAGCATTTTGCCTGATGTCAGGCTAACTGGCCTGTAGTTCCCTGTTTTTTCTCTTCCACCTTTCTTAAATAGCGGGGTTATGTTTGCTACCTTCCATTCCTCGGGGACTGTTGTAGAATCTAGGGAATTCTGGAAGATTAATATCAGTGCATCCACTATCTCTGCAGCTACCTCTTAAAATCCTAGGATGCAGGTCATCGGGTCCAGGGGATTTGTCGCCACTTAGTCCCATTAATTTCTCCAGAACTATGTCTTTACTTATACTGATTTCTTTAGGTTCCTTACTCTCTCTAGACCCTTGGTTCTCCATTATGTCCAGAAGTTTTTTTGTGTCCTCTACTGTGAAGACGATACAAAGTATTTGTTTAATGTCTCTGCCATTTCCTTATTGCCCATTATAATTTCTCCTGTCTCTGCCTCTACTGGGCCTATGTTTACTTTCACTAATCTCTTCCTATTTACATACCTATGGAAACGTTTACAATCTGTTTTTATGTCTCTCGCTAATTTATTCTCATTCTTTTTTCTCTTTCCTTAACAATTTCATGGTCCTCCTTTGCTGAATTTTAAAGTCCTCCCAATCCTCAGGCTCACTTCTCTTTTTGGCAACATTATAAGCCTCTTCCTTTGATCTAATACTATCTTTAACTTCTCTTGTTAGCCACAATTGGACCACTTCTCCTGTGGGGTTTTTGTGCCTTAAAGGAATGTATATTTGTTGTAAATTATATATTAATTCTTTAAATACTAGCCATTGCTTGTCTACCGTCATACCTTTTAATGTTGTTTCCCAATCTACCTTAGCTAACTCGCCCCTCATACCTACATAATTTGCTTTGTTTTGATTGAAGACCCTAGTTTCGGATTTAACTAAATCACTTTCGAACTCAGTATAAAATTCTATCATATTATGGTCACTCTTCCCTAAAGACCAGAGCGGGCCTGCGTGGGAACACTGAGCATCGGTGGCAGATTAAAACCAGCGGCAGTGAGTCAGGAGCAGCCCGACCAGAGCGGGCCTGCGTGGGAACACTGAGCATCGGCGGCAGATTAAAACCGGTGGCAGTGAGTCAGGAGCAGCATACCAGTTCAACAGCAGGGGAGAGAGGTAAAAAGTAATCAAAGTGTGATGTCACCAGGAAGCAGGTAAGTGATTGGTTGGTGAGTATTTGGTTGGTGAGTATTTCTCTTTTTTTAAACTTTAACTCTGGTTTATAGTTTCTAAGGTCTCTCTGGTGTAGCAGGGACTGTTGGTAAACCAGTTAACTGTAGTGTAATTAGTGGGATTGATTGATTTAATTTAAATTCAATTAATTAAAGGGTAAGTCATGGCAGGACAGCCGGGCCCCGTGACCTGCTCCTCCTGTGATATGTGGGAAATCAGGGACACTTCGTGTGTCCCTGACAACTACATGTGCAGGAAGTTCATCCAGCTGCATCTACTGACAGACTGCATTGCGGCACTGGAGCTGCGATTGGATGCATACTGGAGCATTCACGATGCTCAGGACATCGTGAATAGCACATTTACGGAGTTGGACACACCGCAGGTAGAGGTTGGACAGGAAGAAAGGGAACGGGTGACCAACAGGCAGAGTACTAGGCGCAGGCAGGTAGTGCAGGGGTCCCCTGTGGCCATCCCCCTCTCCAACAGATACACCACTTTGAGTACTGTTGGGGGGGATGGCTTATCAGAGGAAGGCAGCAGCAGCCAACTTCCTGGCACCAGGGGTGGCTCTGCTGCACAGAATGGGAGGAAAAAGAGGGGTAGAGCTATAGTAATAGGGGATTCAATTGTAAGGGGACTAGATAGGCATTTCTGCGGCCGCAAACGAGACTCCAGGATGGTGTGTTGCCTCCCTGGTGCAAGGGTCAAGGATGTCTCCAAGCGGCTGCAGAACATCTTGGAAGGGGAGGGTGAACAGCCAGTTGTCGTGGTGCATATAGGCACCAACGATATAGGTAAAAAGCGGGATGAGGCCCTAAAAGCGGAGTATAGGGAGTTAGGAGATAAATTAAAAAACAGGACCTCAAAGGTAGTAATCTCAGGATTGCTACCAGTGCCACGTGCTAGTCAGAGTAGAAATAGGAGGATACTTCAGATGAATACGTGGCTAGAGGAATGGTGCCAGGGGGAGGGATTCAAGTTCCTGGGACATTGGAACCGGTTCTGGGGGAGGTGGGACCAGTTCAAACCGGACGGTTTGCACCTGGGCAGGGCTGGAACCAATGTCCTAGGGGGAGTGTTTGCTAGTGCTGTGGGGGAGGGTTTAAACTAAAATGGCAGGGCGTTGGGAACCTGAGCAGGGAGACAGAGGAAAGGGAAACAAGGATAAAAGCAAAAGATAGGAAGGAGAAAAACAAAAGTGGCAGTCAGAGAAATCAACGGTTTTAATCAAACATGGCCACAGTAAATAATAATTCTAATAGGTCTAAGAGCGTTAAAAAAACAAGCCTGAAGGCTTTGTGTCTTAATGCGAGGAGCATTTGTAATAAGGTGGATGAATTGGCTGCGCAAATAGAAGTAAACAAATACAATTTGGTTGGGATTACGGAAACGTGGCTCAAGGAAGGCCAGGACTGGGAACTCAACATTCAGGGGTATTCGATATTCAGGAAAGATAGGCAAAAAGGAAAGGGAGGTGGGGTAGCATTACTGGTTAAAGAAGGGATTAACACAATTGTAATGAAGGATATTAGCTCTGATGAGGTGGAATCTGTATGGGTAGAATTGAGAAATACTAAGGGGAAAAAAACGTTAGTGGGAGTGGTTTATAGACCTCCAAACAGTAAGGCGGAGGTTGGGGATGGCATTAAAAGAGAAATTAAAGAAGCGTGCAATAAGGGCACAGCAGTCATCATGGGTGACTTTAATCTACATATAGATTGGGCCAACCAAATGAGTAACAATACTGTGGAGGAGGAATTCCTGGAGTGTTTACGGGATGGTTTCCTGGACCACTATGTCGAGGAACCAACCAGAGATCAGGCCATCTTAGACTGGGTATTATGTAACGAGAAAGGATTAATTAGCAATCTTGTTGTACGAGGCCCCTTGGGTCGGAGCGATCATAATATGATCGAATTCTTCATTAAGATGGAGAATGAAGTAGTTGACTCAGAGACTAGGGTCCTCAATTTAAATAAAGGAAACTACGATGGTCTGAGGAGCGAGTTGGGTAGGATTGATTGGGGAATGGCACTCAAAGGGTTGACGGTGGATAGGCAATGGCAAACATTCAAAGACCGAATGGATGAACTACAGAATTTGTTCATCCCAGTTTGGCATAAAAATAAAACAAAAAAGGTGACCCAACCGTGGCTAACAAGAGAAATTAGGGATAGCATAAGGTCCAAGGAGAGGGCATATAAATTGGCCAGAAAAAGCAATAATCCTGAGGATTGGGAGCAGTTTAGGATTCAACAAAGGAGGACAAAGGGATTAATTAAGAAAGGGAAAATAGAATATGAGAGTAAGCTTGCAGAGAACATAAAAACTGACTGTAAAAGCTTTTATAGATATGTGAAGAGAAAAAGATTGGTGAAGTCAAGCGTAGGTCCCTTGCAGTCAGAATCGGGGGAATTTATAATGGGGAACAAAGAAATGGCAGACCAACTAAATACATATTTTGGTTCTGTCTTCACAAAGGAGGACACAAATAACCTCCCAGAGATGCCGGGGAACATAGGGTCTGATGAAAGGGTGGAACTGAAAGAAATCAGTATTTGTAGGGAAATGGTGTTAGGAAAATTGATGGGACTGAAGGCCGATAAATCCCCAGGGCCTGATAATCTACATCCCAGGGTACTTAAGGAAGTGGCCCTAGAAATAGTAGATGCATTGCTGGTCATCTTCCAGAACTCGATAAACTCTGGAACGGTACCCATGGATTGGCGGGTAGCTAATGTTACCCCACTATTCAAAAAAGATAGTAGAGAAAAGGCGGGGAGTTATAGACCGGTAAGCTTGACATCGGTAGTGGGGAAAATGCTAGAGTCCATTATAAAAGATATAATAGCAGAGCACTTGGAAAGCAGTGACTGGATCGGACAAAGTCAACATGGATTTACAAAAGGTAAATTATGCTTGACTAATCTACTGGAATTTTTTGAGAATGTAACTGGTAAAATAGATAAGGGAGAACCAGTGGATGTGGTGTATTTGGACTTTCAGAAGGCTTTCGATAAGGTCCCGCATAAGAGATTAGCGTGCAAAATTAAGGCACATGGGATTGGGGGCAAGGTATTGACTTGGATAGAGAACTGGTTGGCGGACAGAAAGCAAAGAGTTGGAATAAACGGGTCTTTTTCCGAGTGGCAGGCAGTGACTAGTGGGGTACCGCAAGGATCGGTCCTAGGACCCCAGCTGTTCACAATATATATTAATGATCTGGACGAGGGAATTGGATGTAATATCTCCAAATTTGCAGACGACACAAAGCTGGGTGGGAGGGTATGCTGTGAGGAGGATGTCGTGAAACTCCAGCACGATTTGGACAGGTTGGAGCTAAGATCCTTTGGGGGAGAAATTTGGTATCGCCCCGTTTGGGGCGCAATTATCGGCTGGGCGCAAAGTTTAGCGCCTGGCACTAATTATCGCCTCCGACTGCATACTTGGCTTCTTTCGCCCCTGGAGGTGATTGGAGCACTAAATCAGGCGCTACACACCTCTCTTAAGGCGCTAACGCCGAGGAGCAAGGCACTACCTCAGAGCACTGGCGAAGCTCATGTGATGTCAGTCAGCAATGGAACATAGACACACTGGCGCCGGCCAGTTCTTAAAGGGGAGGGCCGATCTTGCTCTCCATCCACACCTTGCTCATTGCAGCTTTGAATCTCGGCCTGGAGAGACCTGTACAGCAAATCTGCTGGAAAGAACAATGGAGAGGCCCAGGGAAAGATGTCAGAGTGCAGCCCCCATAGTCTTCTAAATTGATGCAAGGAAGATCAAATCAAAATGAACCTGCAAAGTGCTGCTCAGTACCCAAAACTCCTCAACACAGCATTGAATATCTCCAGAAGTCTCTTTCTCTCACTCAGAATGCATGGTGTAAAGATGGCGCCCCAAAAAAAAGCAGGAACCGGTCGCCTTTAAATAGCGCGCCCCCTGTCCCTTCCCGACCACAAAACGCTCCCCTCAACCTGTTGTTGCTAGCGGCAGGCGGTAAGGCAGGGGGCGCCACTCAATATCCGTCCGGGGTGCTACTGGGGCATTGCACGCTTGACTAACGTAACGATCTGCGGGCACAGGAGCTCATGGCGGTAGTGTTGAGTGCCATCGCAAAATGTCTGGTCAATTTCGCGAGCGGCACAGCCCTTTGGGGCAGCGAATTCCAAAGATTCACAACCCTCTGAGTGAAGAAATTCCTCCTCATCCCGGTCTTAAAAGACCGACCCCTTATCCTGAGACTATGCCCCCTAGTTCTAGACTCTCCAGCCAGGGGAAACAATCTCTCAGCATCTATCCTGTCAATCCCCCTCAGAATCCTATATATTTCAATGAGATCACCTCTCATTCTTCTAAACTCCAGAGAGTATAGGCCCAATCTACTCAATCTCTCCTCATAGGACAGCCCTCTCATCTCAGGAATCAGTCTAGTGAACCTTCGTTGCACCGCCTGTAAGGCAAGTATATCATTCCTTAGATAAGGAGACCAAAACTGTGCACAGTACTCCAGGTGTGATCTCACCAAAGTCCTGTACAATTGTAGCAAGACTTCCTTACTCTTGTACCCCAACCCCCTAGCAATAAAGGCCAACATGCCATTTGCCTTCCTTTCGTTGGCCCAGAAATTCGGGTCTCCACGGGTGAGTACGCATGGGGTACTCACCCATAAGCCCAGTGGAAGTGCTGGTTTCGTGCACGCACTGCGCATGCGCGGGAAACCGGCACTTCCATTCCCCTGAAAGAAGGGGTTCAGAAGTCGAACGCGTGCGCAGGAGAGGCAGCGTGTGCGCATCGAACTTACTTTTTTTTTCAAGGTTTTCCCGGGAGGGTAAGTCTCCAGCAGTTAGACATGTAAAAAGCAGTTGCAAGGCCTGCTTTTTACAAGGTAAGTGGTGAATGAATTAAAATTAAAACATTTTTTCCACAGGTTTATTATTTTTAAATACTTTAAAGAAAGGTAAGTTTATTTTTAGCTCTGTTAGAAAATGTAATTAATTTTTTCAAAAATTAAAATTATTGTTTAAAATAGTTATTTCATGTAATTTATAGTTTATTTAAAAAATGTGATTTAAAAAAAAAATTATTTGAAGATTTTGTGATGTTTTGGGGCTTATAGTATTTATAGCTTTGACAGGTCCTGTCAAACTTATGAATGAAGCATTCCCTGCTACCATTGGCTCTCCATGGCCCACGTGATCCCAGGGGACGCATCGAACTAACTGCGCCCCTGGGATACGCAAGCACTGCGTGCCGGCAGTTAGAGGAGGCCCAGGATCGGAATCCCATGCGGGCCCACAGCTCAACGGCCAGCGCGCTGGGTAAGTGCAGGTCGGGGGCTTGCACCCGCGGGAAGCCCCCGACCCAAATTTCTGGGCCATTATAAATGAATGAGTTAAATAGTTACTTTTCTAAGTGGTACAGTTTCACTCTCATCTAGATGGCAGACATGAAATATCAAAAGACGTCTAAAGAATTTACACCCATGAGCAGAAAACCCAGTCCGCCAGTGTTCTACTATGGGCTTATTTAACTTGTTTCCTAGCAACATCATAATTCCTTCTGTATCTGCTCTCAGAGGGAGAGTCATGCCTGAATGCTCCCAAACATATCCCCACCACCACTCACTTGCTATGATTTCAAGTTCTTTCTTCTGCCCATCCTTCATATTCACTACCACTTGTTGCTTTCTCCCATGCCTACTGCCCGTGCACACCCAACAACCTGCTCCTTCCTCTACCCCAACTCATTGCACTATATATAAAGCTCTCTCCTCTCCTCCCTAAGCTCTTTCTCACTTCACCATGTCTCGGTGTCTCCACCTCTCACATTTTTCTATGTATGTCATTCTCATTTAACCTACTCCTTCTAAAAGTCTTTCCATCCCTATTTAAAAAGCCTGCTTCCTCTAAGCCTCCCGCAACCACCAGTTGAAACCAAGGCTGAAATGTCAATGCACATTTGCAGAATTGTTTCACTCCCCCATTAACAACTGCTTATATCTTGAGTTGCATTTTCACTTGCTTTTATGGTAACGCTTTTGCCTCTGAGTCAGATGGTTGTGGGTTCAAACCCCAAATACTGCCGTGTTTTAGGGGCTGGAGATTTCCTGAAGTCCCCACTGTGCAGGATCGTGGAAGGATTGGCACCTCTTTGTGCTGAAGTTCGAGGTATTATTAGGCACTAGAAATCCCTCCGGTCATGCAATCTCAGGAATTCCAAATTCATATTCTCATTAAGATACAGAAGCCCTTTTAAGGATGAGGACATTCCATCAATTCTGAAGCCATTAATAATTGTGAGATTCCTCATTACATTTATTCTTCATTTTGTCAACACATTCGATAAGAGCTTTACACCAAGATCTTTCACATTCCGCCAAATTCTTTCTTGCAATTGGTTATATTTTGATTGTCTAGCAAAATGAAAACATTAAGTTTAGTGTTGTCACAATTTAACTTGTATAGTTATACAGCTGTAGCAATTCTTCATATCTTTGACTCATTCTTTCCCCAAGAGCCACATTATCACTGCTGAACTTCAAGGACAAATAGCGATGGTGCAAGAACTAATGCAGTCCAGCAAAAGATTATTCATTAATCTATGTATGTATCCTGCTTTTACACTGTAAAAGGCCCAATCAATTCATGTTATCCACCCTCCCTTCTCACACACACTTACACATGATAACACACACACATGTACACACGATACACACACGAAAACACACACATGTACACATGATACACACACATGTACATGATGCACATGTGTTAACACACACATGTACACACGATAACACACACGTACACATTGACGTACGAAAACTCACTAAGCACTTGGTTGAGTATAAAACAAGGCTTTAATCAACTGTTTCACAACCATGAGATTCTAGTTACATCACCAGTTCCTGGTTACAAAAACGTCCTGGGCATGCTGGGCCCATGCCCGAGTATTTATACTCCTTGGATGGCGACACCAGCTGGTCGCCCAGTGTTATTTCATGAGTAATTTCTTCATGAATGATAAGATTCACGACATTCTTCCCGCCTGAAAGATTTGGAAGTCCGACGACTTCCTTCTAGCGGATTAGATGGACCATGAATAGCCGCAGTCTTTTAGATCTTTGTTTGTGGCTGGAAGGCACGTCTCCTCGGACCGTGTCTTGGTCCCTGGGTCGCTTGGTCCGTACTGGTCGATCGACAGGGCCCGTGTCGCCTTGATCGACCTGTGGGAGATTGGGGAGATCGTGACTCCGGGTGCGGGTCCCCACAGGCACAGAGCTGGCTTCATCTTGTTTGGTAGCCGGGGATTGACCGGCGTCCTGGCTTCGGGTGGCCATCCTATGGGGAGCGCGCAGCTCCCCGAGTTGATCCGGTGGAGTAGCCAGCAGATCCCTTGATGTCCCCGGTAGGGCATCATCCTCAAAGGGGCGCAGAGTGTCGGCATCATTACTATGGGTCCCTCTATCAGTCGGGTCCATGGGACCGGTTGGACAGGGAGCCAGATCTCGGAGTGAAACGTTGGACTCCCGGCCATCGGGGTACCGCACGTGCGCGTATGTGGGATTAACGTCCGTTAGTTCCACCTCGTTGACGTGGGGATCGATTTGGGAAGATTGGACGAATCTTCGGAGCAGCATGGGGCCGGGAGCTGCCAACCATGATGGTAGGGACGTCCCATGAGTGGAGCGACGCTGGAACCTGAAGAATCGCTCGTGAGGAGTGACATTGGTGGATGTAGAAAGAAGAGACCTGATGGAATGCAACACGTCAGGGAGCACAGTTTTCCACTGCTGGTCTGGTAGGTTGCGTGACCTCAGTGCAAGACGAACAGCGTTCCAAATTATAGCGTTGTATCTCTCAACCTGTCCGTTATCGATGGGATGATACGGTGTCGTTTTACTTGTGGTGATTCCCCATTGGGAACGATAACTTTTGAGTTTGCTTGACATGAAGGAGGGATCAGAGTGGATGAAATTGGCCGTACCGCAAAGGGAAAAGACTTGATCAAGGCATTTGATCACTGTGGAAGTAAGCATATTGGGACAGGTGAAAGCAAAGGGAAAGCATGAATATTCGTCCACCATAGTAAGTCAACTCTAATTTCTCTCCACGGATGTTGCCTGGTCTGCTGAGTTTTTCCAGCATTTTCTGTTGTTATTTCGGATTTCCAGCATCTGCCGTATTTTGCTATTGTGAGATTCCCCATTACATTTATTCTTCATTTTGTCAACACATTCGATAAGAGCTTTACACCAAGATTGTAGTGGCGCTTCTTAGTTTCCAAACAGGCAGCCACTGAGCTGTGGGGCCTTTAACGAGTAGACGCGTGTCGAAATAAAACGTTCCCAAACGTAGCTTTGTCTTTTAAACTGTTTACTATAACACTTAACAAGCAGAATTACAAAGCAAACACGTATAAACGAACACGGTCAAAAACTGTACTGCTCCAAACCTCACAGCTTCTGCCTCTTTCACCACGTGCAGTTTAAACTGTGAAAAGGCTGCACCCAATGTGTGGCTTAGGGACTGTTCCATTGTGGCAAGAATGAAGGGGGTGTCGGACTATACCACTGGAGCAAGAAAATAGGGGGTTTCTTAATACAATAAGTCGTTCAGGTAAATTAACTGTATTATGCCATTTAGCCACTAATTTAAAGTATTTTCTTAAGCTTTTATGGCTCTTACATTCCGGCCCCTAATTGACTAGGCACATGAAGCATATCAATTACTCAAACATTAAGAGTCATAAACTAATGAGTTCAACATATTTACAATATAAATGTCCACTTTTTTCGTTCAGGAACCTTTCACGCTACTTCTTGTAGCAGGCAGAGCTTTGTGATCGGTCTTTCCAGGGTCGTGTAACCGTCTGCAAACAATGCATTCAGAGAGTATTTTTCTTATTACGGAATTAGCTCCTGGAATCCAGTATCTTTGTCTTAGCTTCACAAGCACGTGATTCCTCCCACTGTGTCCAATACTCTGGTGTATATGCTGAAGAATGAGAGTAGCAACCCAGAGGTCCTTAGAAAGGATAGCAGGATGCTTGGCCTCCTCTGGCATAGCAGATTTGTTTAGTCTCCCTCCCACCCTCAGTACTCCATCTTGCAGTGTAGGGTCCAGCTTGTAGATATGACTACCTTTCTTGATTGGAGTATTTCGCTGTAGAGCTTCGATTTCTTCTGGGTATCTTTGTCTTTGACTGAAGCAAACTATCTCCTTTTCAGCCTTGGCCAAATCCTCCACGGTCAATGAATTCTTGCTCAATGTGGTCTTGTGCTGATGCATATACTGCTGTAGAAGCATTCTCTGCTTATCAGGGTTACTTTCAGACTGACTGATAGTGGCTCGGTACTCTTTTCTCTTACCGCTCAGGTGTAGCAGCAACTCTTTCAACCTTAGAAACCATGCAACTGCTTTCCTCAACTGGTGCCATCCTGAGAAATGGTTAACAAGCTTGTTCACTGTGTCAAAGTTCTCTTTCGTAGTTATGAAATTTACTGTGACTGATCTCTTGACTTCGACGTCGTCTTCAGTAATCTGACTTGGCATATCTGGTCTTTCTGGCCATGATCTCTCTGTTTCCAGCAGATAACTTGGGCCTTGTATCCAAGTTTCACTCCTCATGAAGTTTTCAGCCTTCAATCCCCGTGAGGCTTGATCTGCTGGGTTTAATGAGGTGTTTACATACCTCCATTGAGATGGTTGTGTAGCTTCTCTAATGGATGAGATTCTGTTTGCTACAAAGGTCTTGAAGCGTATCTTCTCATTCTCTATATACTTCAGCACCGTTGTGCTATCCGTCCAGAAGACAGATTCTTCTAATGGGAGCTGTAACTCTTTACGCATCACCTGGTCAACTTTAACTGCAACAACCGCTGCCGTCAATTCCAGTCTCGGGATGGTGACCTGCTTCAGCGGAGCCACCCTGGATTTTCCCATGAGGAAGGCACAATGTTTCTGGCCCTGTTGATTTGTCAGCAAGAGGTAGGTAGCCGTGCCATAGCCGTCCTCACTGGCGTCCGAGAAATGATGTAGTTGAGCCGTCTTTGTAACTCCAAAACTCGCGGGCTTGATGCATCTACTGACGTTGAAGCTAGAAAGTTGTTGCAAATCTGTCAGCCATCTGTGCCATCTCTGAGCTTGACCTTCTGGGATATCTTCATCCCATCCTCTCTTGTCTCTACACAGCTCTCGTAGCATCAGCTTCACCGGCAGAATGAGTGGCGCCAGGAATCCGAGAGGGTCGTAGATGGAACTGACCATGGAGAGAATCCCTCGTCTTGTGGATGGTCTTTCGTTCACCATTATCCTGAAGTTGAAAGTGTCTGACTCGATGCACCATTGTACACCAAGAGCTCTCTCGATAGGAAGGACATCGTGGCTCAGGTCCAGATCTTTGACTTCAGTGGCTCTTTCCTTTTCTGGGATAGAAGCTAGAACTGCTCTGCTGTTGCTTATCCACTTAGTCAGATGGAATCCTCCATTTGAACACAGAGTTCTAAGGTCTCTTGACAGTGCGATGGCATCGTCTTCTGTTGACACGGACTTCAGACAGTCATCGACATAAAAGTTTCTGAAGATTGTCTCCACAGCCTCGGATGGTGCTTTGCCCTTGCCATCTTCTGCAGTTTTTCTGAGAGCGTAGCTTGCACAGCTGGGAGATGATGTGGCTCCAAACAGGTGTACGGCCATTCTACATTCCACCATCGCTTCACTAACGTCGCCATCTGGCCACCAAAGGAAACGCAGAAGATCAGCATCTTCGTCGGGGATTCTGACTTGGTAGAACATTGATTCTATGTCTGCCATCATGGCGACGAGCTCTTGTCTAAACCTAGTCAAGATGCCAATGAGGGTATTAGTAAGATCAGGACCTTGAAGCAGCTGGTCATTCAATGAAGTTCCTCTGAATGAGGCGGCGCAGTCAAACACTACACGGATCTTTTTCTTCTTTGGGTGATACACCCCGTGATGAGGAATGTACCAGACCCTTCCATCGTCTCTGTTCAACTGTTCTTCGGGCACTTTTACAGCATAGCCTTTCGCTATGATGTTTCTCATGAAGTCTTTGTAGTCTTCGTGAAAGTCGGGGTTCTTGTTCAGCTTTCTCTTTAGATTGATGGCGCGTTGCTCTGCTATGCAGCGATTGTTCGGCATCTTCGCGGTCTGTCTTCTCAGTGGCAAACCAATGTGATAGTGGCCATCAATGAACTGTGTAGACCTTGTCATCAAACCCATGAACTGATGGTCTTCTTGTGACATCTCTGTCTTTTCCTCACAGCTGCGTTCTGAGAAGTCTGCGTTGAACTGCTGTATCAACAGCTCTTCAATGCTTGCGATAGAGATGCGATTAACTGTGACGTTTTGTCGTTCCTCCTTGTTCGACTTGTGGCCATCATCTCTCCTTACCGGTCCATTGATTACCCATCCAAGGGTTGTCCTGACGGCGTAGGGTCCGTCATCCTTGCTGTTTATCACCTGCCATGGCTCCATAGTTTTGTAGGCATTGGTTCCAATTAATAGGCCAATTTCTGCTTCAATGTATGGGAGACGCACCTTTTCTAGGTAGGGCCATCTATCCACATCCTTCTGCAGGGCTAGGTTCCCTATTCTAACAGGAATCTCCCTCTGTGTGAAAACATTAGGCAGGTCTATGAAGTCCTTCTCTTCAAGTCCACACACTTCTAGGTCTGACAGGATATAACTTTGCATTGACTTCTCGTGACCCATGGTGCGTAATAGGATTTCTGTTCTTCTGCCTCTAACGTTCAGCTGTCGCATGAGTGATTCTGTGCAGAACGTTGCTGAACTACCTGGATCCATGAAGGCGTAAGTCTCCACAACCTTCTCACTCCTCTTAGACTTGATCCTTACTGGTACGATGGCAAGAATACAGTCACTGTCACCGGCCCCAGTGAGTCCACAAGTCTCTGGTTCTAGCGACACCAGAGCACTTGAAACAACCTTCTCGTCGGTATTGTTTTCTTCACTCTTCTTAGAGACTTGTTCTTCTTTATGGATATGCAGCAGACTGGGATGTTTCCGAGTGCACTCTCTGCATGTTGTTCTTTGCTTACAATTTCTACTCAGGTGCCCCTGAGAGAGACATCCAAAACATAGGCCGTTGTACTTCAGGAATTCGATTCTGTCCTTATGTGGCTGTGCTTTGATGTCGCTGCAGAAATCCAATGTATGATTCTTCTGGCAGAATAAGCATGGCTTCTGAAAGGCATTAGCAGGCGTCACTGTGCTGCTCTTTTTGGGAGATGAGTTCTGGGGCCTTTCTTCCTCGGCCTGAGTGACGATAGTTGCAAAGCTGCTTCCCCTGGAACCACCTTTCCTGAGAGTCTTTGATTCAGCAGGCTTGGCTTTCACTCTTCCATCGGTGGTCGGGCTGACATCCTGGATGTTTCCAAACAATGGGTCCCTAGCAATTTTAGCCTGTTTGTCTATGAAATTCACTAAGTCTGCAAACCTGGCTCTACTTTTCCATCTCTCCATTATCTCAAAGGCTGTTCTTCTCCATTGTTCTCTCATCCTGTAAGGAAGCTTAGAGATGACGATTCTCATAGTCGTAGGATTGTCCATCTCTTCCATGAATTCAACATCCTCCATGGTGTTGCGACATCCTATGAGGAAGAGAACATATGCGTTCAATGCCTCTCCGTCTTCCGATCTGATCTGTGGCCACTTGGTAGCCTTTTCGATATATGCAGTGGCTATCTTCAGCTCGTTACCATAGTGCTCCTGCAGCAACTTCCTGGCTTCTATGTATCCCCGGTCCGGTCTCATGTGTTCACAGCTTCTGACCAGGTCTTGTGGTTTACCACTGGTGTACTGTCCCAGGTAGTACAACTTATCACTGCTGCTCTCTGTCTTCGGCTTGTTCAAAGGATCTGATGAAGGGCTTATACTTGAGTGGGTCGCCTTGGAACACTGGTATGTCTCTTTGAGGGAGTCGAAACAGATTCTGTTGTTTTACAAGCACCTCTGTAATTTCGTTCTGACGTTGCATCACTCGGTATAGGCTTCTCCCTGTGTCTTCAGGCCTCTGGTGGTCATCAGCAGGGTCTAGTCTAGACCGTCTGACGTCTGGGGTAGCATCACGTGCTCCTGTTAGTGGAGAGGCCACTCTTCCACGCTGTAATGCCGGGGAATTGCTTTCGGGCTCTGTTGTAACTCTTGAAGGTGCCCTGGATCCAACTCTATGTGGCAACGTTGACTGGCAGTGGCTCCCGCCGTCCCGTGAGCCTTCATAATCTTCGTACGCACTCAACCTGGCATCTGAGACCTCGATAGCTGTTTTCATCTCCAGCCGTTCTTTCTTTGCCTGCACCTGGGCCCGCTGGGCCTGCACTTGGGCCTGTTGGGCCTGCACTTGGGCCTGCAGTTGGGCCTGTTGGGCCTGCAGTTGGGCCTCTTGGACCTGCAGTTGGGCCTCTTCCCGTTCAAGAGCTTGCTTCTCATCTAAAGATGCTGCGCGCGCCATCAACGCCGCCCGTTCAGCCTCCGCTCTCATGCGTCGCGCCGAGCTTGTGGTAGAAGCGACTGACCTGCGTCCAGAAACAGAGCTACCTTCTTTTCGATTTTTGCTCGGTCTGGCGGAAGTCTCTGAAATGCTATCGTCTGGTCCGACTTCATCGTCAACCTTATCTTTCTCTGCTGTATCAGCATCTTGATGAATTTTTAACATCCACTGCTCCGTGGCCTTGATATAGTCCTTAATGCTGGTTGATTTAGGATCAAACCAGTCGTGCTGATCAGTGTTTCCCTCTTCTTCAGACAGAAGTGCTAATACATCTTCATTGAGTATATTAAATTCTTCATGCAGCTTGGAGAAATCGTAGTACATCATGTCTTCAGCTTTCTTAATATTAGCATTATCTTCCATGAGACGATCAATTATCTTCATTTTTCCAGTTATCTGAACTAATTTAGCTTTCCTTGCACCTATGCTTCTATGTAACTTCTCTTCCCTTGCCTTTGGGGTGAGCTTTATTTCCCTCTTTTGGCCAGCAATCCTTCTGGCTGGGGGAAGCTCCTGGCTCCTTAAGGCCTCGGCCATTTTACCCGCAGCTCTTATTTAGCTTCTCAACAGAATGAACAAAGCAAGTAAGTCACTGTACCTTCGCTTTCTTAAATTGTCGTCTGGCTCCGTGACCATTCATGTATACGTTCGCCGACGATTCCGTCCCTTCCTTCTTAGGGAGCTAGTTTTTGACTAATGTAGTGGCGCTTCTTAGTTTCCAAACAGGCAGGCCACTGAGCTGTGGGGCCTTTAACAACGAGTAGACGCGTGTCGAAATAAAACGTTCCCAAACGTAGCTTTGTCTTTTAAACTGTTTACTATAACACTTAACAAGCAGAATTACAAAGCAAACACGTATAAACGAACACGGTCAAAAACTGTACTGCTCCAAACCTCACAACTTCTGCCTCTTTCACCACGTGCAGTTTAAACTGTGAAAAGGCTGCACCCAATGTGTGGCTTAGGGACTGTTCCATTGTGGCAAGAATGAAGGGGGTGTCGGACTATGCCACTGGAGCAAGAAAATAGGGGGTTTCTTAATACAATAAGTCGTTCAGGTAAATTAACTGTATTATGCCATTTAGCCACTAATTTTAAGTATTTTCTTAAGCTTTTATGGCTCTTACAAAGATCTTTCACATTCCGCCAAATTCTTTCTTGTAATTGGTTATATTTTGATTGTCTAGCAAAATGAAAACATTAAGTTTAGTGTTGTTACAATTTAACTTGTATAGTTATACAGCTGTAGCAATTCTTCATATCTTTGACTCATTCTTTCCCCAAGAGCCACATTATCACTGCTGAACTTCAAGGACAAATAGCGATGGTGCAAGAACTAATGCAGTCCAGCAAAAGATTATTCATTAACCTATGTATGTATCCTGCTTTTACACTGTAAAAGGCCCAATCAATTCATGTTATCCACCCTCCCTTCTCACACACACTTACACATGATAACACACACACATGTACACACGATACACACACGAAAACACACACATGTACACATGATACACACATGATAACACACACATGTACATGATGCACACGTGTTAACACACACATGTACACACGATAACACACACGTACACATTGACGTAAGAAAACTCACTAAGCACTTGGTTGAGTATAAAACAAGGCTTTAATCAACTGTTTCACAACCATGAGATTCTAGTTACATCACCAGTTCCTGGTTACAAAAACGTCCTGGGCAAGCTGGGCCCATGCCCGACTATTTATACTCCTTGGATGGCGACACCAGCTGGTCGCCCAGTGTTATTTCATGAGTAATTTCTTCATGAATGATAAGATTCATGACATTCTTCCCGCCTGAAAGATTTGGAAGTCTGACGACTTCCTTCTAGCGGATTAGATGGACCATGAATAGCCGCAGTCTTTTAGATCTTTGTTTGTGGCTGGAAGGCACGTCTCCTCGGACCGTGTCTTGGTCCCTGGGTCGCTTGGTCTGTACTGGTCGATCGACAGGGCCCGTGTCGCCTTGATCGACCTGTGGGAGATTGGGGAGATCGTGACTCCGGGTGTGGGTCCCCACAGGCACAGAGCTGGCTTCATCTTGTTTGGTAGCCGGGGATTGACCGGCGTCCTGGCTTCGGGTGGCCATCCTGTGGGGAGCGCGCGGCTCCACGAGTTGATCCGGTGGAGTAGCCAGCAGATTCCTTGATGTCCCCGGTAGGGCATCATCCTCAAAGGGGCGCAGAGTGTCGGCATCATTGCTATGGGTCCCTCTATCAGTCGGGTCCGTGGGACCGGTTGGACAGGGAGCCAGATTATTGTTACAATTTAACTTGTATAGTTATACAGTAAGTAAGTAGGTGTTTCGCGTTGAGGAAGGCAATGACCCTTTAAAGTCAATGCTGAGTCACTGCATAGGCTGTATAGCGTGTATAAGCGAGCCATACGATGGACGGAAGAATTGCGGTTTTAATTCCACACAAATTCTACAGGTTGATATACCTATCAATTCATCCAATGAAAAGCGACGAGTTAAGATAGTAACTATAGGTTTTTATTGGCTAAATGACAGAGCCCACCCTCGTGGGTGATCGGGTCCAACAAGGAGGAATACCAGCCAGTCGACCACCTTTATACGTGGGCAAGCAGGCGGAGCCATGGGCGGAGTCAGCTGTGGTCAGCCCAGGTATAACAGCGTGACAAGAGGTGACCTTGTGTAGTGATACAACAGTGTAAACAGTGATAACCATAGCGTAACGATATAAACAGTGATAACCATAGTGTAACGATAGTGAACGATAAAAGTGGTTTACCACATTCACCCCTTGTTTCGATTTGAGTCCGGCGGGGTGAAGTGTACTACCAGTTCGGGTATGTCAGTCTGTCCGGAGGCCTCGTAAGTCTTTCTGATCGGCGCAGCAGCGGTGGCGGTGATGCAGTATCCAATGTTAATGCTGGTGTCTGCGTGGTCGGCGAAGGCTCGTGGGGTTCCGGCATGCCGTGTACCTGGGCTGGATTTGGGGGGGCGGTGGGGGGTAACGGTGGTGTCTCAGGGGTGCCCGAGGGTGCAAGGTCTCGTAAGGAGACTGTGTCCTCCCGCCCGTCTGGGTATGCCACATAGGCGTACTGGGGGTTGGCGTGCAGGAGGTCCACCCTCTCGACCAGGGGGTCTGTTTTATGGGCCCTCACGTGCTTTCGCAGCAAGACGGGCCCCGGAGAAGTCAGCCATGTTGGTAGCGAGGTTCCCGTAGTCGACTTCCTGGGGAAAACAAACATTCGTTCATGGGGGGTGGCGTTAATGGCCGTGCAAAGCAGTGACCGGATGGAATGCAGCGCTGCCGGGAGGACTTCCTGCCAGCAAGAGGTTGGCAGGCCCTTAGACTTTAAGGCTAAGAGAACGGCCTTCCAGACAGTCGCGTTCTCTCTTTCCACCTGGCCGTTCCCTCGGGGGTTGTAGCTGGTGGTCCTGCTTGCAGCAATGCCTCTCACTAGTAGGAACTGGCGAAGTTCCTCGCTCATGAAGGATGAGCCCTGGTCGCTATGTATATAGTTCGGGAACCCGAACAAGGCGAAGAGGTCGTTCAGGCATTTGATGACCGTGGTACTGGTCATGTCTGGGCAGAGGAAGGCAAAGGGGAAACGGGAGTACTCATCAATGATGTTGAGGAAGTACACATTACGGTCAGAGGACGGGAGGGGCCCCTTAAAATCGATGCTCAAGCGCTCGAAGGGGCGGGTGGCCTTGATCAGGCTTGCTCTGTCCGGCCTAAAGAAATGCGGTTTGCATTCGGCACAGGTTTGGCAGTTCCTGGTCATGGTCCTGACCTCCTCGATGGAGTACAGCAGGTTGCGGGCCTTAATGAAGTGGTAAAGTCTGGTGACCCCGGGGTGGCAGAGGTCGTTGTGGAGGGTCTGCAGTCTATCAATTTGCGCGTTGGCGCATGTACTTCGTGATAGAGCATCTGGGGGTTCGTTCAGTTTACCAGGCCGGTACAAGATATCATAATCATAGGTGGAGAGCTCGATTCTCCACCTCAAGATCTTGTCGTTCTTGATTTTGCCCCTCAGCTTGTTATTAAACATAAAAGCGACCGAACGCTGGTCGGTGAGGAGGGTAAATCGTTTGCCTGCCAGGTAATGCCTCCAGCGTCGTACTGTCTCCACGATCGCCTGGGCCTCCTTCTCGACCGAAGAGTGTCGGATCTCAGGGCCCTGGAGGGTCCTTGAGAAGAAGGCCACAGGTCTCCCTGCCTGGTTAAGGGTTGCAGCTAGGGCGAAGTCGGATGCATCGCTCTCCACTTGGAAAGGGATAGACTCATCTACCGCGTGCATTGTGGCCTTAGCAATGTCTCCCTTTATGAGGGAGAAGGCTGCGCACGCTTCTGCCGTCAGGGGGAAGGAGGTGGACTTCGAGGGGTCTGGCTTTGTCCGCATAATTCGGCACCCATTGGGCATAGTAAGCGAAGAGCCCCAGGGTTCTCTTCAGTGCCTTTGGACAGTGGGGGAGGGGAAGCTCCATGAGGGGGCGCATTCTTTCGGGGTCGGGGCCGATGACTCCGTTCTCTACTACGCAGCCGAGGATGGCAAGACGCGAGGTGTTAAACACACATTTCTCCTTATTGTAAGTGAGGTTCAGCCGTTCGGCCGTACGGAGGAATTTCTCCAGATTAACATCGTGGTCCTGCCGGTCGCGGCCGCAGATGGTGACGTTATCTAGATAAGGGAACGTGGCCTGCAGCCCGTTCTGGTCAACCATCCGGTCCATCTCCCTTTGGAAGACCGAAACCCCGTTGGTGACGCCGAAGGGAACCCTAAGGAAGTGGTAGAGGCGGCCATTTGCCTCGAAGGCGGTATACTGGCGGTCCTCAGGGCGGATAGGGAGTTGGTGATAGGCCGACTTAAGGTCGATGGTGGAGAATACCCGGTACTGTGCAATCTGATTGACCATATCAGATATGCGGGGAAGGGGGTATGCGTCCAGCTGGGTGTACCGGTTTATGGTTTGGCTGTAGTCGATGACCAGGCGGTTTTTATTGCCGGTCTTAACGACTACGACCTGGGCACGCCAGGGGCTGTTGCTCCTCTCGATGATGCCCTCCTTCAGGAGACGCTGCACCTCAGAGCTAATAAAAGCTCTGTCCCCAGCGCTGTACCGCCTGCTCTTGGTGGCGACGGGTTTACAGTCACGGGTGAGGTTAGCGAACAGGGAGGGGGGCGGGACCTTGAGGGTTGATAGGCCGCAGGTGGTGCGCGGTGGGCGGTTTAAAGGCTGCTGGTTGTCAACTGTGAGTGGGGGGAGGGGTCCACCGTATGCCAAAGTGACACTTTGAAGGTGGGATTGGAAGTCCAGCCCTAGTAGGACGGCAGCGCAGAGCTGGGGCAGGACGAGGAGTTTAACATTTTTATACTCCGTGCCCCTAACCGACAGGGTCACAACACAGTAGCCGCTGATGTCTGTAGAATGGGACCTCGACGCCATCGAGATCCGGTTGCGCGTTGGCCGGACAGTGAGGGAGTAGTGGCTCACCGTGTCTGGATGGATGAAACTCTCCGTGCTTCCGCTGTCGAACAGGCAGGTCGTGGCGTGGCCGTTTACTTTGATGTCCATCATGGACTTGGACAGGTGATGCGGGCGAGCTTGGTCCAGTGTGACGGAGGCTAGTGTATGGCTGAGCGAGCTGCTGTAGTCTGCGGGTGAGGCGGTGGTCGGGTCTGGAGACAAGGTGGCGGACGAGTGTGGTGGACAAAATGGCGGCGCCCACGACGTTGAATAAAATGGCGGAGAAGATGGCCGCCCCCACAACTCACATGAGGCCCTGCTGGCGTCGGTGGCCTTGATCAAAGATGGCCACCCCACGACTCACACGAGGGGATACTGGCATCTGTGGCCTTGATGAAAGATGGCCGCCCCCACAACTCGCATGAGGCACTGCTGGCGTCTGTGGCTCTCCCCCTGCAGGCCTTCGCGAAGTGGCCTTTCTTGTGGCAATCGGAGCAGGTCGCGTTTCTTGCAGGGCAGCGCGTCCTCGGGTGTTTCGCCTGGCCACAGAAGAAGCAGCCGGCGGCCCGATCGCGGGGCTCCGATGTCGCAGCCGGTACCGGGGGTGGCGGTCCCGATCGGTTCTGGGATGCCGACGCTGAGGTAGGTCCCAGAGGCGGCGGTGCGAGGGGTATTGCGGCCGGGGTCGGGCCCGAGTCCCAGGGTCGCGCAGCACAGTACCTGGAATACGCCTCGAGGTCCCGATGGGCCACTTCCAGAGAGCGAGCGAGGGCTGCAGTTGTATTCAGGTCGAGGTCCTTTGATTCGAGCAGTCTTTGCCGTGAGTAGTCGGACCGAAGGCCTTTCACGAAGGCATCGCGGATATTCCCTTCAGTATTTTCTGCCGCCGTTACAGCTTTAAAGTCACAGTCCCTGCCGAGTGTTTGTAGCGCCCGTAAAAATTCATCTACAGACTCTCCTGGCTGTTGCGAGCGGGATCTTAGGAGATGTCTGGCATACATAGAATTTACCGGGCTCCGGTACTGCTCTTTCAGCAGATTGAGGGCGTCCTCGTATGTAGTAAGGTCCTGGATGAATGCAAATACTTTAGGGCTCACTTGGGCGGTCAGAACTCTTAGTTTGGATCCCGGAGGCACGCCGGATTCTCCCAGGTAGGATTCGAAACAGCTCAGCCAGTGTTTGAAGTCGAGGGCTGAGTTCGCTGCCTGTGGGTTTAGATCCAAGTACGGCGGTCGGAGGGCTCGCAGCCAGGCCGGCTGCTGTGGCTGTTGTAGCTGGCCGTTTGGCTGGTCGTTTGGCTGCTCCGGTCCACTCATTTCAAAATTTAGCCAATAAAATTGATATACCTATCAATTCATCCAATGAAAAGCGACGAGTTAAGATAGTAACTATAGGTTTTTATTGGCTAAATGACAGAGCCCACCCTCGTGGGTGATCGGGTCCAACAAGGAGGAATACCAGCCAGTCGACCACCTTTATACCTGGGCAAGCAGGCGGAGCCATGGGCGGAGTCAGCTGTGGTCAGCCCAGGTATAACAGCGTGACAAGAGGTGACCTTGTGTAGTGATACAACAGTGTAAACAGTGATAACCATAGTGTAACGATATAAACAGTGATAACCATAGTGTAACGATAGTGAACGATAAAAGTGGTTTACCACACAGGTGGAGCATGTTCTTTTCACATCTTCCGGAGAAAATGGAAGATTTTTAGATCGCACAAAGTGTAACATACGGGTAACGCCAGGATGGCATAAGTCAGTATGAAGATCCGCAAGAGTCGAAGTTGACATAGAAAAGCAGAATGCACGCGTGAGGGTATCCGGGGCTACATTCTCTTTGCCGGGTCGCTACTGTATGGTGTAGCCAAAGGCAGCCAATTCCAATCTCCAGAGTTGTATTTTGTTATTCTTGATCTTAGTGCGTTTCCGGTTATCCAGCATAAAGGCCATGGAGCGCTGATTGGTTATAAGCGTGAAATGGCGATGAGCGAGAAAATGACTCCAGTTACGTACTGCTTCGATGATAGCCGTAGCCTCCTTCTCAACAGAAGGATAATGGAGCTCGCTACCCTGCAAAGTTCTGGATAGAAATGCAACGGGTCGACCACCTTGATTCAAGGTAACCGAGATCGCCACCTCTGATGCATCGCACTCAACCACGAAAGGAAGATTTTCATTGATGGAACGAAGCGTGGCTTTTTCCAGTTGTTGCTTGAGGAGGTTGAAAGCTGAAATAGCCGTTGCCCCCAACGGAAATGACTTTGCGTGAAGCAGGGCTGGATCTTGTCGGAGAAGTGGGGTATTCACTTCGCATAATAGGCGAACATGCCGAGTGCCCGACGAAGCGAGCCGAGATTCGCAGGGGGAGGGAGGTCCTGAAGTGGACGAAGTCATCCGGATCCAGTTTGATGACACCGTTGCCCACCCAGTAGCCAAGGATGTTGACTGATGGTACTGATTTCACAGATTTGGACTTGTTTAAGGATAAGTTGCGACAACAGAGAATGTCAAAAAAATTTTGGTGGTTGGCATCATGCTCCTTCTGGTCATGACCAGCAATGGTGATATTATCCAGATATGGAAAAGTGTCCGTTAAGTTCTCCTGTTTGACTAGGCTATCCATTGCCCGTTGAAAGACAGCCACCCCATTGGTGACCCCAAATGGAAGGCGACAAAACTGGTAAAGCCGACCATTGGGCTCAAAGGCCATATACTTTTTTCAGAGTCCTTTAACGGTACTTGATGGTATGCGCTCTTTAAATCAAAAGTTAAAAATACCTTATAGTTGGCAAGGTTATTGACCATGTCATCGATGCGTGGTAGTGGGTAGGCATCCAGGTTGGTATACTGGTTAATAGTTTGCGAGTAATCGATGCAAAGGCGTTTCTTGTGTTGCTTCAGATGATTTTTAACAACGACGACTTGAGCCCGCCAGGGAGATGAACATGGCTCAATGATACTGTCAGCTAGAAGGCGAGAGATCTCTGCCTCGATAAAGGAGAGATCATCCTGGCTGAAACATCATGATTTAGTGACTATAGGCTTACATCGGGGGGGAAAGATTGGCAAACAAGGAGGGCTTGTCGAGCGAAGCCGCTGAAAGCACACAAAACGGTACTTTAGAAATAGTAAGCTCTGGCTTTGACCCTCCAAACTCAAAAGTGAGTCTTTTGTGTTGTTTCTGGAAATCCTGTCCCAGGAGCACATCACTGCATAGGTTTTTGAGCACCCCGAGCCGGGTGGAGGAATAAGTGCGGCCATTGAGAATAAGGTCGACAAGACAAAAGCCGGAAGAGTTGGTGGTCAGTGTCATCAGAGCCTTTGCAATTTCCCTGTCCGAGGGGTAAATACGCAGTTTTAACTTACTGACAGCCCGCTCACTAATGAAGCTGTCAGAGCTGCATGAGTCAATTAGTGCACTCAAAATGTGTCCATTTACCCAAACCTTCATGGCTGCATGGGACAGACTTTGGGGAAAAACAGCTGTGATGGGAGGAGGAGCAGTTTTACCCTTGACAGCTGTAACCTTAGTAGTGGTTCTTGGGGAGGAGCAGTTTTATAGATAGCAGCTGTAACCTTAGTAGTGGCTCTTGGGGGAGGGGCAGTTTTATAGATAGTAGCTGCAAAACCAACAGGGGCTCTCGACCGGTATACCTTAGAAAAGTGGCCTTTCTTATTGCAATGATTGCAGGTTGCGTTACGAGCAGGACAAAATTTCCTATAATGGAATGCACCTCCACAGAAGAAACACTTCCTTCCAGATTGCCAAGTTGCCGCTAGGGCAGGGTCGTCATCAGTGAAGGCTTCTAGGGTAGGGTTGTCATCAGCTAGGTTAGAGTCATCATCAGTGAGGGCTTCTGCCCGAGGCCTATCGAAGGAGTCACTAAAAGTGATAGTAGCAGCCCGTGCACATGGTAAAAGATAGGTATCTGCATTCCTCTTTGCTAAGTCCAGAGAACATGCCTGGTCATAAGCAGCCTGTAACTCGAGGGTTTTATTCTCCAACAGATGCTGGCGTATGAAGGGAGACGCAATCCCATTAATAAAGGAATCACGAATTAACTCCTCCTGGAACTACTCAGCTGTGACAGCTTTAAGATTACAATCCTTGCTGAGCCTGCGAAGCTTTTGAAGGAATTCGTCAAGTGATTCCCCAGGTTGTTGTCGAGTTGTGGCCAGTAGATGCCGAGCAAAATTTTGTTTGGGGCCTTAACACATAGTCGCTGTAGTATTAGGATAGCGGCGTCATAGTCTACACAGTCTTCGATATAGTCAAATACATGTGGAGATACATAATTGGCAAGCATCTCTAATTTATCAGGGACATTCTCACCACACACCCTGAGGAAGTTGCTGAAGGTACGATACCAGTGTTTCCATACCTTAGCAGTTATAGGTGAATTCGGGTCCAGGTCAAGACGGGCGGGTCTGAATAGTTTGTCCAGATGGATTGATTACTACTTCGGAGTTCCCTTCTACAGTTGAAGTCGTAGCTGGCTGTTCCCGAAATCACTCAGAGCGTGGAGCCGATACTCAGTTGATTAAATTGATGTAAGAAAACTCACTAAGCACTTGGTTGAGTATAAAACAAGGCTTTAATTAACTGTTTCACAACCATGAGATACTAGTCCCTGGTTACAAAAACTTCCTGGGCAAGCTGGGCCCACACCTGAGTATTTATACTCCTTGGACGGTGCCACCAGCTGGCTGCCCAGTGTTATTTCATGAGTCATTTCTTCATGAATAAGATTCATGACACACATGATACACACATGATAACACACATGTACACGTGACACACACACATGTTAACACATTTACACATGATAACACATGTATACATGATATGCACGTCAACACACACATGCACACACAATAACACACATACACACAACACATGTACACACGATACACATGTTAACACACATGATAACACACGTACACACGATACACACAGGATAACACACACACATACACACGATAACACACACACATACTAATAAACACACACACACACACACATATATGCAAAAACAAGCAAAACTTTGGAGTAAATTATTACCTCCATGCGCAACATGTTTGAATTTTTGAACTGGACAGTGGAAGCTATATATATGTGTATTTCTCCTCACCTAATTTTGTAAATGATTTTTTTCTCTGAGTTCTCCTTGTGTATTTGCTGCTAGGGGACACAACAGGATGATGAGGCAATTCTTCATTCTTCACAGTACATAGAGTAACATCGAGTCTGTAACTCAGGAACAGGCCATTTGGTCCAACTGGTCTATGCCGGCATTTATGCTCCATAAAAAGTTCCTATTGGATTTATTAGTGACTATCTTATATTTATGACCTAGTTTTGGACTCCCCCCACCAGTAGAAACATCTTCTCTACATCTACCCTATCAAATCCTTTCATCATCATAGATATCATAGCAACTTACAGCACAGAAGGAGGCCAGTCAGCCCATCATGGCTACGCCAGCTCTTTGAAAGAGCTATCCAATCAGTCTCACTCCCCCTGCTCTCTCCATAGCCTTATTATTATCTTAATGACCTTGATCAGGTCATCCCTCAGCCTTCTCTTTCCGAGAGGAAAGAGCTGCAGCCTGTTCAGCCTTTCCTGCTAGTTATATCCTCTCAGTTCTGCTAACACCCAGCGTCTGCTGGATTCCTTGCTAAGAAAGGGAATTCACCATGTAGACACTCCACAGAATTACGGTATCTGCGACTGTTGTATGGCTGTGAAATGCCAGCCTTGTCCTATTTAGTCACTGTTTCCCTTGCTCTTGTTCTCCCCATAGACACATCTTGGCCATTGTAGCACTTGAAAATGGAGCTGTACCCCAGCCTGAGTTGCCACCTTTAGAATTGAAGGCATAAGGGGAGAAATTAAATGTGTTCACCAACACCATTTAAATTACAGCTAAGTAAACATTCTTGCTGTACCATCACATGACCTCCCACCTCCAAAGTGTTCAAGGTAAATGGAAATAAAACACTACATTTTTTTATCGCTCCTCTTATTTTTCTCCAGAGTTGCTGGAAGCAGTGCCCAGGAGATCAATCTTTAATTCCTGGAGACTCCAGGGCAATCCTGGAGGATTGGCAATGCCTACATTACCTGGAGGCCCAGTATGACAACATAGAATCATCGAATGATACAGCACAGAAGGAGGCCATTTGGCCCACCGTGCCTGTGGCTCTTTGAAAGAGCTATCTGATTAATCCCACTCCCTGCTGTTTCCCCATTGCCCTGCAAATTTTTTCCCTTCAAGCATATATCCAAGCTACTATTGAATCTGCTTCCACCGCCCTTTCAAGTAGTGCATTCCAGATCACAACGATTCGCTGCGTGATATACCATGGGCTTGGTGTCTACCATGATTGGGCTGCAGAGAGGCAAGCTGCTGTTGCTGAATTTTCACATCTGTAACTGGTGGAACCACCATTCAATGGGATATGGTGTGTGTCCATGCTGTCATCAGGAGCATGTTGGCTGTGCACTCACACATCTAATGCTGAGTTGTGCTGCTCAACATACCACGCCTGAGGACCTGCTGGTACTTGCTGTCCACTTAATCAGGGGTCAAACCCATATTTGTTAGTTATCTGACCCCCAACTCTTAAATAAACGATGCTTCTTGGTGGGGGAGTAAAGCAGGGTGTCTTTGGGTTTGATGGACGCTCTGAATTAAATCAACCCTCTGTTGTGGACTCATTACTCGGATACCTGAACCATTCGGGTCTGCAATATCTGAGGGCAACATTGATGATTGACCAGCAATATGGCTCATGATTGGAACCTGAAGGCCCAGACACTAGGGACCAAGATTCTCCTGACTCAGCTCTAAACAACTCTGCAGGCCCATGCCCGGTCAGGTAGGGTGGTCCTAGCTGGGGAGGCAGCTCTGGCAAGCCATGCCGGTTAAATTCCATTGGTACTGCATACATTTTTGGGGGTTCCCAAGCCTGTGCTTTGCTAACTGCGCCTTAGATGAGATATGTCCCCATGGGGAGAGGGTATGCCCTCCAGACAGAACAGGAATGCTGCAGATAAGTGTAGATTTCTTAGTAGCTTGATTTGGAGAATCTTAAACATGGTAATGGGTTTCTGTCTGTTTCCCACATCTGGCTGATCAAAAAGAAAGAAATGGAAACTTTTTATCTGAAAATTGATAAAATTATGAAGAGCCAGAAAAGCAAAAAGACATTTTTTTTAAATGCTGCTTGTTTTTGTTAGTTTCATTTGTATCATTCTGTGAATTATATCAGAGCTGATTATGGGTAATACAGTTCTAAGTGAGTTGTCCACTACAACCAGCTGTTTGCAGGAGTTCCCGAGCACAATACGATTGACTTCACATGGTGAGTCTGTCTTGTGATTGCACCATTTACCGATCAGAAACCCCATCTTTTGCTCAGCCTTGTGTTCCCACCTGTCTAAATCCATTCCCTCTCAGTAAGGAAATATATTTTAATTAGAAAGAATGAAGGACTTGCATTTCTATAATGCCTTTCACAACCTCAGGACGTCGCAAAGTGCTTTACAGCCAATGATATACTTTTGGAGTGTAGTCACTGTTGTAGGAAACGTGGCAGCAAGCTCCCAGAAACAGCAATCTGATAATGACCAGATAATCTGTTTCAGTGATGTTGTTTGAGGGATAAATGCTGACCAGGACACCGTGGAGAACTCCCCTGCTCTTCGAATAGTGCCGTGGGATCATTTACATCCATCCAAGAGGGCAGACGGGGCCTCGGTTTAACATCTCATCCAAAAGACGGCATCTCTGAGAGTGCAGCACTCCTTCAGTACTACACTGGAGGATCAGCCTGGATTATTGACTCAATGCTTTGAAGTGGGACTTGAGCCCATGACCTTCAGCCTCAGAGGCAAGAGTGCTACCCACTGAGCCATGGCTGACACCTGTAAATTAAGGGATATATGTTCGGTGAGGATTAGGAGTGGGACAGGAACCCATAGTTAGCCGGATTTGGAGGCAGGGATATACAATGTACACACCTCTGCATACTTATTTTGCATGAGGAAGAAGGGCCATGTCCAAGAGGTGTGTGCGTGAAACTGTGTGTGGTGATATCCCTCTATGTTAGTTCAGAGTCTGATCAGCTGAGCTTCTGAGATGTTAGACCCTCTGACTGGCGCACATGGCAGTCACCACAAGCAGACCACATCATTGTTGAAGCTCGCCGCAGGAAACTCTGTAGAGAGCAGTGACATCAAAAAGGGTCAGGCGCTGCACCAATTCATTACTTAGCCCTGGACTCCATTTCCAATTTTTTTTTGGTATCATGTGCATTTTGGCAGCCACTTATTTTGTCGACTGCATAGAGTGACGCCACTTTTCCCGGTCAGAACGGAGATGATTGGTAATTCCCCCGTCAATCACGCCTGGAGACCATGCTGCTGTAAGTGACTGGGATGGAATTTACGCACATCATTTGTATTATATAACTATCTTCCACTCACTGCATTTTGCTGGGGAAATCATCCTGCTGTTATCGGGAGACGTTGCTGCAGTTTCGGTCATGAGTTCTGTTTGCTGTGGATCATAGTGACTCTTTTGAAATAGACACTGCAGACTGTTGTCTGTAGTGCGCTGTTTAAATAGATTCTGTAGACTGCTGTAATGCGCTGTTTAAATGGACTCTTGTAGGAACTGGGGTTCCTAGCCAAAGAATTGAGATCGACTCAGAAAATCAAAAACAATAAAATTTAATGAACAAACGAAACTGTAGGATACAATGCAAATAGGTCTGGTCTGCTTGAAAGCCTCTCTGGAAACTGCTAGAAGGTTCCGAGCTCAAATGCTAGCAGGTTCCGAGCTCAACTGTTAGCAGGTTCCGAGCTCAACTGCTAGAAGGTTCCGAGCTCTACTGCTAGAAGGTTCCGAGCTCTGACGTCATGACATCATCACGTTCTTCCCGCCATTGAGAGATCACGTGACGGACGGCATGACGTCATCATGCGGAGTACAGGAAAGAAGCCCTAGTACAGTTAACAGATACATTAAAGGTGCAGCCCCCAGCTGTACTACATTGCTGTAAAAGGAATTATATACAATTGTCCATAATCCTCTGGTGGTTCCGCCACATGCGCCCCCCCCAGAATTGCTTTTAACAGAGAAGGTAAGGCGAGAAGGGGGTCTGACGAGTCTGTCCGACCGACTGCGATACCCCGGCAGCTGGAACGGAGCACTAGAAGACGAACTGGCTGTTGGCTGTGGTTGGGATGACGCCGCAGGTGGAGGAGAAGAAGAGGCCAGCTGTGGTCGACCCGGTGAGGCGGGCACTGGCGACTCGGCGGATGACTGTGGCTGTACTGGACCGGCAGTCAACGGTGGATGACCACGACGAGGCGGCTGAGCGGTGACGACTGGTTTGCTCAGATCCAGATGCGCCGGTTTCAACCGGTCGATGGAGATGTGGTCAGGCTTACCGCCGACGTCGACTGTGAAGGACTTGTCACCTGACGAGGTGACGCGGAACGGACCTGTGTAAGGCGGTTTGAGCGGGTTTTTGTGAGCATCCTGCCGAATGAACACGTATTCTGCGCTCTTAAGATCCACCGGGACATGGGAGCGCTGCAGGTCATGATGCGACGTAGGCACTGGGATGAAATTCCTAGCCGCTTCCTGGTGGCTGATGAGCTGCTGAGCTGGGGACCAGGGTTCCGTGTGAGGAGGAAGAAAATTGCCAGGCACTCTGAGTGGTTGGCTGTAAACCAGCTCTGCTGAAGAAGAATGCAGGTCGTCCTTAGGCGCCGTGCGAAGACCTAGCAGCACCCAAGGGAGCCTGTCCACCCAACTAGGCCCACGGAGACTAGCACGCAGTGCGGTGTTAAGGGACCTGTGGAATCTTTCACACAGACCGTTCGCCTGTGGATGGTAAGCGGTGGTACGATGAAGCTTGGTGCCCAAACCTTGAGCTACGGCGTTCCAAAGCTCAGAGGTAAATTGAGGCCCCCGGTCGGAGGAGATGTCAGCCGGTACCCCGAACCGAGCTACCCACAACGAGATGAAGGCTCTGGATACGTCTGCCGCTGTGGTGGCAACCAAAGGAATTGCCTCTGGCCACCTGGTGGTGCGGTCTACCACGGTGAGGAGGTGAGTGTACCCGCGAGAGGAAGGAAGAGGACCAACCAGGTCCATGTGCACATGGTCGAATCGACGCTCCGGAACCGGAAAAGTGGCGACTGGGGCCTTAACATGGCGTTGTATCTTGGACTTCTGGCAACTCACGCAGGTATTGGTCCAGTCACGGACATCGAGATGCATGCCCTTCCAGACGAATTTCTTTGCCATGAGTCGTTGTGACAACCCGTGGATAGTGTTGAAAATTCTCCTGCGCCATTCGACTGGAACAATTGGACGTGGGACGCCCATCGAGATGTCACACAGGAGTGTGGTCCCTGCGGCCTGTAAACTGACATCAGCCACTTGTAAGCTGGAAGGTGCGGTCCGGTATGCCTGCACTTCAGGGTCTGCCTTCTGTTCTTTTGCCAAACCAACATAGTCGACTCCCAGGTGTACTGCGTGGAGCTGGGCGCGGGAGAGACAATCCGCCACCAGGTTGTCTTTGCCCGAGACATGTTGTATGTCGGTTGTAAATTCAGATATGTACGTAAGATGACGTTGTTGCCATGCCGACCATGGTTCCGCTGTCTTGGCCATCGCAAAAGTAAGTGGCTTGTGGTCTACAAAAGCCATGAATGGGCGTCCTTCCAGTAGGAAGCGAAAATGGCGGATGGCCAGAAACAATGCCAACAACTCCCTATCAAAAGTACTATAATTGCGTTCGTTCTTCCGCAATTGGCGGCTGAAGAAAGCCATTGGTTGCCATGTGCCATCGATCCACTGCTCCTGTACTGCCCCGATGGCATAATCAGATGTGTCGGTGGTAAGGGCAATGGTTGCACCCGGAAGGGGATGTGCCAACATGGTCGCAGCAGCCAAAGCGTTCTTAGTGTCGAGGAAAGCCTGGTCCATCTGGGGTGTCCAATCGATCGGGTCTTTGCCCGATTTACCTCTGAGGGCCTCATACAAAGGTTGCATCAACAATGCCGCCTTGGGGATGAACCGATGATAAAAATTGACCATTCCCAGAAATTCCTGGAGGGCCCTGGCGGTCTGAGGAAGAGGGAACGAGGTGACTGCTTCCACCTTCGTGGCCAGCGGGACGGCGCCTTCTGAGGTGATTCTGTGTCCCAGGAAATCAATGCTGTGCAACCCAAACTGGCACTTGGCCGGGTTGATAATAAGGCCATGTTGGCTGAGACGAGAAAAAAGGGTACGCAAGTGCGTAATGTGTTCTTTTGTGCTGTTACTGGCAATAAGGATGTCGTCTAGGTAGACGAAGATGAACGGCAGATCGCACAACACGGAATCCATGAGACGTTGGAAGGCTTGTGCTGCATTCTTCAGCCCAAACGGCATACGAAGGAACTCAAAGAGCCCGAAAGGTGTGATGACGGCAGTTTTGGGGACGTCCTGAGGATGCACGGGCACTTGATGATAGCCTCGGACGAGGTCTACTTTGGAAAAGATGGAATTCCCTGCCAATCTGGTGTGGTAGCCTCATTCAGGCGTCTGTAGTCGCCATATGGTCGCCATCCGCCGCCCGGCTTAGGAACAATGTGTAATGGCGAGGACCAAGGACTATTCGAACGTCGAATAATACCCAGGCGTTCCATTGTATGGAACTCCGCCTTGGCGGCCGCGAGTTTACGGGTTCCAGCCTTCGAGCTCTCGCATAAAAGGGGGATCCTGTCATGGTAATGTAGTGTGCCACACCGTACCTCGCGACTGAAGAAGAAAATGTGGGCCTGGTGAGCTCAGGGAACTCACTGAGAAGACGAGAGAACTCATTTGGAGATGGGACTGCACAGGCAACTGACCAAGACATCGCGGTGCTTCGGTGGCAGGGGACCGAGTGAAAAGTGGAGGCACTGATTAGCTGGCAGTGTCGGACGTCGACGAGAAACCCGTTTGCGCAGAAGAAATCTGCCCCCAGGATGGCCTGTGAGACTTTCGCCGTGATGAACTCCCAAACAAAACGTTGGCCGCCAAAACTCAACTGGACCCTACGCTTTCCGAACGTGCGAACGGCTGCACCATTGGCTGCCTCGAGGGGGGGACCTTGACCGCCGGATTGAAGATCTAGCTTTGACGCTGGTAGGATACTGCACTGGGAGCCAGTATCACAGAGAAAACGTCGCCCTGACAGGGAGTCTGTAATGTATAGGAGTTTCCCTGCGGACCCGACGGCCATCGCAACTCCGGCGCGTCGCTTAGGCCTTATTGATCTTCTCAGAAACTGCTGGTTTGAGGTAGGTTTTTTTTTGGTGAGAAACTGCAGGGCGGGCGGCAAATTCTGGCCTTTGCGCTGAAATGAGCGTGGTATGCACACCAGCTTGCAGGAGGAGGAGTCGGATTCGCTCTTGTGGGGGATGGGCGCCTCGTGGCTGCACAAGATTGTTGTGAGACGGTGAATATTTTATCCGCTTCCGTGGCGAGTTTAGCACAATCCGTGATCGCGGAATTGGCCAAGGCCGTCTGTACTGGCTCTGGTAGTTGACAGAGAAACAGCTCGCGGAACAGAAAACATTGCGATTCCGAGCCCAAAAGCGTGAGCATTTGGCTCATGAGCTCTGAGGGTTTTGAGTCCCCAAGGCCCGGCATGGAGATAAGTCTGCGAGCGCGCTCCGACTTGGACAGACCGAAAATCTGCAGTAAACGTGCTTTTAAAGCTTCATGCGTGCCATCGTTCGGTGGACTCTCGAGGAGGCTGACGACCCGCGAGGCCGTGGCACTGTCGAGGGCGGAGACCACATAATAATAACAGGTCAAATCCGCTGCTACTCCCCGGATTGCAAATTGGGCTTCCGCCTGGAAAAACCACGCGGCCGGTTGTTGCTCCCAAAATTGCGGCAGTTTGATGGTGACAGCGTTCGTGTCCATGATGTAACTTCAACGGAAATTGTTCGAAGAAATCGGGGTCACCAATGTAGGAACTGGGGTTCCTAGCCGAAGAATTGAGATCGACTCAGAAAATCAAAAACAATAAAATTTAATGAACAAACGAAGCTGTACAGGAAACTGTAGGATACAATGCAAATAGGTCTGGTCTGCTTGAAAGCCTCTCTGGAAACTGCTAGAAGGTTCCGAGCTCAAATGCTAGCAGGTTCCGAGCTCAACTGCTAGCAGGTTCCGAGCTCAACTGCTAGAAGGTTCCGAGCTCTACTGCTAGAAGGTTCCGAGCTCTGACGTCATGACGTCATCACGTTCTTCCCGCCGTTGAGAGATCACGTGACGGACGGCATGACGTCATCACGCGAAGTACAGGAAAGAAGCCCTAGTACAGTTAACAGATACATTAAAGGTGCAGCCCCCAGCTGTACTACTTTGCTGTAAAAGGAATTATATACAATTGTCCATAATCCTCTGGTGGTTCCGCCACACTCTAGTGAAAAAATAGACTTTGTTTGCTGTAAAATAGACTGTTTGCTGTGAGTCCTGCCGTAAGTCCCTCCCCATCTCCAACTCATTCATTGACACAGTGGTGTCAATAGCTGCTCTGTATTTTGTTTAACAAAACAACAACAACTTGCATTTATATAGCGCCTTTAACATAGTAAAATGTCCCCAGGCGCATCACAGGTGCATTATCAAACAAAATTTGACACCAGGCCACATAATGAGATATTACTGCAGATGACCAAAAGTTTGGTCAAAGAGGTAGGTTTTAAGGAGCATCTTAAAGGAGGAGAGAGAGGCGGAGAGGCTTAGGGATGGAATTCCAGAGCTTAGGGCCTTGGCAGCTGAAGGCACGGCCGCCAATGGTAGAGCGATTAAAATCAGGGATGCTCAAGAGGCCAGAATTGAAGGAGTGTAGAGATCTCGGAGGGTTGTAGGACAGAGGAGATTACAGAAATAGAGAGGGGCAAGGCCATGGAGGGATTTGAACACGAAGATGGGAATTTAAAACCCTTTTGACAGACATGAAAGCTGTTTTACCCCCATGTGCAGTCATTTCCATTTAAATGGCCTCATCTCTTTATTTGTTTGCTGTAGCCGTTTAAAAGTTTCAGTAGTGCCGGATATTCTGCCCCTCCCCTTCGCAAGCTCCTAGTGGGAGCTTGGCGTCTTAAATTGGGCTTGACCCCGGAAGGTGTGGCAGGGTCAGCCGTGAGCAATATGTGCAGGCGTAAAAAGATGCAGAATACATCAGAGCTTTCTGTTATTCCAGATACATCTAATGACCAGAGGTGGCACCTGAAGTCTAAAATAGCTGAACGTATTGTTCCCTGTTTTTAGGTCGTGTTTATTTGTAACACCAGGTTTCTGATTGATCCCCTTGGAGGACAAGACATGCCCAACAGTTTGTCTGGAATGTGTGATTTGATTCTGCCTGCTGGAGAGTAATCAAGATCTTTGCAATGTGTAATTTGATCCATTCATTGTGACAGCCATGCTCCAGAGCTCACAGTGCTAACACTACTGCTTTCAGAGAACAGACAGGGCTCACCCTCTCAGGTTAGAAGCACTCATAGTGCTCACACTACCGATTTCAGATAGGAAGGGATTTTAAAATGTTGATGAGAATTTAAAAATCAAGGTGTTAGTAGACAATGTTCCCCTAATTTTTTTTGTTTGCATGGTCCCTTTAACAGGCTGCATGGCCCATTCAAAATTTTGCATATGCGCAAAATCTCCAATTCAAAAGCCGGAAAGCGGCTTGCGCGGGATCTCCAGACAGCTGCGCAGTGCACAGATTAGCGGGAACGATGTTGGTGGACCATGAGCCAATGTAGGTCAACGAGCACAGAGGTGATGGGTGAATGGGATACCTACAACAGAGTTTTGGATGAGCTCAGGTTCATTGAGGGTGGAAGATGGGAGGCTGGTTAGGAGAACATTGGTGTTAAGTCTGTGTGTTCCAGTTGTATTAAGATTAATTACTGACATAGACTACAAGAATAAAGTTTCAACAGGTCTTTACTAGTTGGAGGTCAGGACTATACTAAATACAATATCACTACACAGTACTTATATACCGGTGGTCACCACCGGTATTACGTATACAGCAGCCAGAGAAAGTAGTACATCTCTTAAGGTGGAACAGGCTTAAGTTCTCTTAAGGTGGAACAGGTTACATACACCACAATCCTCCCTTTTTAGCTTAACAGTCATATCCCCATTTAACATAACATCATAACATATATACATATATAACTTCAGGTATAAACAGTTCAAAGGTTCAGTCTCTCAGGAGGCCTTCTGATTCGGTTTGGATAACGCCTTTCAGTGGTCTCTGATTCTTGTTGCTGAGGTGACTCTTCTTGTTGGTTTCCTATGTATTGGACGTCATCATCAGGTACAGTCCCTGCCGAGGTAGATGCTTCAGGTTCATTAACGTCTTCCACAGTTGTCTCTGTCACAACCATGGGTTCGACCCTTGCTCTTGATTCTACCAGTTGATCCGCATGACGCCTTATCACATTGTTACCAATATCTACTGTGTACATCAGAGGTCCTTGTCTGGCCCGAATTGTTCCGGACTGCCATTTTTCGTTTCCATAGCCCCTTGCCAACACTGGTTGTCCTACGTCAAAACTTCGAGTGGACTTGTTATTAATATGCCAGAACTGTTTGTTTTCCACTTCCCTCCGCACATTTGGTTTTAACAAGTCCAACCTGGACTGCAACCTCCTGTTATAAAACATCATGGCAGGACTTTGGTTAGTCACTGCATGAGTGGCGTTTCGATATGCCATTAGGAAATTGTCCACCTTGTGTTGTAACGGAATCTGATCATCGTTCATGGCCTTTATTGCCTTTTTGAATGTTTGGACAAATCTCTCGGCCAACTCATTTGTCGCCGGATGATATGGGGCAGAGGTATAATGTTTCACCCCATTCTTCTTTAAGAATTTTTGGAATTCTTCCGACACGAACTGTGGTCCGTTGTCCGAACATATCTGTTCTGGCAATCCGTTCCTTGCGAATATTGTTCTTAACACCGCAATTGTCTTTTCTGAAGTAGTGGTATTCATCTTGATCACTTCTGGCCATTTGGAATGTGCGTCCACCACAATTAGGAACATGGAGTCCATGAATGGACCAGCAAAGTCAATATGTACGCGTTGCCATGGGGCTGAAGGCCATTCCCATGGGTGTAGCGGTGCGATCGGAGGTGCATTTTGCACTTTTTGGCACCCAGCGCAGCTTTTTGTCAACTCCTCTATCTGTTGGTCAATGCCCGGCCACCATACATAAGCCCTAGCAAGACTTTTCATCTTAACTCCCCCCAGATGACCTTCATGCAGTTCCTTTAGAACTCTTTCCCGTAACTTGGGAGGAATAATCACTCTTGTCCCGTACATCAAAGTACCATGGCAGACGGACAGCTGGTCTCGCCTTGCCGAGAATGCCGGTAACAGAGGATCACCATGTGTTGGCCATCCTTTCACTGTCACCTCGTAAACTCGGGACAGTGTCGGGTTGTTCCTGGTTTCTCTTTCAATACTTGCATTGGTGACTGGTAAACACTCGATGATGGTCGAATGAAATAACTCAACAGGGTCAACTTTCGTCGTCTCTTCTGCTTCAGGTAGTGGCAGGCGCGACAGCCCATCAGCATTGCCATGCTGCTTTGTACCTTTGAATTCTATTTGATATTGATGTGCCCCTAGGAAAAGGGACCATCTCTGGAGTCGCTGTGCTGTCATCACCGAAACACCCTTCTTAGGGTTAAAAATGGATACCAACGGCTGATGGTCTGTCAGAAGTGTGAATTTTTGCCCCTGCAGGTAATGATTAAACTTCTTCACTCCCCATACAAGGCTGAGAGCCTCCCTAGCGATCTGCACATAGTTGCGCTCAGCGGAGGTCAATGATCTGGATGCAAACGCGACTGGCCTTTCCGTGCCATTTGGCAACTTGTGTGAGAGTACTGCCCCAATACCATATGGAGAAGCATCACAAGCCAACCAAATAGGCAGTGTCGGGTTGAAGTGAGCCAACACTTCCTCTGAGGTGATCAATTCTTTGCTTTTGCGAAATGCCTTCTTACAGTTTTCGCTCCATTCCCATGGTACCCCCTTCTGTAAAAGAGTGTTCAGCGGGTGCAGTACCGTGGATAGATTCGGTAGAAACTTATGGTAATAGTTAATCAATCCCAGAAACGACCTCAACTGAGAGACATTATCCGGAGCGGGAGCCTTTACAACTGCCTCTATCTTGTCAGGAGACTTATGAAGCCCCTCCCGGTCAATGACATGACCACAGTACGAGATCCGCTTCTGAAAGAACTCACATTTCTGCCGATTAACTCTAAGTCCATACTCTTTCAGTCTGTTGAGCACCAGTTCCAAGTTTGCGAGGTGTTCTTCATCACCATCACCTGTAATCAGAATATCGTCCAGGTAACATTGTGTGCCTGGAATTCCCTGTAATACCTGCTCCATGGCCCTCTGCCAAATTGCCGGAGCCGATGCCACTCCAAAAACCAGCCTATTATACCGGTACAAACCTCTATGCGTGTTGATCGTGAGGTACTGGCGTGACTCTTCTTCAACCTCCATCTGCAAGTACGCCTGCGCCAGGTCTATCTTGGTGAAGTGTTTCCCGCCAGACAACGAAGCAAAAATATCCTCAATCCGCGGAAGCGGATACTGCACCGTGTGAAGCACCGGATTAACGGTGATCTTGAAATCTCCACAGATGCGAACCTTCCCTGGTTCTCCTGGCTTGTTGCTCGAAGGACGTTTCATAACGGGAACAATGGGCGTAGCCCACTCACTCCAATCTACCTTAGACAGTACACCTGAACGTTCTAGCGCTTCCAGTTCCGCTTCTACAGTAGGTCGTATTGCATAGGGTACCGGTCTGGCTTTGAAAAATTTTGGTTGTGCATGTTCATCAATCTTGATGTTTGCCGTAATTCCTTTCAGTGTTCCCAGTCCTTGCTGGAACACCTCTTTAGCATCATCCAATATTTTGGACAATCGTTTAGGTTTGACATCTGTTTCCCCAGAATCTACCGTTAGTGCTTTTAAGGAGTGCCAGTCCATATTCATTTTCCTAATCCACTCCCGTCCCAGTAGTGGTGGACCTCCTTCAGGTAGCACATATAAGTCCATTACTTGGCTTTCTTCGCCCTTGTGGACCACTTTTACCTCTATCTTTCCGATGGGGTACACTCTTTGCCCCGTGTATGTTTTCAATATAATCTCCGTATCCCGTAGGGGAATATGTTGGAATAACCTTTTGTAATCTTTCTTATTCATGACCGTCAATGCCGATCCAGAGTCCAATTCCATCTTTACTTGGACTCCTGCTATCTGAAGAGTGACTCAAATTGTCTGGAGATCTGCATCCTTACCAACATTGTGTACTCTTAAGCTACCCAGTTCATTACTGCTAGCGTCTGAATCTGACTTCTGTTCATTCGAACTGGTCTTTGTCACCTTGTGCACCTTTATGTATTTTCCTTGCGGTGACTTTTTGTTGCTGGTCTTCTTTCCTGACCGGCATACTTTAGCTATGTGGCCAAGCCTGCCACACGTTCTGCATTCTTGGTTTTTAAACCAACACTGGTTCTGATCGTGTGTTGTCTTTCCACAACGATAACATTTTACAGTACTCAAACCCAATTTATTTGTACTGAGTTCCGGTGACCGTAGCTGCATTACTGCCGTGCCTCTCGCTGCGGCCTCGTGTGCTGCTGCCATAGTGACCGCTTTCTCAAGCGACAGCTCATTCTCCTCGAGCAGTCGCTTTTGTGTATCTTCTTTTAATAATCCACACACAAATTTATCTCTTAGCGCTTCTGTCAGTCCCGTTCCAAACTGACAGTACTTTGCTAGCTTACGCAATTCCATTAAATATTCAGCATTGCTTTCATCCTTCAGCTGCCTTCTGCTGTAAAACTTAAATCGTTCCGCTAGCATCAGCGGCGTGGGGTTTAGATGATTTTTCAGGACAGTAACAATCTCCTCGAACGTCTTATCCGCCGGTTCATCTGGTGATAAAAGGTGTTTCAATTGCCCGTATGTCTTTGCACCCATTAAGTTCAATAAAGTTAGTGCTTTCTCTGCATCTGGGATTTTATTTGCTTTACAATAATTTTGTATGCGTTCTACATACATGGCCCAATCCTCGATGTCGCTATCAAAGGTATCAATGTTCCCATGTTTAGGCATCGTTGCAATTTATTTTATCCCAAGATGGCGGCTTCCCGCTCTTGTCTTCGTCCTCCGCCTACAAAATGGCGGTTTTCCCGCGCTTGGCGGTCTTCACCCACTGGCTGCAATGGCGTTTGGCGTGCCGCTGCTGCTCCCCTTTCCCAGCGGTTAGTAACTGCCCCGACGCTGTCTCCGCTTCACCGCAGCTCCCTCGGGCATTCGCGCTTCCCCGATGTCGCGCCTCGCAGCCCTTCTTGCAGCCCGGTTATTAGCACCAGCTGCGTTCGCCTTCACCGCGGCTCTCGCGCCTTCAGTCGCCCCAGACGCTGCGCCTTTTTGGCCCGAAAGCGGCCCGGCCCTTATCACCAGCCGCGATTGATGTCCCCGCGCTGCGCCTTTCGGCCCGAATGCGGCCCGGCCCTTATCTCCGGTCGCGATCGATCTCACTGCCCTTATTCCTCCGTCTTCCTCCCCCCGTCTGTACAGCCAACGCGGCCGACTTTCTGCTCGCGTCGCTGACCAGCTTACCCGCCACCGAGGTAGAAAGAAGATAGCTGACTGCCGCTGATGGAGGCTTCGAGTTCAGGATGTCTTCTGCACTCCGGGTTCTCGATGCCTGCCGCGCGACGTGTCTTCCAGCAGGGTGATGAGGGTGGATGCCTCTCTTCGACGCCTGTTCTGTGGACGAAGCCGCCGTGGATATAAACTGCCGCAGGGTAAGAATCGGACTCGTCGCCACTGTTAAGTCTGTGTGTTCCAGTTGTATTAAGATTAATTACTGACACAGACTACAAGAATAAAGTTTCAACAGGTCTTTACTAGTTGGAGGTCAGGACTATACTAAATACAATATCACTACACAGTACTTATATACCGGTGGTCACCACCGGTATTACGAATACAGCAGCCAGAGAAAGTAGTACATCTCTTAAGGTGGAACAGGCTTAAGTTCTCTTAAGGTGGAACAGGTTACATACACCACAATTGGTACTGTAGGAACCTTGGCCTAGAAATTCAGTATAGCCACTTTTGGGGCGGTAAAGTCGGGCGGCCGCTAAAGTTTGCGCCCGGCGCAAAGTGGAGGCCACTTCGCCGATATTCAGTAGCTTTGGCTAAGGAGTTTGCTCGAGCGCTAAAACTGGCGATGCACGGCTATCTTTAGGCGCTAAGCCGGCGGTGCAGACTTATACCGCCGAGGCCGGGCGCAGCGCAGGTGCGGTCATTTCTTGATTAAGAGCTGGCCGGCGCCAGGGTGTCTGCTGTCAAAGGGGGAAGGGTCGACTTGGTCTGCTGCCATGCCCTGGATACTGCAGCCCTCCAGCTCGGCCTAAACACTGCTGCTGGAGAGAAATAGCGCCAGGAAGGATGCAGAGGGCCCGTGAGCGAGCGCAGCGCTTCTCTGCCCATGATTTAAAGGTGCTGGTTAGGGCTTTGGAGAGGAGACGCCATATCTTGTTCCCGGACAGTGGCAAGAAGCCTGCCACCAGGGTGTACAGGAGAGCCTGGAGGGATATCGCCCAGAGGGTCACAGCCACCTGCGATGTCCCCAGGACTGGTGTCCAATGCCGGAAAAAGTTTAACGACCTCACTCGGATTGTCAGGGTGAGTACCCTTTCCAGTGTCCTCCTCATCCTTGCATGTGCACCTCACATTATGGGCAAAGGGACCTCAAAGCCCTAATGGCCAGCCCTCATCCAGCAGCTATGGCACTGGCATGAACATCAATTGCACTTTCTGCACTTTACACACTGGCCAAGCTATTCGACCATGGGAGGCAGTGCATACAGCAACAGGGCACCACACTGGCCAAGCTATTCGACCATGGGAGGCAGTGCATACAGCAACAGGGCACCACACTGGCCAAGCTATTCGACCATGGGAGGCAGTGCACACAACAACAGGGCACCACACTGGCCAAGCTATTCGACCATGGGAGGCAGTGCACACAACAACAGGGCACTACACTGTACTTAGAGGCCGTCCTTTCTCTTGCAGGCCAAGCTGGCTCAGAATCTGAGGAGCCGGACTGTCACCGGGGGAGGCCGTCCCCAGTTCCAGCAGCTCAGTGACCTGGAGGAGCGCGTGGGTCGACTCATGGGTAGCCGGCTGATTGGCCCCGTTGCATGTGGAGATGCCAACCCTGTGCTGGGCCCCAATGGTAAGGACATGACCTTTTGGACCTCTCTCGTTCCCCTTGCGCTTCAGATCTACATCCTTTGCCGCTGTCCGACCAATGCGCTGAATGCCACCACTCATGCCTCCCTCGCTGACGCCCTGTCCTCACTCTAAAGCTACTCTTGTGCCTTCCTGCTTTCAGCTGGTGAGGAGGCGGTCCATGAAGCTGCCAGTGACAGTCCCTTGGAAGAGGAGGACGAGGAGGAGCAAGAGGAAGGCGGCCCATTGGGGGAACCCTCATCCGCGCCAGGGAATGGCAATGGAGGTGACATGTCTTCCCCGGAGGAGAGCCAGGGGGAAGTGTTGCAGGGGGGTGTAGCTCCTGTGCCCAGTGGCGTCGAGCCATGCGGGAAGGGTCGGGCAGCTCGGCGGCCTTCTCCCCAGAGGGGGGAAGTGTTGCAGGGGAGTGTAGCTCCTGTGCCCAGTGGCGTCCAGCCACGCGGGAAGGGTCGGGCAGCTCGGCTGCCTTCTCCCCAGAGGGGGGAAGTGTTGCAGGGGAGTGTAGTTGCTGGGCCCAGTGGCGTCCAGCCACGCGGGAAGGGTCGGGCAGCTCGGCGGCCTTCTCCCCAGAGGGGGGAAGTGTTGCAGGGGAGTGTAGTTGCTGGGCCCAGTGGCGTCCAGCCACGTGGGAAGGGTCGGCCAGCTCGGCGGCCTTCTCCCCAGAGGGAGAGTCCGGCCTCCAGTCCGGAGACGGTCCTCGCCCAGGAGGTGCGCCTCCTCGATCAAATGTCCGCGGACTCGGATCGCCGGCACACCGAGTTCATGGGGGTTGTGGCACGGTTGCCTGAGGCCATCGAGTCCCTGGCTCATAGTGTGTCCGATTTCGGGGCCTCACAGGCCAGGGGTTTCGAACAACTCGGGGCAGCACAGGCCAGGGGTCTTGAACAATTCGGGGCAGCACAGGACGCGAGTCGGGCCGAATTGAGGGCAGCACAGGACGCGAGTCGGGCCGAATTGAGGGCAGCACAGGACGCGAGTCGGGACGACTTCAGGGCAGCACAGGCAGCGAGTGGCCAGTTGATCAGTCGTGCCGTGCAGTCACTGGCTGGTCTGATGCGGGCACAGACCAGGGCAGTACGGGCACTCACTGCTGCCACACTCGCTGTGTCAGGCAGGCATCGCCAGGGCACCTGCCGCGCTGCAGCAGCACAGTGGTCTGGCCTTCAGCAGATTGCTGCGCTTGCTGCAGTGCCAGCCCGGCCAAGTGCCAGTGTCTCAGGCGAGCAGCGAGCGCCTGGCATCAGCCAGCTTGCCCCCATTGCTGCAGCCGCCACTGCCACTCCCCCAGCGAAGCTGCCACGAGCTGCTGGAGAGACTGATGCTGCCCAGCCACAGCTGCAGCAGTCAGCAGCCGGCCCCTCGAGGGCCAGAGCTCGTCTAGGCTGACCCCCAAGGGCATCTGCCGTCACGCCATGTGCCCCTCAGGAGCCTTCCCCCAGCCTTGCAGCACCCACAGGGCCCAGGTTGAGGCGGAGCAGCAGGTCGGCCAGGGGCCGGAAAAGGCTGGACAAGGACTCGCCCTCTCGGCACACAAAGTAGAGGGTGTTGCCAAATGTTTTTTTATATGGGGGTGGTTGTGTTGTCTATGGGGGTGGTTGTTTTGGTAAGGCCGAGGATGAAGGCCATTTGGATGGAAAAGTTTTGTTATTCCTCCCCAGGTTGTGGGAGTGAGTCATGTGTTTGACTGTTTTTTGGGGGTGTTGTCTATTTTTGGGTTTCATGTGGGAAGGGCCCTGAGTTTGTTCAATAAAGCTTTTTCTTTATTCAGCTTGTCCATGTTTGATGTTTGAAGTGGTTGTTGCGTTAACCGGCTGAGGGCTTGCGGAGCGGCTGCATTCATGTGCCTTCATTGCCACAAGCCATTCCCTGACAGGGGGCCTAGAAGTGTCGTTCAATAAGCCACCAACGGACGGCCCTTGGACCTTGTGGCTCCCTCCTGGGCTGGTACTCCTCCTCCTCCTCCTCCTCCTCATGGTCCTCCTGCTCCTCCTCCTGAGGTGGTGGTCCAATGTGAGGTGGCAGTGCCTGAGTCCTGCGGATAGCCAGGTTGTGCAGCATGCAGCAAACGACGACGAACTGGGAGACTCTATCCGGCGAATACTGCAGAGATCCGCCGGAGCGATCCAGGCAGTGGAACCATTGCTTGAGGACGCCAATCGTTTGCTCTATGATGTTCCTTGTGGCTTGATGGCTTTCGTTGTATACCTCCTCAGCAGGGGTCCTGGGCGCGCGGAGCGGGGTCATGAGCCATGTACACAAAGGATAGCCTTTGTCCCCGATAAGCCATCCTCTTGGGGGAGGCTGTGCCTGGAACATGTCAGCCACGGTAGTCTGGCGCAGGATAAATGCATCGTGGCTGCTGCCTGGAAAGCGGGCATTGACAGCTAGGATGCGCTGCCTGTTGTCACACACCAGCTGTACATTGAGGGAATGGTAGCCCTTCCGGTTGCGGTAATCCTCGGCATTGTCGATAGGTGCCCGCAAAGCCACATGCGTGCAGTCAATGGCGCCCTGCACCATGGGGAAGTCCGCGATCCTCGCAAATCCGACTGCACGCTGCTCCTGCCTCTCCAGGGTCATGGGGAAGGAGATGAATTGGTCTCTCCTTGTGAAAAGGGCATCGGTGACCTGCCGGATGCAGCGATGCACGGTGAACTGGGATATGTTAGCTATGTCCCCAGCAGCGGCTTGGAAGGAGCCGCTTGCATAAAAGATCAGAGCCACCGTGACCTTCACTTCCACCGACAGAGACGTCCTGCACATCAGCTGTGGACGCAGATCTCTGTGAAGCAGCTGGCAGATCTCTGCAACCACCTCCCTTCTGACGCGCAGCCTCTTAACACACTGCGCGGCAGTCATGGTGAGATAGGACACCTGCTGGCGGTATTCCCTGAGTGGGTAAGGCCTACGTTGCCGACGCCTGATGCCCCCTCTGCGTCTAGGCATGGCTGCCCCTCTCACACAGCGTCTGCAAGCCCTTCGCACATAATGCTGGAACTGAGGGTTGGAACCCCATGCAGCCCCCGTAATATACTTGCAAACAATGAAATCACAATGAGGCAAATTTCCAAGCTCTGGCCAGAAGCCAAAAATACCTCTCCTATGTTGGGCCAAATCAGTAAGGTCTCTTCCTTGGTCTCTGTCCAGAAATCCATTGCACAAAAGTCATTGCAGCAAAATGGCTGGCCTTTATAGTTCAGTGTAAGTGCCCTTTAATTGGCGCTCCCCGAGGCCCGCAGGGCCTCTGCTGCGTTCCACTTCACAGTTCTTAGCACCGCCACGCCCACATTGGGCGGGCGCGACTGAAGTTCCGGTTTGGGGCGCACAAAGGGCGTTGCACGACAAAATGACGTCATAAGCTGCGCGTGCAGCTGAGCGTGCGCAAACACTTTGCGCCGGCGCTAAATGTCTACTGAAGTTGGGCATAGGCGCAGATCGCCCTGCGCCCGGCCGCTAAGTGCCTAGCGCTCGAGATCTACTCCTCCTAAGGCGCTAACGGCTGGCGCACGCAACTGAATTTCTAGGCCCTTGAGTCCTGACGAAAGGAGGGAGTTCGACTCACGAAGTCTCTACAGCAAACTTTTAATTTACTGATGAAGCAGGTAAACAATACAGGAGCAATTAGAATGATGTCTTCTCAGCTTGGGAGTCCCTCTGGAATACCAGAAGGTTCCAGCCCGTGACGTCATGACGTCCCCACGTTCTTCCCGCTGAAGGGGGATCACATGACGGACGGCGTGACGTCATCACGCCGAGTAAAGGAATGAAGCCCGAGTAAAGGAACAGATACATTTAAAGGTACATCCCCAGGCTATTTAACAAAGCTGTAAAAAGTAATTATATACAAAGTCCAAAGTCCAATGGTGGCTCCGCCACAGTACTGTCGAGTCCGGCAAATAACACACAAATGTAATGTTATGCATGTTGTAGGACCAACACAGAATACACACTCGTTTTTTAAAATTAATTTATATACTGCCCATCCCCTGTTGCTCTTGAGAGGGTGGTAGTGAGCTGCCTTCTTGAACTGGTGCAGTCTGGGGTGGGAGGGGAGAGTGAACGTGGTGCAGGTGTAAAGGGAGTGGGGTGGAAGAATGTGATCAGGCCTAACAGAGGGTGGGAGAATGTGATCTATCTTCCCATCTGAATTGTGTTCTTGCTTTCATCCCCCTCTCTCTCCTTTAGACCTGGATCACGTTCTCCCCCCCTCCCCACTGTTCTCATTGACTCCTCCCCAACAAGTTCCTGACCTTCTCTCTCCGAGTTCCTGACCTTCCCCCCCTGAATTCCTGACCTGCTCCCTCTCCGAGCTCCTCTTCCCCTTCAATGAGCCCCTTTTCCCCCTCTCTGAGCTCCTCTTCCCCTTTGATCCTCTCTTCTCTCTTCCCCTTCAATCCCCTCCCCACCTTCAATCCTCTCGCCCCTTCGATCCTCTCTCCCCCCTTCAATCCTCTCTCCCCCTTCGATCCTCTCCCCACCTTCGATCCTCTCGTCCCTTTGATCCTCTCTCACCCCCCTTCGATCCTCTCACCCCTTTGATCCTCTCTCCCCCTTCGATCCTCTCAGCCCCATGACTGTGAGGAAGTGTTGTGAGCAGATGCCTTTAACAACTAATGAGTGACATCTGCACTTGAATCAAAACTTCCTGTCACCAAAAAAACTTGAAATAACTAAAGAAAGCTGTTTCAGTTGCAGGAAGTAGCAAACAGGCACTGAAACTGCAGAACCATGTTAGTTGCAGCTGATTGGGGATGGTACCTGATGTAAGAAAACTACTAGGCACTTAGTCTAAGCGTTAAACAAAGCTTTAATCAACTGTTTTACAACATGGATGTCTAGTTGTGTCCTTCACTAGTTCCTGTTAAGAATGTCCTGCGCAAGCTGGGCCCGTACCCAAGTATTTATAATCTCCCTGGACAGCGCCACCCGTAGGCCGCTCAGTATTATTTCATAAGACTTTCTTTCATGACTGACTGATTCATGTCAGTGCCTTTAAATATCACTGCTGCAGCCTGCTTCCTGCTGGTAGACGCCAGCTCTTCCTGTTGTTGTTCTGCGCTGCCGTTAATGTAAGTGGCTATAATGAAGTTGGGAGATTGGGTGTCCAGTGAGCGTTGCACACTCACTGGCGTTATGATCGCCATGATGGCGAGGTCCCTGGTGATCGAGTTTACCAGCAGTGCTACCAACAACGCCGATATGGCATGCGGCGCTGCAACTGGCATCAGCTGTTGTTACAGCTGTCAACAGCATTTTAATGCCATCTTGTGGCGCTAACGTGTGGCACAGACACACAAATTTTTCCCCCATACAATGATATACAGCACAAAACGAGGCCATTCGACCCATCGTACCTGTGCCAGCTCTTTGAAAGAGCTGTCCAATTAGTCCCATTCCCCCCTGCTCTTTCGCTATAGCCCTGCACATTTTTCCACTTCAACTATTTAATCCAATTCCCTTTTGAAAGTTATTATTGAATCTGCTTCCATCGCCCTTTCAGACAGTGAATTCCCAAATGAACAGGTTTGATGTCACTGAAGACATAAAGGGCCGGATTTTGCGGTGGGTATGACGGCGTACCTTTAGAGTACGCCATAATACTGCCTTTGAAATGGACCGCAACTTCGGGATTTCCACATGCACTTGTGCTAAATCCTGAACTTGCGATCTGTCTAGTTACGACTTGACAGAGCATCCGTTCCACCTTGGAAATCCCAATTACTGGCGCAGAGTTGAGCTAATTGCCCACCAACTGCCCAGCATACGAAAATTGTTACGGCTCATGCAAACAGGCACAAGGCCTCAAAAGATTCAAAGCATTATTTGGCGAGTATTTAGCTTACAAGTGAAACATAAAAGTGAAATTGGGACATTGCAACAGATGGAAGCACCAGAAATCCGTTTGAATAATTTAGCCGTGAGCTTCCTGGAATTGCGAAGAGCTTTTTTGTTAGTTTGTTTTGTCTACACATTTTATTGGAATCCTGATGTTGAAACTTGGTGCTGTCATTTTGCCATTTTTTTTCTGTGGGGCAATCAGAATTCAACCGATACTAAATCCCAAATAAAGAACAAAATGTTAAACCTAACTATAGATTTATGTTTTATTTCCTGACATTAAAGCTGTTAAAGTCACCGTACGATGCTGTTGTCATTGACCGTGCCCGCTCTGTGAGTGGATTCAGCCGGTCAGGTGCCAGTCCGCACCCACCTTTCTCCTATAAGCCTGTTCCCACATATCTGTCAAGAGGAAACTCGGCACATCCATTGATTGGAGCACCAGGCCCATGTGATCCCAGGTATGCTTCCACACACGCTGCACCCCTGGGATCCGTGGGCCATTACGCTGGCCTTGAGTAGGCAGCGTCAAAGAGCAAGCTCGCGAAGGAGAGGCCCCATCAGGTAAGTTCCTATTCTATTCAGATGCTGGCGGCGTCTTCCGTAAGTATCTGCCCCAAAATGTTTTCTGACCTTAACAGCCCATGTGTGTCAATTCCTGGGATTTTAGGGATAGGAGAAACAGGTGGAAGCATTTAAACAAGACAGAAGTAATGTCACAGTGCCTGCCACCTGATTTTCTGGGATAGCGCTGGACAAACTCCAGCTTTGAGGAAAGCTCCTGGAAACTCAGCATTAGGAGTTGCACAGCTACACGCTCAGATCAGAGGGTCTTAAACAGGCAGCCAGCAGCTTTTACATTCTTTTAAATTCATTCATTGGACGTGGGCTCCGCTGGCAAGGCCAGCTTTTATTGTCCATCCCTAATTGCCTTCGAGAAGGTGGTGGTGAGCTGCCGCCTTGAACCGCTGCAGTCCATGTGGTGAAGGTATTCCCACAGTGCTGTTAGGGAGGGAGTTTCAGGATTATGACCCAGTGATGATGAAGGAATGGTGATATATTTCCAAGTCAGGATGGTGGGGAACTTGGAGGTGGTGGTGTTCCCATGCACCTGCTGCCCTTGTCCTTCTAGGTGGTAGAGGTCGCGGGTTTGCGAGGTGCTGCCTTGGAAGTCTTGGTGAGTTGCTGCAGTGCATCTTATAGATGGTACACACTGCAGCCACGGTACACCGGTGGTGGAGGGAGTGAATGTTTAAGGTGGTGGATGGGGTGCCAATCAAGCGGGCGGCTTTGTCCTGGATGATGTTGAGGTTCTTGAGTGTTGGAGCTGCACTCATCCAGGTAAATGGAGAGTATTTCATTACACTCCTGACTTGTGCCTTGTAGATGGTGGAAAGGCTTTGGGGAGTCAGGAGGTGAGACATTCACCACAGAATACCCAGCCTCTGACCTGTTCTCGTAGCCACAGTATTTATGTGGCTGGTCCAGTTAAGTTTCTGATCAATGGTGACCCCCAGGATGTTGATGGTGGGGGATTCAGTGATGGTAATGCTATTGAATGTCAAGGGGCGGTGGCTGGACTCTCCCTTGTTGGAGATGGTCCTTGCCTGGCAATTGTGTGGCGCGAACGTTACTTGCCACTTATCAGCCCAAGCCTGAATGTTGTCCAGGTCTTGCTGCATGCAGGCACGTTGCTTAGATCGGGTCATTCCGCAAGTTCTATGGTGCCAGGTGTTGTGTTTTGTGTTTTGCTTCAATTAAGTTTGTCCCAGTTCCTGGGTGTTACCTGAAGGGGGTGCTGGGGGGCTCGGTTTTACTTTGTCTTTCACTTTCATTTTCGGGTTCTGCCTTGCAGACAATGGCCTAGAAATTCAGTGGCCTGCACCACCAGTTTGCGCCCAAAGAGGGCTTTTGCGCCTCTGGCCATAACCACCGTGATTTTGTAGCGGGGCGCTAATGGCGGCGTTAGCCTGTAGCGCTGCGCCGCCACCGATGACGTCATCGGTGTGCGCAGCGCCCCGCTATCGCCCCGCTGGCCATATTTGGTCGCTGCCGCCTCCTCCGCGCCGGCCGCAAACAGCGACCGGTACACAGGGGCCTACCTGTGGCGGTAGTGGGGCGAGTTAAGGTGGAGGTGCGGCCGGCCGCTTTTTCGGCGGCCGCCTGCCCGCACCTCCGTCCCTGGCCTCCTACACCACCCCCCCGCGGCATTGCTGGCTGTTTCCCGAGAGGCCGGCACTTCTCCTTGGTGCCGGGCTCATTTGCCGGCACTCGCGAGCGGGGATCGCGCTGTTGCAGGCACCTCCCCCTTAACAGTGGGAGGAAGGCCTGCAGTACCGCAGCCTGCCGTGCCGCAGCGGGTGGCACTGCGGCACTTTGCGCGCCGATATTCAGTTTCAGCGCCCCAAGCGGGGCGCCGAAACCCTTGTTTAGCGGCCGGCTTCCACTTGGGGCGCTGAAACTGAATATCCCGCTGGCGCAAGTGGCTCCGCGCGCAGCGGTAATTCCGGCGCCCAGGCGAGCTGGGCGCCCCAAACTGAATTTCTAGGCCAATGTGCTGTAATGTCCACCCATTTACTCAATAAATAGTAAAAGGTACATTCCGTCTCCTCTATTCATTACTCTCTAGAAGGACGGAGATAGACATGCGAACCTACAGCCGTGATATTGGAAATTGCGACGAGCGGGCCACTCAGCTAGCAACATCAATGGCATTTTGATTGTTGGCTAGCTGCGACGTAGACGGCGGACAGAGTATTGTGCGGGCCAGGCAACTACCGTGAGTGTAGCTACCGTAACTCTGGCCGGAGGAGAAATAGAATTTAAAAAAAAAAAGAAAAAGTCCGTGGATCTTAAAAGGACAGTGCACATTAAAACTATGATGACCTTGGGACGTATTGAAGAGTTCTCTGGGGATAAGGACAGTTCATGGGAGGAATACGCAGAAAGACTGGGGTGTTTCCTTGAGGCCAATAATATTGACAAAGAAGAGAAGAAGCGCTCAGTGTTGCTAAGTGTATGCGGAGCTGCTACTTACTCCGTCCTGCATTCATTGGTGGCTCCTCGTAAACCTAGTGAGGTGGATTATGCTGATTTGATTGAGAAGCTGCAGAAACATTTTAACCCAAAATCCTCAGAGATTGTGCAGCGTTTCCATTTTCACAATTGTAAACAACAGCCTGGACAATCTATTTCAAGTTACATTGCTGAGTTGAGGAAACGCTCATTACATTGTAATTTTGGTGACCAGTTAGACAATATGCTCCGTGATCGGATTGTGTGTGGAGTGCTGGACTCGGCATTGCAGAGACAGCTGTTAGCGGAGAAGGCCCTGACGTTCCGACTGGCCGAGGAGAAGGCTTTAGCAGCAGAGGCTGCATCGATGAACACACGTATGCTCCGTACAGAGGCAGCACCATCTCAGGCCGCCGAGGAGGTGCACAAGACCACACACGCAGCTGCTGCTGCGAGAGACATGGAGGCAACTAAAGAGACAGGAAGAAAATGTTTCTGCTGTGGGGCTCTCCATGGTTCCACTACATGCAAATTTGTGTCAGCGGTATGTCATTTCTGTAAGAAAAGAGGACACATAGCTCGTGTCTGCATGAAGAAAGCTCAGGCTGCTGCAGCAGAGCCAACACAAGCATCGCAGACACACACCCTGACACTGGAGGACAACGATGAGTACACAGTGTATACCACGGAAGCTGAGCAGCTACCCCACAGACGGTGGGGATACACGGCAAATGTGATCATGAATGGGGCACCACTCTGCATGGAGGTGGATTCAGGCTCAGCGTGTTCGTTGATAAGTGAAGAGACTTACAATAGGCTGTGGCCAAGTGAACCCCCGGCGATGGCTCAGGTCAGTGGCGTGCTACAAGCTCAACTCCAGGTGCTGGGTATGATTCATGTGGAAGTTAAGTATCAGGCAGTCAAGGACACACTTCCACTTTATGTGCTGGCGGGGCAGGGCACAAGCCTGCTGGGCAGAGATTGGTTTGAGCCCCTAGGTATTGAAGTGACAGGAGTACACACGGTACAGCGACAGCCCATAATGCCTATGTTGGAGAACAATGAAGAGGTTTTTGGTGAGTTCGGGGCCTGTCGGGGACTGCCAGTCTCAATTGAAGTGGACCCAGGGGTAGCGCCTAAGTTCTTCAAGGCGCGACCAGTGCCTTTTGCGTTGCGCAAGAAGGTGGATGAGGCCCTGGATAAGCTGGTGAACCAAGGGGTTCTCTTGCCAGTGAAGAACTCCCGTTGGGCCACCCCTATCGTGCCCATTGCAAAGAAGGATGGGGGCCTGCAAATCTGTGGAGATTACAGATGTACGGTTAATACTGCTGTGTTACCAGATGTGTATCCCTTACCAACAGTTACAGAGCTGTTTTCAACACTGGCTGGAAGCACTCTGTTCACCAAGCTGGATCTCAAGCAAGCATACCAGCAACTGGTCCTGGATGAAGAGTCAGCCGAGCTGTTGACAATCAACACCCACAGAGGACTTTTCTGAGCCACAAGGCTGCAGTTTGGGGTGTCTACGGCTGTGGCAATCTTTCAGAGGTTCATGGACACCCTGTTGGCTGGTGTTCTGGGAGTTCAGCCTTACTTGGATGACATACTGATTACAGGCAAGACACAGGAAGCCCATGATGAGCGGCTGCAGGAAGTACTACGCCGGCTGGCTGAGGTAGGACTACGCCTTCAGAAGGAGAAATGTGTGTTCGCTGCCAATGGGGTGGAGTTCTTGGGATTCCGAGTGGACAAAGACGGTGTGCATCCGACTACGGCGAAGGTGGAGGCTATCAGGAGCGCTCCCACCCCCAAGAACAAGACCGAACTGCAGGCACTCCTTGGACTGTTAAACTTCTACAGTTGTTTTCTCAAGGGTAAAGCCACAATCTTAGAGCCACTGCACAGGCTGTTAGACCAAGCAACAGTGTGGAACTGGACCTCAGCTCATGAAACAGCCTACAGACAGGCAAAGGAACTGCTACAAGCAGATAAGGTTCTGGCACACTATGATGAAAACAAGCCATTGGTGGTGGTGTGTGATGCCTCACCATACGGGCTGGGAGCTCTGTTGGGTCACATAGAGCCAGATGGCCGGGAAGCGCCTATCAGTTTTGCCTCAAGAACACTCTCAACAACAGAACGTAATTACGCCCAGATTGACAAGGAGGCCCTAGCCATCATATTTGGGGTAAAGAAGTTCAGCCAGTACCGGTTAGGGAGACAGTTCGTCATCTACACAGACCACAAGCCACTCTTGGGGCTCCTGCATCACTCCAAGCCCATGCCCCAGATCATATCACTGCGTATGCTTCGGTGGAGTCTGATGTTGGGGGCCTACAGTTATGAACTTTGCTACAGGCCTGGGAAGATGCTGGCTAATGCTGATGCTCTGAGTCGCTTGCCTTTGAACCGGCCGATGGCTGAGACGCCACCACCCCTGGAGGTGCTGCTACTGGAGGAGGTTCCGGAGGCCCCACTCCATGCCCAGCGGATTGGCAGCCTCACACAGAAAGATCCAGTCTTATCACGGGTGCTACGCTGGCTGCTGCATGGCTGGCCCTCCGAGGTCCAGGAGGAGCATTTCAAGCCCTTCGTTCAGAGGCGCCATGAAATGTCTGCACACAAGAACTGCGTGCTCTGGGGAAGCCGTGTGGTGGTTCCTGCCGCCGCAAGAGAGGAGGTGCTGAAAATGCTGCATGACTCACACCCTGGGATTGTGCACATGAAGGCATTGGCGAGAAGCTACGTCTGGTGGCCAGGGTTGGACCGAGACGTGGAGGAGGTGGGAAAGAGCTGTGAGACATGTCAGCTGACTCGCCATAGCCCATCCAAGGCTCCCCTTCACCCCTGGGAGTGGACCACTCGTAAATGGTCAAGACTCCACATTGACTTTGCAGCGCCATTTCAGGGGAAGGTCTTTTTGATAGTGGTGGATTCTCATTCAAAATGGCTGGAGGTGGCTATCATGAGCTCCATGACATCCAGTGCAGTGATCAACGCGTTGCGTTTGCTGTTTGCCACACATGGGGTCCCCGACGTGCTGGTTTCGGACAATGGAGCAGCCTTCACGTCAGCGGAGTTCAAGGCTTTTGCAGGCAGAAACGGGATCCGCCACGTGACCACAGTGCCCTATCACCCCTCCTCTAATGGGCAGGCAGAGAGGATGGTGAAAACCACAAAAGAGGCACTGGTGAGGATATTGGGGGGGGGGGGACTGGCAAACCAGATTGGCCAGGTTCCTGTTATCACAGCATACCACACCAAACTCAGCAACGGGGAAGAGTCCTGCCGAGATGCTGATGGGTCGCCGGCTGGCGACTGCACTGGACCGGCTACACCCAGACTACAGGGATGAGATGCACACAAAGCAAGAGGAGCTGGCTAAGAAGCACCAGGGCACCGCCAGGCAGTTCGAGCCGTCAGAGACTGTGTTTGCCCGTTGCTATGCAGGAGGAGACAAATGGATGCCTGCCGTGGTGGAGCAGGCCATGGGTCCCCTGTTGTACAGCGTCCATACACCTGATGGCCAGCTACACAGACGCCACATAGACCAGCTACGGGGTCGTACTCCGGTGAGAGTAACAGAGACGTCACAGGTTAGGCCATTGTCTCCGCCACCTCTGCCAGGCAGTGACGGCCTGCTTCCTGCAACAACGACGGAAGCCACATCGACAGAAGGTGTCATGGAGTCATCAGCCACGGAGGAAGGTTTTCCTGCGGCTAGCAGTGGCACCCCGACTATGCCTGTCCAGCGGCGCTCAAGCCGGGTTAGATTCCATCCCAGACGCCTGGAGGACTAAGGGGTTTTATCTGGGGGAAAGGAGTGTTGTGTTTTGAGTTTTGCTTCAATTAAGTTTGTCCCAGTTCCCGGGTGTTACCTGAAGGGGGTGCTAGGGGGCTCGGTTTTACTTTGTCTTTCACTTTCACTTTCGGGTTCTGCATTGCAGACAATGTGCTGTAATGTCCACCCATTTACTCAATAAATAGTAAAAGGTACATTCCGTCTCCTCTATTCATTACTGTTCGGTCAAGATGCAATACCAGGCAGATTAGGTAAAAATTGTTCTGATGAAAGGTCAGCGACCTGAAACGTTAGCTCTGTTTCTCTCTGCACAGATACTGCCTGACCAGCTGAGTGTTTCCAACATTTTCTGTTTCTATTTCAGATTTCCAGCATCCACGGTATTTTGCATTTGTTTTAAGTTAAAATTGGGGCTTGTTGCTCCTTTCCATCTACAAATGCATTTCCTAGTCTCAGTGGAACTTAACTTTTAATTAGCTGTGTATACAAGTGCTGATGGGAACACCTTGTAACAATAGCTACTAAATTAAACCCTGCTGAACACCAGCGCTTCCCACGTTGCTAATTAAAGTAAAAGTGCTGGTGCACCTGCAGAACGACGCATGCTCCGTGCACCCCTGCAGAGCGACGCATGCTCCGTGCACTCCTGCAGAGCGACGCATGCTCTGGGCACACCTGCAGAGCGACGCATGCTCCATGCACTCCTGCAGAATGACGCATGCTCCGGGCACACCTGCAGAGAGACACATGCTCCGTGCACTCCTGCAGAGTGACACATGCTCCGTGCACTCCTGCAGAGTGACGCATGCTCCGTGCACTCCTGCAGAGTGACGCATGTGCCGCACACTCCTGCAGAGTGACGCATGCTTCGTGCACTCCTGCAGAGTGACGCATGCTCTGTGCACTCCTGCAGAGTGACGCATGCTTCCTGCACTCGGCAGAGCAACACATGCTCCGTTCACTCCTGCAGAGTGGGGCATGCTCCGTGCAGCCCTGCAGTCGGTTCTCTCAGGCGCACAGCAGCGAAAGCAGTGGTCCTCAAAGGAACCGATTTAAATCAAACCCTTACACCACAGAAAACGCCACAAAGAACATTCCATTTGAGTGGGGTTTGCGGGACATCTGCCAAGTATGCCTGGCAGCACATTCTGTGCCTTCTGGATAAGAAACATTTAGAAAAAGCTCAGCTTCTTTGCCGCAAGTTCAATGTCGGGCTTGATTTCGTTCCCATAACCTGAGTGTTTAAATAGACATGGGTTTGCATTCCACTTTCCAACCAAGTGTGATTGTTTACAAGAAAAAAAGCTGCAACAGTTTTCATTTATTAAATTACATCGAGTTACATCAACAACAACAACATCTTGCATTTATACTGCGCCTTTGACATAGTAAAACATCCCAATGCACTTCATTGGAGCGTTATGTTTAAATAATGCAAAAACAATTGCCAGGTGTATGTGACATTCTGCAGTTAGCAGGAGAATTCCATTAGACTTTTATACGGATGTGAAACTCCGGGTTTGCAGTCCTAGGTAACTGAGGTCAACCTGTGGGAATATTTACTCAGAGACAATTAGGGTAAATTATTTTGAATTGTTTAGACTTGAGAACTTAGTACAATTTTGCTGCACTTTCATGGCTGGCATCTGTGGTGAGAATATAAACAGGCTGCAAGCTGAAAATGAGATTCTGTGCTTCTCAGTAACAATCTGGCGAGTAACTCAGAGTGTATCCAGCTCTCGTCTATAACATTTCAAGCAAAATATAACTGTGTTATCCAGACTGGTTAGATTAAAGCCCCAAGCAACTTGATTTTCCCTTAACTCAAATCAGTACTGTTAGGGACAGTAAGATGATCTTGGTTATACTACTTCAAATTGGTCATAGTCTGTTTTGAACTTTTATATTTATCAGTTTATTGTTCTTAATAAAGTAATAAATTGTTTGAAAGTTTTACTATTTGTGCATTTTGCCAACAGAAAATATCACTTTTCCTGGTGCACAATAGACTTTGGTAGATGTTATAACTGCACAATGTAACATCAACCACCAGTTCATCATTTAAAAGCCTGGTTACCATTTGCAAAGACTGTGGATCAGTCACACTTGTGTCAGCAAAACCCCCTGCTCACTCACCAGGAAGACTTTATTAGATTCTATTGAGGGGAGGTAAAACCTCTTCCTATGCCGATCTTAAACAGCCACATAGAGGTGGGTAAGAATGGTTTGGCAATGGCTTTCCCTAGGGATTTTGTTCCACAGAAATGGGGACAGTGGTGTTGCTGATAGTTAGGAACATAGGAACAGGAGGAGGCTATTTAGCCCCTCGAGCCTGTTCCGCCGCCATTCAATGAGATCATGGCTGATCTGCGACCTAACTCCAGATATCCGCCTTTGCCCCATATCCCAAGTTGGGCTTGGCGGAGCAGCTTACCTTTGTGTGACATTCTTCATAACAGCACACCTGAGATCAGCAACTCAGCATGTGGGAAAATGCATGTGTGAACTCCCCGGTCCCACCAATTCACGCTCCCCCCCCCCCCCCCGTCCCACCACTTCACCCCCCATCCCCCGCCGTCTCACCACTTCATGCTCCCCCTGTCCCACCACTTCACGCCCCCCCCGTCCCACCACTTCAAGCACCCCCGTCCCACCACTTCAAGTCCCCCCCCCGTCCCCCCACTTCACGCCCCCCCATCCCACCACTTCACACCCCCCTGGTCCCACTACTTCACGCCCCCCCGCCGTCCCACTACTTCATGCCCCCCCACCGTGCCACCACTTCACCCCCCCATCCCACCACTTCAACACCCCCCACTCCCACTACTTCACCCCCCCATCCCACCACTTCATCCCCCACCCGTCCCACCACTTCACCCCCCTCCCCCGTCCCACCACTTCACGCCCCCCGACCCATCACTTCACCCCCCCTCGTCCCACCAGTTCACCCCCCTCCCCGTCCCACCGCTTCACCCCCATCCCACCACTTCACCCCCCTGTCCCACCACTTCACCCCCCATCCCACCACTTCACCCCCCATCCCACCACGTCACGCCCCCCATCCCACCACGTCACGCCCCCCGACCCACCACTTCACGCCCCCCAACCCACCACTTCACGCCCCCTGTCCCACCACTTCACGCCCCCCCGTCCCACCACTTCACCCCCCTGTCCCACCACTTCACCCCCCATCCCACTACTTCACGCCCCCCGTCCCACCACTTCACCCCCCTGTCCCACCACTTCACGCCCCCTGTCCCACCACTTCACGCCCCCCCGTCCCACCACTTCACCCCCCTGTCCCACCACTTCACCCCCCATCCCACTACTTCACGCCCCCCGTCCCACCACTTCACCCCCCTGTCCCACCACTTCACCCCCCGTCCCACCACGTCACGCCCCCCATCCCACCACGTCACGCCCCCCATCCCACCACTTCACGCCCCCCGACCCACCACTTCACGCCCCCCAACCCACCACTTCACGCCCCCTGTCCCACCACTTCACGCCCCCCCGTCCCACCACTTCACGCCCCCCCGTCCCACCACTTCACCCCCCATCCCACTACTTCACGCCCCCCGTCCCACCACTTCACCCCCCGTCCCACCACGTCACGCCCCCCATCCCACTACTTCACGCCCCCCGTCCCACCACTTCACCCCCCTGTCCCACCACTTCACGCCCCCTGTCCCACCACTTCACGCCCCCCCGTCCCACCACTTCACCCCCCTGTCCCACCACTTCACCCCCCATCCCACTACTTCACGCCCTCCGTCCCACCACTTCACCCCCCTGTCCCACCACTTCACCCCCCGTCCCACCACTTCACCCCCCCATCCCACCACTTCACGCCCCCATCCCACCACTTCATGCCCCCCCGTCCCACCACTTCATGCCCCCCCGTCCCACCACTTCACGCCCCCCGACCCACTACTTCACGCCCCCCCGTCCCACCACTTCACCCCCCCATCCCACCACTTCAACCACTCCCACTACTTCACGCCCCTCCCGTCCCACCACTTCACCCCCACCCCCCCCCGGTGCCACCACTTCCTGCCCCCCGCCCCACCACTTCACTCCCCCCGACCCACCACTTCACGCCCCCCGACCCATCACTTCACCCCCCCTCGTCCCACCACTTCACCCCCCCTCGTCCCACCACTTCACCCCCCATCCCAACACTTCACCCCCCACTGTCCCACCAACACCACCATCCCCGTCCCACCACTTCATCCCCCACCCGTCCCACCACTTCACCCCCCTCCCCCGTCCCACCACTTCACCCCCCGTCCAACACTTCACGGCCCCCCCCGGTCCCACCACTTCACCCCGCCCCCCATCCCACCACTTCACCCCCTCGTCCCACCACTTCACGACCCTCCGACCCACCACTTCACCCCCCCCGTCCCATCACTTCACGCCCCCCCGTCCCACCACTTCACCACCCCCCCGTCCCACCACTTCCCGCCCCCCCATCCCACCACTTCACGCCACCCCCCCCATCCCACCACTTCCCGCCCCCCCATCCCACCACTTCACGCCCCTATGCATTGGTGCTCTCACAAACAAGGCCGGCACACCAGCTCATTGACTTTTACTTAAATGAACATCTCCTCCAGGCAGTTGGAGATTTGTTCTACTTCCTGTGTTACAGATTGGCATGGCGACAAATGCTAATCGCACAGATCTCTCTGTAATCAATGCTATAAGGGCAACAATCCTTCCACAGATATAGCCTTGTAAAATTGTTTATGTAAGTAACAGTTCCTTGAGTATATTTTCTTCTCACAATTAGGCGTTGTGCCTCAGGAATTAATTGGAACTATAAACGTCTTAAAGTGATATGGAAGGCTGAGAGGTGACCTCATAGAGGTCTTTAAAATTATCAAGGGGTTTGATAGGGTAGACGTAGAGATGTTTCCACTTGTGGGGAGCCCAAAACTAGGGGCCATAAATATAAGTCAGTCACTAATAAATCCAATAGGGAATTCAGGAGAAACTTCTTTACCCAGAGAATGTTTAGAATGTGGAACATGTCACCACAAAGAGTGGTTGAGGCGAATAGCATAGATGTATTTAAGGGGAAGCTAGATGAGACACGAGGGAGAAAGGAATAGAAGGATATGTTGATGGGGTGAGATGAAGCAGGGTGGGAGGAGTCTCATGTGGAGCATAAACACTGTCATGGACCAGTTGGGCTGAATGGCCTGTTTCTGTGCTGTACATTCCATGTAATTCTAATGAGGAAAATGAAGTCCTTGGCCTAGAAATAGGATATCGGCAAAAACCTGCCGGTGTCGCCATGGCCTCGGGTTTGTGGCCGCTGAAAATGGCTGCAGCGTGATCAGGCAAAAATTTGCGCTAGGGCCTGGAGATTTTTAGCCCAGCACTATCTTACAGTGTAACGCCCTCCGGGTGGCGTTAGTGGATGTTCGCGTCCAGGAGAGGCATTCCAGTTTCTTCCAGTCTCTAGGAGCGAGGCTGTGGAGTTAGCAAGGAATTGTGGGCAATTAAAAGGGCTATGAATTAAAGGAGCCATACTTTCAGAACTAAAAAATTTAAATGAAGTGAAAAAATGCAGTTTTCAGCCCTAACTGTCTTTCAAAAAGAAAGTAACATTAAAAAAAGTCCCAAATGGGAATCTTGAGCTCTTAAAGCTGAATCCCCTTCCGAACCTCAAAAAATGGGAAAAGTGCTTCAGCACTAACACAAATGGCTCAGCAAGCCAGGGAAGGGGCACCCAGGGTCTTGCACACAGCACTCCAGCTTTGTGCAGGGGGTCAACACTACAAGACAGGCCCTCTACCCACAGGGGCCAGGAGGCACCCCCGAAAGAATGATGTGGGAACAGATCACCGAGGCAATCACTGTCAGCAGTGTCGCCCCTACCACCTGGCTCCAGTGCCCAAAGAAGCTTCATGACCTCAGACCACTGGTCAAGGTCAGTGAATTCATCTTCAAAAGCCGTCTCCTACCAACTGCACCACTAGCCTCACACACTGCTCAATGTACGACTCCTCCCCTCCCCCACCACCGCAATCAATCACCTACCAACAATCTGTACCAATCACGAGGCACATCTCCCATTCCTAGCCTCACCTCACCCCCTTGGAGGAGACGGTGCAAGCAATTCTTGGCAGGGACATAGCTGAGCCCCTGGCCAGCAGTGGGGCTGAAAAGATACAAGATACTTCTATCCTCATTGATTATCCTCCTTCTCACCTCTTGCTTTCCCAGCCTCCCCTCAGCACAACTCTACCCTTGTGCCGTCTTCATTTCACACATCCAAGAAATACTCCTGGACTTCTCTGGAAGCCTAGGCTACACTTCCGCTTTGGACTACACTGGATTACACTGCAAGACTCAACTGCTGTGTCTCTTCTTCTGCTGCCAGAAGATTTTTTAAATAACTTTTTAAAACTGTGTCTGTCTCTTTGCTTAGCTGGTTCTACTGGTTTTCAGCTTCTGGCTAGCAGCTGCTGTTTCAATGCTGTCCAATCACTCGGTCTACTGCTTTTTCAGCTTTGCTGGTTGCTGGCTTGTGATTTTACATTTTCTCCACCGCTTTTGATCTACAGTGGCCTCCAACTTGCATCAATTTCGCCATCATCTCTCTGCATCGCTACCGATTCTCACCCCTACAGCAATAATATCCATCCTCCAATTCTCTACCCTTCAAATAGCTTCTGGAATTCACTCGCCTGCTACACCCGTCTCCGAACTTGGACAACAGTTAGTCAATGCTCCATGCCGACTCCACTCTACCTACGTCAACTTTATCCCTCCACGGGATCTCTGACTTTAACCCTGGACTCCCTCCTATTGTCTCCTACCTATTCCCTGTTACTACCAGGAAATATGTATTCCATTAATTACTACATAACCAGGCATATGTAACCTGAGTTTTTAACCTGTGTCCATTCGTGTTCTTGTTCTTGTTCTCTGCCGCTCTTCCAAGTGCCATAAAATTTTTATTACCGAGATATCTTCACTGCTTTCCTTCCTCAGCCTCTGCACTGAGTGACTTCTCATCCATGGTGATTTCAACTTCCATCTCAATTCATCATGCTCTCTATCCTCGGAGTTCACTACCCTCATATCCACCCTTAATCTCTCCCTCCATGTAAACTCCACAACCCATATTAGCGGTAACACCCTCGACCTTGCCATCTCTCGTAGCCTCGCTACTCCCATCGTGTCAATCACAGATAAGGCCATCTCTGACCACTTCCTCGTATCGCTCTCCACCCACATCCCCCTTCTCCCACCCCCCGCCCCAAAACCTTGTTTCCTTCTGTGTCTGCCCCTGGAAAAAAACACTCTCAACTCACGTACAACTGCACGTATGAAATCCCAACTGTCCAGCATTTGGCCCTGCATTCACCACGACATTTCTGCTCAAACTCACCCTCACCACCACCTTTGATGCCCTAGTCCCTATTAAAACAATTACTCCCTCTTACCCTGGCCGTTCCCCCGGTATGGCCCTCATCTTCACTCCCTTAAGTCCAAGGGACGCAGACTTGAACGGATATGATGGACAACTGGTTTAGCCATTCACCACCAGATCTGGCTGGACCACATAAAGCATTACCGGGCCCTGCTCTCGTCTGCCAAAACTGCTCACTATTCCAGAATCATTCTGGAATGCAAAGTTAAACCCCGGCTTCTATTCTCTACTGGTAGTCATCTCCTCCATTCTCACCTCCAACAACAAGTGTGAGGAGCTCATGGACTTCTTTGTCTCTAAGATTGAGACCATCCATTCAGCTGCCTCTGCCACTTCCCTTCCTTCCCCTAGTCCACCGGGCCAAACTTTCTCTAATGTTCCCCCCTGCCCTAGCCCTGAACTCGCACCTTTCTCCAGTTTCTGTCCAATGTCCCCTCATGACCTCTCCACACTCATTGTGTCCATGAGGCCCACTTCCTGCTTCCTCGAATCTATTCCCACCAAATTGCTGACCACCCAACTTCCTTTTCTGGCCTCCATGTTAGCTGACATTGTTAACGGTTCTCTCTCCTCAGGTACTGTCCCCCCCTCCCTCAAATCTGTCGTCATCACCCCTCTGCTCAATAAACCAACCCTTGACCCCTCCGTCCTTGCAAACTACCGCCCCATCTCCAACCTTCCTTTCCTCAAGTCCTTGAATGTGTTGCCGCCTCCCAAATCCGTGCCCATCTTTCCTGCAATCCATGTTGGAATCCTCCAATCAGGTTTCCGCCTCCAACACTGTACCAAAACGGTTCTCATCAAAGTCACAAATGACATGCTATGTGACTGTGACAAAGATAAACTATCCCCCCTCATTCTTCTCAACCTGTCTGCAGCCTTTGACATGGTTGACCACTCCATCCTCCTCCAACGCCTCTTCACCGTCGTCCAGCTGGGTGGGACTGCACTCGCCTGGTTCCATTCTTATTTATCTAATTGTAGCCAGAGAATCACCTGCAATGGCTTCTCTAATCACTCCCACATCGTTACCTCTGGTGTCCCCCATGGATCTATCCTTGGCCCCCTCCTATTCTCATCTACATGCTGCCCCTTGGCGATATCATCCAAAAACACAGCATTAGTTTCCACATGTACGCTGACGATACCCAGCTCTACCTCACCACCACTTCTTTCGATCCCTCCACGGTCTCTAAATTGTCAGACTGCTTGTCCGACATTCAGTTCTGGATGAGCAGAATTTTTCTCCAATTAAATATTGGGAAGACTGAAGCCATTGTTTTCAGTCCCCACCACAAACTCCGTTCCCTAGCCACTGACTCTATCCCTCTCACTAACGTCTATCTGAGGCTGAACTACACTGTCCACAACCTTGGTGTCATATTTGACCCTGAAATGAGCTTCCAACCACATATCCGTGGCATAACTAAGACCACCTATTTCCACCTCCGTAATATCGCCAGTCTCTGCCCTTGCCTCAGCTCATCTGCTGCTGAAACCCTCATCCATGCCTTTGTTACCTCTAGACTTGATTATTCCAATGCAGTCCTGGCTGGCCACCCACGTTCTACCATCTGTAAACTTGAGGTGATCCAAAACTCTGCTGCCTGTGTCCTAACTCACACCAAGTCCCGTTCGCCCATCACCCCTGTGCTCGCTGACCTACATTGGCTCCCGGTTAAGCAACGCCTCGATTTCAAAATTCTCATCCTTGTTTTAAATCCCTCCATGGCCTTGCCCCTCCCTATCTCTGTAATCTCCTTCAGCCCCACAAACCAACAACCCACTCCCTGTGATATCTGCGCTCCTCTAATTCTGGCCTCTTGAGCATCCCTGATTATAATCGCTCCACCATTGGTGGCCATGCCTTCAGCTGCCTAGGCCCCAAACTCTGGAATTCCCTCCCTAAACCTCTCCGCCTCGCTACCTCTCTTTCCTCCTTTAAATCACTCCTTAAAACCTATCTCTTTGACCAAGCTTTTGGTCATCTGCCCAAGTTTCTCCTTATGTGGCTCGGTGTCAAATCGTTTTGTCTTATAATACTCCTGTTAAGCACCTTGGGACGTTTTACTACGTTAAAGGCGCTATATAAATACAAGTTGTTGTTGTTGTTGATAAGGTAGGGAATTTCTCGTCCAAGTCAACAAATGAGTTATTGGACTCAACATGCGGGAATCCAGATGCCTTTTATTGGCACTAATTGGTTATTGCCAAGGTCAGGAGCCATGATGATCAGAAATCAAGTTAATCCTAACTCATTTGTATATTTTGCAGTAGGCAAATTTATCCATAAAAGGGGCCTCTAAACTGGATTTCGGGTTTATTGGACTCTAATCTTATTTCTTTATTCATCCTTTCAAGAACTAACTTGGTGCTAAGGTCATTCTAATAATTAGACAGATATTTAAAATTCATATGCAGTTGCCTGGTAGTGGGTGCTACGCTCACCCTTTGGTCGGCGCACATGCATGGTATAAGGCAGGATGTCCCATGGCACGTGAGCCCTGGCAATCTGGCCCTCAAAACAAAGGCATCTCAGTTGGCTTGTGTTTATATTAATTATTTGTTGGTTTGCCCTGGTTGAATGGGTGGTCTTGGAGGCTGTTGCCTTGTTGCTGGATAAATAGTCAATCAGGCCAAGATCTGTCACTGGAAACAGTTTCTCCTTATTTACTCTGTCTAAACCCTTCATGATTTTGAACACCTCTATCAAATCTCCTCTTAACCTTCTTTACTCTAAGGAGAACAACCCCAGCTTCTCTAGTCTCTCCACATAACTGAAGTCCCTCATCCCTGATACCATTCTAGTAAATCTCCTCTGCACCCTCCCTAAAGCCTTGACATCCTTCCTAAAGAGGAAAATTAACTTGTATATCTGTAGGAACCTCCTGAGATTCCATCTGCACTGGTGTAACGAGCACAGAATATGCATTTCACAATTTATTTCCTGTTTATTCCTCCATTTTAACCATAAAATGGATAAAAGGAAATAACACTAAAAGACACAAACACTTGGAGGACTGCAGTAGGATCTTAACTAGAAAATACAAACGTAGCACATTGATATCTTGGACTTTAATCAAAGAACATTGCATGTAGAAATGCTCAGTGACTCTCTTAATACCAAAGTACAATATTCAGTACTTTAAATTCACAGAATCAGCTTGTACACGGTCCATAGTAGAAACTACATTGTTAGATTAGAAATTATCAGTGATAAATTAAATCACAACAGATTAAATTACATAATTTAAACCAACAAGAGAAAAGACTTCAATCAGCAGTAATCATGGCAACTAGTGCAAACCATCATTGTTTTATTCTCCCTTAGATCACCTTTAGATGGTCGAACAGTTCTGTTATCTGCATTTATATTACTGAAAACAAAGAGACAAATAAGGCCACAGCGATTACGTAATCACTTGACTTTTTAAAATTATTTTTTCATGTGTGCTCTTTTCTCCTGCTTCTTGCCCCCCTCTGTCAGATAATCATCCCCAAGTGAGAGTCTGTGGAGGTCAACCTGCATCCGGATCTCCCTGCTCATGCTGCATTTTATTCAGCCAGCCAGACATGATCGGAAGTTGGCATCAGCCAGCCTCCGATTTACTGTCTGAGGAAAAAGCCTTGTGTCCACTCAGGTCAGTGGACCTGCACATGGTGAGATACCGGGAACAAGTGCACTAGAGCCAGGACTGGGGGAAAGGATAGCGCAGGAGGGAATCATAAAGAGGAAATCGGCAATGTCCCACTACTAGTGTGCTGTGCTGTGCCACAAGGGCAATCATAAAGATCACTTTCATCTTCAAATCTGACACATGGGTGTGGGGGGGGGGAGTTAATATCTACTTTGGGTGTGGGCTGAAACCGGCAAATGTGGATGGCCCACCCGTTGTAAATCTCGCTCCATCTACACCTCTCCCGTTGTAAATCTCGCCCAATCTACATCTCGCCCAATGTAAATCTCACCCGTTGTAAATCTCGCCACGTTGTAAATCTCGCCCGATCTACAGCACGCCAATTGTAAATCTCGCCCGTTGTAAATCTCACGCGTTGTAAATCTCACCTGTTGTAAATCTCGCCCATTGTAAATCTCGCCCGTTGTAAATCTCACCTGTTGCAAACCTCGCCTGTTGTAAATCTCGCCCGTTGTAAATGTTGTCCATTGTCTCACCTGTTGTAATACTCGCCGGTTGTAAATCTCACCCGTTGTAAATCTCGCCTGTTATAAATCTCGCCCGAACTACAGCACGCCAGTTGTTAATCACACCCGTTGTAAATCTCAGCTGTTGTTAATCTCACCCGTTGTCAATCTCACCTGTTGTAAACCTCGCCTGTTGTAAATCTCGCCCATTGTAAATCTCACCCGTTGTAAACCTCACCCGTTGTAAATCTCACCTGTTGTAAACCTCGCCTGTTGTAAATCTCGCCCATTGTAAATCTCACCTGTTGTAAATCACACCTGTTGTAAATCTCACCTGTTGTAAATGTCGCCCGTAGTAAATCACAGCCGTTGTAAATCTCACCCGTTGTAAATGTCGCCTGTTGTAAATCTCACCCGTTGTAAATCTCGCCTGTTGTAAATCTTGCCTGTAATAAATCTCACCCTTTGTAAATGTCACCCGTTGTAAATCTCGCCCGTTGTAAATGTCGCCCATTATAAATCTCACCTGTTATAAATCTCGCCGGATCGACAGCACGCCAGTTGTAAATCTCACACGTTGTAAAGCTCGCCTGTTGTAAATCTCGCCTGTTGTAAATTTCGACTGTTATAAATCTCACCCGTTCTAAATCTCACCCGTTGTAAATCTCGCCTGTTGTAAATCTCACCTGTTGTAAATCTCAGCTGTTGTAAATCTCACCCGTTGTAAATCTCGCCTGTTGTAAATCTCGCCTGTTTTAAATCTCATCCGTTCTAAATCTCACCTGTTGTAAATCTCACCTGTTGTAAATCTCGCCTGTTGTAAATCTCATCCGTTCTAAATCTCACCTGTTGTAAATCTCACCCGTTGTAAATCACGCCCGTTATAAATCTCACCTGTTATAAATCTCTCCCGATCTACAGCACGCCAGTTGTAAATCTCACCCGTTGTAAATCTCGCCTGTTGTAAATCTCGCCTGTTGTAAATCTCACCCGTTGTAAATCTTGCCTGTAATAAATCTCACCCTTTGTAAATGTCACCCGTTGTAAATCTCGCCCGTTGTAAATGTCGCCCATTATAAATCTCACCTGTTATAAATCTCGCCGGATCGACAGCACGCCAGTTGTAAATCTCACACGTTGTAAAGCTCGCCTGTTGTAAATCTCGCCTGTTGTAAATCTCGCCTGTTGTAAATCTCGACTGTTATAAATCTCACCCGTTCTAAATCTCACCCGTTGTAAATCTCACCCGTTGTAAATCTCGCCTGTTGTAAATCTCACCCGTTGTAAATCTCACCTGTTGTAAATCTCACCTGTTGTAAATCTCAGCTGTTGCAAATCTCACCCGTTGTAAATCTCGCCTGTTGTAAATCTCGCCTGTTTTAAATCTCATCCGTTCTAAATCTCACCTGTTGTAAATCTCACCTGTTGTAAATCTCGCCTGTTGTAAATCTCATCCGTTCTAAATCTCACCTGTTGTAAATCTCACCCGTTGTAAATCACGCCCGTTATAAATCTCACCTGTTATAAATCTCTCCCGATCTACAGCACGCCAGTTGTAAATCTCACCCGTTGTAAATCTCACCTGTTGTAAATCTCAGCCGTTGTAAATCTCACCCGTTGTAAATTTCATCCATTGTAAATGTCGCCTGTTGTAAATCTGGCCCATTGTAAATCTCGCCCGTTGTAAATCTCACCCGTTGTAAATCTCGCCTGTTGTAAATCTTGCCCATTGTAAATCTCGCCCGTCGTATATCTCACCCGCTGTAAATCTCACCCGTTGTAAATCTTGCCCATTGTAAATCTCGCCCGTCGTAAATCTCACCCGCTGTAAATCTCACCCGTTGTAAATCTCGCCCGTTGTAAATCTCACCCGTTGTAAATCTCACCCGTTGTAAATCTCGCCCGTTGTAAATCTTGCCCGTTGTAAATCTCACCCGTTGTAAATTTTGCCTGTTGTAAATCTCACCCATTGTAAATCTCGCCGTTGTAAATCTCACCCATTGTAAATCTCGCCGTTGTAAATCTCGCCCGTTGTAAATCTCACCTGTTGTAAATCTCGCCCGTTGTAAATCTCACCCGTTGCAAATCTCGCCTGTTGTAAATCTCACCCGGTGCAAATCTCGCCCGTTGTAAATCTCACCCGTTGTAAATCTCGCCTGTTGTAAATCTTGCCTGTTGTAAATCTCACCCGTTGTAAATCGTGCCCGTGATAAATCTCACCCGTTGTAAATGTCATCCGTTGTAAATCTCGCCCGTTGTAAATCTCGCCCATTATAAATCTCATCTGTTATAAATCTCGCCCGATCTACAGCACGCCAGTTGTAAATCTCACCCGTTGTAAATCTCGCCTGTTGTAAATCTCGTCTGTTGTAAATCTCGCCTGTTGTAAATCTCGACTGTTATAAATCTCACCCGTTCTAAATCTCACCCGTTGTAAATCTCACACGTTGTAAATCTCACCTGTTGTAAATCTCAGCTGTTGTAAATCTCACCCGTTGTAAATCTCACCTGTAGTAAATCTCAGCTGTTGTAAATCTCACCCGTTGTAAATCTCACCCGTTGTAAATATCACCTGTTGTAAATCTCAGGTGTTGTAAATCTCACACGTTGTAAATTTCACACGTTGTAAATTTCACACGTTGTAAATGTCGCCTGTTGTAAATCTCACCCGTTGTAAATCTCACCCGTTGTAAATCTCACCTGTTGTAAATCTCACCCGTTGTAAATTTCACACATTGTCAATTTCACCCATAGTAAATCTCACCCGTTGTAAATCTCACCTGTTGTAAATCTCACCCGTTGTAAATTTCACACATTGTCAATTTCACCCGTTGTAAATGTCGCCTGTTGTAAATCTCACCCGTTGTAAATCTCACCTGTTGTAAATCTCACCCGTTGTAAATTTCACACATTGTCAATTTCACCCATTGTAAATGTCGCCTGTTGTAAATCTCGCCCGTTGTAAATGTCGCCCATTGTAATTCTCGCCCGTTGTAAATCTCACCCATTGTAAATCTCACCCGTTGTAAATCTCGCCTGTTGTAAATCTCACCCGTTGTAAATCTCGCCTGTTGTAAATCTCGCCTGTTGAAAATCTCACCCGTTGTAAATCTCGCCGTTGTAAATCTCACCTATTGTAAATCTCGCCTGTTGTAAATCTCGCCTGTTGTAGATCTCACCCGTTGTAAATCTCGCCATTGTAAAAGTCACCCGTTGTAAATCTCACCCGTTGTAAATCTCGCCTATTGTAAATCTCACCTGTTGTAAATCTCGCCCGTTGTAAATCTCCCCGTTGTAAATCTCACCCGTTGTAAATCTCGCCTGTTGTAAATCTCGCCTGTTGTAAATCTCACCCATTGTAAATCTCGCCGTTGTAAATCTCACCTATTGTAAATCTCGCCTGTTGTAAATCTCGCCTGTTGTAGATCTCACCCGTTGTAAATCACGCCCGTTATAAATCTCACCTGTTATAAATCTCTCCCGATCTACAGCACGCCAGTTGTAAATCTCACCCGTTGTAAATCTCGCCTGTTGTAAATCTCGCCTGTTGTAAATCTCACCCGTTGTAAATCTTGCCTGTAATAAATCTCACCCTTTGTAAATGTCACCCGTTGTAAATCTCGCCCGTTGTAAATGTCGCCCATTATAAATCTCACCTGTTATAAATCTCGCCGGATCGACAGCACGCCAGTTGTAAATCTCACACGTTGTAAAGCTCGCCTGTTGTAAATCTCGCCTGTTGTAAATCTCGCCTGTTGTAAATCTCGACTGTTATAAATCTCACCCGTTCTAAATCTCACCCGTTGTAAATCTCACCCGTTGTAAATCTCGCCTGTTGTAAATCTCACCCGTTGTAAATCTCACCTGTTGTAAATCTCACCTGTTGTAAATCTCAGCTGTTGCAAATCTCACCCGTTGTAAATCTCGCCTGTTGTAAATCTCGCCTGTTTTAAATCTCATCCGTTCTAAATCTCACCTGTTGTAAATCTCACCTGTTGTAAATCTCGCCTGTTGTAAATCTCATCCGTTCTAAATCTCACCTGTTGTAAATCTCACCCGTTGTAAATCACGCCCGTTATAAATCTCACCTGTTATAAATCTCTCCCGATCTACAGCACGCCAGTTGTAAATCTCACCCGTTGTAAATCTCACCTGTTGTAAATCTCAGCCGTTGTAAATCTCACCCGTTGTAAATTTCATCCATTGTAAATGTCGCCTGTTGTAAATCTGGCCCATTGTAAATCTCGCCCGTTGTAAATCTCACCCGTTGTAAATCTCGCCCGTTGTAAATCTTGCCCATTGTAAATCTCGCCCGTCGTATATCTCACCCGCTGTAAATCTCACCCGTTGTAAATCTTGCCCATTGTAAATCTCGCCCGTCGTAAATCTCACCCGCTGTAAATCTCACCCGTTGTAAATCTCGCCCGTTGTAAATCTCACCCGTTGTAAATCTCACCCGTTGTAAATCTCGCCCGTTGTAAATCTTGCCCGTTGTAAATCTCACCCGTTGTAAATTTTGCCTGTTGTAAATCTCACCCATTGTAAATCTCGCCGTTGTAAATCTCACCCATTGTAAATCTCGCCGTTGTAAATCTCGCCCGTTGTAAATCTCACCCGTTGTAAATCTCGCCCGTTGTAAATCTCACCCGTTGCAAATCTCGCCTGTTGTAAATCTCACCCGGTGCAAATCTCGCCCGTTGTAAATCTCACCCGTTGTAAATCTCGCCTGTTGTAAATCTTGCCTGTTGTAAATCTCACCCGTTGTAAATCGTGCCCGTGATAAATCTCACCCGTTGTAAATGTCATCCGTTGTAAATCTCGCCCGTTGTAAATCTCGCCCATTATAAATCTCATCTGTTATAAATCTCGCCCGATCTACAGCACGCCAGTTGTAAATCTCACCCGTTGTAAATCTCGCCTGTTGTAAATCTCGTCTGTTGTAAATCTCGCCTGTTGTAAATCTCGACTGTTATAAATCTCACCCGTTCTAAATCTCACCCGTTGTAAATCTCACACGTTGTAAATCTCACCTGTTGTAAATCTCAGCTGTTGTAAATCTCACCCGTTGTAAATCTCACCTGTAGTAAATCTCAGCTGTTGTAAATCTCACCCGTTGTAAATCTCACCCGTTGTAAATATCACCTGTTGTAAATCTCAGGTGTTGTAAATCTCACACGTTGTAAATTTCACACGTTGTAAATTTCACACGTTGTAAATGTCGCCTGTTGTAAATCTCACCCGTTGTAAATCTCACCCGTTGTAAATCTCACCTGTTGTAAATCTCACCCGTTGTAAATTTCACACATTGTCAATTTCACCCGTAGTAAATCTCACCCGTTGTAAATCTCACCTGTTGTAAATCTCACCCGTTGTAAATTTCACACATTGTCAATTTCACCCGTTGTAAATGTCGCCTGTTGTAAATCTCACCCGTTGTAAATCTCACCTGTTGTAAATCTCACCCGTTGTAAATTTCACACATTGTCAATTTCACCCATTGTAAATGTCGCCTGTTGTAAATCTCGCCCGTTGTAAATGTCGCCCATTGTAATTCTCGCCCGTTGTAAATCTCACCCATTGTAAATCTCACCCGTTGTAAATCTCGCCTGTTGTAAATCTCACCCGTTGTAAATCTCGCCTGTTGTAAATCTCGCCTGTTGAAAATCTCACCCGTTGTAAATCTCGCCGTTGTAAATCTCACCTATTGTAAATCTCGCCTGTTGTAAATCTCGCCTGTTGTAGATCTCACCCGTTGTAAATCTCGCCATTGTAAAAGTCACCCGTTGTAAATCTCATCCGTTGTAAATCTCGCCTATTGTAAATCTCACCTGTTGTAAATCTCGCCCGTTGTAAATCTCCCCGTTGTAAATCTCACCCGTTGTAAATCTCGCCTGTTGTAAATCTCGCCTGTTGTAAATCTCACCCATTGTAAATCTCGCCGTTGTAAATCTCACCTATTGTAAATCTCGCCTGTTGTAAATCTCGCCTGTTGTAGATCTCACCCGTTGTAAATCTCGCCGTTGTAAAAGTCACCCGTTGTAAATCTCACCCGTTGTAAATCTCACCCATTGTAAATGTCAGCTGTTGTAAATCTCACCCGTTGTAAATCTCACCTGTTGTAAATCTCACCCGTTGCAAATCTCACCAGATCTACAGCTTGCCAGTTGTAAATCTCACCCATTGTAAATCTCACCCGTTGTAAATCTCGCCTGTTGTAAATCTCGCCCGTTGTAAATCTCACCCATTGTAAATCTAACCCGTTGTACATCTCGCCCGTTGTAAATGTTGCCTGTTGTAAATCTCGCCTGTTGTAAATCTCACCCGTTGTAAATCTCGCCTGTTGTAAATCTCGCCCGTTGTAAATCTCGCCCGTTAAAAATCTCACCTGTTATAAATCTCGCCCGATCTACAGCACGCCAGTTGTAAATCTCACCCGTTGTAAATCTCGCCTGTTGTAAATCTCGCCTGTTGTAAATCTCGCCTGTTGTAAATCTCGCCTGTTGTAAATCTCGACTGTTATAAATCTCACCCGTTCTAAATCTCACCCGTTGTAAATCTCACCCGTTGTAAATCTCGCCTGTTGTAAATCTCACCCGTTGTAAATCTCACCTGTTGTAAATCTCACCTGTTGTAAATCTCAGCTGTTGTAAATCTCACCCGTTGTAAATCTCGCCTGTTGTAAATCTCGCCTGTTTTAAATCTCATCCGTTCTAAATCTCCCCTTGTGTAAATCTCACCTGTTGTAAATCTCGCCTGTTGTAAATCTCATCCGTTCTAAATCTCACCTGTTGTAAATCTCACCCGTTGTAAATCACGCCCGTTATAAATCTCACCTGTTATAAATCTCGGCCGATCTACAGCACGCCAGTTGTAAATCTCACCCGTTGTAAATCTCACCTGTTGTAAATCTCAGCCGTTGGAAATCTCACCCGTTGTAAATTTCATCCATTGTAAATGTCGCCTGTTGTAAATCTGGCCCATTGTAAATCTCGCCCGTTGTAAATCTCACCCGTTGTAAATCTCGCCCGTTGTAAATCTTGCCCATTGTAAATCTCGCCCGTCGTAAATCTCACCCACTGTAAATCTCACCCGTTGTAAATCTTGCCCATTGTAAATCTCGCCCGTCGTAAATCTCACCCGCTGTAAATCTCACCCGTTGTAAATCTCGCCCGTTGTAAATCTCACCCGTTGTAAATCTCACCTGTTGTAAATCTCGCCCGTTGTAAATCTTGCCCGTTGTAAATCTCACCCGTTGTAAATCTTGCCTGTTGTAAATCTCACCCATTGTAAATCTCGCCATTGTAAATCTCACCCATTGTAAATCTCGCCGTTGTAAATCTCGCCCGTTGTAAATCTCACCCGTTGTAAATCTCGCCCGTTGTAAATCTCACCCGTTGCAAATCTCGCCTGTTGTAAATCTCACCCGGTGCAAATCTCGCCCGTTGTAAATCTCACCCGTTGTAAATCTCGCCTGTTGTAAATCTCGCCTGTTGTAAATCTCACCCGTTGTAAATCATGCCCGTGATAAATCTCACCCATTGTAAATGTCACCCGTTGTAAATCTCGCCCGTTGTAAATCTCGCCCATTATAAATCTCATCTGTTATAAATCTCGCCCGATCTACAGCACGCCAGTTGTAAATCTCACCCATTGTAAATCTCGCCTGTTGTAAATCTCGTCTGTTGTAAATCTCGCCTGTTGTAAATCTCGATTGTTATAAATCTCACCCGTTCTAAATCTCACCCGTTGTAAATCTCACACGTTGTAAATCTCACCTGTTGTAAATCTCAGCTGTTGTAAATCTCACCCGTTGTAAATCTCACCTGTAGTAAATCACAGCTGTTGTAAATCTCACCCGTTGTAAATCTCACCCGTTGTAAATATCACCTGTTGTAAATCTCAGGTGTTGTAAATCTCACACGTTGTAAATTTCACACGTTGTAAATTTCACACGTTGTAAATGTCGCCTGTTGTAAATCTCACCCGTTGTAAATCTCACCCGTTGTAAATCTCACCTGTTGTAAATCTCACCCGTTGTAAATTTCACACATTGTCAATTTCACCCGTTGTAAATCACACCCGTTGTAAATCTCACCCGTTGTAAATCTCACCTGTTGTAAATCTCACCCGTTGTAAATTTCACACATTGTCAATTTCACCCGTTGTAAATGTCGCCTGTTGTAAATCTCACCCGTTGTAAATCCCACCTGTTGTAAATCTCACCCGTTGTAAATTTCACACATTGTCAATTTCACCCGTTGTAAATGTCGCCTGTTGTAAATCTCGCCCATTGTAAATGTCGCCCATTGTAATTCTCGCCCGTTGTAAATCTCGCCCACTGTAAATCTCACCCGTTGTAAATCTCGCCTGTTGTAAATCTCACCCGTTGTAAATCTAGCCTGTTGTAAATCTCGCCTGTTGTAAATCTCACCCGTTGTAAATCTCGCCGTTGTAAATCTCACCTATTGTAAATCTCGCCTGTTGTAAATCTCGCCTGTTGTAGATCTCACCCGTTGTAAATCTCGCCGTTGTAAAAGTCACCCGTTGTAAATCTCACCCGTTGTAAATCTCACCCGTTGTAAATCTCGCCTATTGTAAATCTCACCTGTTGTAAATCTCGCCCGTTGTAAATCTCCCCGTTGTAAATCTCACCCGTTGTAAATCTCGCCTGTTGTAAATCTCGCCTGTTGTAAATCTCACCCATTGTAAATCTCGCCGTTGTAAATCTCACCTATTGTAAATCTCGCCTGTTGTAAATCTCGCCTGTTGTAGATCTCACCCGTTGTAAATCTCGCCGTTGTAAAAGTCACCCGTTGAAAATCTCGCCCGTTGTAAATCTCACCCATTGTAAATGTCACCTGTTGTAAATCTCACCCGTTGTAAATCTCACCTGTTGTAAATCTCACCCGTTGCAAATCTCACCAGATCTAGAGCTTGCCAGTTGTAAATCTCACCCATTGTAAATCTCACCCGTTGTAAATCTCGCCTGTTGTAAATCTCGCCCGTTGTAAATCTCACCCATTGTAAATCTAACCCGTTGTACATCTCGCCCGTTGTAAATGTCGCCTGTTGTAAATCTCACCTGTTGTAAATCTCACCCGTTGTAAATCTCGCCTGTTGTAAATCTCATCCGTTCTAAATCTCACCTGTTGTAAATCTCGCCCGTTGTAAATCTCGCCCGTTATAAATCTCACCTGTTATAAATCTCGCCCGATCTACAGCACGCCAGTTGTAAATCTCACCCGTTGTAAATCTCGCCTGTTGTAAATCTCACCTGTTGTAAATCTCGCCTGTTGTAAATCTCGCCTGTTGTAAATCTCACCCGTTGTAAATCTCACCCGTTGTAAATCTCACCTGTTGTAAATCTAAGCTGTTGTAAATCTCACCCGTTGTAAATCTCAACCGTTGTAAATCTCACCCATTGTAAATTTCACCCATTGTAAATGTCGCCTGTTGTAAATCTTGCCCATTGTAAATCTCACCCGTTGTAAACGTCACCCGTTGTAAATCTCGCCCGTTGTAAATCTTGCCCATTGTAAATCTCGCCCGTCGTAAATCTCGCCCATTGTAAATCTCACCCGCTGTAAATCTCACGCATTGTAAATCTCACCCGTTGTAAATCTCACCTGTTGTAAACCTCGCCTGTTGTAAACCTCGCCTGTTGTAAATCTCGCCCGTTGTAAATCTCACCTGTTGTAAATCACACCTGTTGTAAATCTCACCTGTTGTAAATGTTGCCCGTTGTAAATCACACCCGTTGTAAATCTCACCCGTTGTAAATGTTGCCTGTTGTAAATCTCACCCATTGTAAATCTCGCCGTTGTAAATCACAACCATTGTAAATCTCACCCGTTGTAAATCTCACCCATTGTAAATCTCGCCCGTTGTAAATCTCAGCCGCTGTAAATCTCGCCTGTTGTAAATCTCACCCGTTGTAAATCTCGCCTGTTGTAAATCTCGCCTGTTGTAAATCTCACCCGTTGTAAATCTTGCCCGTAATAAATCTGACCCGTTGTAAATGTCACCCATTGTAAATCTCGCCCGTTGTAAATAACGCCCATTATAAATCTCACCTGTTATAAATCTCGCCCGATCTACAGCACGCCAGTTGTAAATCTCCATCGTTGTAAATCTCACCTGTTGTAAATCTCAGCTGTTGTAAATCTCACTCGTTGTAAATCTCACCTGTTGTAAATCACACCTGTTGTAAATCTCATCCATTGTAAACTTCACCCGTTGTAAATTTCACCCATTGTAAATGTCGCCTGTTGTAAATCTCACCCGTTGTAAATCTCGCCCGTTGTAAATCTTGCCCATTGTAAATCTCGCCCGTCGTAAATCTCACCCGTCGTAAATCTCACCCATTGTAAATCTCACCTGTTGTAAATCTCGCCCGTTGTAAATCTCACCTGTTGTAAACCTCGCCTGTTGTAAATCTCGCACATTGTAAATCTCGCCCATTGTAAATCTCGCCCGTTGTAAATCTCACCTGCTGTAAATGTCGCCCGTTGTAAATCACACCCGTTGTAAATCTCAACCGTTGTAAATTTCACCCGTTGTAAATCTCGCCCGTTGTAAATCTCACCCGTTGTAAATCTTGCCCGTTGTAAATCTCACCCGTTGTAAATGTCGCCTGTTGTAAATCTCATCCATTGTAAATCTCGCCGCTGTAAATCTCACCCATTGTAAATCTCGCCGTTGTAAATCTCACCCGTTGTAAATCTCACCCGTTGTAAATCTCGCCCGTTGTAAATCTCACCCTTTGCAAATCTCGCCTGTGATAAATCTCACCCGTTGTAAATCTCGCCCGTTGTAAATCTCGCCCATTATAAATCTCACCTGTTATAAATCTCGCCTGATCTACAGCACGCCAGTTGTAAATCTCACCCGTTGTAAAGCTCGCCTGTTGTAAATCTCGCCTGTTGTAAATCTCGCCTGTTGTAAATCTCGACTGTTATAAATCTCACCCGTTCTAAATCTCACCCGTTGTAAATCTCACCCGTTGTAAATGTCACCTGTTGTAAATCTCACCTGTTGTAAACCTCACCTGTTGTAAATCTCGCCTGTTGTAAATCTCGCCTGTTGTAAATCTCACCTGTTGTAAATCTCACCTGTTGTAAATCTCAGCTGTTGTAAATCTCACCCGTTGTAAATCTCAGCCGTTGTAAATCTCGCCTGTTGTAAATCTCACCTGTTGTAAATCTCACCTGTTGTAAATCTCAGCTGTTGTAAATCTCACCCGTTGTAAATCTCGCCTGTTGTAAATCTCGCCTGTTTTAAATCTCATCCGTTCTAAATCTCACCTGTTGTAAATCTCACCTGTTGTAAATCTCAGCTGTTGTAAATCTCAGCTGTTGTAAATCTCACCCGTTGTAAATCTCGCCTGTTGTAAATCTCACCTGTTGTAAATCTCGCCTGTTGTAAATCTCACCTGTTGTAAATCTCACCCATTGTAAATCGTGCCCGTGATAAATCTCACCCGTTGTAAATGTCACCCGGTGCAAATCTCGCCCGTTGTAAATCTCACCCGTTGTAAATCTCGCCTGTTGTAAATCTCACCTGTTGTAAATCTCACCCATTGTAAATCGTGCCCGTGATAAATCTCACCCGTTGTAAATGTCACCCGTTGTAAATCTCGCCCGTTGTACATCTCGCCCATTATAAATCTCATCTGTTATAAATCATGCCCGATCTACAGCACGCCAGTTGTAAATCTCACCCGTTGTAAATCTCGCCTGTTGTAAATCTCGTCTGTTGTAAATCTCGCCTGTTTTAAATCTCGACTGTTATAAATCTCACCCATTCTAAATCTCACCCGTTGTAAATCTCGCCTGTTGTAAATCTCACCCGTTGTAAATCTCGCCTGTTGTAAATCTCGCCTGTTGAAAATCTCACCCGTTGTAAATCTCGCCGTTGTAAATCTCACCTATTGTAAATCTCGCCTGTTGTAAATCTCGCCTGTTGTAGATCTCACCCGTTGTAAATCTCGCCATTGTAAAAGTCACCCGTTGTAAATCTCACCCGTTGTAAATCTCGCCTATTGTAAATCTCACCTGTTGTAAATCTCGCCCGTTGTAAATCTCCCCGTTGTAAATCTCACCCGTTGTAAATCTCGCCTGTTGTAAATCTCGCCTGTTGTAAATCTCACCCATTGTAAATCTCGCCGTTGTAAATCTCACCTATTGTAAATCTCGCCTGTTGTAAATCTCGCCTGTTGTAGATCTCACCCGTTGTAAATCACGCCCGTTATAAATCTCACCTGTTATAAATCTCTCCCGATCTACAGCACGCCAGTTGTAAATCTCACCCGTTGTAAATCTCGCCTGTTGTAAATCTCGCCTGTTGTAAATCTCACCCGTTGTAAATCTTGCCTGTAATAAATCTCACCCTTTGTAAATGTCACCCGTTGTAAATCTCGCCCGTTGTAAATGTCGCCCATTATAAATCTCACCTGTTATAAATCTCGCCGGATCGACAGCACGCCAGTTGTAAATCTCACACGTTGTAAAGCTCGCCTGTTGTAAATCTCGCCTGTTGTAAATCTCGCCTGTTGTAAATCTCGACTGTTATAAATCTCACCCGTTCTAAATCTCACCCGTTGTAAATCTCACCCGTTGTAAATCTCGCCTGTTGTAAATCTCACCCGTTGTAAATCTCACCTGTTGTAAATCTCACCTGTTGTAAATCTCAGCTGTTGCAAATCTCACCCGTTGTAAATCTCGCCTGTTGTAAATCTCGCCTGTTTTAAATCTCATCCGTTCTAAATCTCACCTGTTGTAAATCTCACCTGTTGTAAATCTCGCCTGTTGTAAATCTCATCCGTTCTAAATCTCACCTGTTGTAAATCTCACCCGTTGTAAATCACGCCCGTTATAAATCTCACCTGTTATAAATCTCTCCCGATCTACAGCACGCCAGTTGTAAATCTCACCCGTTGTAAATCTCACCTGTTGTAAATCTCAGCCGTTGTAAATCTCACCCGTTGTAAATTTCATCCATTGTAAATGTCGCCTGTTGTAAATCTGGCCCATTGTAAATCTCGCCCGTTGTAAATCTCACCCGTTGTAAATCTCGCCCGTTGTAAATCTTGCCCATTGTAAATCTCGCCCGTCGTATATCTCACCCGCTGTAAATCTCACCCGTTGTAAATCTTGCCCATTGTAAATCTCGCCCGTCGTAAATCTCACCCGCTGTAAATCTCACCCGTTGTAAATCTCGCCCGTTGTAAATCTCACCCGTTGTAAATCTCACCCGTTGTAAATCTCGCCCGTTGTAAATCTTGCCCGTTGTAAATCTCACCCGTTGTAAATTTTGCCTGTTGTAAATCTCACCCATTGTAAATCTCGCCGTTGTAAATCTCACCCATTGTAAATCTCGCCGTTGTAAATCTCGCCCGTTGTAAATCTCACCCGTTGTAAATCTCGCCCGTTGTAAATCTCACCCGTTGCAAATCTCGCCTGTTGTAAATCTCACCCGGTGCAAATCTCGCCCGTTGTAAATCTCACCCGTTGTAAATCTCGCCTGTTGTAAATCTTGCCTGTTGTAAATCTCACCCGTTGTAAATCGTGCCCGTGATAAATCTCACCCGTTGTAAATGTCATCCGTTGTAAATCTCGCCCGTTGTAAATCTCGCCCATTATAAATCTCATCTGTTATAAATCTCGCCCGATCTACAGCACGCCAGTTGTAAATCTCACCCGTTGTAAATCTCGCCTGTTGTAAATCTCGTCTGTTGTAAATCTCGCCTGTTGTAAATCTCGACTGTTATAAATCTCACCCGTTCTAAATCTCACCCGTTGTAAATCTCACACGTTGTAAATCTCACCTGTTGTAAATCTCAGCTGTTGTAAATCTCACCCGTTGTAAATCTCACCTGTAGTAAATCTCAGCTGTTGTAAATCTCACCCGTTGTAAATCTCACCCGTTGTAAATATCACCTGTTGTAAATCTCAGGTGTTGTAAATCTCACACGTTGTAAATTTCACACGTTGTAAATTTCACACGTTGTAAATGTCGCCTGTTGTAAATCTCACCCGTTGTAAATCTCACCCGTTGTAAATCTCACCTGTTGTAAATCTCACCCGTTGTAAATTTCACACATTGTCAATTTCACCCGTAGTAAATCTCACCCGTTGTAAATCTCACCTGTTGTAAATCTCACCCGTTGTAAATTTCACACATTGTCAATTTCACCCGTTGTAAATGTCGCCTGTTGTAAATCTCACCCGTTGTAAATCTCACCTGTTGTAAATCTCACCCGTTGTAAATTTCACACATTGTCAATTTCACCCATTGTAAATGTCGCCTGTTGTAAATCTCGCCCGTTGTAAATGTCGCCCATTGTAATTCTCGCCCGTTGTAAATCTCACCCATTGTAAATCTCACCCGTTGTAAATCTCGCCTGTTGTAAATCTCACCCGTTGTAAATCTCGCCTGTTGTAAATCTCGCCTGTTGAAAATCTCACCCGTTGTAAATCTCGCCGTTGTAAATCTCACCTATTGTAAATCTCGCCTGTTGTAAATCTCGCCTGTTGTAGATCTCACCCGTTGTAAATCTCGCCATTGTAAAAGTCACCCGTTGTAAATCTCATCCGTTGTAAATCTCGCCTATTGTAAATCTCACCTGTTGTAAATCTCGCCCGTTGTAAATCTCCCCGTTGTAAATCTCACCCGTTGTAAATCTCGCCTGTTGTAAATCTCGCCTGTTGTAAATCTCACCCATTGTAAATCTCGCCGTTGTAAATCTCACCTATTGTAAATCTCGCCTGTTGTAAATCTCGCCTGTTGTAGATCTCACCCGTTGTAAATCTCGCCGTTGTAAAAGTCACCCGTTGTAAATCTCACCCGTTGTAAATCTCACCCATTGTAAATGTCAGCTGTTGTAAATCTCACCCGTTGTAAATCTCACCTGTTGTAAATCTCACCCGTTGCAAATCTCACCAGATCTACAGCTTGCCAGTTGTAAATCTCACCCATTGTAAATCTCACCCGTTGTAAATCTCGCCTGTTGTAAATCTCGCCCGTTGTAAATCTCACCCATTGTAAATCTAACCCGTTGTACATCTCGCCCGTTGTAAATGTTGCCTGTTGTAAATCTCGCCTGTTGTAAATCTCACCCGTTGTAAATCTCGCCTGTTGTAAATCTCGCCCGTTGTAAATCTCGCCCGTTAAAAATCTCACCTGTTATAAATCTCGCCCGATCTACAGCACGCCAGTTGTAAATCTCACCCGTTGTAAATCTCGCCTGTTGTAAATCTCGCCTGTTGTAAATCTCGCCTGTTGTAAATCTCGCCTGTTGTAAATCTCGACTGTTATAAATCTCACCCGTTCTAAATCTCACCCGTTGTAAATCTCACCCGTTGTAAATCTCGCCTGTTGTAAATCTCACCCGTTGTAAATCTCACCTGTTGTAAATCTCACCTGTTGTAAATCTCAGCTGTTGTAAATCTCACCCGTTGTAAATCTCGCCTGTTGTAAATCTCGCCTGTTTTAAATCTCATCCGTTCTAAATCTCCCCTTGTGTAAATCTCACCTGTTGTAAATCTCGCCTGTTGTAAATCTCATCCGTTCTAAATCTCACCTGTTGTAAATCTCACCCGTTGTAAATCACGCCCGTTATAAATCTCACCTGTTATAAATCTCGGCCGATCTACAGCACGCCAGTTGTAAATCTCACCCGTTGTAAATCTCACCTGTTGTAAATCTCAGCCGTTGGAAATCTCACCCGTTGTAAATTTCATCCATTGTAAATGTCGCCTGTTGTAAATCTGGCCCATTGTAAATCTCGCCCGTTGTAAATCTCACCCGTTGTAAATCTCGCCCGTTGTAAATCTTGCCCATTGTAAATCTCGCCCGTCGTAAATCTCACCCACTGTAAATCTCACCCGTTGTAAATCTTGCCCATTGTAAATCTCGCCCGTCGTAAATCTCACCCGCTGTAAATCTCACCCGTTGTAAATCTCGCCCGTTGTAAATCTCACCCGTTGTAAATCTCACCTGTTGTAAATCTCGCCCGTTGTAAATCTTGCCCGTTGTAAATCTCACCCGTTGTAAATCTTGCCTGTTGTAAATCTCACCCATTGTAAATCTCGCCATTGTAAATCTCACCCATTGTAAATCTCGCCGTTGTAAATCTCGCCCGTTGTAAATCTCACCCGTTGTAAATCTCGCCCGTTGTAAATCTCACCCGTTGCAAATCTCGCCTGTTGTAAATCTCACCCGGTGCAAATCTCGCCCGTTGTAAATCTCACCCGTTGTAAATCTCGCCTGTTGTAAATCTCGCCTGTTGTAAATCTCACCCGTTGTAAATCATGCCCGTGATAAATCTCACCCATTGTAAATGTCACCCGTTGTAAATCTCGCCCGTTGTAAATCTCGCCCATTATAAATCTCATCTGTTATAAATCTCGCCCGATCTACAGCACGCCAGTTGTAAATCTCACCCATTGTAAATCTCGCCTGTTGTAAATCTCGTCTGTTGTAAATCTCGCCTGTTGTAAATCTCGATTGTTATAAATCTCACCCGTTCTAAATCTCACCCGTTGTAAATCTCACACGTTGTAAATCTCACCTGTTGTAAATCTCAGCTGTTGTAAATCTCACCCGTTGTAAATCTCACCTGTAGTAAATCACAGCTGTTGTAAATCTCACCCGTTGTAAATCTCACCCGTTGTAAATATCACCTGTTGTAAATCTCAGGTGTTGTAAATCTCACACGTTGTAAATTTCACACGTTGTAAATTTCACACGTTGTAAATGTCGCCTGTTGTAAATCTCACCCGTTGTAAATCTCACCCGTTGTAAATCTCACCTGTTGTAAATCTCACCCGTTGTAAATTTCACACATTGTCAATTTCACCCGTTGTAAATCACACCCGTTGTAAATCTCACCCGTTGTAAATCTCACCTGTTGTAAATCTCACCCGTTGTAAATTTCACACATTGTCAATTTCACCCGTTGTAAATGTCGCCTGTTGTAAATCTCACCCGTTGTAAATCTCACCTGTTGTAAATCTCACCCGTTGTAAATTTCACACATTGTCAATTTCACCCGTTGTAAATGTCGCCTGTTGTAAATCTCGCCCATTGTAAATGTCGCCCATTGTAATTCTCGCCCGTTGTAAATCTCGCCCACTGTAAATCTCACCCGTTGTAAATCTCGCCTGTTGTAAATCTCACCCGTTGTAAATCTAGCCTGTTGTAAATCTCGCCTGTTGTAAATCTCACCCGTTGTAAATCTCGCCGTTGTAAATCTCACCTATTGTAAATCTCGCCTGTTGTAAATCTCGCCTGTTGTAGATCTCACCCGTTGTAAATCTCGCCGTTGTAAAAGTCACCCGTTGTAAATCTCACCCGTTGTAAATCTCACCCGTTGTAAATCTCGCCTATTGTAAATCTCACCTGTTGTAAATCTCGCCCGTTGTAAATCTCCCCGTTGTAAATCTCACCCGTTGTAAATCTCGCCTGTTGTAAATCTCGCCTGTTGTAAATCTCACCCATTGTAAATCTCGCCGTTGTAAATCTCACCGATTGTAAATCTCGCCTGTTGTAAATCTCGCCTGTTGTAGATCTCACCCGTTGTAAATCTCGCCGTTGTAAAAGTCACCCGTTGAAAATCTCGCCCGTTGTAAATCTCACCCATTGTAAATGTCACCTGTTGTAAATCTCACCCGTTGTAAATCTCACCTGTTGTAAATCTCACCCGTTGCAAATCTCACCAGATCTAGAGCTTGCCAGTTGTAAATCTCACCCATTGTAAATCTCACCCGTTGTAAATCTCGCCTGTTGTAAATCTCGCCCGTTGTAAATCTCACCCATTGTAAATCTAACCCGTTGTACATCTCGCCCGTTGTAAATGTCGCCTGTTGTAAATCTCACCTGTTGTAAATCTCACCCGTTGTAAATCTCGCCTGTTGTAAATCTCATCCGTTCTAAATCTCACCTGTTGTAAATCTCGCCCGTTGTAAATCTCGCCCGTTATAAATCTCACCTGTTATAAATCTCGCCCGATCTACAGCACGCCAGTTGTAAATCTCACCCGTTGTAAATCTCGCCTGTTGTAAATCTCACCTGTTGTAAATCTCGCCTGTTGTAAATCTCGCCTGTTGTAAATCTCACCCGTTGTAAATCTCACCCGTTGTAAATCTCACCTGTTGTAAATCTAAGCTGTTGTAAATCTCACCCGTTGTAAATCTCAACCGTTGTAAATCTCACCCATTGTAAATTTCACCCATTGTAAATGTCGCCTGTTGTAAATCTTGCCCATTGTAAATCTCACCCGTTGTAAACGTCACCCGTTGTAAATCTCGCCCGTTGTAAATCTTGCCCATTGTAAATCTCGCCCGTCGTAAATCTCGCCCATTGTAAATCTCACCCGCTGTAAATCTCACGCATTGTAAATCTCACCCGTTGTAAATCTCACCTGTTGTAAACCTCGCCTGTTGTAAACCTCGCCTGTTGTAAATCTCGCCCGTTGTAAATCTCACCTGTTGTAAATCACACCTGTTGTAAATCTCACCTGTTGTAAATGTTGCCCGTTGTAAATCACACCCGTTGTAAATCTCACCCGTTGTAAATGTTGCCTGTTGTAAATCTCACCCATTGTAAATCTCGCCGTTGTAAATCACAACCATTGTAAATCTCACCCGTTGTAAATCTCACCCATTGTAAATCTCGCCCGTTGTAAATCTCAGCCGCTGTAAATCTCGCCTGTTGTAAATCTCACCCGTTGTAAATCTCGCCTGTTGTAAATCTCGCCTGTTGTAAATCTCACCCGTTGTAAATCTTGCCCGTAATAAATCTGACCCGTTGTAAATGTCACCCATTGTAAATCTCGCCCGTTGTAAATAACGCCCATTATAAATCTCACCTGTTATAAATCTCGCCCGATCTACAGCACGCCAGTTGTAAATCTCCATCGTTGTAAATCTCACCTGTTGTAAATCTCAGCTGTTGTAAATCTCACTCGTTGTAAATCTCACCTGTTGTAAATCACACCTGTTGTAAATCTCATCCATTGTAAACTTCACCCGTTGTAAATTTCACCCATTGTAAATGTCGCCTGTTGTAAATCTCACCCGTTGTAAATCTCGCCCGTTGTAAATCTTGCCCATTGTAAATCTCGCCCGTCGTAAATCTCACCCGTCGTAAATCTCACCCATTGTAAATCTCACCTGTTGTAAATCTCGCCCGTTGTAAATCTCACCTGTTGTAAACCTCGCCTGTTGTAAATCTCGCACATTGTAAATCTCGCCCATTGTAAATCTCGCCCGTTGTAAATCTCACCTGCTGTAAATGTCGCCCGTTGTAAATCACACCCGTTGTAAATCTCAACCGTTGTAAATTTCACCCGTTGTAAATCTCGCCCGTTGTAAATCTCACCCGTTGTAAATCTTGCCCGTTGTAAATCTCACCCGTTGTAAATGTCGCCTGTTGTAAATCTCATCCATTGTAAATCTCGCCGCTGTAAATCTCACCCATTGTAAATCTCGCCGTTGTAAATCTCACCCGTTGTAAATCTCACCCGTTGTAAATCTCGCCCGTTGTAAATCTCACCCTTTGCAAATCTCGCCCATTATAAATCTCACCTGTTATAAATCTCGCCCGATCTACAGCACGCCAGTTGTAAATCTCACCCGTTGTAAAGCTCGCCTGTTGTAAATCTCGCCTGTTGTAAATCTCGCCTGTTGTAAATCTCGACTGTTATAAATCTCACCCGTTCTAAATCTCACCCGTTGTAAATCTCACCCGTTGTAAATGTCACCTGTTGTAAATCTCACCTGTTGTAAACCTCACCTGTTGTAAATCTCGCCTGTTGTAAATCTCGCCTGTTGTAAATCTCACCTGTTGTAAATCTCACCTGTTGTAAATCTCAGCTGTTGTAAATCTCACCCGTTGTAAATCTCAGCCGTTGTAAATCTCGCCTGTTGTAAATCTCACCTGTTGTAAATCTCACCTGTTGTAAATCTCAGCTGTTGTAAATCTCACCCGTTGTAAATCTCGCCTGTTGTAAATCTCGCCTGTTTTAAATCTCATCCGTTCTAAATCTCACCTGTTGTAAATCTCACCTGTTGTAAATCTCAGCTGTTGTAAATCTCAGCTGTTGTAAATCTCACCCGTTGTAAATCTCGCCTGTTGTAAATCTCACCTGTTGTAAATCTCGCCTGTTGTAAATCTCACCTGTTGTAAATCTCACCCATTGTAAATCGTGCCCGTGATAAATCTCACCCGTTGTAAATGTCACCCGGTGCAAATCTCGCCCGTTGTAAATCTCACCCGTTGTAAATCTCGCCTGTTGTAAATCTCACCTGTTGTAAATCTCACCCATTGTAAATCGTGCCCGTGATAAATCTCACCCGTTGTAAATGTCACCCGTTGTAAATCTCGCCCGTTGTACATCTCGCCCATTATAAATCTCATCTGTTATAAATCATGCCCGATCTACAGCACGCCAGTTGTAAATCTCACCCGTTGTAAATCTCGCCTGTTGTAAATCTCGTCTGTTGTAAATCTCGCCTGTTTTAAATCTCGACTGTTATAAATCTCACCCATTCTAAATCTCACCCGTTGTAAATCTCGCCTGTTGTAAATCTCACCCGTTGTAAATCTCGCCTGTTGTAAATCTCGCCTGTTGAAAATCTCACCCGTTGTAAATCTCGCCGTTGTAAATCTCACCTATTGTAAATCTCGCCTGTTGTAAATCTCGCCTGTTGTAGATCTCACCCGTTGTAAATCTCGCCATTGTAAAAGTCACCCGTTGTAAATCTCACCCGTTGTAAATCTCGCCTATTGTAAATCTCACCTGTTGTAAATCTCGCCCGTTGTAAATCTCCCCGTTGTAAATCTCACCCGTTGTAAATCTCGCCTGTTGTAAATCTCGCCTGTTGTAAATCTCACCCATTGTAAATCTCGCCGTTGTAAATCTCACCTATTGTAAATCTCGCCTGTTGTAAATCTCGCCTGTTGTAGATCTCACCCGTTGTAAATCACGCCCGTTATAAATCTCACCTGTTATAAATCTCTCCCGATCTACAGCACGCCAGTTGTAAATCTCACCCGTTGTAAATCTCGCCTGTTGTAAATCTCGCCTGTTGTAAATCTCACCCGTTGTAAATCTTGCCTGTAATAAATCTCACCCTTTGTAAATGTCACCCGTTGTAAAGCTCGCCTGTTGTAAATCTCGCCTGTTGTAAATCTCGCCTGTTGTAAATCTCGACTGTTATAAATCTCACCCGTTCTAAATCTCACCCGTTGTAAATCTCACCCGTTGTAAATGTCACCTGTTGTAAATCTCACCTGTTGTAAACCTCACCTGTTGTAAATCTCGCCTGTTGTAAATCTCGCCTGTTGTAAATCTCACCTGTTGTAAATCTCACCTGTTGTAAATCTCAGCTGTTGTAAATCTCACCCGTTGTAAATCTCAGCCGTTGTAAATCTCGCCTGTTGTAAATCTCACCTGTTGTAAATCTCACCTGTTGTAAATCTCAGCTGTTGTAAATCTCACCCGTTGTAAATCTCGCCTGTTGTAAATCTCGCCTGTTTTAAATCTCATCCGTTCTAAATCTCACCTGTTGTAAATCTCACCTGTTGTAAATCTCAGCTGTTGTAAATCTCAGCTGTTGTAAATCTCACCCGTTGTAAATCTCGCCTGTTGTAAATCTCACCTGTTGTAAATCTCGCCTGTTGTAAATCTCACCTGTTGTAAATCTCACCCATTGTAAATCGTGCCCGTGATAAATCTCACCCGTTGTAAATGTCACCCGGTGCAAATCTCGCCCGTTGTAAATCTCACCCGTTGTAAATCTCGCCTGTTGTAAATCTCACCTGTTGTAAATCTCACCCATTGTAAATCGTGCCCGTGATAAATCTCACCCGTTGTAAATGTCACCCGTTGTAAATCTCGCCCGTTGTACATCTCGCCCATTATAAATCTCATCTGTTATAAATCATGCCCGATCTACAGCACGCCAGTTGTAAATCTCACCCGTTGTAAATCTCGCCTGTTGTAAATCTCGTCTGTTGTAAATCTCGCCTGTTTTAAATCTCGACTGTTATAAATCTCACCCATTCTAAATCTCACCCGTTGTAAATCTCACACGTTGTAAATCTCACCTGTTGTAAATCTCAGCTGTTGTAAATCTCACCCGTTGTAAATCTCACCTGTAGTAAATCTCAGCTGTTGTAAATCTCACCCGTTGTAAATCTCACCCGTTGTAAATCTCACCCGTTGTAAATATCACCTGTTGTAAATCTCAGGTGTTGTAAATCTCACCCGTTGTAAATTTCACACGTTGTAAATTTCACACGTTGTAAATGTCGCCTGTTGTAAATCTCACCCGTTGTAAATCTCACCCGTTGTAAATCTCACCCGTTGTAAATCTCACCCGTTGTAAATCTCACCCGTTGTAAATCTCACCTGTTGTAAATCTCACCCGTTGTAAATTTCACACATTGTCAATTTCACCCGTTGTAAATGTCGCCTGTTGTAAATCTCACCCGTTGTAAATCTCACCTGTTGTAAATCTCACCCGTTGTAAATTTCACCTGTTGTAAATCACGCCCGTTGTAAATCTCGCCCGTTATCAATCTCACCTGTTATAAATCTCGCCCGATCTACAGCACGCCAGTTGAAAATCTCACCCGTTGTAAATCGCGCCTGTTGTAAATCTCGCCTGTTGTAAATCTCACCCGTTGTAAATCTCACCCGTTGTAAATCTCACCTTTTGTAAATCTCAGCTGTTGTAAATCTCACCCATTGTAAATCTCACCCGTTGTAAATCTCGCCTGTTGTAAATCTCGCCTGTTGTAAATCTCACCCATTGTAAATCGTGCCCGTGATAAATCTCAGCCGTTGTAAATGTCACCCGTTGTAAATCTCGCCCGTTGTATATCTCGCCCATTATAAATCTGAACTGTTATAAATCTCGCCCGATCTACAGCACGCCAGTTGTAAATCTCGCCTGTTGTAAATCTCGTCTGTTGTAAATCTCGCCTGTTGTAAATCTCGACTGTTATAAATCTCACCCGTTCTAAATCTCACCCGTTGTAAATCTCACACGTTGTAAATCTCACCTGTTGTAAATCTCAGCTGTTGTAAATCTCACCCGTTCTAAATATCACCTGTTGTAAATCTCAGGTGTTGTAAATCTCACCCGTTGTAAATTTCACACGTTGTAAATTTCACACGTTGTAAATGTCGCCTGTTGTAAATCTCACCCGTTGTAAATCTCGCCTGTTGTAAATCTCGCCTGTTGTAAATCTCACCCGTTGTAAATCTCACCTGTTGTAAATCTCACCTTTTGTAAATCTCAGCTGTTGTAAATCTCACCCGTTGTAAATCTCACCCGTTGTAAATCACACCTGTTGTAAATCTCACCCGTTGTAAATTTCACCCGTTGTAAATTTCACCCATTGTAAATGTCGCCTGTTGCAAATCTTGCCCATTGTAAATCTCACCCGTTGTAAATCTCACCCGTTGTATATCTCGCCCGTTGTAAATCTTGCCCATTGTAAATCTCGCCCGTCGTAAATCTCACCCATTGTAAATCTCACCCGTTGTAAATCTCGCCCGTTGTAAATCTCACCTGTTGTAAACCTCGCCTGTTGTAAATCTCGCCCATTGTAAATCTTGCCCATTGTAAATCTCACCCATTGTAAATTTCACCCGTTGTAAATGTCGCCTGTTGTAAATCTCACCCATTGTAAATCTCGCCACTGTAAATCTCACCCATTGCAAATCTCGCCTGTTGTAAATCTCGCCTGTTGTAGATCTCACCCGTTGTAAATCTCGCCATTGTAAAAGTCACCCGTTGTAAATCTCACCCGTTGTAAATCTCACCCGTTGTAAATCTCGTCTATTGTAAATCTCACCTGTTGTAAATCTCGCCCGTTGTAAATCTCCCCGTTGTAAATCTCACCCGTTGTAAATCTCGCCTGTTGTAAATCTCGCCTGTTGTAAATCTCACCCATTGTAAATCTCGCCGTTGTAAATCTCACCTATTGTAAATCTCGCCTGTTGTAAATCTCGCCTGTTGTAGATCTCACCCGTTGTAAATCTCGCCGTTGTAAAAGTCACCCGTTGTAAATCTCACCCATTGTAAATGTCAGCTGTTGTAAATCTCACCCGTTGTAAATCGCACCTGTTGTAAATCTCACCCGTTGCAAATCTCACTAGATCTACAGCTTGCCAGTTGTAAATCTCACCCATTGTAAATCTCACCCGTTGTAAATCTCGCCTGTTGTAAATCTCGCCCGTTGTAAATCTCACCCATTGTAAATCTAACCCGTTGTACATCTCGCCCGTTGTAAATGTCGCCTGTTGTAAATCTCGCCTGCTGTAAATCTCACCCGTTGTAAATCTCGCCTGTTGTAAATCTCGCCCGTTGTAAATCTCGCCCGTTAAAAATCTCACCTGTTATAAATCTCGCCCGATCTACAGCACGCCAGTTGTAAATCTCACCCGTTGTAAATCTCGCCTGTTGTAAATCTCGCCTGTTGTAAATCTCGCCTGTTGTAAATCTCGCCTGTTGTAAATCTCGACTGTTATAAATCTCACCCGTTCTAAATCTCACCCGTTGTAAATCTCACCCGTTGTAAATCTCGCCTGTTGTAAATCTCACCCGTTGTAAATCTCACCTGTTGTAAATCTCAGCTGTTGTAAATCTCAGCTGTTGTAAATCTCACCCGTTGTAAATCTCGCCTGTTGTAAATCTCGCCTGTTTTAAATCTCATCCGTTCTAAATCTCCCCTTGTGTAAATCTCACCTGTTGTAAATCTCGCCTGTTGTAAATCTCATCCGTTCTAAATCTCACCTGTTGTAAATCTCACCCGTTGTAAATCACGCCCGTTATAAATCTCACCTGTTATAAATCTCGCCCGATCTACAGCACGCCAGTTGTAAATCTCACCCGTTGTAAATCTCACCTGTTGTAAATCTCAGCCGTTGGAAATCTCACCCGTTGTAAATTTCATCCATTGTAAATGTCGCCTGTTGTAAATCTGGCCCATTGTAAATCTCGCCCGTTGTAAATCTCACCCGTTGTAAATCTCGCCCGTTGTAAATCTTGCCCATTGTAAATCTCGCCCGTCGTAAATCTCACACACTGTAAATCTCACCCGTTGTAAATCTTGCCCATTGTAAATCTCGCCCGTCGTAAATCTCACCCGCTGTAAATCTCACCCGTTGTAAATCTCGCCCGTTGTAAATCTCACCCGTTGTAAATCTCACCTGTTGTAAATCTCGCCCGTTGTAAATCTTGCCCGTTGTAAATCTCACCCGTTGTAAATCTTGCCTGTTGTAAATCTCACCCATTGTAAATCTCGCCGTTGTAAATCTCACCCATTGTAAATCTCGCCGTTGTAAATCTCGCCCGTTGTAAATCTCACCCGTTGTAAATCTCGCCCGTTGTAAATCTCACCCGTTGCAAATCTCGCCTGTTGTAAATCTCACCCGGTGCAAATCTCGCCCGTTGTAAATCTCACCCGTTGTAAATCTCGCCTGTTGTAAATCTCGCCTGTTGTAAATCTCACCCGTTGTAAATCATGCCCGTGATAAATCTCACCCATTGTAAATGTCACCCGTTGTAAATCTCGCCCGTTGTAAATCTCGCCCATTATAAATCTCATCTGTTATAAATCTCGCCCGATCTACAGCACGCCAGTTGTAAATCTCACCCATTGTAAATCTCGCCTGTTGTAAATCTCGTCTGTTGTAAATCTCGCCTGTTGTAAATCTCGATTGTTATAAATCTCACCCGTTCTAAATCTCACCCGTTGTAAATCTCACACGTTGTAAATCTCACCTGTTGTAAATCTCAGCTGTTGTAAATCTCACCCGTTGTAAATCTCACCTGTAGTAAATCACAGCTGCTGTAAATCTCACCCGTTGTAAATCTCACCCGTTGTAAATCTCACCTGTTGTAAATCTCACCCGTTGTAAATTTCACACATTGTCAATTTCACCCGTTGTAAATCACACCCGTTGTAAATCTCACCCGTTGTAAATCTCACCTGTTGTAAATCTCACCCGTTGTATATTTCACACATTGTCAATTTCACCCGTTGTAAATGTCGCCTGTTGTAAATCTCACCCGTTGTAAATCTCACCTGTTGTAAATCTCACCCGTTGTAAATTTCACACATTGTCAATTTCACCCGTTGTAAATGTCGCCTGTTGTAAATCTCGCCCATTGTAAATGTCGCCCATTGTAATTCTCGCCCGTTGTAAATCTCGCCCACTGTAAATCTCACCCATTGTAAATCTCGCCTGTTGTAAATCTCACCCGTTGTAAATCTAGCCTGTTGTAAATCTCGCCTGTTGTAAATCTCACCCGTTGTAAATCTCGCCGTTGTAAATCTCACCTATTGTAAATCTCGCCTGTTGTAAATCTCGCCTGTTGTAGATCTCACCCGTTGTAAATCTCGCCGTTGTAAAAGTCACCCGTTGTAAATCTCACCCGTTGTAAATCTCACCCGTTGTAAATCTCGCCTATTGTAAATCTCACCTGTTGTAAATCTCGCCCGTTGTAAATCTCCCCGTTGTAAATCTCACCCGTTGTAAATCTCGCCTGTTGTAAATCTCGCCTGTTGTAAATCTCACCCATTGTAAATCTCGCCGTTGTAAATCTCACCTATTGTAAATCTCGCCTGTTGTAAATCTCGCCTGTTGTAGATCTCACCCGTTGTAAATCTCGCCGTTGTAAAAGTCACCCGTTGAAAATCTCGCCCGTTGTAAATCTCACCCATTGTAAATGTCACCTGTTGTAAATCTCACCCGTTGTAAATCTCACCTGTTGTAAATCTCACCCGTTGCAAATCTCACCAGATCTAGAGCTTGCCAGTTGTAAATCTCACCCATTGTAAATCTCACCCGTTGTAAATCTCGCCTGTTGTAAATCTCGCCCGTTGTAAATCTCACCCATTGTAAATCTAACCCGTTGTACATCTCGCCCGTTGTAAATGTCGCCTGTTGTAAATCTCGCCTGTTGTAAATCTCACCCGTTGTAAATCTCGCCTGTTGTAAATCTCATCCGTTCTAAATCTCACCTGTTGTAAATCTCGCCCGTTGTAAATCTCGCCCGTTATAAATCTCACCTGTTATAAATCTCGCCCGATCTACAGCACGCCAGTTGTAAATCTCACCCGTTGTAAATCTCGCCTGTTGTAAATCTCACCTGTTGTAAATCTCGCCTGTTGTAAATCTCGCCTGTTGTAAATCTCACCCGTTGTAAATCTCACCCGTTGTAAATCTCACCTGTTGTAAATCTAAGCTGTTGTAAATCTCACCCGTTGTAAATCTCAACCGTTGTAAATCTCACCCATTGTAAATTTCACCCATTGTAAATGTCGCCTGTTGTAAATCTTGCCCATTGTAAATCTCACCCGTTGTAAACGTCACCCGTTGTAAATCTCGCCCGTTGTAAATCTTGCCCATTGTAAATCTCGCCCGTCGTAAATCTCGCCCATTGTAAATCTCACCCGCTGTAAATCTCACGCATTGTAAATCTCACCCGTTGTAAATCTCACCTGTTGTAAACCTCGCCTGTTGTAAACCTCGCCTGTTGTAAATCTCGCCCGTTGTAAATCTCACCTGTTGTAAATCACACCTGTTGTAAATCTCACCTGTTGTAAATGTTGCCCGTTGTAAATCACACCCGTTGTAAATCTCACCCGTTGTAAATGTTGCCTGTTGTAAATCTCACCCATTGTAAATCTCGCCGTTGTAAATCGCAACCATTGTAAATCTCACCCGTTGTAAATCTCACCCATTGTAAATCTCGCCCGTTGTAAATCTCAGCCGCTGTAAATCTCGCCTGTTGTAAATCTCACCCGTTGTAAATCTCGCCTGTTGTAAATCTCGCCTGTTGTAAATCTCACCCGTTGTAAATCTTGCCCGTAATAAATCTCACCCGTTGTAAATGTCACCCATTGTAAATCTCGCCCGTTGTAAATAACGCCCATTATAAATCTCACCTGTTATAAATCTCACCCGATCTACAGCACGCCAGTTGTAAATCTCCATCGTTGTAAATCTCACCTGTTGTAAATCTCAGCTGTTGTAAATCTCACTCGTTGTAAATCTCACCTGTTGTAAATCACACCTGTTGTAAATCTCATCCATTGTAAACTTCACCCGTTGTAAATTTCACCCATTGTAAATGTCGCCTGTTGTAAATCTCACCCGTTGTAAATCTCGCCCGTTGTAAATCTTGCCCATTGTAAATCTCGCCCGTCGTAAATCTCACCCGTCGTAAATCTCACCCATTGTAAATCTCACCTGTTGTAAATCTCGCCCGTTGTAAATCTCACCAGTTGTAAACCTCGCCTGTTGTAAATCTCGCACATTGTAAATCTCGCCCATTGTAAATCTCGCCCGTTGTAAATCTCACCTGCTGTAAATGTCGCCCGTTGTAAATCACACCCGTTGTAAATCTCAACCGTTGTAAATTTCACCCGTTGTAAATCTCGCCCGTTGTAAATCTCACCCGTTGTAAATCTTGCCCGTTGTAAATCTCACCCGTTGTAAATGTCGCCTGTTGTAAATCTCATCCATTGTAAATCTCGCCGCTGTAAATCTCACCCATTGTAAATCTCGCCGTTGTAAATCTCACCCGTTGTAAATCTCACCCGTTGTAAATCTCGCCCGTTGTAAATCTCACCCTTTGCAAATCTCGCCTGTTGTAAATCTCACCCGTTGCAAATCTCGCCTGTTGTAAATCTCACCCATTGTAAATCTTGCCCGTGATAAATCTCACCCGTTGTAAATCTCGCCCGTTGTAAATCTCGCCCATTATAAATCTCACCTGTTATAAATCTCGCCCGATCTACAGCACGCCAGTTGTAAATCTCACCCGTTGTAAAGCTCGCCTGTTGTAAATCTCGCCTGTTGTAAATCTCGCCTGTTGTAAATCTCGACTGTTATAAATCTCACCCGTTCTAAATCTCACCCGTTGTAAATCTCACCCGTTGTAAATGTCACCTGTTGTAAATCTCACCTGTTGTAAACCTCACCTGTTGTAAATCTCGCCTGTTGTAAATCTCGCCTGTTGTAAATCTCACCTGTTGTAAATCTCACCTGTTGTAAATCTCAGCTGTTGTAAATCTCACCCGTTGTAAATCTCAGCCGTTGTTAATCTCGCCTGTTGTAAATCTCACCTGTTGTAAATCTCACCTGTTGTAAATCTCAGCTGTTGTAAATCTCACCCGTTGTAAATCTCGCCTGTTGTAAATCTCGCCTGTTTTAAATCTCATCCGTTCTAAATCTCACCTGTTGTAAATCTCAGCTGTTGTAAATCTCAGCTGTTGTAAATCTCAGCTGTTGTAAATCTCACCCGTTGTAAATCTCGCCTGTTGTAAATCTCGCCTGTTGTAAATCTCGCCTGTTGTAAATCTCACCTGTTGTAAATCTCACCCATTGTAAATCGTGCCCGTGATAAATCTCACCCGTTGTAAATGTCACCCTGTGCAAATCTCGCCCGTTGTAAATCTCACCCGTTGTAAATCTCGCCTGTTGTAAATCTCACCTGTTGTAAATCTCACCCATTGTAAATCGTGCCCGTGATAAATCTCACCCGTTGTAAATGTCACCCGTTGTAAATCTCGCCCGTTGTACATCTCGCCCATTATAAATCTCATCTGTTATAAATCTTGCCCGATCTACAGCACGCCAGTTGTAAATCTCACCCGTTGTAAATCTCGCCTGTTGTAAATCTCGTCTGTTGTAAATCTCGCCTGTTTTAAATCTCGACTGTTATAAATCTCACCCATTCTAAATCTCACCCGTTGTAAATCTCACACGTTGTAAATCTCACCTGTTGTAAATCTCAGCTGTTGTAAATCTCACCCGTTGTAAATCTCACCTGTAGTAAATCTCAGCTGTTGTAAATCTCACCCGTTGTAAATCTCACCCGTTGTAAATCTCACCCGTTGTAAATATCACCTGTTGTAAATCTCAGGTGTTGTAAATCTCACCCGTTGTAAATTTCACACGTTGTAAATTTCACACGTTGTAAATGTCGCCTGTTGTAAATCTCACCCGTTGTAAATCTCACCCGTTGTAAATCTCACCTGTTGTAAATCTCACCCGTTGTAAATTTCACACATTGTCAATTTCACCCGTTGTAAATCTCACCCGTTGTAAATCTCACCCGTTGTAAATCTCACCCGTTGTAAATCTCACCTGTTGTAAATCTCACCCGTTGTAAATTTCACACATTGTCAATTTCACCCGTTGTAAATGTCGCCTGTTGTAAATCTCACCCGTTGTAAATCTCACCTGTTGTAAATCTCACCCGTTGTAAATTTCACCTGTTGTAAATCACGCCCGTTGTAAATCTCGCCCGTTATCAATCTCACCTGTTATAAATCTCGCCCGATCTACAGCACGCCAGTTGTAAATCTCACCCGTTGTAAATCGCGCCTGTTGTAAATCTCGCCTGTTGTAAATCTCACCCGTTGTAAATCTCACCCGTTGTAAATCTCACCTTTTGTAAATCTCAGCTGTTGTAAATCTCACCCATTGTAAATCTCACCCGTTGTAAATCTCGCCTGTTGTAAATCTCGCCTGTTGTAAATCTCACCCATTGTAAATCGTGCCCGTGATAAATCTCAGCCGTTGTAAATGTCACCCGTTGTAAATCTCGCCCGTTGTATATCTCGCCCATTATAAATCTGAACTGTTATAAATCTCACCCGATCTACAGCACGCCAGTTGTAAATCTCGCCTGTTGTAAATCTCGTCTGTTGTAAATCTCGCCTGTTGTAAATCTCAACTGTTATAAATCTCACCCGTTCTAAATCTCACCCGTTGTAAATCTCACACGTTGTAAATCTCACCTGTTGTAAATCTCAGCTGTTGTAAATCTCACCCGTTCTAAATATCACCTGTTGTAAATCTCAGGTGTTGTAAATCTCACCCGTTGTAAATTTCACACGTTGTAAATTTCACACGTTGTAAATGTCGCCTGTTGTAAATCTCACCCGTTGTAAATCTCGCCTGTTGTAAATCTCGCCTGTTGTAAATCTCACCCGTTGTAAATCTCACCTGTTGTAAATCTCACCTTTTGTAAATCTCAGCTGTTGTAAATCTCACCCGTTGTAAATCTCACCCGTTGTAAATCACACCTGTTGTAAATCTCACCCGTTGTAAATTTCACCTGTTGTAAATTTCACCCATTGTAAATGTCGCCTGTTGCAAATCTTGCCCATTGTAAATCTCACCCGTTGTAAATCTCACCCGTTGTATATCTCGCCCGTTGTAAATCTTGCCCATTGTAAATCTCGCCCGTCGTAAATCTCACCCATTGTAAATCTCACCCGTTGTAAATCTCGCCCGTTGTAAATCTCACCTGTTGTAAACCTCGCCTGTTGTAAATCTCGCCCATTGTAAATCTTGCCCATTGTAAATCTCACCCATTGTAAATTTCACCCGTTGTAAATGTCGCCTGTTGTAAATCTCACCCATTGTAAATCTCGCCACTGTAAATCTCACCCATTGCAAATCTCGCCTGTTGTAAATCTCGCCTGTTGTAGATCTCACCCGTTGTAAATCTCGCCATTGTAAAAGTCACCCGTTGTAAATCTCACCCGTTGTAAATCTCACCCGTTGTAAATCTCGTCTATTGTAAATCTCACCTGTTGTAAATCTCGCCCGTTGTAAATCTCCCCGTTGTAAATCTCACCCGTTGTAAATCTCGCCTGTTGTAAATCTCGCCTGTTGTAAATCTCACCCATTGTAAATCTCGCCGTTGTAAATCTCACCTATTGTAAATCTCGCCTGTTGTAAATCTCGCCTGTTGTAGATCTCACCCGTTGTAAATCTCGCCGTTGTAAAAGTCACCCGTTGTAAATCTCACCCGTTGTAAATCTCACCCATTGTAAATGTCAGCTGTTGTAAATCTCACCCGTTGTAAATCTCACCTGTTGTAAATCTCACCCGTTGCAAATCTCACCAGATCTACAGCTTGCCAGTTGTAAATCTCACCCATTGTAAATCTCACCCGTTGTAAATCTCGCCTGTTGTAAATCTCGCCCGTTGTAAATCTCACCCATTGTAAATCTAACCCGTTGTACATCTCGCCCGTTGTAAATGTCGCCTGTTGTAAATCTCGCCTGTTGTAAATCTCACCCGTTGTAAATCTCGCCTGTTGTAAATCTCGCCCGTTGTAAATCTCGCCCGTTAAAAATCTCACCTGTTATAAATCTCGCCCGATCTACAGCACGCCAGTTGTAAATCTCACCCGTTGTAAATCTCGCCTGTTGTAAATCTCGCCTGTTGTAAATCTCGCCTGTTGTAAATCTCGCCTGTTGTAAATCTCGACTGTTATAAATCTCACCCGTTCTAAATCTCACCCGTTGTAAATCTCACCCGTTGTAAATCTTGCCTGTTGTAAATCTCGCCTGTTGTAAATCTCGCCTGTTGTAAATCTCACCTGTTGTAAATCTCACCTGTTGTAAATCTCAGCTGTTGTAAATCTCACCCGTTGTAAATCTCGCCTGTTGTAAATCTCGCCTGTTTTAAATCTCATCCGTTCTAAATCTCCCCTGTTGTAAATCTCACCCATTGTAAATCACGCCCGTTATAAATCTCACCTGTTATAAATCTCGCCCGATCTACAGCACGCCAGTTGTAAATCTCACCCGTTGTAAATCTCACCTGTTGTAAATCTCAGCCGTTGGAAATCTCACCCGTTGTAAATTTCATCCATTGTAAATGTCGCCTGTTGTAAATCTGGCCCATTGTAAATCTCGCCCGTTGTAAATCTCACCCGTTGTAAATCTCGCCCGTTGTAAATCTTGCCCATTGTAAATCTCGCCCGTCGTAAATCTCACCCACTGTAAATCTCACCCGTTGTAAATCATGCCCATTGTAAATCTCGCCCGTCGTAAATCTCACCCGCTGTAAATCTCACCCGTTGTAAATCTCGCCTGTTGTAAATCTCACCCGTTGTAAATCTCACCTGTTGTAAATCTTGCCCGTTGTAAATCTTGCCCGTTGTAAATCTCACCCGTTGTAAATCTTGCCTGTTGTAAATCTCACCCATTGTAAATCTCGCCGTTGTAAATCTCGCCCGTTGTAAATCTCACCCGTTGTAAATCTCGCCCGTTGTAAATCTCACCCGTTGCAAATCTCGCCTGTTGTAAATCTCACCCGGTGCAAATCTCGCCCGTTGTAAATCTCACCCGTTGTAAATCTCGCCTGTTGTAAATCTCGCCTGTTGTAAATCTCACCCGTTGTAAATCATGCCCGTGATAAATGTCACCCATTGTAAATGTCACCCGTTGTAAATCTCGCCCGTTGTAAATCTCGCCCATTATAAATCTCATCTGTTATAAATCTCGCCCGATCTACAGCACGCCAGTTGTAAATCTCACCCATTGTAAATCTCGCCTGTTGTAAATCTCGTCTGTTGTAAATCTCGCCTGTTGTAAATCTCGATTGTTATAAATCTCACCCGTTCTAAATCTCACCCGTTGTAAATCTCACACGTTGTAAATCTCACCTGTTGTAAATCTCAGCTGTTGTAAATCTCACCCGTTGTAAATCTCACCTGTAGTAAATCACAGCTGTTGTAAATCTCACCCGTTGTAAATCTCACCCGTTGTAAATCTCACCTGTTGTAAATCTCACCCGTTGTAAATTTCACACATTGTCAATTTCACCCGTTGTAAATCACACCCGTTGTAAATCTCACCCGTTGTAAATCTCACCTGTTGTAAATCTCACACGTTGTAAATTTCACACGTTGTAAATTTCACACGTTGTAAATGTCGCCTGTTGTAAATCTCACCCGTTGTAAATCTCACCCGTTGTAAATCTCACCTGTTGTAAATCTCACCCGTTGTAAATTTCACACATTGTCAATTTCACCCGTTGTAAATCACACCCGTTGTAAATCTCACCCGTTGTAAATCTCACCTGTTGTAAATCTCACCCGTTGTAAATTTCACACATTGTCAATTTCACCCGTTGTAAATGTCGCCTGTTGTAAATCTCACCCGTTGTAAATCTCACCTGTTGTAAATCTCACCCGTTGTAAATTTCACACATTGTCAATTACACCCGTTGTAAATGTCGCCTGTTGTAAATCTCGCCCGTTGTAAATGTCGCCCATTGTAATTCTCGCCCGTTGTAAATCTCGCCCACTGTAAATCTCACCCGTTGTAAATCTCGCCTGTTGTAAATCTCACCCGTTGTAAATCTAGCCTGTTGTAAATCTCGCCTGTTGTAAATCTCACCCGTTGTAAATCTCGCCATTGTAAATCTCACCTATTGTAAATCTCGCCTGTTGTAAATCTCGCCTGTTGTAGATCTCACCCGTTGTAAATCTCGCCGTTGTAAAAGTCACCCGTTGTAAATCTCACCCGTTGTAAATCTCACCCGTAGTAAATCTCGCCTATTGTAAATCTCACCTGTTGTAAATCTCGCCCGTTGTAAATCTCCCCGTTGTAAATCTCACCCGTTGTAAATCTCGCCTGTTGTAAATCTCGCCTGTTGTAAATCTCACCCATTGTAAATCTCGCCGTTGTAAATCTCACCTATTGTAAATCTCGCCTGTTGTAAATCTCGCCTGTTGTAGATCTCACCCGTTGTAAATCTCGCCGTTGTAAAAGTCACCCGTTGAAAATCTCGCCCGTTGTAAATCTCACCCATTGTAAATGTCACCTGTTGTAAATCTCACCCGTTGTAAATCTCACCTGTTGTAAATCTCACCCGTTGCAAATCTCACCAGATCTAGAGCTTGCCAGTTGTAAATCTCACCCATTGTAAATCTCACCCGTTGTAAATCTCGCCTGTTGTAAATCTCGCCCGTTGTAAATCTCACCCATTGTAAATATAACCCGTTGTACATCTCGCCCGTTGTAAATGTCGCCTGTTGTAAATCTCGCCTGTTGTAAATCTCACCCGTTGTAAATCTCGCCTGTTGTAAATCTCATCCGTTCTAAATCTCACCTGTTGTAAATCTCGCCCGTTGTAAATCTCGCCCGTTTTAAATCTCACCTGTTATAAATCTCGCCCGATCTACAGCACGCCAGTTGTAAATCTCACCCGTTGTAAATCTCGCCTGTTGTAAATCTCACCTGTTGTAAATCTCGCCTGTTGTAAATCTCGCCTGTTGTAAATCTCACCCGTTGTAAATCTCACCCGTTGTAAATCTCACCTGTTGTAAATCTAAGCTGTTGTAAATCTCACCCGTTGTAAATCTCAACCGTTGTAAATCTCACCCATTGTAAATTTCACCCATTGTAAATGTCGCCTGTTGTAAATCTTGCCCATTGTAAATCTCACCCGTTGTAAACGTCACCCGTTGTAAATCTCGCCCGTTGTAAATCTTGCCCATTGTAAATCTCGCCCGTCGTAAATCTCGCCCATTGTAAATCTCACCCGCTGTAAATCTCACGCATTGTAAATCTCACCCGTTGTAAATCTCACCTGTTGTAAACCTCGCCTGTTGTAAACCTCGCCTGTTGTAAATCTCGCCCGTTGTAAATCTCACCTGTTGTAAATCACACCTGTTGTAAATCTCACCTGTTGTAAATGTTGCCCGTTGTAAATCACACCCGTTGTAAATCTCACCCGTTGTAAATGTTGCCTGTTGTAAATCTCACCCATTGTAAATCTCGCCGTTGTAAATCGCAACCATTGTAAATCTCACCCGTTGTAAATCTCACCCATTGTAAATCTCGCCCGTTGTAAATCTCAGCCGCTGTAAATCTCGCCTGTTGTAAATCTCACCCGTTGTAAATCTCGCCTGTTGTAAATCTCGCCTGTTGTAAATCTCACCCGTTGTAAATCTTGCCCGTAATAAATCTGACCCGTTGTAAATGTCACCCATTGTAAATCTCGCCCGTTGTAAATAACGCCCATTATAAATCTCACCTGTTATAAATCTCGCCGATCTACAGCACGCCAGTTGTAAAGCTCCATCGTTGTAAATCTCACCTGTTGTAAATCTCAGCTGTTGTAAATCTCACTCGTTGTAAATCTCACCTGTTGTAAATCACACCTGTTGTAAATCTCATCCATTGTAAACTTCACCCGTTGTAAATTTCACCCATTGTAAATGTCGCCTGTTGTAAATCTCACCCGTTGTAAATCTCGCCCGTTGTAAATCTTGCCCATTGTAAATCTCGCCCGTCGTAAATCTCACCCGTCGTAAATCTCACCCATTGTAAATCTCACCTGTTGTAAATCTCGCCCGTTGTAAATCTCACCTGTTGTAAACCTCGCCTGTTGTAAATCTCGCACATTGTAAATCTCGCCCATTGTAAATCTCGCCCGTTGTAAATCTCACCTGCTGTAAATGTCGCCCGTTGTAAATCACACCCGTTGTAAATCTCAACCGTTGTAAATTTCACCCGTTGTAAATCTCGCCCGTTGTAAATCTCACCCGTTGTAAATCTTGCCCGTTGTAAATCTCACCCGTTGTAAATGTCGCCTGTTGTAAATCTCACCCATTGTAAATCTCGCCGCTGTAAATCTCACCCATTGCAAATCTCGCCGTTGTAAATCTCACCCGTTGTAAATCTCACCCGTTGTAAATCTCGCCCGTTGTAAATCTCACCCTTTGCAAATCTCGCCTGTTGTAAATCTCACCCGTTGCAAATCTCGCCTGTTGTAAATCTCACCCATTGTAAATCTTGCCCGTGATAAATCTCACCCGTTGTAAATCTCACCCGTTGTAAATCTCTCCCATTATAAATCTCACCTGTTATAAATCTCGCCCGATCTACAGCACGCCAGTTGTAAATCTCACCCATTGTAAAGCTCGCCTGTTGTAAATCTCGCCTGTTGTAAATCTCGCCTGTTGTAAATCTCGACTGTTATAAATCTCACCCGTTCTAAATCTCACCCGTTGTAAATCTCACCCGTTGTAAATGTCACCTGTTGTAAATCTCACCTGTTGTAAACCTCACCTGTTGTAAATCTCGCCTGTTGTAAATCTCGCCTGTTGTAAATCTCACCTGTTGTAAATCTCACCTGTTGTAAATCTCAGCTGTTGTAAATCTCACCCGTTGTAAATCTCAGCCGTTGTAAATCTCGCCTGTTGTAAATCTCACCTGTTGTAAATCTCAGCTGTTGTAAATCTCAGCTGTTGTAAATCTCACCCGTTGTAAATCTCGCCTGTTGTAAATCTCGCCTGTTTTAAATCTCATCCGTTCTAAATCTCACCTGTTGTAAATGTCACCTGTTGTAAATCTCACCAGTTGTAAATCTCACCTGTTGTAAATCTCAGCCGTTGTAAATCTCGCCTGTTGTAAATCTCGCCTGTTGTAGATCTCAGCTGTTGCAAATCTCTGCTGTTGTAAATCTCAGCTGTTGTAAATCTCACCCGTTGTAAATCTCGCCTGTTGTAAATCTCGTCTGATGTAAATCTCACCTGTTGTAAATCTCAGCTGTTGTAAATCTCACCCGTTGTAAATCTCGCCTGTTGTAAATCTCGCCTGTTGTAAATCTCACCTGTTGTAAATCTCACCCATTGTAAATCGTGCCCGTGATAAATCTCACCCGTTGTAAATGTCACCCGGTGCAAATCTCGCCCGTTGTAAATCTCACCCGTTGTAAATCTCGCCTGTTGTAAATCTCACCTGTTGTAAATCTCACCCATTGTAAATCGTGCCCGTGATAAATCTCACCCGTTGTAAATGTCACCCGTTGTAAATCTCGCCCGTTGTAAATCTCGCCCATGATAAATCTCATCTGTTATAAATCTTGCCCGATCTACAGCACGCCAGTTGTAAATCCCACCCGTTGTAAATCTCGCCTGTTGTAAATCTCGTCTGTTGTAAATCTCGCCTGTTTTAAATCTCGACTGTTATAAATCTCACCCATTCTAAATCTCACCCGTTGTAAATCTCACACGTTGTAAATCTCACCTGTTGTAAATCTCAGCTGTTGTAAATCTCACCCGTTGTAAATCTCACCTGTAGTAAATCTCAGCTGTTGTAAATCTCACCCGTTGTAAATCTCACCCGTTGTAAATCTCACCCGTTGTAAATATCACCTGTTGTAAATCTCAGGTGTTGTAAATCTCACCCGTTGTAAATTTCACACGTTGTAAATTTCACACGTTGTAAATCTCACCCGTTGTAAATCTCACCCGTTGTAAATCTCACCTGTTGTAAATCTCACCCGTTGTAAATTTCACACATTGTCAATTTCACCCGTTGTAAATCTCACCCGTTGTAAATCTCACCCGTTGTAAATCTCACCCGTTGTAAATCTCACCCGTTGTAAATCTCACCTGTTGTAAATGTGACCCGTTGTAAATTTCACACATTGTCAATTTCACCCGTTGTAAATGTCGCCTGTTGTAAATCTCACCCGTTGTAAATCACGCCCGTTGTAAATCTCACCCGTTATCAATCTCACCTGTTATAAATCTCGCCCGATCTACAGCACGCCAGTTGTAAATCTCACCCGTTGTAAATCGCGCCTGTTGTAAATCTCGCCTGTTGTAAATCTCACCCGTTGTAAATCTCACCCGTTGTAAATCTCACCTTTTGTAAATCTCAGCTGTTGTAAATCTCACCCATTGTAAATCTCACCCGTTGTAAATCTCGCCTGTTGTAAATCTCGCCTGTTGTAAATCTCACCCATTGTAAATCGTGCCCGTGATAAATCTCAGCCGTTGTAAATGTCACCCGTTGTAAATCTCGCCCGTTGTATATCTCGCCCATTATAAATCTGATCTGTTATAAATCTCGCCCGATCTACAGCACGCCAGTTGTAAATCTCGCCTGTTGTAAATCTCGTCTGTTGTAAATCTCGCCTGTTGTAAATCTCGACTGTTATAAATCTCACCCGTTCTAAATCTCACCCGTTGTAAATCTCACACGTTGTAAATCTCACCTGTTGTAAATCTCAGCTGTTGTAAATCTCACCCGTTCTAAATCTCACCTGTAGTAAATCTCAGCTGTTGTAAATCTCACCCGTTGTAAATCTCACCCGTTGTAAATATCACCTGTTGTAAATCTCAGGTGTTGTAAATCTCACCCGTTGTAAATTTCACACGTTGTAAATTTCACACGTTGTAAATGTCGCCTGTTGTAAATCTCACCCGTTGTAAATCTCGCCTGTTGTAAATCTCGCCTGTTGTAAATCTCACCCGTTGTAAATCTCACCTGTTGTAAATCTCACCTTTTGTAAATCTCAGCTGTTGTAAATCTCACCCGTTGTAAATCTCACCCGTTGTAAATCACACCTGTTGTAAATCTCACCCGTTGTAAATTTCACCCGTTGTAAATTTCACCCATTGTAAATGTCGCCTGTTGCAAATCTTGCCCATTGTAAATCTCACCCGTTGTAAATCTCACCCGTTGTATATCTCGCCCGTTGTAAATCTTGCCCATTGTAAATCTCGCCCGTCGTAAATCTCACCCAATGTAAATCTCACCCGTTGTAAATCTCGCCCGTTGTAAATCTCACCTGTTGTAAACCTCGCCTGTTGTAAATCTCGCCCATTGTAAATCTTGCCCATTGTAAATCTCACCCGTTGTAAATTTCACCCGTTGTAAATGTCGCCTGTTGTAAATCTCACCCATTGTAAATCTCGCCACTGTAAATCTCACCCATTGCAAATCTCGCCGTTGTAAATCTCGCCCGTTGTAAATCTCGCCTGTTGTAAATCTCGCCCGTTGTAAATCTCACCCATTGTAAATCTAACCCATTGCACATCTCGCCCATTGTAAATGTCGCCTGTTGTAAATCTCGCCTGTTGTAAATCTCACCCGTTGTAAATCTCGCCTGTTGTAAATCTCATCCGTTCCAAATCTCACCTGTTGTAAATCTCGCCCGTTGTAAATCTCGCCCGTTATAAATCTCACCTGTTATAAATCTCGCCCGATCTACAGCACGCCAGTTGTAAATCTCACCCGTTGTAAATCTCACCCGTTGTAAATCTCAGCCGTTGTAAATCTCGCCTGTTGTAAATCTCGCCTGTTGTAAATCTCACCTGTTGTAAATCTCAGCTGTTGTAAATCTCACCCGTTGTAAATCACACCTGTTGTAAATCTCACCGTTGTAAATTTCACCCGTTGTAAATTTCACCCATTGTAAATCTCACCCGTTGTAAAGCTCGCCTGTTGTAAATCTCGCCTGTTGTAAATCTCGACTGTTATAAATCTCACCCGTTCTAAATCTCACCCGTTGTAAATCTCACCCGTTGTAAATCTCACCTGTTGCAAATCTCACCCGTTGTAAATGTCACCTGTTGTAAATCTCAGCTGTTGTAAATCTCGCCTGTTGTAAATCTCGCCTGTTGTAAATCTCACCTGTTGTAAATCTCACCTGTTGTAAATCTCAGCTGTTGTTAATCTCACCCGTTGTAAATCTCAGCCGTTGTAAATCTCGCCTGTTGTAAATCTCGCCTGTTGTAAATCTCACCTGTTGTAAATCTCAGCTGTTGTAAATCTCGCCTGTTGTAAATCTCGCCTGTTTTAAATCTCATCCGTTCTAAATCTCACCTGTTGTAAATGTCACCTGTTGTAAATCTCACCTGTTGTAAATCACGCCCGTTGTAAATCTCGCCCGTTATCAATCTCACCTGTTATAAATCTCGCCCGATCTACAGCACGCCAGTTGTAAATCTCACCCGTTGTAAATCGCGCCTGTTGTAAATCTCGCCTGTTGTAAATCTCACCCGTTGTAAATCTCACCCGTTGTAAATCTCACCTTTTGTAAATCTCAGCTGTTGTAAATCTCACCCGTTGTAAATCTCACCCGTTGTAAATCTCGCCTGTTGTAAATCTCGCCTGTTGTAAATCTCACCCATTGTAAATCGTGCCCGTGATAAATCTCAGCCGTTGTAAATGTCACCCGTTGTAAATCTCGCCCGTTGTATATCTCGCCCATTATAAATCTGATCTGTTATAAATCTCGCCCGATCTACAGCACGCCAGTTGTAAATCTCACCCGTTGTAAATCTCGCCTGTTGTAAATCTCGTCTGTTGTAAATCTCGCCTGTTGTAAATCTCGACTGTTATAAATCTCACCCGTTCTAAATCTCACCCGTTGTAAATCTCACACGTTGTAAATCTCACCTGTTGTAAATCTCAGCTGTTGTAAATCTCACCCGTTCTAAATCTCACCTGTAGTAAATCTCAGCTGTTGTAAATCTCACCCGTTGTAAATCTCACCCGTTGTAAATATCACCTGTTGTAAATCTCAGGTGTTGTAAATCTCACCCGTTGTAAATTTCACACGTTGTAAATTTCACACGTTGTAAATGTCGCCTGTTGTAAATCTCACCCGTTGTAAATCTCGCCTGTTGTAAATCTCGCCTGTTGTAAATCTCAGCCGTTGTAAATCTCACCTGTTGTAAATCTCACCTTTTGTAAATCTCACCCGTTGTAAATCTCACCCGTTGTAAATCACACCTGTTGTAAATCTCACCCGTTGTAAATCTCACCCGTTGTAAATCTCACCCGTTGTATATCTCGCCCGTTGTAAATCTTGCCCATTGTAAATCTCGCCCGTCGTAAATCTCACCCATTGTAAATCTCACCCGTTGTAAATCTCGCCCGTTGTAAATCTCACCTGTTGTAAACCTCGCCTGTTGTAAATCTCGCCCATTGTAAATCTCGCCCATTGTAAATCTCGCCCGTTGTAAATCACACCCGTTGTAAATCTCACCCGTTGTAAATTTCACCCGTTGTAAATGTCGCCTGTTGTAAATCTCACCCATTGTAAATCTCGCCACTGTAAATCTCACCCATTGTAAATCTCGCCGTTGTAAATCTCGCCCGTTGTAAATCTCGCCTGTTGTAAATCTCGCCTGTTGTAAATCTCACCCATTGTAAATCATGCCCGTGATAAATCTCACCCGTTGTAATTGTCACCCGTTGTAAATCTCGCCCGTTGTATATCTCGCCCATTATAAATCTCATCTGTTATAAATCTCACCTGATCTACAGCACGCCAGTTGTAAATCTCTCCCGTTGTAAATCTCGCCTGTTGTAAATCTCGTCTGTTGTAAATCTCGCCTGTTGTAAATCTCGACTGTTATAAATCTCACCCGTTCTAAATCTCACCCGTTGTAAATCTCACACTTTATAAATCTCACCTGTTGTAAATCTCAGCTGTTGTAAATCTCACCCGTTCTAAATCTCACCTGTAGTAAATCTCAGCTGTTGTAAATCTCACCCGTTGTAAATCTCACCCGTTGTTAATCTCAGCTGTTGTAAATCTCACCCGTTGTAAATTTCACACATTGTCAATTTCACCCGTTGTAAATCTCACCCGTTGTAAATCTCACCCGTTGTAAATCTCACCCGTTGTAAATCTCACCCATTGTAAATCTCACCTGTTGTAAATCTCACCCGTTGCAAATTTCACACATTGTCAATTTCACCCGTTGTAAATGTCGCCTGTTGTAAATCTCACCCGTTGTAAATCTCACCTGTTGTAAATCTCACCCGTTGTAAATCTCGCCTGTTGTAAATCTCACCCATTGTAAATCTCGCCGTTGTAAATCTCACCTAATGTAAATCTCGCCTGTTGTAAATCTCGCCTGTTGCAGATCTCACCCGTTGTAAATCTCGCCGTTGTAAAAGTCACCCGTTGTAAATCTCGCCCATTGTAAATCTCACCCATTGTAAATGTCACGTGTTGTAAATCTCACCCATTGTAAATCTCACCTGTTGTAAATCTCACCCGTTGCAAATCTCACCAGATCTACAACTTGCCAGTTGTAAATCTCACCCATTGTAAATCTCACCCGTTGTAAATCTCGCCTGTTCTAAATCTCGCCCGTTGTAAATCTCACCCATTGTAAATCTAACCCATTGTACATCTTGCCCATTGTAAATGTCGCCTGTTGTAAATCTCGCCTGTTGTAAATCTCACCCGTTGTAAATCTCGCCTGTTGTAAATCTCATCCGTTCTAAATCTCACCTTTTGTAAATCTCGCCCGTTGTAAATCTCACCCGTTATAAATCTCACCTGTTATAAATCTCGCCCGATCTACAGCACGCCAGTTGTAAATCTCACCCGTTGTAAATCTCGCCTGTTGTAAATCTCGCCTGTTGTAAATCTCGCCTTTTGTAAATCTCGCCTGTTGTAAATCTCACCCATTGTAAATCTCACCCGTTGTAAATCTCACCTGTTATAAATCTAAGCTGTTGTAAATCTCACCCGTTGTAAATCTCACCCGTTGTAAATCTCACCCGTTGTAAATTTCACCCATTGTAAATGTCGCCTGTTGTAAATCTTGCGCATTGTAAATCTCACCCGTTGTAAACCTCACCCGTTGTAAATCTCGCCCGTTGTAAATCTCACCTGTTGTAAACCTCGCCTGTTGTAAATCTCGCCCATTGTAAATCTCGCCCATTGTAAATCTCGCCCGTTGTAAATCACACCCGTTGTAAATCTCACCCGTTGTAAATTTCACCCGTTGTAAATGTCGCCTGTTGTAAATCTCACCCATTGTAAATCTCGCCACTGTAAATCTCACCCATTGTAAATCTCGCCGTTGTAAATCTCGCCCGTTGTAAATCTCGCCTGTTGTAAATCTCGCCTGTTGTAAATCTCACCCATTGTAAATCATGCCCGTGATAAATCTCACCCGTTGTAAATGTCACCCGTTGTAAATCTCGCCCGTTGTATATCTCGCCCATTATAAATCTCATCTGTTATAAATCTCGCCCGATCTACAGCACGCCAGTTGTAAATCTCTCCCGTTGTAAATCTCGCCTGTTGTAAATCTCGTCTGTTGTAAATCTCGCCTGTTGTAAATCTCGACTGTTATAAATCTCACCCGTTCTAAATCTCACCCGTTGTAAATCTCACACGTTATAAATCTCACCTGTTGTAAATCTCAGCTGTTGTAAATCTCACCCGTTCTAAATCTCACCTGTAGTAAATCTCAGCTGTTGTAAATCTCACCCATTGTAAATATCACCTGTTGTAAATCTCAGGTGTTGCAAATCTCACCCGTTGTAAATTTCACACGTTGTAAATTTCACACGTTGTAAATGTCGCCTGTTGTAAATCTCAGCCGTTGTAAATCTCACCCGTTGTAAATCTCAGCTGTTGTAAATCTCACCCGTTGTAAATTTCACACATTGTCAATTTCACCCGTTGTAAATCTCACCCGTTGTAAATCTCACCCGTTGTAAATCTCACCCGTTGTAAATCTCACCTGTTGTAAATCTCACCAGTTGTAAATTTCACACATTGTCAATTTCACCCGTTGTAAATGTCGCCTGTTGTAAATCTCACCCGTTGTAAATCTCACCTGTTGTAAATCTCACCCGTTGTAAATCTCGCCTGTCGTAAATCTCACCCATTGTAAATCTCGCCGTTGTAAATCTCACCTATTGTAAATCTCGCCTGTTGTAAATCTCGCCTGTTGTAGATCTCACCCGTTGTAAATCTCGCCGTTGTAAATCTCACCCGTTGCAAATCTCACCAGATCTACAGCTTGCCAGTTGTAAATCTCACCCATTGTAAATCTCACCCGTTGTAAATCTCGCCTGTTGTAAATCTCGCCCGTTGTAAATCTCACCCATTGTAAATCTAACCCATTGTACATCTCACCCATTGTAAATGTCGCCTGTTGTAAATCTCGCCTGTTGTAAATCTCGCCCGTTGTAAATCTCACCCGTTATAAATCTCACCTGTTATAAATCTCGCCTGATCTACAGCACGCCAGTTGTAAATCTCACCCGTTGTAAATCTCGCCTGTTGTAAATCTTGCCTGTTGTAAATCTCACCTGTTGTAAATCTCGCCTGTTGTAAATCTCACCCGTTGTAAATCTCACCTGTTGTAAATCTAAGCTGTTGTAAATCTCACCCGTTGTAAATCTCACCCGTTGTAAATCTCACCCGTTGTAAATTTCACCCATTGTAAATGTCGCCTGTTGTAAATCTTGCGCATTGTAAATCTCACCCGTTGTAAACCTCACCCGTTGTAAATCTCGCCCATTGTAAATCTTGCCCATTGTAAATCTCGCCCGTCGTAAATCTCGCCCATTGTAAATCTCACCCGCTGTAAATCTCACGCGTTGTAAATCTCACCCGTTGTAAATCTCACCCGTTGTAAACCTCGCCTGTTGTAAATCTCGCCCATTGTAAATCTCGCCCATTGTAAATCTCACCCGTTGTAAATCTCACCCGTTGCAAATCTCGCCTGTTGTAAATCTCGCCTGTTGTAAATCTCACCCGTTGTAAATCTCACCCGTTGTAAATCTCACCTGTTGTAAATCTCACCCGTTGTAAATTTCACACATTGTCAATTTCACCCGTTGTAAATCCCACCCGTTGTAAATCTCACCCGTTGTAAATCTCGCCTGTTGTAAATCTCGCCTGTTGTAAATCTCACCCGTTGTAAATCTCACCTGTTGTAAATCTCACCTTTTGTAAATCTCAGCTGTTGTAAATCTCACCCGTTGTAAATCACACCTGTTGTAAATCTCACCCGTTGTAAATTTCACCCTATGTAAATTTCACCCATTGTAAATCACACCTGTTGTAAATCTCACCCGTTGTAAATTTCACCCGTTGTAAATTTCACCCATTATAAATGTCGCCTGTTGCAAATCTTGCCCATTGTAAATCTCACCCGTTGTAAATCTCACCCGTTGTAAATCTCGCCCGTTGTAAATCTTGCCTATTGTAAATCTCGCCCGTCATAAATCTCACCCATTGTAAATCTCACCCGTTGTAAATCTCGCCCGTTGTAAATCTCACCTGTTGTAAACCTCGCCTGTTGTAAATCTCGCCCATTGTAAATCTCGCCCATTGTAAATCTCGCCCGTTGTAAATCACACCCGTTGTAAATCTCACCCGTTGTAAATTTCACCCGTTGTAAATGTCGCCTGTTGTAATCTCACCCATTGTAAATCTCGCCACTGTAAATCTCACCCATTGTAAATCTCGCCGTTGTAAATCTCGCCCGTTGTAAATCTCGCCCGTTGTAAATCTCACCCGTTGCAAATATCGCCTGTTGTAAATCTCACCCATTGCAAATCCCGCCCGTTGTAAATCTCACCCGTTGTAAATCTCGCCTGTTGTAAATCTCGCCTGTTGTAAATCTCACCCATTGTAAATCTTGCCCGTGATAAAATCTCACCCGTTGTAAATCTCGCCCGTTGTAAATCTCGCCCATTATAAACCTCACCTGTTATAAATCTCGCCCGATCTACAGCACGCCAGTTGTAAATCTCACCCGTTGTAAATCTCGCCCGTTGTAAATCTCACCCGTTGCAAATATCGCCTGTTGTAAATCTCACCCATTGCAAATCCCGCCCGTTGTAAATCTCACCCGTTGTAAATCTCGCCTGTTGTAAATCTCGCCTGTTGTAAATCTCACCCATTGTAAATCTTGCCCGTGATAAAATCTCACCCGTTGTAAATCTCGCCCGTTGTAAATCTCGCCCATTATAAACCTCACCTGTTATAAATCTCGCCCGATCTACAGCACGCCAGTTGTAAATCTCACCCGTTGTAAAGCTCGCCTGTTGTAAATCTCGCCTGTTGTAAATCTCGACTGTTATAAATCTCACCCGTTGTAAATCTCACCCGTTGTAAATCTCACCTGTTGTAAATCTCACCCGTTGTAAATGTCACCTGTTGTAAATCTCAGCTGTTGTAAATCTCGCTTGTTGTAAATCTTGCCTGTTGTAAATCTCACCTGTTGTAAATCTCACCTGTTGTAAATCTCAGCTGTTGTAAATCTCACCCGTTTTAAATCTCAGCCGTTGTAAATCTCACCTGTTGTAAATCTCAGCTGTTGTAAATCTCACCCGTTGTAAATCTCACCTGTTGTAAATCTCATCCGTTGCAAATCTCACCAGATCTACAGCTTGCCAGTTGTAAATCTCACCCATTGTAAATCTCACCCGTTGTAAATCTCGCCTGTTGTAAATCTCGCCCGTTGTAAATCTCACCCATTGTAAATCTAACCCATTGTACATCTCGCCCGTTGTAAATGTCGCCTGTTGTAAATCTCGCCTGTTGTAAATCTCACCCGTTGTAAATCTCGCCTGTTGTAAATCTCATCCGTTCTAAATCTCACCTGTTGTAAATCTCGCCCGTTGTAAATCTCGCCCGTTATAAATCTCACCTGTTATAAATCTCGCCCGATCTACAGCACGCCAGTTGTAAATCTCACCCGTTGTAAATCTCGGCTGTTGTAAATCTCGCCTGTTGTAAATCTCGCCTGTTGTAAATCTCGTCTGTTGTAAATCTCACCCATTGTAAATCTCACCCGTTGTAAATCTCACCTGTTGTAAATCTAAGCTGTTGTAAATCTCACCCGTTGTAAATCTCACCCGTTGTAAATCTCACCTGTTGTAAATTTCACCCATTGTAAATGTCGCCTGTTGTAAATCTTGCCCATTGTAAATCTCACCCGTTGTAAACCTCACCCGTTGTAAATCTCGCCCGTTGTAAATCTTGCCCATTGTAAATCTCGCCCGTCGTAAATCTCGCCCATTGTAAATCTCACCCGCTGTAAATCTCACGCGTTGTAAATCTCACCCGTTGTAAATCTCACCTGTTGTAAACCTCGCCTGTTGTAAATCTCGCCCATTGTAAATCTCGCCCATTGTAAATCTCACCCGTTGTAAATCTCACACGTTGTAAATCTCACCCGTTGTAAATCTCAGCTGTTGTAAATCTCACCCGTTGTAAATTTCACACATTGTCAATTTCACCCGTTGTAAATCTCACCCGTTGTAAATCTCACCCGTTGTAAATCTCACCCGTTGTAAATCTCACCTGTTGTAAATCTCACCAGTTGTAAATTTCACACATTGTCAATTTCACCCGTTGTAAATGTCGCCTGTTGTAAATCTCACCCGTTGTGAATCTCACCTGTTGTAAATCTCACCCGTTGTAAATCTCGCCTGTCGTAAATCTCACCCATTGTAAATCTCGCCGTTGTAAATCTCACCTATTGTAAATCTCGCCTGTTGTAAATCTCGCCTGTTGTAGATCTCACCCGTTGTAAATCTCGCCGTTGTAAATCTCACCCGTTGCAAATCTCACCAGATCTACAGCTTGCCAGTTGTAAATCTCACCCATTGTAAATCTCACCCGTTGTAAATCTCGCCTGTTGTAAATCTCGCCCGTTGTAAATCTCACCCATTGTAAATCTAACCCATTGTACATCTCACCCATTGTAAATGTCGCCTGTTGTAAATCTCGCCTGTTGTAAATCTCGCCCGTTGTAAATCTCACCCGTTATAAATCTCACCTGTTATAAATCTCGCCTGATCTACAGCACGCCAGTTGTAAATCTCACCCGTTGTAAATCTCGCCTGTTGTAAATCTTGCCTGTTGTAAATCTCACCTGTTGTAAATCTCGCCTGTTGTAAATCTCACCCGTTGTAAATCTCACCTGTTGTAAATCTAAGCTGTTGTAAATCTCACCCGTTGTAAATCTCACCCGTTGTAAATCTCACCCGTTGTAAATTTCACCCATTGTAAATGTCGCCTGTTGTAAATCTTGCGCATTGTAAATCTCACCCGTTGTAAACCTCACCCGTTGTAAATCTCGCCCATTGTAAATCTTGCCCATTGTAAATCTCGCCCGTCGTAAATCTCGCCCATTGTAAATCTCACCCGCTGTAAATCTCACGCGTTGTAAATCTCACCCGTTGTAAATCTCACCCGTTGTAAACCTCGCCTGTTGTAAATCTCGCCCATTGTAAATCTCGCCCATTGTAAATCTCACCCGTTGTAAATCTCACCCGTTGCAAATCTCGCCTGTTGTAAATCTCGCCTGTTGTAAATCTCACCCGTTGTAAATCTCACCCGTTGTAAATCTCACCTGTTGTAAATCTCACCCGTTGTAAATTTCACACATTGTCAATTTCACCCGTTGTAAATCTCACCCGTTGTAAATCTCACCCGTTGTAAATCTCGCCTGTTGTAAATCTCGCCTGTTGTAAATCTCACCCGTTGTAAATCTCACCTGTTGTAAATCTCACCTTTTGTAAATCTCAGCTGTTGTAAATCTCACCCGTTGTAAATCACACCTGTTGTAAATCTCACCCGTTGTAAATTTCACCCTATGTAAATTTCACCCATTGTAAATCACACCTGTTGTAAATCTCACCCGTTGTAAATTTCACCCGTTGTAAATTTCACCCATTATAAATGTCGCCTGTTGCAAATCTTGCCCATTGTAAATCTCACCCGTTGTAAATCTCACCCGTTGTAAATCTCGCCCGTTGTAAATCTTGCCTATTGTAAATCTCGCCTGTCATAAATCTCACCCATTGTAAATCTCACCCGTTGTAAATCTCGCCCGTTGTAAATCTCACCTGTTGTAAACCTCGCCTGTTGTAAATCTCGCCCATTGTAAATCTCGCCCATTGTAAATCTCGCCCGTTGTAAATCACACCCGTTGTAAATCTCACCCGTTGTAAATTTCACCCGTTGTAAATGTCGCCTGTTGTAATCTCACCCATTGTAAATCTCGCCACTGTAAATCTCACCCATTGTAAATCTCGCCGTTGTAAATCTCGCCCGTTGTAAATCTCGCCCGTTGTAAATCTCACCCGTTGCAAATATCGCCTGTTGTAAATCTCACCCATTGCAAATCCCGCCCGTTGTAAATCTCACCCGTTGTAAATCTCGCCTGTTGTAAATCTCGCCTGTTGTAAATCTCACCCATTGTAAATCTTGCCCGTGATAAAATCTCACCCGTTGTAAATCTCGCCCGTTGTAAATCTCGCCCATTATAAACCTCACCTGTTATAAATCTCGCCCGATCTACAGCACGCCAGTTGTAAATCTCACCCGTTGTAAAGCTCGCCTGTTGTAAATCTCGCCTGTTGTAAATCTCGACTGTTATAAATCTCACCCGTTGTAAATCTCACCCGTTGTAAATCTCACCTGTTGTAAATCTCACCCGTTGTAAATGTCACCTGTTGTAAATCTCAGCTGTTGTAAATCTCGCTTGTTGTAAATCTTGCCTGTTGTAAATCTCACCTGTTGTAAATCTCACCTGTTGTAAATCTCAGCTGTTGTAAATCTCACCCGTTTTAAATCTCAGCCGTTGTAAATCTCACCTGTTGTAAATCTCAGCTGTTGTAAATCTCACCCGTTGTAAATCTCACCTGTTGTAAATCTCATCCGTTGCAAATCTCACCAGATCTACAGCTTGCCAGTTGTAAATCTCACCCATTGTAAATCTCACCCGTTGTAAATCTCGCCTGTTGTAAATCTCGCCCGTTGTAAATCTCACCCATTGTAAATCTAACCCATTGTACATCTCGCCCGTTGTAAATGTCGCCTGTTGTAAATCTCGCCTGTTGTAAATCTCACCCGTTGTAAATCTCGCCTGTTGTAAATCTCATCCGTTCTAAATCTCACCTGTTGTAAATCTCGCCCGTTGTAAATCTCGCCCGTTATAAATCTCACCTGTTATAAATCTCGCCCGATCTACAGCACGCCAGTTGTAAATCTCACCCGTTGTAAATCTCGGCTGTTGTAAATCTCGCCTGTTGTAAATCTCGCCTGTTGTAAATCTCGTCTGTTGTAAATCTCACCCATTGTAAATCTCACCCGTTGTAAATCTCACCTGTTGTAAATCTAAGCTGTTGTAAATCTCACCCGTTGTAAATCTCACCCGTTGTAAATCTCACCTGTTGTAAATTTCACCCATTGTAAATGTCGCCTGTTGTAAATCTTGCCCATTGTAAATCTCACCCGTTGTAAACCTCACCCGTTGTAAATCTCGCCCGTTGTAAATCTTGCCCATTGTAAATCTCGCCCGTCGTAAATCTCGCCCATTGTAAATCTCACCCGCTGTAAATCTCACGCGTTGTAAATCTCACCCGTTGTAAATCTCACCTGTTGTAAACCTCGCCTGTTGTAAATCTCGCCCATTGTAAATCTCGCCCATTGTAAATCTCACCCGTTGTAAATCTCACACGTTGTAAATCTCACCCGTTGTAAATCTCGCCTGTTGTAAATCTCGCCTGTTGGAAATCTCACCCGTTGTAAATCTCACCCGTTTTAAATCTCACCCGTTGTAAATCTCACCCGTTGTAAATCTCACCCGTTGTAAATCTCACCCGTTGTAAATTTCACACATTGTCAATTTCACCCGTTGTAAATCTCACCCGTTGTAAATCTCACCCGTTCTAAATCTCGCCTGTTGGAAATCTCGCCTGTTGTAAATCTCACCCGTTGTAAATCTCACCTGTTGTAAATCTCACCTTTTGTAAATCTCAGCTGTTGTAAATCTCACCCGTTGTAAATCTCACCCGTTGTAAATCACACCTGTTGTAAATCTCACCCGTTGTAAATTTCACCCGTTGTAAATTTCACCCATTGTAAATGTCGCCTGTTGCAAATCTTGCCCATTGTAAATCTCGCCCGTCGTAAATCTCACCCATTGTAAATCTCACCCGTTGTAAATCTCGCCCGTTGTAAATCTCACCTGTTGTAAACCTCGCCTGTTGTAAATCTCGCCCATTGTAAATCTCGCCCATTGTAAATCTCGCCCATTGTAAATCACACCCGTTGTAAATCTCACCCGTTGTAAATTTCACCCGTTGTAAATGTCGCCTGTTGTAAATCTCACCCATTGTAAATCTCGCCACTGTAAATCTCACCCATTGTAAATCTCACCATTGTAAATCTCGCCAGTTGTAAATCTCGCCCGTTGTAAATCTCGCCTGTTGTAAATCTCACCCGTTGCAAATCTCGCCCGTTGTAAATCTCACCCGTTGTAAATCTCGCCTGTTGTAAATCTCGCCTGTTGTAAATCTCACCCATTGTAAATCTTGCCCGTGATAAAATCTCACCCGTTGTAAATCTCGCCCGTTGTAAATCTCGCCCATTATAAATCTCACCTGTTATAAATCTCGCCCGATCTACAGCACGCCAGTTGTAAATCTCACCCGTTGTAAAGCTCGCCTGTTGTAAATCTCGCCTGTTGTAAATCTCGACTGTTATAAATCTCACCCGTTCTAAATCTCACCCGTTGTAAATCTCACCCGTTGTAAATCTCACCTGTTGTAAATCTCACCCATTGTAAATGTCACCTGTTGTAAATCTCAGCTGTTGTAAATCTCGCCTGTTGTATATCTCGCCTGTTGTAAATCTCACCTGTTGTAAATCTCACCTTTTGTAAATCTCAGCTGTTGTAAATCTCACCCGTTGTAAATCTCAGCCGTTGTAAATCTCGCCTGTTGTAAATCTCAGCTGTTGTAAATCTCGCCTGTTGTAAATCTCGCCTGTTTTAAATCTCATCCGTTCTAAATCTCACCTGTTGTAAATGTCACCTGTTGTAAATCTCACCTGTTGTAAATCTCACCTGTTGTAAATCTCAGCTGTTGTAAATCTCACCCGTTGTAAATCTCAGCCGTTGTAAATCTCACCTGTTGTAAATCTCGCCTGTTGTAAATCTCGCCTGTTTTAAATCTCATCCGTTCTAAATCTCACCTGTTGTAAATGTCACCTGTTGTGAATCTCACCTGTTGTAAATCTCACCTGTTGTAAATCTCAGCCGTTGTAAATCTCGCCTGATGTAAATCTCGCCTGTTGTAAATCTCACCTGTTGTAAATCTCAGCTGTTGTAAATCTCACCCGTTGTAAATCTCGCCTGTTGTAAATCTCGCCTGTTTTAAATCTCATCCGTTCTAAATCTCACCTGTTGTAAATCTCACCTGTTGTAAATCTCGCCTGTTGTAAATCTCATCCGTTCTAAATCTCACCTGTTGTAAATCTCACCTGTTGTAAATCTCAGCTGTTGTAAATCTCACCTGTTGTAAATCACGCCCGTTGTAAATCTCGCCCGTTATCAATCTCACCTGTTATAAATCTCGCCCGATCTACAGCACGCCAGTTGTAAATCTCACCCGTTGTAAATCGCGCCCGTTGTAAATCTCGCCTGTTGTAAATCTCACCCGTTGTAAATCTCACCCGTTGTAAATCTCACCTTTTGTAAATCTCAGCTGTTGTAAATCTCACCCGTTGTAAATCTCACCCGTTGTAAATCTCGCCTGTTGTAAATCTCGCCTGTTGTAAATCTCACCCATTGTAAATCGTGCCCGTGATAAATCTCAACCGTTGTAAATGTCACCCGTTGTAAATCTCGCCCATTGTATATCTCGACAATTATAAATCTCATCTGTTATAAATCTCGCCCGATCTACAGCACGCCAGTTGTAAATCTCACCCGTTGTAAATCTCGCCTGTTGTAAATCTCGTCTGTTGTAAATCTCGCCTGTTGTAAATCTCGACTGTTATAAATCTCACCCGTTATAAATCTCACCCGTTGTAAATCTCACACGTTGTAAATCTCACCTGTTGTAAATCTCAGCTGTTGTAAATCTGACCCGTTCTAAATCTCACCTGTAGTAAATCTCAGCTGTTGTAAATCTCACCCGTTGTAAATCTCACCCGTTGTAAATATCACCTGTTGTAAATCTCAGGTGTTGTAAATCTCACCCGTTGTAAATTTCACACGTTGTAAATTTCACACGTTGTAAATGTCGCCTGTTGTAAATCTCAGCCGTTGTAAATCTCACCCGTTGTAAATCTCACCTGTTGTAATTCTCACCCGTTGTAAATTTCACACATTGTCAATTTCACCCGTTGTAAATCTCACCCGTTGTAAATCTCACCCGTTGTAAATCTCACCCATTGTAAATCTCACCTGTTGTAAATCTCACCCGTTGTAAATTTCACACATTGTCAATTTCACCCGTTGTAAATGTCGCCTGTTGTAAATCTCACCCGTTGTAAATCTCACCTGTTGTAAATCTCACCCGTTGCAAATCTCGCCTGTTGTAAATCTCACCCATTGCAAATCTCGCCCGTTGTAAATCTCACCCGTTGCAAATCTCGCCTGTTGTAAATCTCGCCTGTTGTAAATCTCACCCATTGTAAATCTTGCCCGTGATAAAATCTCACCCGTTGTAAATCTCGCCCGTTGTAAATCTCGCCCATTATAAATCTCACCTGTTATAAATCTCGCCCGATCTACAGCACGCCAGTTGTAAATCTCACCCGTTGTAAAGCTCGCCTGTTGTAAATCTCGCCTGTTGTAAATCTCGACTGTTATAAATCTCACCCGTTGTAAATCTCACCCGTTGTAAATCTCACCTGTTGTAAATCTCACCCGTTGTAAATGTCACCTGTTGTAAATCTCAGCTGTTGTAAATCTCGCTTGTTGTAAATCTTGCCTGTTGTAAATCTCACCTGTTGTAAATCTCACCTGTTGTAAATCCCAGCTGTTGTAAATCTCACCCGTTTTAAATCTCAGCCGTTGTAAATCTTGCCTGTTGTAAATCTCGCCTGTTGTAAATCTCACCTGTTGTAAATCTCACCTGTTGTAAATCTCAGCTGTTGTAAATCTCACCCGTTGTAAATCTCACCTGTTGTAAATCTCATCCGTTGCAAATCTCACCAGATCTACAGCTTGCCAGTTGTAAATCTCACCCATTGTAAATCTCACCCGTTGTAAATCTCGCCTGTTGTAAATCTCGCCCGTTGTAAATCTCACCCATTGTAAATCTAACCCATTGTACATCTCGCCCGTTGTAAATGTCGCCTGTTGTAAATCTCGCCTGTTGTAAATCTCACCCGTTGTAAATCTCGCCTGTTGTAAATCTCATCCGTTGTAAATCTCACCTGTTGTAAATCTCGCCCGTTGTAAATCTCGCCCGTTATAAATCTCACCTGTTATAAATCTCGCCCGATCTACAGCACGCCAGTTGTAAATCTCACCCGTTGTAAATCTCGGCTGTTGTAAATCTCGCCTGTTGTAAATCTCGCCTGTTGTAAATCTCGCCTGTTGTAAATCTCACCCATTGTAAATCTCACCCGTTGTAAATCTCACCTGTTGTAAATCTAAGCTGTTGTAAATCTCACCCGTTGTAAATCTCACCCGTTGTAAATCTCACCTGTTGTAAATTTCACCCATTGTAAATGTCGCCTGTTGTAAATCTTGCCCATTGTAAATCTCACCCGTTGTAAACCTCACCCGTTGTAAATCTCGCCCGTTGTAAATCTTGCCCATTGTAAATCTCGCCCGTCGTAAATCTCGCCCATTGTAAATCTCACCCGCTGTAAATCTCACGCGTTGTAAATCTCACCCGTTGTAAATCTCACCTGTTGTAAACCTCGCCTGTTGTAAATCTCGCCCATTGTAAATCTCGCCCATTGTAAATCTCACCCGTTGTAAATCTCACCCGTTGTAAATCTCACCCGTTGTAAATCTCGCCTGTTGTAAATCTCGCCTGTTGGAAATCTCACCCGTAGTAAATCTCACCCATTTTAAATCTCACCCGTTGTAAATCTCACCCGTTGTAAATCTCACCCGTTGTAAATTTCACACATTGTCAATTTCACCCGTTGTAAATCTCACCCGTTGTAAATCTCACCCGTTCTAAATCTCGCCTGTTGTAAATCTCGCCTGTTGTAAATCTCACCCGTTGTAAATCTCACCTGTTGGAAATCTCACCTTTTGTAAATCTCAGCTGTTGTAAATCTCACCCGTTGTAAATCTCACCCGTTGTAAATCACACCTGTTGTAAATCTCACCCGTTGTAAATTTCACCCGTTGTAAATTTCACCCATTGTAAATGTCGCCTGTTGCAAACCTTGCCCATTGTAAATCTCACCCGTTGTAAATCTCTCCCATTGTAAATCTCGCCCGTTGTAAATCTTGCCCATTGTAAATCTCGCCCGTCGTAAATCTCACCCATTGTAAATCTCACCCGTTGTAAATCTCGCCCGTTGTAAATCTCACCTGTTGTAAACCTCGCCTGTTGTAAATCTCGCCCATTGTAAATCTCGCCCATTGTAAATCTCGCCCATTGTAAATCACACCCGTTGTAAATCTCACCCGTTGTAAATTTCACCCGTTGTAAATGTCGCCTGTTGTAAATCTCACCCATTGTAAATCTTGCCACTGTAAATCTCACCCATTGTAAATCTCGCCATTGTAAATCTCGCCCGTTGTAAATCTCGCCCGTTGTAAATCTCGCCCGTTGTAAATCTCACCCGTTGCAAATCTCGCCTGTTGTAAATCTCACCCGTTGCAAATCTCGCCCGTTGTAAATCTCACCCGTTGTAAATCTCGCCTGTTGTAAATCTCGCCTGTTGTAAATCTCACCCATTGTAAATCTTGCCCGTGATAAAATCTCACCCGTTGTAAATCTCGCCCGTTGTAAATCTCGCCCATTATAAATCTCACCTGTTATAAATCTCGCCCGATCTACAGCACGCCAGTTGTAAATCTCACCCGTTGTAAAGCTCGCCTGTTGTAAATCTCGCCTGTTGTAAATCTCGACTGTTATAAATCTCACCCGTTCTAAATCTCACCCGTTGTAAATCTCACCCGTTGTAAATCTCACCTGTTGTAAATCTCACCCGTTGTAAATGTCACCTGTTGTAAATCTCAGCTGTTGTAAATCTCGCCTGTTGTAAATCTCGCCTGTTGTAAATCTCACCTGTTGTAAATCTCACCTGTTGTAAATCTCAGCTGTTGTAAATCTCACCCGTTGTAAATCTCAGCCGTTGTAAATCTCGCCTGTTGTAAATCTCGCCTGTTGTAAATCTCACCTGTTGTAAATCTCAGCTGTTGTAAATCTCGCCTGTTGTAAATCTCGCCTGTTTTAAATCTCATCCGTTCTAAATCTCACCTGTTGTAAATGTCACCTGTTGTAAATCTCACCTGTTGTAAATCTCACCTGTTGTAAATCTCAGCCGTTGTAAATCTCACCTGATGTAAATCTCGCCTGTTGTAAATCTCACCTGTTGTAAATCTCAGCTGTTGTAAATCTCACCCGTTGTAAATCTCGCCTGTTGTAAATCTCGCCTTTTTTAAATCTCATCCGTTCTAAATCTCACCTGTTGTAAATCTCACCTGTTGTAAATCTCGCCTGTTGTAAATCTCATCCGTTCTAAATCTCACCTGTTGTAAATCTCACCTGTTGTAAATCTCAGCTGTTGTAAATCTCACCTGTTGTAAATCACGCCCGTTGTAAATCTCGCCCGTTATCAATCTCACCTGTTATAAATCTCGCCCGATCTACAGCACGCCAGTTGTAAATCTCACCCGTTGTAAATCTCACCTTTTGTAAATCTCAGCTGTTGTAAATCTCACCCGTTGTAAATCTCACCCGTTGTAAATCTCGCCTGTTGTAAATCTCGCCTGTTGTAAATCTCACCCATTGTAAATCGTGCCCGTGATAAATCTCAACCGTTGTAAATGTCACCCGTTGTAAATCTCGCCCATTGTATATCTCGCCCATTATAAATCTCATCTGTTATAAATCTCGCCCGATCTACAGCACGCCAGTTGTAAATCTCACCCGTTGTAAATCTCGCCTGTTGTAAATCTCGTCTGTTGTAAATCTCGCCTGTTGTAAATCTCGACTGTTATAAATCTCACCCGTTATAAATCTCACCCGTTGTAAATCTCACACGTTGTAAATCTCACCTGTTGTAAATCTCAGCTGTTGTAAATCTGACCCGTTCTAAATCTCACCTGTAGTAAATCTCAGCTGTTGTAAATCTCACCCGTTGTAAATCTCACCCGTTGTAAATATCACCTGTTGTAAATCTCAGGTGTTGTAAATCTCACCCGTTGTAAATTTCACACGTTGTAAATTTCACACGTTGTAAATGTCGCCTGTTGTAAATCTCAGCCGTTGTAAATCTCACCCGTTGTAAATCTCACCTGTTGTAAATCTCACCCGTTGTAAATTTCACACATTGTCAATTTCACCCGTTGTAAATCTCACCCGTTGTAAATCTCACCCGTTGTAAATCTCACCCATTGTAAATCTCACCTGTTGTAAATCTCACCCGTTGTAAATTTCACACATTGTCAATTTCACCCGTTGTAAATGTCGCCTGTTGTAAATCTCACCCGTTGTAAATCTCACCTGTTGTAAATCTCACCCGTTGTAAGTCTCGCCTGTTGTAAATCTCACCCATTGTAAATCTCGCCGTTGTAAATCTCACCTATTGTAAATCTCGCCTGTTGTAAATCTCGCCTGTTGTAAATCTCGCCTGTTGTAGATCTCACCCGTTGTAAATCTCGCCGTTGTAAAAGTCACCCGTTGTAAATCTCGCCCATTGTAAATCTCACCCATTGTAAATGTCACCTGTTGTAAATCTCACCCGTTGTAAATCTCACCTGTTGTAAATCTCACCCGTTGCAAATCTCACCAGATCTACAGCTTGCCAGTTGTAAATCTCACCCATTGTAAATCTCACCCGTTGTAAATCTCGCCTGTTGTAAATCTCGCCCGTTGTAAATCTCACCCATTGTAAATCTAACCCATTGTACATCTCGTCCATTGTAAATGTCGCCTGTTGTAAATCTCGCCTGTTGTAAATCTCACCCGTTGTAAATCTCGCCTGTTGTAAATCTCATCCGTTCTAAATCTCACCTGTTGTAAATCTCGCCCGTTGTAAATCTCGCCCGTTATAAATCTCACCTGTTATAAATCTCGCCCGATCTACAGCACGCCAGTTGTAAATCTCACCCGTTGTAAATCTCGCCTGTTGTAAATCTCGCCTGTTGTAAATCTCGCCTGTTGTAAATCTCGCCTGTTGTAAATCTCACCCATTGTAAATCTCACCCGTTGTAAATCTCACCTGTTGTAAATCTAAGCTGTTGTAAATCTCACCCGTTGTAAATCTCACCCGTTGTAAATCTCACCCTTTGCAAATCTCACCAGATCTACAGCTTGCCAGTTGTAAATCTCACCCATTGTAAATCTCACCCGTTGTAAATCTCGCCTGTTGTAAATCTCGCCCGTTGTAAATCTCACCCATTGTAAATCTAACCCATTGTACATCTCGTCCATTGTAAATGTCGCCTGTTGTAAATCTCGCCTGTTGTAAATCTCACCCGTTGTAAATCTCGCCTGTTGTAAATATCATCCGTTCTAAATCTCACCTGTTGTAAATCTCGCCCGTTGTAAATCTCGCCCGTTATAAATCTCACCTGTTATAAATCTCGCCCGATCTACAGCACGCCAGTTGTAAATCTCACCCGTTGTAAATCTCGCCTGTTGTAAATCTCGCCTGTTGTAAATCTCGCCTGTTGTAAATCTCGCCTGTTGTAAATCTCACCCATTGTAAATCTCACCCGTTGTAAATCTCACCTGTTGTAAATCTAAGCTGTTGTAAATCTCACCCGTTGTAAATCTCACCCGTTGTAAATCTCACCCGTTGTAAATTTCACCCATTGTAAATGTCGCCTGTTGTAAATCTTGCGCATTGTAAATCTCACCCGTTGTAAACGTCACCCGTTGTAAATCTCGCCCGTTGTAAATCTTGCCCATTGTAAATCTCGGCCGTCGTAAATCTCGCCCATTGTAAATCTCACCCGCTGTAAATCTCACGCGTTGTAAATCTCACCCGTTGTAAATCTCACCCGTTGTAAACCTCGCCTGTTGTAAATCTCGCCCATTGCAAATCTCGCCCATTGTAAATCTCACCCGTTGTAAATCTCACCTGTTCTAAATCTCGCCTGTTGTAAATCTCGCCTGGTGTAAATCTCACCCGTTGTAAATCTCACCTGTTGTAAATCTCACCTTTTGTAAATCTCACCTTTTGTAAATCTCAGCCGTTGTAAATCTCACCCGTTGTAAATCACACCTGTTGGAAATCTCACCCGTTGTAAATTTCACCCGTTGTAAATTTCACCCATTATAAATGTCGCCTGTTGCAAATCTTGCACATTGTAAATCTCACCTGTTGTAAATCTCACCCGTTGTAAATCTCGCCCGTTGTAAATCTTGCCCATTGTAAATCTCGCCCGTCGTAAATCTCACCCATTGTAAATCTCACCCGTTGTAAATCTCGCCCGTTGTAAATCTCACCTGTTGTAAACCTCGCCTGTTGTAAATCTCGCCCATTGTAAATCTCGCCCATTGTAAATCTCGCCCGTTGTAAATCACACCCGTTGTAAATCTCACCCGTTGTAAATTTCACCCGTTGTAAATGTCGCCTGTTGTAAATCTCACCCATTGTAAATCTCGCCACTGTAAATCTCACCCATTGTAAATCTCGCCGTTGTAAATCTCGCCCGTTGTAATCTCGCCCGTTGTAAATCTCGCCCGTTGTAAATCTCACCCGTTGCAAATCTCGCCTGTTGTAAATCTCACCCGTTGCAAATCTTGCCCGTTGTAAATCTCACCCGTTGTAAATCTCGCCTGTTGTAAATCTCGCCTGTTGTAAATCTCACCCATTGTAAATCTTGCCCGTGATAAAATCTCACCCGTTGTAAATCTCGCCCGTTGTAAATCTCGCCCATTATAAATCTCACCTGTTATAAATCTCGCCCGATCTACAGCACGCCAGTTGTAAATCTCACCCGTTGTAAAGCTCGCCTGTTGTAAATCTCGCCTGTTGTAAATCTCGACTGTTATAAATCTCACCCGTTGAAAATCTCACCCGTTGTAAATCTCACCCGTTGTAAATGTCACCTGTTGTAAATCTCAGCTGTTGTAAATCTCGCCTGTTGTAAATCTCGCCTGTTGTAAATCTCGCCTGTTGTAAATCTCACCTGTTGTAAATCTCACCTGTTGTAAATCTCAGCTGTTGTAAATCTCACCCGTTTTAAATCTCAGCCGTTGTAAATCTTGCCTGTTGTAAATCTCGCCTGTTATAAATCTCACCTGTTGTAAATCTCACCTGTTGTAAATCTCAGCTGTTGTAAATCTCACCCGTTGTAAATCTCACCTGTTGTAAATCTCACCCGTTGCAAATCTCACCAGATCTACAGCTTGCCAGTTGTAAATCTCACCCATTGTAAATCTCACCCGTTGTAAATCTCGCCTTTTGTAAATCTCGCCCGTTGTAAATCTCACCCATTGTAAATCTAACCCATTGTACACCTCGCCCGTTGTAAATGTCGCCTGTTGTAAATCTCGCCTGTTGTAAATCTCACCCGTTGTAAATCTCGCCTGTTGTAAATCTCATCCGTTCTAAATCTCACCTGTTGTAAATCTCGCCCGTTGTAAATCTCGCCCGTTATAAATCTCCCCTGTGATAAATCTCTCCCGATCTACAGCACGCCAGTTGTAAATCTCACCCGTTGTAAATCTCGCCTGTTGTAAATCTCGCATGTTGTAAATCTCACCCGTTGTAAATCTCACCTGTTGTAAATCTAAGCTGTTGTAAATCTCACCCGTTGTAAATCTCACCCGTTGTAAATCTCACCCGTTGTAAATTTCACCCATTGTAAATGTCGCCTGTTGTAAATCTTGCCCATTGTAAATCTCACCCGTTGTAAACCTCACCCGTTGTAAATCTCGCCCGTTGTAAATCTTGCCCATTGTAAATCTCGCCCGTCGTAAATCTCGCCCATTGTAAATCTCACCCGCTGTAAATCTCACGCGTTGTAAATCTCACCCGTTGTAAATCTCACCTGTTGTAAACCTCGCCTGTTGTAAATCTCGCCCATTGTAAATCTCGCCCATTGTAAATCTCACCCGTTGTAAATCTCACCCGTTGTAAATCTCACCCGTTGTAAATCTCGCCTGTTGTAAATCTCGCCTGTTGGAAATCTCACCCGTAGTAAATCTCACCCATTTTAAATCTCACCCGTTGTAAATCTCACCCGTTGTAAATCTCACCCGTTGTAAATTTCACACATTGTCAATTTCACCCGTTGTAAATCTCACCCGTTGTAAATCTCACCCGTTCTAAATCTCGCCTGTTGTAAATCTCGCCTGTTGTAAATCTCACCCGTTGTAAATCTCACCTGTTGGAAATCTCACCTTTTGTAAATCTCAGCTGTTGTAAATCTCACCCGTTGTAAATCTCACCCGTTGTAAATCACACCTGTTGTAAATCTCACCCGTTGTAAATTTCACCCGTTGTAAATTTCACCCATTGTAAATGTCGCCTGTTGCAAACCTTGCCCATTGTAAATCTCACCCGTTGTAAATCTCTCCCATTGTAAATCTCGCCCGTTGTAAATCTTGCCCATTGTAAATCTCGCCCGTCGTAAATCTCACCCATTGTAAATCTCACCCGTTGTAAATCTCGCCCGTTGTAAATCTCACCTGTTGTAAACCTCGCCTGTTGTAAATCTCGCCCATTGTAAATCTCGCCCATTGTAAATCTCGCCCATTGTAAATCACACCCGTTGTAAATCTCACCCGTTGTAAATTTCACCCGTTGTAAATGTCGCCTGTTGTAAATCTCACCCATTGTAAATCTCGCCACTGTAAATCTCACCCATTGTAAATCTCGCCATTGTAAATCTCGCCCGTTGTAAATCTCGCCCGTTGTAAATCTCGCCCGTTGTAAATCTCACCCGTTGCAAATCTCGCCTGTTGTAAATCTCACCCGTTGCAAATCTCGCCCGTTGTAAATCTCACCCGTTGTAAATCTCGCCTGTTGTAAATCTCACCTGTTGTAAATCTCACCCATTGTAAATCTTGCCCGTGATAAAATCTCACCCGTTGTAAATCTCGCCCGTTGTAAATCTCGCCCATTATAAATCTCACCTGTTATAAATCTCGCCCGATCTACAGCACGCCAGTTGTAAATCTCACCCGTTGTAAAACTCGCCTGTTGTAAATCTCGCCTGTTGTAAATCTCGACTGTTATAAATCTCACCCGTTCTAAATCTCACCCATTGTAAATCTCACCCGTTGTAAATCTCACCTGTTGTAAATCTCACCCGTTGTAAATGTCACCTGTTGTAAATCTCAGCTGTTGTAAATCTCGCCTGTTGTAAATCTCGCCTGTTGTAAATCTCACCTGTTGTAAATCTCACCTGTTGTAAATCTCAGCTGTTGTAAATCTCACCCGTTGTAAATCTCAGCCGTTGTAAATCTCGCCTGTTGTAAATCTCGCCTGTTGTAAATCTCACCTGTTGTAAATCTCAGCTGTTGTAAATCTCGCCTGTTGTAAATCTCGCCTGTTTTAAATCTCATCCGTTCTAAATCTCACCTGTTGTAAATGTCACCTGTTGTAAATCTCACCTGTTGTAAATCTCACCTGTTGTAAATCTCAGCCGTTGTAAATCTCGCCTGATGTAAATCTCGCCTGTTGTAAATCTCACCTGTTGTAAATCTCAGCTGTTGTAAATCTCACCCGTTGTAAATCTCGCCTGTTGTAAATCTCGCCTTTTTTAAATCTCATCCGTTCTAAATCTCACCTGTTGTAAATCTCACCTGTTGTAAATCTCGCCTGTTGTAAATCTCATCCGTTCTAAATCTCACCTGTTGTAAATCTCACCTGTTGTAAATCTCAGCTGTTGTAAATCTCACCTGTTGTAAATCACGCCCGTTGTAAATCTCGCCCGTTATCAATCTCACCTGTTATAAATCTCGCCCGATCTACAGCACGCCAGTTGTAAATCTCACCCGTTGTAAATCTCACCTTTTGTAAATCTCAGCTGTTGTAAATCTCACCCGTTGTAAATCTCACCCGTTGTAAATCTCGCCTGTTGTAAATCTCGCCTGTTGTAAATCTCACCCATTGTAAATCGTGCCCGTGATAAATCTCAACCGTTGTAAATGTCACCCGTTGTAAATCTCGCCCATTGTATATCTCGCCCATTATAAATCTCATCTGTTATAAATCTCGCCCGATCTACAGCACGCCAGTTGTAAATCTCACCCGTTGTAAATCTCGCCTGTTGTAAATCTCGTCTGTTGTAAATCTCGCCTGTTGTAAATCTCGACTGTTATAAATCTCACCCGTTATAAATCTCACCCGTTGTAAATCTCACACGTTGTAAATCTCACCTGTTGTAAATCTCAGCTGTTGTAAATCTGACCCGTTCTAAATCTCACCTGTAGTAAATCTCAGCTGTTGTAAATCTCACCCGTTGTAAATCTCACCCGTTGTAAATATCACCTGTTGTAAATCTCAGGTGTTGTAAATCTCACCCGTTGTAAATTTCACACGTTGTAAATTTCACACGTTGTAAATGTCGCCTGTTGTAAATCTCAGCCGTTGTAAATCTCACCCGTTGTAAATCTCACCTGTTGTAAATCTCACCCGTTGTAAATTTCACACATTGTCAATTTCACCCGTTGTAAATCTCACCCGTTGTAAATCTCACCCGTTGTAAATCTCACCCATTGTAAATCTCACCTGTTGTAAATCTCACCCGTTGTAAATTTCACACATTGTCAATTTCACCCGTTGTAAATGTCGCCTGTTGTAAATCTCACCCGTTGTAAATCTCACCTGTTGTAAATCTCACCCGTTGTAAGTCTCGCCTGTTGTAAATCTCACCCATTGTAAATCTCGCCGTTGTAAATCTCACCTATTGTAAATCTCGCCTGTTGTAAATCTCGCCTGTTGTAAATCTCGCCTGTTGTAGATCTCACCCGTTGTAAATCTCGCCGTTGTAAAAGTCACCCGTTGTAAATCTCGCCCATTGTAAATCTCACCCATTGTAAATGTCACCTGTTGTAGATCTCACCCGTTGTAAATCTCACCTGTTGTAAATCTCACCCGTTGCAAATCTCACCAGATCTACAGCTTGCCAGTTGTAAATCTCACCCATTGTAAATCTCACCCGTTGTAAATCTTGCCTGTTGTAAATCTCGCCCGTTGTAAATCTCACCCATTGTAAATCTAACCCATTGTACATCTCGTCCATTGTAAATGTCGCCTGTTGTAAATCTCGCCTGTTGTAAATCTCACCCGTTGTAAATCTCGCCTGTTGTAAATCTCATCCGTTCTAAATCTCACCTGTTGTAAATCTCGCCCGTTGTAAATCTCGCCCGTTATAAATCTCACCTGTTATAAATCCCGCCCGATCTACAGCACGCCAGTTGTAAATCTCACCCGTTGTAAATCTCGCCTGTTGTAAATCTCGCCTGTTGTAAATCTCGCCTGTTGTAAATCTCGCCTGTTGTAAATCTCACCCATTGTAAATCTCACCCGTTGTAAATCTCACCTGTTGTAAATCTAAGCTGTTGTAAATCTCACCCGTTGTAAATCTCACCCGTTGTAAATCTCACCCGTTGCAAATCTCACCAGATCTACAGCTTGCCAGTTGTAAATCTCACCCATTGTAAATCTCACCCGTTGTAAATCTCGCCTGTTGTAAATCTCGCCCGTTGTAAATCTCACCCATTGTAAATCTAACCCATTGTACATCTCGTCCATTGTAAATGTCGCCTGTTGTAAATCTCGCCTGTTGTAAATCTCACCCGTTGTAAATCTCGCCTGTTGTAAATATCATCCGTTCTAAATCTCACCTGTTGTAAATCTCGCCCGTTGTAAATCTCGCCCGTTATAAATCTCACCTGTTATAAATCTCGCCCGATCTACAGCACGCCAGTTGTAAATCTCACCCGTTGTAAATCTCGCCTGTTGTAAATCTCGCCTGTTGTAAATCTCGCCTGTTGTAAATCTCGCCTGTTGTAAATCTCGCCTGTTGTAAATCTCACCCATTGTAAATCTCACCCGTTGTAAATCTCACCTGTTGTAAATCTAAGCTGTTGTAAATCTCACCCGTTGTAAATCTCACCCGTTGTAAATCTCACCCGTTGTAAATTTCACCCATTGTAAATGTCGCCTGTTGTAAATCTTGCGCATTGTAAATCTCACCCGTTGTAAACGTCACCCGTTGTAAATCTCGCCCGTTGTAAATCTTGCCCATTGTAAATCTCGCCCGTCGTAAATCTCGCCCATTGTAAATCTCACCTGCTGTAAATCTCACGCGTTGTAAATCTCACCCGTTGTAAATCTCACCCGTTGTAAACCTCGCCTGTTGTAAATCTCGCCCATTGCAAATCTCGCCCATTGTAAATCTCACCCGTTGTAAATCTCACCTGTTCTAAATCTCGCCTGTTGTAAATCTCGCCTGGTGTAAATCTCACCCGTTGTAAATCTCACCTGTTGTAAATCTCACCTTTTGTAAATCTCACCTTTTGTAAATCTCAGCCGTTGTAAATCTCACCCGTTGTAAATCACACCTGTTGGAAATCTCACCCGTTGTAAATTTCACCCGTTGTAAATTTCACCCATTATAAATGTCGCCTGTTGCAAATCTTGCACATTGTAAATCTCACCTGTTGTAAATCTCACCCGTTGTAAATCTCGCCCGTTGCAAATCTTGCCCATTGTAAATCTCGCCCGTCGTAAATCTCACCCATTGTAAATCTCACCCGTTGTAAATCTCGCCCGTTGTAAATCTCACCTGTTGTAAACCTCGCCTGTTGTAAATCTCGCCCATTGTAAATCTCGCCCATTGTAAATCTCGCCCGTTGTAAATCACACCCGTTGTAAATCTCACCCGTTGTAAATTTCACCCGTTGTAAATGTCGCCTGTTGTAAATCTCACCCATTGTAAATCTCGCCACTGTAAATCTCACCCATTGTAAATCTCGCCGTTGTAAATCTCGCCCGTTGTAATCTCGCCCGTTGTAAATCTCGCCCGTTGTAAATCTCACCCGTTGCAAATCTCGCCTGTTGTAAATCTCACCCGTTGCAAATCTTGCCCGTTGTAAATCTCACCCGTTGTAAATCTCGCCTGTTGTAAATCTCGCCTGTTGTAAATCTCACCCATTGTAAATCTTGCCCGTGATAAAATCTCACCCGTTGTAAATCTCGCCCGTTGTAAATCTCGCCCATTATAAATCTCACCTGTTATAAATCTCGCCCGATCTACAGCACGCCAGTTGTAAATCTCACCCGTTGTAAAGCTCGCCTGTTGTAAATCTCGCCTGTTGTAAATCTCGACTGTTATAAATCTCACCCGTTGTAAATCTCACCCGTTGTAAATCTCACCCGTTGTAAATGTCACCTGTTGTAAATCTCAGCTGTTGTAAATCTCGCCTGTTGTAAATCTCGCCTGTTGTAAATCTCGCCTGTTGTAAATCTCACCTGTTGTAAATCTCACCTGTTGTAAATCTCAGCTGTTGTAAATCTCACCCGTTTTAAATCTCAGCCGTTGTAAATCTCGCCTGTTGTAAATCTCGCCTGTTATAAATCTCACCTGTTGTAAATCTCACCTGTTGTAAATCTCAGCTGTTGTAAATCTCACCCGTTGTAAATCTCACCTGTTGTAAATCTCACCCGTTGCAAATCTCACCAGATCTACAGCTTGCCAGTTGTAAATCTCACCCATTGTAAATCTCACCCGTTGTAAATCTCGCCTGTTGTAAATCTCGCCCGTTGTAAATCTCACCCATTGTAAATCTAACCCATTGTACACCTCGCCCGTTGTAAATGTCGCCTGTTGTAAATCTCGCCTGTTGTAAATCTCACCCGTTGTAAATCTCGCCTGTTGTAAATCTCATCCGTTCTAAATCTCACCTGTTGTAAATCTCGCCCGTTGTAAATCTCGCCCGTTATAAATCTCCCCTGTGATAAATCTCTCCCGATCTACAGCACGCCAGTTGTAAATCTCACCCGTTGTAAATCTCGCCTGTTGTAAATCTCGCATGTTGTAAATCTCACCCGTTGTAAATCTCACCTGTTGTAAATCTAAGCTGTTGTAAATCTCACCCGTTGTAAATCTCACCCGTTGTAAATCTCACCCGTTGTAAATTTCACCCATTGTAAATGTCGCCTGTTGTAAATCTTGCCCATTGTAAATCTCACCCGTTGTAAACCTCACCCGTTGTAAATCTCGCCCGTTGTAAATCTTGCCCATTGTAAATCTCGCCCGTCGTAAATCTCGCCCATTGTAAATCTCACCCGCTGTAAATCTCACGCGTTGTAAATCTCACCCGTTGTAAATCTCACCTGTTGTAAACCTCGCCTGTTGTAAATCTCGCCCATTGTAAATCTCGCCCATTGTAAATCTCACCCGTTGTAAATCTCACCCGTTGTAAATCTCACCCGTTGTAAATCTCACCCGTTGTAAATCTCGCCTGTTGTAAATCTCGCCTGTTGTAAATCTCACCCGTTGTAAATCTCACCCGTTGTAAATCTCACCCGTTGCAAATTTCACACATTGTCAATTTCACCCATTGTAAATCTCACCCGTTGTAAATCTCACCCATTGTAAATCTCGCCTGTTGTAAATTTTGCCTGTTGTAAATCTCACCCGTTGTAAATCTCACCCGTTGTAAATGTCACCCGTTGTAAATCTCGCCCGTTGTATATCTCGCCCATTATAAATCTCATCTGTTATAAATCTCGCCCGATCTACAGCACGCCAGTTGTAAATCTCACCCGTTGTAAATCTCGCCTGTTGTAAATCTCGCCTGTTGTAAATCTCGCCTGTTGTAAATCTCACCCGTTGTAAATCTCGCCCGTTGTAAATCTCACCCGTTGCAAATCTCGCCTGTTGTAAATCTCACCCGTTGCAAATCTTGCCCGTTGTAAATCTCACCCGTTGTAAATCTCGCCTGTTGTAAATCTCGCCTGTTGTAAATCTCACCCATTGTAAATCTTGCCCGTGATAAAATCTCACCCGTTGTAAATCTCGCCCGTTGTAAATCTCGCCCATTATAAATCTCACCTGTTATAAATCTCGCCCGATCTACAGCACGCCAGTTGTAAATCTCACCCGTTGTAAAGCTCGCCTGTTGTAAATCTCGCCTGTTGTAAATCTCGACTGTTATAAATCTCACCCGTTGTAAATCTCACCCGTTGTAAATCTCACCCGTTGTAAATCTCACCTGTTGTAAATCTCACCCGTTGTAAATGTCACCTGTTGTAAATCTCAGCTGTTGTAAATCTCGCCTGTTGTAAATCTCGCCTGTTGTAAATCTCGCCTGTTGTAAATCTCACCTGTTGTAAATCTCACCTGTTGTAAATCTCAGCTGTTGTAAATCTCACCCGTTTCAAATCTCAGCCGTTGTAAATCTCGCCTGTTGTAAATCTCGCCTGTTATAAATCTCACCTGTTGTAAATCTCACCTGTTGTAAATCTCAGCTGTTGTAAATCTCACCCGTTGTAAATCTCACCTGTTGTAAATCTCACCCGTTGCAAATCTCACCAGATCTACAGCTTGCCAGTTGTAAATCTCACCCATTGTAAATCTCACCCGTTGTAAATCTCGCCTGTTGTAAATCTCGCCCGTTGTAAATCTCACCCATTGTAAATCTCACCCATTGTACACCTCGCCCGTTGTAAATGTCGCCTGTTGTAAATCTCGCCTGTTGTAAATCTCACCCGTTGTAAATCTCGCCTGTTGTAAATCTCATCCGTTCTAAATCTCACCTGTTGTAAATCTCGCCCGTTGTAAATCTCGCCCGTTATAAATCTCCCCTGTGATAAATCTCTCCCGATCTACAGCACGCCAGTTGTAAATCTCACCCGTTGTAAATCTCGCCTGTTGTAAATCTCGCCTGTTGTAAATCTCACCCGTTGTAAATCTCACCTGTTGTAAATCTAAGCTGTTGTAAATCTCACCCGTTGTAAATCTCACCCGTTGTAAATCTCACCCATTGTAAATTTCACCCATTGTAAATGTCGCCTGTTGTAAATCTTGCCCATTGTAAATCTCACCCGTTGTAAATCTCACCCGTTGTAAATCTCGCCCGTTGTAAATCTTGCCCATTGTAAATCTCGCCCGTCGTAAATCTCGCCCATTGTATATCTCACCCGCTGTAAATCTCACGCGTTGTAAATCTCGCCCGTTGTAAATCTCACCTGTTGTAAACCTCACCTGTTGTAAATCTCACCCGTTGTAAATCTCACCTGTTGTAAACCTCACCTGTTGTAAATCTCGCCCATTGTAAATCTCGCCCATTGTAAATCTCACCCGTTGTAAATCTCACCCGTTGTAAATCTCACCCGTTGTAAATCTCACCCGTTGCAAATCTCGCCTGTTGTAAATCTCACCCGTTGTAAATCTCACCCGTTGTAAATCTCACCCGTTGTAATTCTCACCTGTTGTAAATCTCACCCGTTGCAAATTTCACACATTGTCAATTTCACCCGTTGTAAATCTCACCCGTTGTAAATCTCACCCGTTGTAAATCTCGCCTGTTGTAAATTTCGCCTGTTGTAAATCTCACCCGTTGTAAATCTCACCCGTTGTAAATGTCACCCGTTGTAAATCTCGCCCGTTGTATATCTCGCCCATTATAAATCTCATGTGTTATAAATCTCGCCCGATCTACAGCACGCCAGTTGTAAATCTCACCCGTTGTAAATCTCGCCTGTTGTAAATCTCGCCTGTTGTAAATCTCGCCTGTTGTAAATCTCACCCGTTGTAAATCTCACCTGTTGTAAATCTAAGCTGTTGTAAATCTCACCCGTTGTAAATCTCACCCGTTGTAAATCTCACCCTTTGTAAATTTCACCCATTGTAAATGTCGCCTGTTGTAAATCTTGCCCATTGTAAATCTCACCCGTTGTAAACCTCACCCGTTGTAAATCTCGCCCGTCGTAAATCTCGCCCATTGTAAATCTCACCCGCTGTAAATCTCACGCGTTGTAAATCTCGCCCGTTGTAAATCTCACCTGTTGTAAACCTCGCCTGTTGTAAATCTCGCCCATTGTAAATCTCGCCCGTTGTAAATCTCACCCGTTGTAAATCTCGCCTGTTGTAAATCTCGCCTGTTGTAAATCGCACCCATTGTAAATCTTGCCCGTGATAAAATCTCACCCGTTGTAAATCTCGCCCGTTGTAAATCTCGCCCATTATAAATCTCACCTGTTATAAATCTCGCCCGATCTACAGCACGCCAGTTGTAAATCTCACCCGTTGTAAAGCTCGCCTGTTGTAAATCTCGCCTGTTGTAAATCTCGACTGTTATAAATCTCACCCGTTCTAAATCCCACCCGTTGTAAATCTCACCCGTTGTAAATCTCACCTGTTGTAAATCTCACCCGTTGTAAATGTCACCTGTTGTAAATCTCAGCTGTTGTAAATCTCGCCTGTTGTAAATCTCGCCTGTTGTAAATCTCACCTGTTGTAAATCTCACCTGTTGTAAATCTCAGCTGTTGTAAATCTCACCCGTTGTAAATCTCAGCCGTTGTAAATCTCGACTGTTGTAAATCTCGCCTGTTGTAAATCTCACCTGTTGTAAATCTCAGCTGTTGTAAATCTCGCCTGTTGTAAATCTCGCCTGTTTTAAATCTCATCCGTTCTAAATCTCACCTGTTGTAAATGTCACCTGTTGTAAATCTCACCTGTTGTAAATCTCACCTGTTGTAAATCTCAGCCGTTGTAAATCTCGCCTGTTGTAAATCTCGCCTGTTGTAAATCTCACCTGTTGTAAATCTCAGCTGTTGTAAATCTCACCCTTTGTAAATCTCGCCTGTTGTAAATCTCGCCTGTTTTAAATCTCATCCGTTCTAAATCTCACCTGTTGTAAATCTCACCTGTTGTAAATCTCGCCTGTTGTAAATCTCATCCGTTCTAAATCTCACCTGTTGTAAATCTCACCTGTTGTAAATCTCAGCTGTTGTAAATCTCACCTGTTGTAAATCTCACCCGTTGTAAATCTCAGCTGTTGTAAATCTCACCTGTTGTAAATCTCGCCCGTTGTAAATCTCGCCCGTTATCAATCTCACCTGTTATAAATCTCGCCCGATCTACAGCACGCCAGTTGTAAATCTCACCCGTTGCAAATCGCGCCTGTTGTAAATCTCGCCTGTTGTAAATCTCACCCGTTGTAAATCTCACCCGTTGTAAATCTCACCTTTTGTAAATCTCAGCTGTTGTAAATCTCACCCGTTGTAAATCTCACCCGTTGTAAATCACACCTGTTGTAAATCTCACCCGTTGTAAATTTCACCCGTTGTAAATTTCACCCATTGTAAATCTCGCCCGTTGTAAATCTCACCTGTTGTAAACCTCGCCTGTTGTAAATCTCGCCCATTGTAAATCTCGCCCATTGTAAATCTCGCCCTTGTAAATCTCACCTGTTGTAAATGTTGCCCGTTGTATATCACACCCGTTGTAAATCTCACCCATTGTAAATTTCACCCGTTGTAAATCTCGCCCTTTGTAAATCTCACCCGTTCTAAATCTTGCCCGTTGTAAATCTCACCCGTTGTAAATGTCGCCTGTTCTAAATCTCACCCATTGTAAATCTCGCCGTTGTAAATCTCACCCATTGTAAATCTCGCCTGTTGTAAATCTCACCCATTGTAAATCTCGCCGTTGTAAATCTCGCCCGTTGTAAATCTCACCCGTTGTAAATCTCACCCGTTGTAAATCTCACCCGTTGCAAATCTCGCCTGTTGTAAATCTCAGCCGTTGTAAATCTCGCCTGTTGTAAATCTCACCCGTTGTAAATCTCGCCTGTTGTAAATCTCGCCTCTTGTAAATCTCACCCGTTGTAACTCTTGCCCGTGATAAATCTCACCCGTTGTAAATGTCACCCGTTGTAAATCTCGCCCGTTGTAAATCTCGCCCATTATAAATCGCACCTGTTATAAATCTCGCCTGTTGTAATTCTCGACTGTTATAAATCTCACCCGTTCTAAATCTCACCCGTTGCAAATCTCACCTGTTGTAAATCTCAGCTGTTGTAAATCTCACCTGTTGTAAATCTCACCTGTTGTAAATCTCAGCTGCTGTAAATCTCACCCGTTGTAAATATCACCTGTTGTGAACCTCAGGTGTTGTAAATCTCACCCGTTGTAAATCTCACCCGTTGTAAATCACACCTGTTGTAAATCTCACCTGTTGTAAATCTCACCCGTTGTAAATTTCACACGTTGTTAATTTAACACGTTGTAAATGTCGCCTGTTGCAAATCTCACCCGTTGAAAATCTCACCCGTTGTAAATCACACCTGTTGTAAATCTCACCGGTTGTAAATCTCACCCGTTGTAAATTTCACACATTGTCAATTTCACCCGTTGTAAATGTCGCCTGTTGTAAATCTCACCCGTTGTAAATCTCACCCGTTGTAAATTTCACCCATTGTAAATGTCGCCTGTTGCAATCTTGCCCATTGTAAATCTCACCCGTTGTAAATCTCACCCGTTGTAAATCTCGCCCGTTGTAAATCTTGCCCATTGTAAATCTCACCCGTCGTAAATCTCACCCATTGTAAATCTCACCCGTTGTAACTCTCGCCCGTTGTAAATCTCACCTCTTGTAAACCTCGCCTGTTGTAAATCTCACCCGTTGTAAATCTCACCTGTTGTAAATCTCACCTGTTGTAAATCTCAGCTGTTGTAAATCTCACCCGTTTTAAATCTCACCCGTTGTAAATCTCGCCTGTTGTAAATCTCATCCGTTCTAAATCTCACCTGTTGTAAATCTCGCCCGTTGTAAATCTCGCCCGTTATAAATCTCCCCTGTGATAAATCTCTCCCGATCTACAGCACGCCAGTTGTAAATCTCACCCGTTGTAAATCTCGCCTGTTGTAAATCTCGCCTGTTGTAAATCTCACCCGTTGTAAATCTCACCTGTTGTAAATCTAAGCTGTTGTAAATCTCACCCGTTGTAAATCTCACCCGTTGTAAATCTCACCCATTGTAAATTTCACCCATTGTAAATGTCGCCTGTTGTAAATCTTGCCCATTGTAAATCTCACCCGTTGTAAACCTCACCCGTTGTAAATCTCGCCCGTTGTAAATCTTGCCCATTGTAAATCTCGCCCGTCGTAAATCTCGCCCATTGTAAATCTCACCCGCTGTAAATCTCACGCGTTGTAAATCTCACCCGTTGTAAATCTCACCTGTTGTAAACCTCGCCTGTTGTAAATCTCGCCCATTGTAAATCTCGCCCATTGTAAATCTCACCCGTTGTAAATCTCACCCGTTGTAAATCTCACCCGTTGTAAATCTCGCCTGTTGTAAATCTCACCCGTTGTAAACCTCACCTGTTGTAAATCTCGCCCATTGTAAATCTCGCCCATTGTAAATCTCACCCGTTGTAAATCTCACCCGTTGTAAATCTCACCCGTTGTAAATCTCACCCGTTGCAAATCTCGCCTGTTGTAAATCTCACCCGTTGTAAATCTCACCCGTTGTAAATCTCACCCGTTGTAAATCTCACCTGTTGTAAATCTCACCCGTTGCAAATTTCACACATTGTCAATTTCACCCGTTGTAAATCTCACCCGTTGTAAATCTCACCCGTTGTAAATCTCGCCTGTTGTAAATTTCGCCTGTTGTAAATCTCACCCGTTGTAAATCTCACCCGTTGTAAATGTCACCCGTTGTAAATCTCGCCCGTTGTATATCTCGCCCATTATAAATCTCATCTGTTATAAATCTCGCCCGATCTACAGCACGCCAGTTGTAAATCTCACCCGTTGTAAATCTCGCCTGTTGTAAATCTCGCCTGTTGTAAATCTCGCCTGTTGTAAATCTCACCCGTTGTAAATCTCACCTGTTGTAAATCTAAGCTGTTGTAAATCTCACCCGTTGTAAATCTCACCCGTTGTAAATCTCACCCGTTGTAAACCTCACCCGTTGTAAATCTCGCCCGTCGTAAATCTCGCCCATTGTAAATCTCACCCGCTGTAAATCTCACGCGTTGTAAATCTCGCCCGTTGTAAATCTCACCTGTTGTAAACCTCGCCTGTTGTAAATCTCGCCCATTGTAAATCTCGCCCGTTGTAAATCTCACCCGTTGTAAATCTCGCCTGTTGTAAATCTCGCCTGTTGTAAATCGCACCCATTGTAAATCTAGCCCGTGATAAAATCTCACCCGTTGTAAATCTCGCCCGTTGTAAATCTCGCCCATTATAAATCTCACCTGTTATAAATCTCGCCCGATCTACAGCACGCCAGTTGTAAATCTCACCCGTTGTAAAGCTCGCCTGTTGTAAATCTCGCCTGTTGTAAATCTCGACTGTTATAAATCTCACCCGTTCTAAATCCCACCCGTTGTAAATCTCACCCGTTGTAAATCTCACCTGTTGTAAATCTCACCCGTTGTAAATGTCACCTGTTGTAAATCTCAGCTGTTGTAAATCTCGCCTGTTGTAAATCTCGCCTGTTGTAAATCTCACCTGTTGTAAATCTCACCTGTTGTAAATCTCAGCTGTTGTAAATCTCACCCGTTGTAAATCTCAGCCGTTGTAAATCTCGACTGTTGTAAATCTCGCCTGTTGTCAATCTCACCTGTTGTAAATCTCAGCTGTTGTAAATCTCGCCTGTTGTAAATCACGCCTGTTTTAAATCTCATCCGTTCTAAATCTCACCTGTTGTAAATGTCACCTGTTGTAAATCTCACCTGTTGTAAATCTCACCTGTTGTAAATCTCAGCCGTTGTAAATCTCGCCTGTTGTAAATCTCGCCTGTTGTAAATCTCACCTGTTGTAAATCTCAGCTGTTGTAAATCTCACCCTTTGTAAATCTCGCCTGTTGTAAATCTCGCCTGTTTTAAATCTCATCCGTTCTAAATCTCACCTGTTGTAAATCTCACCTGTTGTAAATCTCGCCTGTTGTAAATCTCATCCGTTCTAAATCTCACCTGTTGTAAATCTCACCTGTTGTAAATCTCAGCTGTTGTAAACTCACCTGTTGTAAATCTCACCCGTTGTAAATCTCAGCTGTTGTAAATCTCACCTGTTGTAAATCTCGCCCGTTGTAAATCTCGCCCGTTATCAATCTCACCTGTTATAAATCTCGCCCGATCTACAGCACGCCAGTTGTAAATCTCACCCGTTGTAAATCGCGCCTGTTGTAAATCTCGCCTGTTGTAAATCTCACCCGTTGTAAATCTCACCCGTTGTAAATCTCACCTTTTGTAAATCTCAGCTGTTGTAAATCTCACCCGTTGTAAATCTCACCCGTTGTAAATCACACCTGTTGTAAATCTCACCCGTTGTAAATTTCACCCGTTGTAAATTTCACCCATTGTAAATCTCGCCCGTTGTAAATCTCACCTGTTGTAAACCTCGCCTGTTGTAAATCTCGCCCATTGTAAATCTCGCCCATTGTAAATCTCGCCCTTGTAAATCTCACCTGTTGTAAATGTTGCCCGTTGTATATCACACCCGTTGTAAATCTCACCCATTGTAAATTTCACCCATTGTAAATCTCGCCCTTTGTAAAGCTCACCCGTTCTAAATTTTGCCCGTTGTAAATCTCACCCGTTGTAAATGTCGCCTGTTCTAAATCTCACCCATTGTAAATCTCGCCGTTGTAAATCTCACCCATTGTAAATCTCGCCTGTTGTAAATCTCACCCATTGTAAATCTCGCCGTTGTAAATCTCGCCCGTTGTAAATCTCACCCGTTGTAAATCTCACCCGTTGTAAATCTCACCCGTTGCAAATCTCGCCTGTTGTAAATCTCACCCGTTGCACATCTCGCCCGTTGTAAATCTCGCCCGTTGTAAATCTCGCCCGTTGTAAATCTCAGCCGTTGTAAATCTCGCCTGTTGTAAATCTCACCCGTTGTAAATCTCGCCTGTTGTAAATCTCGCCTGTTGTAAATCTCACCCGTTGTAACTCTTGCCCGTGATAAATCTCACCCGTTGTAAATGTCACCCGTTGTAAATCTCGCCCGTTGTAAATCTCGCCCATTATAAATCGCACCTGTTATAAATCTCGCCTGTTGTAATTCTCGACTGTTATAAATCTCACCCGTTCTAAATCTCACCCGTTGCAAATCTCACCTGTTGTAAATCTCAGCTGTTGTAAATCTCACCTGTTGTAAATCTCACCTGTTGTAAATCTCAGCTGCTGTAAATCTCACCCGTTGTAAATATCACCTGTTGTGAACCTCAGGTGTTGTAAATCTCACCCGTTGTAAATCTCACCCGTTGTAAATCACACCTGTTGTAAATCTCACCTGTTGTAAATCTCACCCATTGTAAATTTCACACGTTGTTAATTTAACACGTTGTAAATGTCGCCTGTTGCAAATCTCACCCGTTGAAAATCTCACCCGTTGTAAATCACACCTGTTGTAAATCTCACCGGTTGTAAATCTCACCCGTTGTAAATTTCACACATTGTCAATTTCACCCGTTGTAAATGTCGCCTGTTGTAAATCTCACCCGTTGTAAATCTCACCCGTTGTAAATTTCACCCATTGTAAATGTCGCCTGTTGCAATCTTGCCCATTGTAAATCTCACCCGTTGTAAATCTCACCCGTTGTAAATCTCGCCCGTTGTAAATCTTGCCCATTGTAAATCTCGCCCGTCGTAAATCTCACCCATTGTAAATCTCACCCGTTGTAACTCTCGCCCGTTGTAAATCTCACCTCTTGTAAACCTCGCCTGTTGTAAATCTCACCTGTTGTAAATCTCACCTGTTGTAAATCTCAGCTGTTGTAAATCTCACCCGTTTTAAATCTCAGCCGTTGTAAGTCTCGCCTGTTGTAAATCTCGCCTGTTGTAAATCTCACCTGTTGTAAATCTCACCTGTTGTAAATCTCAGCTGTTGTAAATCTCTCCCGTTGTAAATCTCACCTGTTGTAAATCTCACCCGTTGCAAATCTCACCAGATCTACAGCTTGCCAGTTGTAAATCTCACCCATTGTAAATCTCACCCGTTGTAAATCTCGCCTGTTGTAAATCTCGCCCGTTGTAAATCTCACCCATTGTAAATCTAACCCATTGTACATCTCGCCCGTTGTAAATGTCGCCTGTTGTAAATCTCGCCTGTTGTAAATCTCACCCGTTGTAAATCTCGCCTGTTGTAAATCTCATCCGTTCTAAATCTCACCTGTTGTAAATCTCGCCCGTTGTAAATCTCGCCCGTTATAAATCTCACCTGTTATAAATCTCGCCCGATCTACAGCACGCCAGTTGTAAATCTCACCCGTTGTACATCTCGCCTGTTGTAAATCTCGCCTGTTGTAAATCTCACCCGTTGTAAATCTCACCTGTTGTAAATCTAAGCTGTTGTAAATCAAACCCGTTGTAAATCTCACCCGTTGTAAATCTCACCCGTTGTAAATTTCACCCATTGTAAATGTCGCCTGTTGTAAATCTTGCCCATTGTAAATCTCACCCGTTGTAAACCTCTCCCGTTGTAAATCCCGCCCGTTGTAAATCTTGCCCATTGTAAATCTCGCCCGTCGTAAATCTCACGCATTGTAAATCTCACCCGCTGTAAATCTCACGCGTTGTAAATCTCACCCGTTGTAAATCTCACCTGTTGTAAACCTCGCCTGTTGTAAATCTCGCCCATTGTAAATCTCGCCCATCGTAAATCTCACCCGTTGTAAATCTCACCCATTGTAAATCTCACCCGTTGTAAATCTCACCCGTTGTAAATCTCGCCTGTTGTAAATCTCACCCGTTGTAAATCTCACCCGTTGTAAATCTCACCCGTTGTAAATCTCACCTGTTGTAAATCTCACCCGTTGTAAATTTCACACATTGTCAATTTCACCCGTTGTAAATCTCACCCGTTGTAAATCTCACCCGTTGTAAATCTCGCCTGTTGTAAATCTCGCCTGTTGTAAATCTCACCCGTTGTAAATCTCACCTGTTGTAAATCTCACCTTTTGTATATCTCAGCTGTTGTAAATCTCACCCATTGTAAATCTCACCCGTTGTAAATCACACCTGTTGTAAATCTCCCCCGTTGTAAATTTCACCCGTTGTAAATTTCACCCATTGTAAATGTCGCCTGTTGCAAATCTTGCCCATTGGAAATCTCACCCGTTGTAAATCTCACCCGTTGTAAATCTCGCCCGTTGTAAATCTTGCCCATTGTAAATCTCGCCCGTCGTAAATCTCACCCATTGTAAATCTCACCCATTGTAAATCTCGCCCGTTGTAAACCTCGCCTGTTGTAAATCTCGCCCATTGTAAATCTCGCCTGTTGTAAACCTCGCCCGTTGTAAATCACACCCGTTGTAAATCTCACCCGTTGTAAATCTCACCCGTTGTAAATGTCGCCTTTTGTAAATCTCACCCATTGTAAATCTCGCCACTGTAAATCTCACCCATTGTAAATCTCGCCTGTTGTAAATCTCGTCTGTTGTAAATCTCACCCGTTGTAAATCTCACCTGTTGTAAATCTAAGCTGTTGTAAATCTCACCCGTTGTAAATCTCACCCGTTGTAAATCTCACCCGTTGTAAATTTCACCCATTGTAAATGTCACCTGTTATAAATCTTGCCCATTGTAAATCTCACCCGTTGTAAACCTCTCCCGTTGTAAATCCCGCCCGTTGTAAATCTTGCCCATTGTAAATCTCGCCCGTCGTAAATCTCACGCATTGTAAATCTCACCCGTTGTAAATCTTGCCTATTGTAAATCTCACCCGCTGTAAATCTCACGCGTTGTAAATCTCACCCGTTGTAAATCTCACCTGTTGTAAATCTCACCCGTTGTAAATCTCGCCTGTTGTAAATCTCACCCGTTGTAAATCTCGCCCATTGTAAATCTCACCCGTTGTAAATCTCACCCGTTGTAAATCTCACCCGTTGTAAATCTCACCCGTTGTAAATCTCGCCTGTTGTAAATCTCGCCTGTTGTAAATCTCACCCGTTGTAAATCTCACCCGTTGTAAATCTCACCCGTTGTAAATCTCACCTGTTGTAAATCTCGCCTGTTGTAAATCTCACCCGTTGTAAATCTCACCCGTTGTAAATCTCACCTGTTGTAAATCTCACCCGTTGTAAATTTCACACATTGTCAATCTCACCCGTTGTAAATCTCGCCCATTGTAAATCTCACCCGTTGTAAATCTCACCCATTGTAAATCTCGCCTGTTGTAAATCTCGCCTGTTGTAAATCTCACCCGTTGTAAATCTCACCCGTTGTAAATCTCACCCATTGTAAATCTCGCCTGTTGTAAATCTCGCCTGTTGTAAATCTCACCCGTTGTAAATCTCACCCGTTGTAAATCTCACCCGTTGTAAATCTCACCTGTTGTAAATCTCACCCGTTGTAAATTTCACACATTGTCAATTTCACCCGTTGTAAATCTCACCCGTTGTAAATCTCACCCGTTGTAAATCTCGCCTGTTGTAAATCTCGCCTGTTGTAAATCTCACCCGTTGTAAATCTCACCCGTTGTAAATCACACCTGTTGTAAATCTCCCCCATTGTAAATTTCACCCGTTGTAAATTTCACCCATTGTAAATGTCGCCTGTTGCAAATCTTGCCCATTGTAAATCTCACCCGTTGTAAATCTCACCCGTTGTAAATCACACCCATTGTAAATCTCGCCCGTTGTAAACCTCGCCTGTTGTAAATCTCGCCCATTGTAAATCTCGCCCATTGTAAACCTCGCCCGTTGTAAATCACACCCGTTGTAAATCTCACCCGTTGTAAATTTCACCCGTTGTAAATGTCGCCTGTTGTAAATCTCACCCATTGTAAATCTCGCCACTGTAAATCTCACCCATTGTAAATCTCGCCGTTGTAAATCTCGCCCGTTGTAAATCTCGCCCGTTGTAAATCTCGCCCGTTGTAAATCTCACCCGTTGTAAATCTCGCCTGTTGTAAATCTCGCCTGTTGTAAATCTCACCCATTGTAAATCTCACCCATTGTAAATCTTGCCCGTGATAAAATCTCACCCATTGTAAATCTCGCCCATTGTAAATCTCGCCTGTTGTATATCTCGCCTGTTGTAAATCTCGACTGTTATAAATCTCACCCGTTCTAAATCTCACCCGTTGTAAATCTCACCCGTTGTAAATCTCACCTGTTGTAAATCTCACCCGTTGTAAATGTCACCTGTTGTAAATCTCAGCCGTTGTAAATCTCGCCTGTTGTAAATCTCGCCTGTTGTAAATCTCACCTGTTGTAAATCTCAGCTGTTGTAAATCTCACCCGTTGTAAATCTCAGCCGTTGTAAATCTCGCCTGTTGTAAATCTCGCCTGTTGTAAATCTCGCCTGTTGTAAATCTCAGCTGTTGTAAATCTCGCCTGTTGTAAATCTCGCCTGTTGTAAATCTCGCCTGTTTTAAATCTCATCCGTTCTAAATCTCACCTGTTGTAAATGTCACCTGTTGTAAATCTCACCTGTTGTAAATCTCACCTGTTGTAAATCTCAGCCGTTGTAAATCTCGCCTGTTGTAAATCTCGCCTGTTGTAAATCTCGCCTGTTGTAAATCTCAGCTGTTGTAAATCTCGCCTGTTGTAAATCTCGCCTGTTGTAAATCTCGCCTGTTTTAAATCTCATCCGTTCTAAATCTCAGCTGTTGTAAATGTCACCTGTTGTAAATCTCACCTGTTGTAAATCTCACCTGTTGTAAATCTCAGCCGTTGTAAATCTCGCCTGTTGTAAATCTCGCCTGTTGTAAATCTCACCTGTTGTAAATCTCAGCTGTTGTAAATCTCACCCTTTGTAAATCTCGCCTGTTGTAAATCTCGCCTGTTTTAAATCTCATCCGTTCTAAATCTCACCTATTGTAAATCTCACCTGTTGTAAATCTCGCCTGTTGTAAATCTCATCCGTTCTAAATCTCACCTGTTGTAAATCTCACCTGTTGTAAATCTCAGCTGTTGTAAATCTCACCTGTTGTAAATCACGCCCGTTGTAAATCTCGCCCGTTATCAATCTCACCTGTTATAAATCTCGCCCGATCTACAGCACGCCAGTTGTAAATCTCACCCGTTGTAAATCGCGCCTGTTGTAAATCTCGCCTGTTGTAAATCTCACCCGTTGTAAATCTCACCCGTTGTAAATCTCACCTTTTGTAAATCTCAGCTGTTGTAAATCTCACCCGTTGTAAATCTCACCCGTTGTAAATCACACCTGTTGTAAATCTCGCCCGTTGTAAATTTCGCCCGTTGTAAATTTCACCCATTGTAAATGTCGCCTGTTGTAAATCTTGCCCATTGTAAATCTCACCCATTGTAAATCTCACCTGTTGTAAACCTCGCCTGTTGTAAATCTCGCCCATTGTAAATCTCGCCCATTGTAAATCTCGCCCTTGTAAATCTCACCTGTTGTAAATGTTGCCCGTTGTATATCACACCCGTTGTAAATTTCACCCATTGTAAATTTCACCCGTTGTAAATCTCGCCCTTTGTAAATCTCACCCGTTCTAAATCTTGCCCGTTGTAAATCTCACCCGTTGTAAATGTCGCCTGTTGTAAATCTCACCCATTGTAAATCTCGCCGTTGTAAATCTCACCCATTGTAAATCTCGCCTGTTGTAATTCTCACCCATTGTAAATCTCGCCGTTGTAAATCTCGCCCGTTGTAAATCTCACCCGTTGTAAATCTCGCCCGTTGTAAATCTCACCCGTTGCAAATCTCGCCTGTTGTAAATCTCACCCGTTGCACATCTCGCCCGTTGTAAATCTCGCCCGTTGTAAATCTCGCCCGTTGTAAATCTCAGCCGTTGTAAATCGCGCCTCTTGTAAATCTCACCCATTGTAAATCTCGCCTGTTGTAAATCTCGCCTGTTGTAAATCTCACCCGTTGTAAATCTTGCCCGTGAAAAATCTCACCCGTTGTAAGTGTCACCCGTTGTAAATCTCGCCCGTTGTAAATCTCGCCCATTATAAATCGCACCTGTTATAAATCTCACCCGATCTACAGCACACCAGTTGTAAACCTCACCCGTTGTAAATCTCACCTGTTGTAAATCTCGCCTGTTGTAAATCTCGCCTGTTGTAATTCTCGACTGTTATAAATCTCACCCGTTCTAAATCTCACCCGTTGCAAATCTCACCTGTTGTAAATCTCAGCTGTTGTAAATCTCAGCTGTTGTAAATCTCACCTGTTGTAAATCTCAGCTGTTGTAAATCTCACCCGTTGTAAATATCACCTGTTGTAAATCTCAGGTGTTGTAAATCTCACCCGTTGTAAATCTCACCCGTTGTAAATCACACCTGTTGTAAATCTCACCTGTTGTAAATCTCACCCGTTGTAAATTTCACACGTTGTAAATTTCACACGTTGTAAATGTCGCCTGTTGTAAATCTCACCCGTTGAAAATCTCACCCGTTGTAAATCACACCTGTTGTAAATCTCACCGGTTGTAAATCTCACCCGTTGTAAATTTCACACATTGTCAATTTCACCCGTTGTAAATGTCGCCTGTTGTAAATCTCACCCGTTGTAAATCTCACCCGTTGTAAATTTCACCCATTGTAAATGTCGCCTTTTGCAATCTTGCCCATTGTAAATCTCACCCGTTGTAAATCTCACCCGTTGTAAATCTCGCCCGTTGTAAATCTTGCCCATTGTAAATCTCGCCCGTCGTAAATCTCACCCATTGTAAATCTCACCCGTTGTAACTCTCGCCCGTTGTAAATCACACCTCTTGTAAACCTCGCCTGTTGTAAATATCACCCGTTGTAAATCTCACCTCTTGTAAACCTCGCCTGTTGTAAATCTCGCCCATTGTAAATCTCGCCCATTGTAAATCTCGCCCGTTGTAAATCTCACCTGCTGTAAATGTCGCCCGTTGTAAATCACACCCGTTGTAAATCGCACCCGTTGTAAATTTCACCCGTTGTAAATCTCGCCCGTTGTAAATCTCACCCGTTGTAAATCTCGCCTGTTGTAAATCTCGCCTGTTGTAAATCTCACCCTTTGTAAATCTTGCCCGTGATAAATCTCACCCGTTGTAAATGTCACCCGTTGTAAATCTCGCCTGTTGTAAATCTCGCCCATTATAAATCTCACCTGTTATAAATCTCGCCCGATTTACAGCACGCCAGTTGTAAATCTCACCCGTTGTAAAGCTCGCCTGTCGTAAATCTCGCCCGTTGTAAAGCTCGCCTGTTGTAAATCTCGCCTGTTGTAAATCTCACCTGTTGTAAATCTCGCCTGTTGTAAATCTCGACTGTTATAAATCTCACCCGTTCTAAATCTCACCCGTTGTAAATCTCACCCGTTGTAAATCTCACCTGTTGTAAATCTCACCCATTGTAAATGTCACCTGTTGTAAATCTCAGCCGTTGTAAATCTCGCCTGTTGTAAATCTCGCCTGTTGTAAATCTCACCTGTTGTAAATCTCACCTGTTGTAAATCTCAGCTGTTGTAAATCTCACCCGTTGTAAATCTCAGCCGTTGTAAATCTCGCCTGTTGTAAATCTCGCCTGTTGTAAATCTCGCCTGTTGTAAATCTCACCTGTTGTAAATCTCAGCTGTTGTAAATCTCACCCTTTGTAAATCTCGCCTGTTGTAAATCTCGCCTGTTTTAAATCTCATCCGTTCTAAATCTCACCTATTGTAAATCTGACCTGTTGTAAATATCGCCTGTTGTAAATCTCATCCGTTCTAAATCTCACCTGTTGTAAATCTCACCTGTTGTAAATCTCAGCTGTTGTAAATCTCCCCTGTTGTAAATCACGCCCGTTGTAAATCTCGCCCGTTATCAATCTCACCTGTTATAAATCTCGCCCGATCTACAGCACGCCAGTTGGAAATCTCACCCGTTGTAAATCGCGCCTGTTGTAAATCTCGCCTGTTGTAAATCTCACCCGTTGTAAATCTCACCCGTTGTAAATCTCACCTTTTGTAAATCTCAGCTGTTGTCAATCTCACCCGTTGTAAATCTCACCCGTTGTAAATCACACCTGTTGTAAATCTCACCCGTTGTAAATTTCACCCGTTGTAAATTTCACCCATTGTAAATGTCGCCTGTTGTAAATCTTGCCCATTGTAAATCTCACCCGTTGTAAAACTCACCCGTTGTATATCTCGCCCGTTGTAAATCTCACCTGTTGTAAACCTCGCCTGTTGTAAATCTCGCCCATTGTAAATCTCGCCCATTGTAAATCTCGCCCTTGTAAATCTCACCTGTTGTAAATGTTGCCCGTTGTATATCACACCCGTTGTAAATCTCACCCATTGTAAATTTCACCCGTTGTAAATCTCGCCCTTTGTAAATCTCACCCGTTCTAAATCTTGCCCGTTGTAAATCTCACCCGTTGTAAATGTCGCCTGTTGTAAATCTCACCCGTTGTAAATCTCGCCCATTGTAAATCTCGCCCGTTGTAAATCTCAGCCGTTGTAAATCTCGCCTCTTGTAAATCTCACCCGTTGTAAATCTCGCCTGTTGTAAATCTCGCCTGTTGTAAATCTCACCCGTTGTAAATCTTGCCCGTGAAAAATCTCACCCGTTGTAAGTGTCACCCGTTGTAAATCTCGCCCGTTGTAAATCTCGCCCATTATAAATCGCACCTGTTATAAATCTCGCCCGATCTACAGCACACCAGTTGTAAACCTCACCCGTTGTAAATCTCGCCTGTTGTAAATCTCGCCTGTTGTAAATCTCGCCCGTTCTAAATCTCACCCGTTGCAAATCTCACCTGTTGTAAATCTCAGCTGTTGTAAATCTCAGCTGTTGTAAATCTCACCCGTTGTAAATATCACCTGTTGTAAATCTCAGGTGTTGTAAATCTCACCCGTTGTAAATCTCACCCGTTGTAAATCACACCTGTTGTAAATCTCACCTGTTGTAAATCTCACCCGTTGTAAATTTCACACGTTGTAAATTTCACACGTTGTAAATGTCGCCTGTTGTAAATCTCACCCGTTGAAAATCTCACCCGTTGTAAATCACACCTGTTGTAAATCTCACCGGTTGTAAATCTCACCCGTTGTAAATTTCAGACATTGTCAATTTCACCCGTTGTAAATGTCGCCTGTTGTAAATCTCACCCGTTGTAAATCTCACCCGTTGTAAATTTCACCCATTGTAAATGTCGCCTTTTGCAATCTTGCCCATTGTAAATCTCACCCGTTGTAAATCTCACCCGTTGTAAATCTCGCCCGTTGTAAATCTTGCCCATTGTAAATCTCGCCCGTCGTAAATCTCACCCATTGTAAATCTCACCCGTTGTAACTCTCGCCCGTTGTAAATCTCACCTCTTGTAAACCTCGCCTGTTGTAAATCTCACCCGTTGTAAATCTCACCTCTTGTAAACCTCGCCTGTTGTAAATCTCGCCCATTGTAAATCTCGCCCGTTGTAAATCTCACCTGCTGTAAATGTCGCCCGTTGTAAATCACACCCGTTGTAAATCGCACCCGTTGTAAATTTCACCCGTTGTAAATCTCGCCCGTTGTAAATCTCACCCGTTGTAAATCTCGCCTGTTGTAAATCTCGCCTGTTGTAAATCTCACCCTTTGTAAATCTTGCCCGCGATAAATCTCACCCGTTGTACATGTCACCCGTTGTAAATCTCGCCCGTTGTAAATCTCGCCCATTATAAATCTCACCTGTTATAAATCTCGCCCGATTTACAGCACGCCAGTTGTAAATCTCACCCGTTGTAAAGCTCGCCTGTTGTAAATCTCGCCCGTTGTAAAGCTCGCCTGTTGTAAATCTCGCCTGTTGTAAATCTCGCCTGTTGTAAATCTCGACTGTTATAAATCTCACCCATTCTAAATCTCACCCGTTGTAAATCTCACCCGTTGTAAATCTCACCTGTTGTAAATCTCACCCGTTGTAAATGTCACCTGTTGTAAATCTCAGCCGTTGTAAATCTCGCCTGTTGTAAATCTCGCCTGTTGTAAATCTCACCTGTTGTAAATCTCACCTGTTGTAAATCTCAGCTGTTGTAAATCTCACCCGTTGTAAATCTCAGCCGTTGTAAATCTCGCCTGTTGTAAATCTCGCCTGTTGTAAATCTCACCTGTTGTAAATCTCAGCTGTTGTAAATCTGGCCTGTTGTAAATCTCGCCTGTTTTAAATCTCATCCGTTCTAAATCTCACCTGTTGTAAATGTCACCTGTTGTAAATCTCGCCTGTTGTAAATCTCACCCGTTGTAAATCTTGCCCGTGAAAAATCTCACCCGTTGTAAGTGTCACCCGTTGTAAATCTCGCCCGTTGTAAATCTCGCCCATTATAAATCGCACCTGTTATAAATCTCGCCCGATCTACAGCACACCAGTTGTAAACCTCACCCGTTGTAAATCTCGCCTGTTGTAAATCTCGCCTGTTGTAAATCTCGCCCGTTCTAAATCTCACCCGTTGCAAATCTCACCTGTTGTAAATCTCAGCTGTTGTAAATCTCAGCTGTTGTAAATCTCACCCGTTGTAAATATCACCTGTTGTAAATCTCAGGTGTTGTAAATCTCACCCGTTGTAAATCTCACCCGTTGTAAATCACACCTGTTGTAAATCTCACCTGTTGTAAATCTCACCCGTTGTAAATTTCACACGTTGTAAATTTCACACGTTGTAAATGTCGCCTGTTGTAAATCTCACCCGTTGAAAATCTCACCCGTTGTAAATCACACCTGTTGTAAATCTCACCGGTTGTAAATCTCACCCGTTGTAAATTTCAGACATTGTCAATTTCACCCGTTGTAAATGTCGCCTGTTGTAAATCTCACCCGTTGTAAATCTCACCCGTTGTAAATTTCACCCATTGTAAATGTCGCCTTTTGCAATCTTGCCCATTGTAAATCTCACCCGTTGTAAATCTCACCCGTTGTAAATCTCGCCCGTTGTAAATCTTGCCCATTGTAAATCTCGCCCGTCGTAAATCTCACCCATTGTAAATCTCACCCGTTGTAACTCTCGCCCGTTGTAAATCTCACCTCTTGTAAACCTCGCCTGTTGTAAATCTCACCCGTTGTAAATCTCACCTCTTGTAAACCTCGCCTGTTGTAAATCTCGCCCATTGTAAATCTCGCCCGTTGTAAATCTCACCTGCTGTAAATGTCGCCCGTTGTAAATCACACCCGTTGTAAATCGCACCCGTTGTAAATTTCACCCGTTGTAAATCTCGCCCGTTGTAAATCTCACCCGTTGTAAATCTCGCCTGTTGTAAATCTCGCCTGTTGTAAATCTCACCCTTTGTAAATCTTGCCCGCGATAAATCTCACCCGTTGTACATGTCACCCGTTGTAAATCTCGCCCGTTGTAAATCTCGCCCATTATAAATCTCACCTGTTATAAATCTCGCCCGATTTACAGCACGCCAGTTGTAAATCTCACCCGTTGTAAAGCTCGCCTGTTGTAAATCTCGCCCGTTGTAAAGCTCGCCTGTTGTAAATCTCGCCTGTTGTAAATCTCGCCTGTTGTAAATCTCGACTGTTATAAATCTCACCCATTCTAAATCTCACCCGTTGTAAATCTCACCCGTTGTAAATCTCACCTGTTGTAAATCTCACCCGTTGTAAATGTCACCTGTTGTAAATCTCAGCCGTTGTAAATCTCGCCTGTTGTAAATCTCGCCTGTTGTAAATCTCACCTGTTGTAAATCTCACCTGTTGTAAATCTCAGCTGTTGTAAATCTCACCCGTTGTAAATCTCAGCCGTTGTAAATCTCGCCTGTTGTAAATCTCGCCTGTTGTAAATCTCACCTGTTGTAAATCTCAGCTGTTGTAAATCTGGCCTGTTGTAAATCTCGCCTGTTTTAAATCTCATCCGTTCTAAATCTCACCTGTTGTAAATGTCACCTGTTGTAAATCTCACCTGTTGTAAATCTCACCTGTTGTAAATCTCAACCGTTGTAAATCTCGCCTGTTGTAAATCTCGCCTGTTGTAAATCTCACCTGTTGTAAATCTCAGCTGTTGTAAATCTCACCCTTTGTAAATCTCGCCTGTTGTAAATCTCGCCTGTTTTAAATCTCATCCGTTCTAAATCTCACCTATTGTAAATCTCACCTGTTGTAAATCTCGCCTGTTGTAAATCTCATCCGTTCTAAATCTCACCTGTTGTAAATCTCACCTGTTGTAAATCTCAGCTGTTGTAAATCTCCCCTGTTGTAATCACGCCCGTTGTAAATCTCGCCCGTTATCAATCTCACCTGTTATAAATCTCGCCCGATCTACAGCACGCCAGTTGGAAATCTCACCCGTTGTAAATCGCGCCTGTTGTAAATCTCACCTGTTGTAAATCTCACCCGTTGTAAATCTCACCCGTTGTAAATCTCACCTTTTGTAAATCTCAGCTGTTGTCAATCTCACCCGTTGTAAATTTCACCCGTTGTAAATCACACCTGTTGTAAATCTCACCCGTTGTAAATTTCACCCGTTGTAAATTTCACCCATTGTAAATGTCGCCTGTTGTAAATCTTGCCCATTGTAAATCTCACCCGTTGTAAATCTCACCCGTTGTATATCTCGCCCGTTGTAAATCTCACCTGTTGTAAACCTCGCCTGTTGTAAATCTCGCCCATTGTAAATCTCGCCCATTGTAAATCTCGCCCTTGTAAATCTCACCTGTTGTAAATGTTGCCCGTTGTATATCACATCCGTTGTAAATCTCACCCATTGTAAATTTCACCCGTTGTAAATCTCGCCCTTTGTAAATCTCACCCGTTCTAAATCTTGCCCGTTGTAAATCTCACCCGTTGTAAATGTCGCCTGTTGTAAATCTCACCCATTGTAAATCTCGCCGTTGTAAATCTCACCCATTGTAAATCTCGCCTGTTGTAAATCTCACCCATTGTAAATCTCGCCGTTGTAAATCTCGCCCGTTGTAAATCTCACCCGTTGTAAATCTCACCCGTTGTAAATCTCACCCGTTGCAAATCTCGCCTGTTGTAAATCTCACCCGTTGCACATCTCGCCCGTTGTAAATCTCGCCCGTTGTAAATCTCGCCCGTTGTAAATCTCAGCCGTTGTAAATCTCGCCTCTTGTAAATCTCACCCGTTGTAAATCTCGCCTGTTGTAAATCTCGCCTGTTGTAAATCTCACCCGTTGTAAATCTTGCCCGTGATAAATCTCACCCGTTGTAAATGTCACCCGTTGTAAAGCTCACCCGTTGTAAAGCTCGCCTGTTGTAAATCTCGCCTGTTGTAAATCTCGCCTGTTGTAAATCTCGACTGTTATAAATCTGGCCTGTTGTAAATCTCACCTTTTGTAAATCTCAGCTGTTGTAAATCTCACCCGTTGTAAATCTCACCTGTTGTAAATCTCGCCTGTTTTAAATCTCGCCTGTTGTAAATCTCGCCCGTTATAAATCTCACCTGTTATAAATCTCGCCCGATCTACAGCACGCCAGTTGTAAATCTCACCCGTTGTAAATCTCGCCTGTTGTAAATCTCACCCGTTGTAAATCTCACCCGTTGTAAATGTCGCCTGTTGTAAATCTTGCCCATTGTAAATCTCACCCGTTGTAAACCTCGCCCATTGTAAATCTTGCCCATTGTAAATCTCGCCCGTCGTAAATCTCACCCGTTGTAAATCTCGCCCGTCGTAAATCTCACCCATTGTAAATCTCACCCGTTGTAAATCTCACCCATTGTAAATCTCACCCGTTGTAAATCTCGCCCATTGTAAATCTCGCCCATCGTAAATCTCGCCCGTCATAAATCTCACCCATTGTAAATTTCACCCGTCGTAAATCTCACCCGTTGTAAATCTCACCCGTTGTAAATCTCACCCATTGTAAATCTCACCCGTTGTAAATCTCGCCCGTTGTAAATCTCACCCGTTGTCAATCTTGCCCATTGTAAATCTCGCCCGTCGTAAATCTCACCCATTGTAAATCTCACCCGTTGTAAATCTCGCCCATTGTAAATCTCGCCCATTGTAAATCTCGCCCGTCGTAAATCTCACCCATTGTAAATTTCACCCTTTGTAAATCTCACCCATTGTAAATCTCACCCGTTGTAAATCTCGCCCGTTGTAAATCTCACCCGTTGCAAATCTCGCCTGTTGTAAATCTCACCCGTTGCAAATCTCGCCCGTTGCAAATCTCGCCTGTTGTAAATCTCGCTCGTTGTAAATCTCACCCGTTGTAAATCTCAGCCGTTGTAAATCTCGCCTGTTGTAAATCTCACCCGTTGTAAATCTCGCCTGTTTTAAATCTCGCCTGTTGTAAATCTCACCCGTTGTAAATCTCAGCCGTTGTAAATCTCGCCTGTTGTAAATCTCACCCGTTGTAAATCTCGCCCGTTGTAAATCTCACCCGTTGTAAATCTCAGCCGTTGTAAATCTCAGCCGCTGTAAATCTCGCCTGTTGTAAATCTCACCCGTTGTAAATCTCGCCTGTTGTAAATCTCGCCTGTTGTAAATTTCACACGTTGTAAATTTCACACGTTGTAAATGTCGCCTGTTGTAAATCTCACCCGTTGTAAATCTCACCCGTTGTAAATCACACCTGTTGTAAATCTCACCCGTTGTAAATTTCACACATTGTCAGTTTCACCCGTTGTAAATGTCGCCTGTTGTAAATCTCACCCGTTGTAAATCTCACACGTTGTAAATCTCGCCCGTTGTAAATGTCGCCCGTTATAAATCTCACCTGTTGTAAATCTCACCTGTTGTAAATCTCGCCTGTTGTGAATCTCGCCTGTTGTAAATCTCACCCGTTGTAAATCTCGCCGTTGTAAAAGTCGCCCGTTGTAAATCTCACTCGTTGTAAATCTCACCCGTTGTAAATCTCACCTATTGTAAATCTCGTCTGTTGTAAATCTCGCCTGTTGTAGATCTCACCCGTTGTAAATCTCGCCGTTGTAAAAGTCACCCGTTGTAAATCTCGCCTGTTCTAAATCTCACCCATTGTAAATGTCACCTGTTGTAAATCTCACCCGTTGTAAATCTCACCCACTATAAATCTCGCCCGTTGTAAATCTCATACGTTGCAAATCTCACCAGATCTACAGCTTGCTAGTTGTAAATCTCGCCCATTGTAAATCTCACCAGTTGTAAATCTCGCCTGTTGTAAATCTCGCACGTTGTAAATCTCACCCGTTGTAAATCTAACCCGTTGTACATCTCGCCCGTTGTAAATGTCGCCTGTTGTAAATCTCGCCTGTTGTAAATCTCACCCGTTGTATATCTCGCCATTGTAAATCTTGCCCGTTGTATATCTCGCCATTGTAAACCTCACCCGTTGTAAATCTTGCCCGTTGTAAATCTCGCCCATTGTAAATCTCGCCCATTGTAAATCTCGCCGTTTTAAATCTCGTCTGTTGTAAACCTCACCCGTTAACAATCTCACCTGCTATAAATCTCACCCATTATAAATCTCACCCGTTGTAAATCTCGCCCGTTGTAAATCTCACCCATTGTAAATCACACCCTTTGTAAAGCTCACCCGTTGTAAATCTCGCCCGTTGTAAATCACACCCGTTGCAAATCTCACCAGATCTACAGCTTGCCAGTTGTAAATCTCGCCCGTTGTAAATCTCACCTGTTGCAAATCTCATCCGTTGTAAATCTCATCCGTTGCAAATCTCACCCGTTATTAATATCGTCCATTGTAAATCTCACCCGTTGAAAATCTCACCCGTTGTAAATCTTGCCTGTTGTAAATCGCACCCGTTGTAAATCTCAACTGCTGTAAATCTCACCCATTGTAAATCTCGCCTGTTGTAAATGTCGCCTGTTGTAAACGCCGCCTGTTGTAAATCTCGCCTGTTGTAAATCTCGCCCGTTGTAAATCTCGCCCATTGTAAATGTCGCCTGTTGTAAATCTCACCCGTTGTAAATCTCACCCGTTGTAAATCTTACCCATTGTAAATCTTACCCGTTGTAAATCTCAGCAGTTGTAAATCTCGCCCATTGTAAATCTCACCCGTTGTAAATCTCACCTGTTGTAAATATCACCTGTTGTAAATCTCGCCCATTGTAAATGTCGCCTGTTGTAAATCTCACCCGTTGTAAATCTTACCCGTTGTAAATCTCAGCAGTTGTAAATCTCACCCGTTGTAAATCTCACCTGTTATAAATCTCACCTGTTGTAAATCTCACCTTTTGTAAATCTCACCTGTTGTAAATCTCATCCGTTGTAAATCTCGCCCGCTGTAAATCTCACCCGTTGTAAATCTCTCCCATTGTAAATCTCGCCCGTTGTAAATCTCGCCCGTTGTAAATATCGCCCGTTGTAAATCTCGCCCTTTGTAAATCTCGCCCATTGCAAATCTCAACCGTTGTAAATTTCACCCTTTGTAAATCTCGCCCTTTGTAAATCTCGCCCATTGCAAATCTCACCCGTTGTAAATTTCACCCTTTGTAAATGTCGCCTGTTGTAAATCTTGCCCGTTGTAAATGTTGCCCGTTGTAAATCTCACCCGTTGTAAATCTTGCCCGTTGTAAATCTCACCCGTTGTAAATGTCGCCTGTTGTAAATCTCACCTTTTGTAAATCTCACCCAATGTAAATCTCGCCGTTGTAAATCTCGCCCGTTGTAAATCTCACCTGTTGTAAAGCTCGCCTGTTGTAAATCTCGCCTGTTGTAAATCTCGCCATTGTAAATCTCACCCGTTGTAAATCTCGCCTGTTGTAAATGTCGCCTGTTGTAAACGCCGCCTGTTGTAAATCTCGCCCGTTGTAAATCTCGCCCATTGTAAATGTCGCCTGTTGTAAATCTCACCCGTTGTAAATCTCACCCGTTGTAAATCTTACCCGTTGTAAATCTTACCCGTTGTAAATCTCAGCAGTTGTAAATCTCGCCCATTGTAAATCTCACCCGTTGTAAATCTCACCTGTTGTAAATATCACCTGTTGTAAATCTCGCCCATTGTAAATGTCGCCTGTTGTAAATCTCACCCGTTGTAAATCTTACCCGTTGTAAATCTCAGCAGTTGTAAATCTCACCCGTTGTAAATCTCACCTGTTATAAATCTCACCTGTTGTAAATCTCACCTTTTGTAAATCTCACCTGTTGTAAATCTCATCCGTTGTAAATCTCGCCCGCTGTAAATCTCACCCGTTGTAAATCTCGCCCATTGTAAATCTCACCCGTTGTAAATCTCGCCCGTTGTAAATATCGCCCGTTGTAAATCTCGCCCTTTGTAAATCTCGCCCATTGCAAATCTCACCCGTTGTAAATTTCACCCTTTGTAAATCTCGCCCTTTGTAAATCTCGCCCATTGCAAATCTCACCCGTTGTAAATTTCACCCTTTGTAAATGTCGCCTGTTGTAAATCTTGCCCGTTGTAAATGTTGCCCGTTGTAAATCTCACCCGTTGTAAATCTCGCCCGTTGTAAATCTCACCCGTTGTAAATGTCGCCAGTTGTAAATCTCACCTTTTGTAAATCTCACCCAATGTAAATCTCGCCGTTGTAAATCTCGCCCGTTGTAAATCTCACCTGTTGTAAATCTCGCCTGTTGTAAATCTCGCCTGTTGTAAATCTCGCCCATTGTAAATCTCACCCGTTGTAAATTTCACCTATTGTAAAAGTCGCCCGTTGTGAATCTCACACATTGTAAATCTCACCCGTTGTAAATCTCACCCGTTGTAAATGTCGCCTGTTGTATATCACGCTGTTGTAAATCTCGCCCGTTGTAAATCTCACCCGTTGTAAATCTCACCCGTTGTAAATCTCGCCTATTGTAAATCTCACCTGTTGTAAATTTCGCCCGTTGTAAATCACCCCGTTGTAAATCTCGCCTGTTGTAAATCTCACCCGTTGTAAATCTCACCTGTTGTAAATCTCGCCTGTTGTAAATCTCACCCGTTGTTAATCTCGCCGTTGTAAAAGTCGCCCGTTGTAAATCTCACTCGTTGTAAATCTCGCCCGTTGTAAATCTCACCTATTGTAAATCTCGCCTGTTGTAAATCTCGCCTGTTGTAGATCTCACCCGTTGTAAATCTCGCCGTTGTAAAAGTCACCCGTTGTAAATCTCGCCTGTTGTAAATCTCACCCATTGTAAATGTCACCTGTTGTAAATCTCACCCGTTGTAAATATCACCTGTTGTAAATCTCGCCCATTGTAAATGTCGCCTGTTGTAAATCTCACCCGTTGTAAATCTTACCCGTTGTAAATCTCAGCAGTTGTAAATCTCGCCCATTGTAAATCTCACCCATTGTAAATCTCACCCGTTGCAAATCTCACCCGTTGTAAATCTCACCCATTGTAAATCTCGCCTGTTGTAAATCTCGCCTGTTGTAAATCTCACCTGTTGTAAATCTCACCTGTTATAAATCTCACCTGTTGTAAATCTCACCTTTTGTAAATCTCACCTGTTGTAAATCTCACCCGTTGTAAATCTTGCCCGTGATAAATCTCACCCGTTGTAAATGTCACCCGTTGTAAAGCTCACCCGTTGTAAAGCTCGCCTGTTGTAAATCTCGCCTGTTGTAAATCTCGCCTGTTGTAAATCTCGACTGTTATAAATCTGGCCTGTTGTAAATCTCACCTTTTGTAAATCTCAGCTGTTGTAAATCTCACCCGTTGTAAATCTCACCTGTTGTAAATCTCGCCTGTTTTAAATCTCGCCTGTTGTAAATCTCGCCCGTTATAAATCTCACCTGTTATAAATCTCGCCCGATCTACAGCACGCCAGTTGTAAATCTCACCCGTTGTAAATCTCGCCTGTTGTAAATCTCACCCGTTGTAAATCTCACCCATTGTAAATGTCGCCTGTTGTAAATCTTGCCCATTGTAAATCTCACCCGTTGTAAACCTCGCCCGTTGTAAATCTTGCCCATTGTAAATCTCGCCCGTCGTAAATCTCACCCGTTGTAAATCTCGCCCGTCGTAAATCTCACCCATTGTAAATCTCACCCGTTGTAAATCTCACCCATTGTAAATCTCACCCGTTGTAAATCTCGCCCATTGTAAATCTCGCCCATCGTAAATCTCGCCCGTCATAAATCTCACCCATTGTAAATTTCACCCGTCGTAAATCTCACCCGTTGTAAATCTCACCCGTTGTAAATCTCACCCATTGTAAATCTCACCCGTTGTAAATCTCGCCCGTTGTAAATCTCACCCGTTGTCAATCTTGCCCATTGTAAATCTCGCCCGTCGTAAATCTCACCCATTGTAAATCTCACCCGTTGTAAATCTCGCCCATTGTAAATCTCGCCCATTGTAAATCTCGCCCGTCGTAAATCTCACCCATTGTAAATTTCACCCTTTGTAAATCTCACCCATTGTAAATCTCACCCGTTGTAAATCTCGCCCGTTGTAAATCTCACCCGTTGCAAATCTCGCCTGTTGTAAATCTCACCCGTTGCAAATCTCGCCCGTTGCAAATCTCGCCTGTTGTAAATCTCGCTCGTTGTAAATCTCACCCGTTGTAAATCTCAGCCGTTGTAAATCTCGCCTGTTGTAAATCTCACCCGTTGTAAATCTCGCCTGTTTTAAATCTCGCCTGTTGTAAATCTCACCCGTTGTAAATCTCAGCCGTTGTAAATCTCGCCTGTTGTAAATCTCACCCGTTGTAAATCTCGCCCGTTGTAAATCTCACCCGTTGTAAATCTCAGCCGTTGTAAATCTCAGCCGCTGTAAATCTCGCCTGTTGTAAATCTCACCCGTTGTAAATCTCGCCTGTTGTAAATCTCGCCTGTTGTAAATTTCACACGTTGTAAATTTCACACGTTGTAAATGTCGCCTGTTGTAAATCTCACCCGTTGTAAATCTCACCCGTTGTAAATCACACCTGTTGTAAATCTCACCCGTTGTAAATTTCACACATTGTCAGTTTCACCCGTTGTAAATGTCGCCTGTTGTAAATCTCACCCGTTGTAAATCTCACACGTTGTAAATCTCGCCCGTTGTAAATGTCGCCCGTTATAAATCTCACCTGTTGTAAATCTCACCTGTTGTAAATCTCGCCTGTTGTGAATCTCGCCTGTTGTAAATCTCACCCGTTGTAAATCTCGCCGTTGTAAAAGTCGCCCGTTGTAAATCTCACTCGTTGTAAATCTCACCCGTTGTAAATCTCACCTATTGTAAATCTCGTCTGTTGTAAATCTCGCCTGTTGTAGATCTCACCCGTTGTAAATCTCGCCTGTTGTAAATCTTGCCCGTTGTAAATGTTGCCCGTTGTAAATCTCACCCGTTGTAAATCTCGCCCGTTGTAAATCTCACCCGTTGTAAATGTCGCCAGTTGTAAATCTCACCTTTTGTAAATCTCACCCAATGTAAATCTCACCAGATCTACAGCTTGCTAGTTGTAAATCTCGCCCATTGTAAATCTCACCAGTTGTAAATCTCGCCTGTTGTAAATCTCGCACGTTGTAAATCTCACCCGTTGTAAATCTAACCCGTTGTACATCTCGCCCGTTGTAAATGTCGCCTGTTGTAAATCTCGCCTGTTGTAAATCTCACCCGTTGTATATCTCGCCATTGTAAATCTTGCCCGTTGTATATCTCGCAATTGTAAACCTCACCCGTTGTAAATCTTGCCCGTTGTAAATCTCGCCCATTGTAAATCTCGCCCATTGTAAATCTCGCCGTTTTAAATCTCGTCTGTTGTAAACCTCACCCGTTAACAATCTCACCTGCTATAAATCTCACCCATTATAAATCTCACCCGTTGTAAATCTCGCCCGTTGTAAATCTCACCCATTGTAAATCACACCCTTTGTAAAGCTCACCCGTTGTAAATCTCGCCCGTTGTAAATCACACCCGTTGCAAATCTCACCAGATCTACAGCTTGCCAGTTGTAAATCTCGCCCGTTGTAAATCTCACCTGTTGCAAATCTCATCCGTTGTAAATCTCATCCGTTGCAAATCTCACCCGTTATTAATATCGTCCATTGTAAATCTCACCCGTTGAAAATCTCACCCGTTGTAAATCTTGCCTGTTGTAAATCGCACCCGTTGTAAATCTCAACTGCTGTAAATCTCACCCATTGTAAATCTCGCCTGTTGTAAATGTCGCCTGTTGTAAACGCCGCCTGTTGTAAATCTCGCCTGTTGTAAATCTCGCCCGTTGTAAATCTCGCCCATTGTAAATGTCGCCTGTTGTAAATCTCACCCGTTGTAAATCTCACCCGTTGTAAATCTTACCCGTTGTAAATCTTACCCGTTGTAAATCTCAGCAGTTGTAAATCTCGCCCATTGTAAATCTCACCCGTTGTAAATCTCACCTGTTGTAAATATCACCTGTTGTAAATCTCGCCCATTGTAAATGTCGCCTGTTGTAAATCTCACCCGTTGTAAATCTTACCCGTTGTAAATCTCAGCAGTTGTAAATCTCACCCGTTGTAAATCTCACCTGTTATAAATCTCACCTGTTGTAAATCTCACCTTTTGTAAATCTCACCTGTTGTAAATCTCATCCGTTGTAAATCTCGCCCGCTGTAAATCTCACCCGTTGTAAATCTCGCCCATTGTAAATCTCGCCCGTTGTAAATCTCGCCCGTTGTAAATATCGCCCGTTGTAAATCTCGCCCTTTGTAAATCTCGCCCATTGCAAATCTCAACCGTTGTAAATTTCACCCTTTGTAAATCTCGCCCTTTGTAAATCTCGCCCATTGCAAATCTCACCCGTTGTAAATTTCACCCTTTGTAAATGTCGCCTGTTGTAAATCTTGCCCGTTGTAAATGTTGCCCGTTGTAAATCTCACCCGTTGTAAATCTTGCCCGTTGTAAATCTCACCCGTTGTAAATGTCGCCTGTTGTAAATCTCACCTTTTGTAAATCTCACCCAATGTAAATCTCGCCGTTGTAAATCTCGCCCGTTGTAAATCTCACCTGTTGTAAAGCTCGCCTGTTGTAAATCTCGCCTGTTGTAAATCTCGCCATTGTAAATCTCACCCGTTGTAAATCTCGCCTGTTGTAAATGTCGCCTGTTGTAAACGCCGCCTGTTGTAAATCTCGCCCGTTGTAAATCTCGCCCATTGTAAATGTCGCCTGTTGTAAATCTCACCCGTTGTAAATCTCACCCGTTGTAAATCTTACCCGTTGTAAATCTTACCCGTTGTAAATCTCAGCAGTTGTAAATCTCGCCCATTGTAAATCTCACCCGTTGTAAATCTCACCTGTTGTAAATATCACCTGTTGTAAATCTCGCCCATTGTAAATGTCGCCTGTTGTAAATCTCACCCGTTGTAAATCTTACCCGTTGTAAATCTCAGCAGTTGTAAATCTCACCCGTTGTAAATCTCACCTGTTATAAATCTCACCTGTTGTAAATCTCACCTTTTGTAAATCTCACCTGTTGTAAATCTCATCCGTTGTAAATCTCGCCCGCTGTAAATCTCACCCGTTGTAAATCTCGCCCATTGTAAATCTCACCCGTTGTAAATCTCGCCCGTTGTAAATATCGCCCGTTGTAAATCTCGCCCTTTGTAAATCTCGCCCATTGCAAATCTCACCCGTTGTAAATTTCACCCTTTGTAAATCTCGCCCTTTGTAAATCTCGCCCATTGCAAATCTCACCCGTTGTAAATTTCACCCTTTGTAAATGTCGCCTGTTGTAAATCTTGCCCGTTGTAAATGTTGCCCGTTGTAAATCTCACCCGTTGTAAATCTCGCCCGTTGTAAATCTCACCCGTTGTAAATGTCGCCAGTTGTAAATCTCACCTTTTGTAAATCTCACCCAATGTAAATCTCGCCGTTGTAAATCTCGCCCGTTGTAAATCTCACCTGTTGTAAATCTCGCCTGTTGTAAATCTCGCCTGTTGTAAATCTCGCCCATTGTAAATCTCACCCGTTGTAAATTTCACCTATTGTAAAAGTCGCCCGTTGTGAATCTCACACATTGTAAATCTCACCCGTTGTAAATCTCACCCGTTGTAAATGTCGCCTGTTGTATATCACGCTGTTGTAAATCTCGCCCGTTGTAAATCTCACCCGTTGTAAATCTCACCCGTTGTAAATCTCGCCTATTGTAAATCTCACCTGTTGTAAATTTCGCCCGTTGTAAATCACCCCGTTGTAAATCTCGCCTGTTGTAAATCTCACCCGTTGTAAATCTCACCTGTTGTAAATCTCGCCTGTTGTAAATCTCACCCGTTGTTAATCTCGCCGTTGTAAAAGTCGCCCGTTGTAAATCTCACTCGTTGTAAATCTCGCCCGTTGTAAATCTCACCTATTGTAAATCTCGCCTGTTGTAAATCTCGCCTGTTGTAGATCTCACCCGTTGTAAATCTCGCCGTTGTAAAAGTCACCCGTTGTAAATCTCGCCTGTTGTAAATCTCACCCATTGTAAATGTCACCTGTTGTAAATCTCACCCGTTGTAAATATCACCTGTTGTAAATCTCACCCATTGTAAATGTCGCCTGTTGTAAATCTCACCCGTTGTAAATCTTACCCGTTGTAAATCTCAGCAGTTGTAAATCTCGCCCATTGTAAATCTCACCCATTGTAAATCTCACCCGTTGCAAATCTCACCCGTTGTAAATCTCACCCATTGTAAATCTCGCCTGTTGTAAATCTCGCCTGTTGTAAATCTCACCTGTTGTAAATCTCACCTGTTATAAATCTCACCTGTTGTAAATCTCACCTTTTGTAAATCTCACCTGTTGTAAATCTCATCCGTTGTAAATCTCGCCCGCTGTAAATCTCACCCGTTGTAAATCTCATGCGTTGTAAATCTCGCCCGCTGTAAATCTCACCCGTTGTAAATCTCGCCCATTGTAAATCTCGCCCGTTGTAAATCTCGCCCGTTATAAATATCGCCCGTTGTAAATCTCGCCCTTTGTAAATCTCGCCCATTGCAAATCTCACCCGTTGTAAATTTCACCCTTTGTAAATGTCGCCTGTTGTAAATCTTGCCCGTTGTAAATGTTGCCCGTTGTAAATCTCACCCGTTGTAAATCTCGCCCGTTGTAAATCTCAACCGTTGTAAATCTCGCCTGTTGTAAATCTCACCTTTTGTAAATCTCACCCAATGTAAATCTCGCCGTTGTAAATCTCGCCCGTTGTAAATCTCACCTGTTGCAAATCTCGCCTGTTGTAAATCTCGGCTGTTGTAAATCTCGCCCATTGTAAATCTCACCCGTTGTAAATTTCACCCGTTGTAAAAGTCACCCGTTGTAAATCTCACACATTGTAAATCTCACCCGTTGTAAATCTCACCCGTTGTAAATGTCACCTGTTGTATATCACGCCGTTGTAAATCTCGCCCGTTGTAAATCTCACCCGTTGTAAATCTCGACGTTGTAAATCTCACCCGTTGTAAATCTCACCCGTTGCAAATCTCACCAGATCTACAGCTTGCCAGTTGTAAATCTCGCCCATTGTAAATCTCACCCGTTGTAAATCTCGCCTGTTGTAAATCTCACCCGTTGTAAATCTAACCCGTTGTACATCTCGCCCGTTGTAAATGTCGCCTGTTGTAAATCTCGCCTGTTGTAAATCTCACCCATTGTATATCTCGCCATTGTAAATCTCGCCCATTATATATCTCGCCATTGTAAATCTCACCCGTTGTAAATCTTGCCCGTTGTAAATCTCACCCGTTGTTAATCACACCCATTGTAAATCTTGCCCGTTGTAAATCTCACCCATTGTAAATCCCGCCGTTGTAAATCTCGTCTGTTGTAAATCTCGCCCGTTATAAATCTCACCTGTTATAAATCTCACCCATTGTAAATCTCACCCATTGCAAATCTCGCCCGTTGTAAATCTCATCTGTTGTAAATCACACCCGTAGTAAAGCTCACCCGTTGTAAATCTCGCCCGTTGTAAATCACACCCGTTGCAAATCTCACCAGATCTACAGCTTGCCAGTTGTAAATCTCGCCCGTTGTAAATCTCACCTGTTGTAAATCTCACCCGTTGTAAATCTCGTCCGTTGCAAATCTCACCCGTTATTAATCTCGTCCATTGTAAATCTCACTCGTTGTAAATCTCACCCATTCTAAATCTTGCCCGTTGTAAACCTCACCCGTTGTAAATCTTGCCCGTTGTAAATCTCACCCGTTGTAAATCTCACCTGCTGCAAATCTCACCCATTGTAAATCTCGCCTGTTGTAAATGTCGCCTGTTGTAAACGTCGCCTGTTGTAAATCTCGCCCGTTGTAAATCTCGCCCATTGTAAATCTCACCCGTTGTAAATCTCGCCATTGTAAACCTCGCCCGTTGTAAATCTCGCCTGTTGTAAATCTCGCCTGTTGTAAATCTCGCCCATTGTAAATCTCACCCACTGTAAATCTCGCCGTTGTACATCTCGCCTGTTGTAAATCTCGCCTGTTGTAAATCTCGCCTGTTGTAAATCTCGCCCATTGTAAATCTCACCCGTTGTAAATTTCACCTGTTGTAAATGTCACCTGTTGTAAATCTTGCCTGTTGTAAATCTCACCCGTTGTAAATCTCACCGTTGTAAAAGTCGCCCGTTGTAAATCTCACCCATTGTAAATCTCGCCCATTGTAAATCTCACCCGTTGTAAATCACACCTGTTGTAAATCTCACCCGTTGTAAATTTCACACATTGTCAGTTTCACCCGTTGTAAATGTCGCCTGTTGTAAATCTCACCCGTTGTAAATCTCAGACGTTGTAAATCTCGCCCGTTGTAAATGTCGCCCGTTATAAATCTCACCTGTTGTAAATCTCACCTGTTGTAAATCTCGCCTGTTGTGAATCTCGCCTGTTGTAAATCTCACCCGTTGTAAATCTCGCCGTTGTAAAAGTCGCCCGTTGTAAATCTCACTCGTTGTAAATCTCACCCGTTGTAAATCTCACCTATTGTAAATCTCGTCTGTTGTAAATCTCGCCTGTTGTAGATCTCACCCGTTGTAAATCTCGCCGTTGTAAAAGTCACCCGTTGTAAATCTCGCCTGTTCTAAATCTCACCCATTGTAAATGTCACCTGTTGTAAATCTCACCCGTTGTAAATCTCACCCACTATAAATCTCGCCCGTTGTAAATCTCATACGTTGCAAATCTCACCAGATCTACAGCTTGCTAGTTGTAAATCTCGCCCATTGTAAATCTCACCAGTTGTAAATCTCGCCTGTTGTAAATCTCGCACGTTGTAAATCTCACCCGTTGTAAATCTAACCCGTTGTACATCTCGCCCGTTGTAAATGTCGCCTGTTGTAAATCTCGCCTGTTGTAAATCTCACCCGTTGTATATCTCGCCATTGTAAATCTTGCCCGTTGTATATCTCGCCATTGTAAACCTCACCCGTTGTAAATCTTGCCCGTTGTAAATCTCGCCCATTGTAAATCTCGCCCATTGTAAATCTCGCCGTTTTAAATCTCGTCTGTTGTAAACCTCACCCGTTAACAATCTCACCTGCTATAAATCTCACCCATTATAAATCTCACCCGTTGTAAATCTCGCCCGTTGTAAATCTCACCCATTGTAAATCACACCCTTTGTAAAGCTCACCCGTTGTAAATCTCGCCCGTTGTAAATCACACCCGTTGCAAATCTCACCAGATCTACAGCTTGCCAGTTGTAAATCTCGCCCGTTGTAAATCTCACCTGTTGCAAATCTCATCCGTTGTAAATCTCATCCGTTGCAAATCTCACCCGTTATTAATATCGTCCATTGTAAATCTCACCCGTTGAAAATCTCACCCGTTGTAAATCTTGCCTGTTGTAAATCGCACCCGTTGTAAATCTCAACTGCTGTAAATCTCACCCATTGCAAATCTCGCCTGTTGTAAATGTCGCCTGTTGTAAACGCCGCCTGTTGTAAATCTCGCCTGTTGTAAATCTCGCCCGTTGTAAATCTCGCCCATTGTAAATGTCGCCTGTTGTAAATCTCACCCGTTGTAAATCTCACCCGTTGTAAATCTTACCCGTTGTAAATCTTACCCGTTGTAAATCTCAGCAGTTGTAAATCTCGCCCATTGTAAATCTCACCCGTTGTAAATCTCACCTGTTGTAAATATCACCTGTTGTAAATCTCGCCCATTGTAAATGTCGCCTGTTGTAAATCTCACCCGTTGTAAATCTTACCCGTTGTAAATCTCAGCAGTTGTAAATCTCACCCGTTGTAAATCTCACCTGTTATAAATCTCACCTGTTGTAAATCTCACCTTTTGTAAATCTCACCTGTTGTAAATCTCATCCGTTGTAAATCTCGCCCGCTGTAAATCTCACCCGTTGTAAATCTCACCCATTGTAAATCTCGCCCGTTGTAAATCTCGCCCGTTGTAAATATCGCCCGTTGTAAATCTCGCCCTTTGTAAATCTCGCCCATTGCAAATCTCAACCGTTGTAAATTTCACCCTTTGTAAATCTCGCCCTTTGTAAATCTCGCCCATTGCAAATCTCACCCGTTGTAAATTTCACCCTTTGTAAATGTCGCCTGTTGTAAATCTTGCCCGTTGTAAATGTTGCCCGTTGTAAATCTCACCCGTTGTAAATCTTGCCCGTTGTAAATCTCACCCGTTGTAAATGTCGCCTGTTGTAAATCTCACCTTTTGTAAATCTCACCCAATGTAAATCTCGCCGTTGTAAATCTCGCCCGTTGTAAATCTCACCTGTTGTAAAGCTCGCCTGTTGTAAATCTCGCCTGTTGTAAATCTCGCCATTGTAAATCTCACCCGTTGTAAATCTCGCCTGTTGTAAATGTCGCCTGTTGTAAACGCCGCCTGTTGTAAATCTCGCCCGTTGTAAATCTCGCCCATTGTAAATGTCGCCTGTTGTAAATCTCACCCGTTGTAAATCTCACCCGTTGTAAATCTTACCCGTTGTAAATCTTACCCGTTGTAAATCTCAGCAGTTGTAAATCTCGCCCATTGTAAATCTCACCCGTTGTAAATCTCACCTGTTGTAAATATCACCTGTTGTAAATCTCGCCCATTGTAAATGTCGCCTGTTGTAAATCTCACCCGTTGTAAATCTTACCCGTTGTAAATCTCAGCAGTTGTAAATCTCACCCGTTGTAAATCTCACCTGTTATAAATCTCACCTGTTGTAAATCTCACCTTTTGTAAATCTCACCTGTTGTAAATCTCATCCGTTGTAAATCTCGCCCGCTGTAAATCTCACCCGTTGTAAATCTCGCCCATTGTAAATCTCACCCGTTGTAAATCTCGCCCGTTGTAAATATCGCCCGTTGTAAATCTCGCCCTTTGTAAATCTCGCCCATTGCAAATCTCACCCGTTGTAAATTTCACCCTTTGTAAATCTCGCCCTTTGTAAATCTCGCCCATTGCAAATCTCACCCGTTGTAAATTTCACCCTTTGTAAATGTCGCCTGTTGTAAATCTTGCCCGTTGTAAATGTTGCCCGTTGTAAATCTCACCCGTTGTAAATCTCGCCCGTTGTAAATCTCACCCGTTGTAAATGTCGCCAGTTGTAAATCTCACCTTTTGTAAATCTCACCCAATGTAAATCTCGCCGTTGTAAATCTCGCCCGTTGTAAATCTCACCTGTTGTAAATCTCGCCTGTTGTAAATCTCGCCTGTTGTAAATCTCGCCCATTGTAAATCTCACCCGTTGTAAATTTCACCTATTGTAAAAGTCGCCCGTTGTGAATCTCACACATTGTAAATCTCACCCGTTGTAAATCTCACCCGTTGTAAATGTCGCCTGTTGTATATCACGCTGTTGTAAATCTCGCCCGTTGTAAATCTCACCCGTTGTAAATCTCACCCGTTGTAAATCTCGCCTATTGTAAATCTCACCTGTTGTAAATTTCGCCCGTTGTAAATCACCCCGTTGTAAATCTCGCCTGTTGTAAATCTCACCCGTTGTAAATCTCACCTGTTGTAAATCTCGCCTGTTGTAAATCTCACCCGTTGTTAATCTCGCCGTTGTAAAAGTCGCCCGTTGTAAATCTCACTCGTTGTAAATCTCGCCCGTTGTAAATCTCACCTATTGTAAATCTCGCCTGTTGTAAATCTCGCCTGTTGTAGATCTCACCCGTTGTAAATCTCGCCGTTGTAAAAGTCACCCGTTGTAAATCTCGCCTGTTGTAAATCTCACCCATTGTAAATGTCACCTGTTGTAAATCTCACCCGTTGTAAATATCACCTGTTGTAAATCTCGCCCATTGTAAATGTCGCCTGTTGTAAATCTCACCCGTTGTAAATCTTACCCGTTGTAAATCTCAGCAGTTGTAAATCTCGCCCATTGTAAATCTCACCCATTGTAAATCTCACCCGTTGCAAATCTCACCCGTTGTAAATCTCACCCATTGTAAATCTCGCCTGTTGTAAATCTCGCCTGTTGTAAATCTCACCTGTTGTAAATCTCACCTGTTATAAATCTCACCTGTTGTAAATCTCACCTTTTGTAAATCTCACCTGTTGTAAATCTCATCCGTTGTAAATCTCGCCCACTGTAAATCTCACCCGTTGTAAATCTCATGCGTTGTAAATCTCGCCCGCTGTAAATCTCACCCGTTGTAAATCTCGCCCATTGTAAATCTCGCCCGTTGTAAATCTCGCCCGTTATAAATATCGCCCGTTGTAAATCTCGCCCTTTGTAAATCTCGCCCATTGCAAATCTCACCCGTTGTAAATTTCACCCTTTGTAAATGTCGCCTGTTGTAAATCTTGCCCGTTGTAAATGTTGCCCGTTGTAAATCTCACCCGTTGTAAATCTCGCCCGTTGTAAATCTCAACCGTTGTAAATCTCGCCTGTTGTAAATCTCACCTTTTGTAAATCTCACCCAATGTAAATCTCGCCGTTGTAAATCTCGCCCGTTGTAAATCTCACCTGTTGCAAATCTCGCCTGTTGTAAATCTCGGCTGTTGTAAATCTCGCCCATTGTAAATCTCACCCGTTGTAAATTTCACCCGTTGTAAAAGTCACCCGTTGTAAATCTCACACATTGTAAATCTCACCCGTTGTAAATCTCACCCGTTTTAAATCTCACCCGTTGTAAATGTCACCTGTTGTATATCACGCCGTTGTAAATCTCGCCCGTTGTAAATCTCACCCGTTGTAAATCTCGACGTTGTAAATCTCACCCGTTGTAAATCTCACCCGTTGCAAATCTCACCAGATCTACAGCTTGCCAGTTGTAAATCTCGCCCATTGTAAATCTCACCCGTTGTAAATCTCGCCTGTTGTAAATCTCACCCGTTGTAAATCTAACCCGTTGTACATCTCGCCCGTTGTAAATGTCGCCTGTTGTAAATCTCGCCTGTTGTAAATCTCACCCATTGTATATCTCGCCATTGTAAATCTCGCCCATTATATATCTCGCCATTGTAAATCTCACCCGTTGTAAATCTTGCCCGTTGTAAATCTCACCCGTTGTTAATCACACCCATTGTAAATCTTGCCCGTTGTAAATCTCACCCATTGTAAATCTCATCTGTTGTAAATCACACCCGTAGTAAAGCTCACCCGTTGTAAATCTCGCCCGTTGTAAATCACACCCGTTGCAAATCTCACCAGATCTACAGCTTGCCAGTTGTAAATCTCGCCCGTTGTAAATCTCACCTGTTGTAAATCTCACCCGTTGTAAATCTCGTCCGTTGCAAATCTCACCCGTTATTAATCTCGTCCATTGTAAATCTCACTCGTTGTAAATCTCACCCATTCTAAATCTTGCCCGTTGTAAACCTCACCCGTTGTAAATCTTGCCCGTTGTAAATCTCACCCGTTGTAAATCTCACCTGCTGCAAATCTCACCCATTGTAAATCTCGCCTGTTGTAAATGTCGCCTGTTGTAAACGTCGCCTGTTGTAAATCTCGCCCGTTGTAAATCTCGCCCATTGTAAATCTCACCCGTTGTAAATCTCGCCATTGTAAACCTCGCCCGTTGTAAATCTCGCCTGTTGTAAATCTCGCCTGTTGTAAATCTCGCCCATTGTAAATCTCACGCACTGTAAATCTCGCCGTTGTACATCTCGCCTGTTGTAAATCTCGCCTGTTGTAAATCTCGCCTGTTGTAAATCTCGCCCATTGTAAATCTCACCCGTTGTAAATTTCACCTGTTGTAAATGTCACCTGTTGTAAATCTTGCCTGTTGTAAATCTCACCCGTTGTAAATCTCACCGTTGTAAAAGTCGCCCGTTGTAAATCTCACCCATTGTAAATCTCGCCCATTGTAAATCTCACCCGTTGTAATTCTCGTTTATTGTAAATCTTGCCCGTTGTAAATCTCGCCTGTTGTAAATCTCGCCTGTTGTAAATCTAGCCCTTTGTAAATATCGCCCTTTGTAAATATCGCCCGTTGTAAATCTCGCCCATTGTAAATCTCGCCTGATGTAAATCTCACCCGTTGTGAATCTCACCCATTGTAAATCTCGCCCGTTGTAAATCTCACCTGTTGTAAATCTCGCCCATTGTAAATCTCACCCGTTGTAAATTTCACCCGTTGTAAATGACACCTGTTGTAAATCTCGCCTGTTGTAAATCTCACCCATTGTAAATCTCGCCGTTGTAAATCTCGTCTGTTGTAAATCTCGCCCGTTATAAATCTCACCTGTTATAAATCTCACCCATTGTAAATCTCACCCGTTGCAAATCTCGCCCGTTGTAAATCTCACCCGTTGTAAATCACACCCGTTGTAAAGCTCACCCGTGGTAAATCTCGCCCGTTGTAAATCACACCCGTTGCAAATCTCACCAGATCTACAGCTTGCCAGTTGTAAATCTCGCATGTTGTAAATCTCACCTGTTGTAAATCTCACCCGTTGTAAATCTCGTCCATTGTAAATCTCACTCGTTGTAAATCTCACCCATTGTAAATCTCACCTGTTGTAAATGTCGCCTGTTGTAAATGTCGCCTGTTGTAAATCTCGCCCGTTGTAAATCTCGCCCATTGTAAATGTCGCCTGTTGTAAATCTCACCCATTGTAAATCCCACCCGTTGTAAATCTCACCCGTTGTAAATCTCAGCAGTTGTAAATCTCGCCCATTGTAAATCTCACCCATTGTAAATCTCACCCGTTGTAAATCTCACCCGTTGTAAATCTCACCCGTTGTAAATATCACCTGTTGTAAATCTCGCCTGTTGTAAATCTCACCCGTTGTAAATCTCGCGTGTTGTAAATCTCACCCATTGTAAATCTCTCCTGTTATAAATCTCACCTGTTGTAAATCTCACCTTTTGTAAATCTCACCTGCTGTAAATCTCATCCGTTGTATATCTCGCCCGCAATAAATCTCACCCGTTGTAAATCTCATCCGTTGTAAATCTCGCCCGCTGTAAATCTCGCCCGTTGTAAATCTCGCCCATTGTAAATCTCGCCCGTTGTAAATCTCGCCCGTTGTAAATATCGCCCTTTGTAAATCTCGCCCTTTGTAAATCTCGCCCATTGTAAATCTCACCCGTTGTAAATTTCACCCTTTGTAAATGTCGCCTGTTGTAAATCTTGCCCGTTGTAAATGTCGCCCGTTGTAAATCTCACCCATTGTAAATCTCGCCCGTTGTAAATCTCACCCGTTGTAAATGTCGCCTGTTGTAAATCTCACCTTTTGTAAATCTCACCCAATGTAAATCTCGCCGTTGTAAATCTCGCCCGTTGTAAATCTCACCCGTTGTAAATCTCGCCCATTGTAAATCTCACCCGTTGTAAATCTCGCCATTGTACATCTCGCCTGTTGTAAATCTCGCCTGTTGTAAATCTCGCCTGTTGTAAATCTCGCCCATTGTAAATTTTACCCATTGTAAATGTCACCTGTTGTAAATCTTGCCTGTTGTAAATCTCACCCGCTGTAAATCTCGCCGTTGTAATAGTGGCCCGTTGTAAATCTCACCCATTGTAAATCTCGCCCGTTGTAAATCTCACCCGTTGTAAATCTTGTTTATTGTAAATCTCGCCCGTTGTAAATCTCGCCTGCTGTAAATCTCACCCGTTGTAAATCTCACCCGTTGTAAATCACACCCGTTGTAAATCTCACCCATTGTAAATCTCATCTGTTGTAATTCTCGCCTGTTGTAAATCTCACCTGTTTCTAATCTCATCCGTTGTAAATCTCACCCATTGTAAGTCTCGCCTGTTGTAATTCTTGCCTGTTGTAAATCTCAATCGTTGTAAATCACACCCGTTGTAAATTTCGCCTGTTGTAAATCTCACCTGTTGTAAATCTCACCTGTTGTAAAGCTCACCCGTTGTAAATCTCGCCCGTTGTAAATCTCGCCCTTTGTAAATCTCTCCCGTTGTAAATCTCACCCATTGTAAATGTCGCCTGTTGTAAATCTCACCTGTGGTAAATCTCACCGGTTGTAAATCACGCCATTGTAAAAGCCACCCATTGTGTATCTCACCCATTGTAAATCTTGCCTTTGTAAATCTCACCCGTTGTAAATCTCGCCCGTTATTAATCTCACCTGTTATAAATCTCACCCGATCTACAGCACGCCAGTTGTAAATCTCACCCGTTGTAAATCTCGCCCGTTATTAATCTCACCTGTTATAAATCTCACCCGATCTACAGCACGCCAGTTGTAAATCTCACCCATTGTAAATCTCGCCCGTTGTAAATCTCACCCGTTGTAAATCTCACCCGTTGTAAATCTCACCCATTGTAAATATCACCTGTTGTAAATCTCGCCTGTTGTAAATCTCGCCTGTTGTAAATCTCACCCGTTGTAAATCTCGCCTGTTGTAAATCTCACCCGTTGTAAATCTCACCTGTTATAAATCTCACCTGTTGTAAATCTCACCTTTTGTAAATCTCACCTGTTGTAAAATACCTTCCGTTGTAAATCTCGCCCGCAATAAATCTCACCCGTTGTAAATCTCATCCATTGTAAATCTCGCCCGCTGTAAATCTCACCCAGTGTAAATCTCGCCCATTGTAAATCTCGCCCGTTGTAAATCTTGCCCGTTGTAAATGTCGCCTGTTGTAAATCTTGCCCGTTGTAAATGTTGCCCTTTGTAAATCTCATCCGTTGTAAATCTCGCCCGCTGTAAATCTCACCCAGTGTAAATCTCGCCCATTGTAAATCTCGCCCGTTGTAAATCTCGCCCGTTGTAAATCTCACCCAGTGTAAATCTCGCCCATTGTAAATCTCGCCCGTTGTAAATCTCGCCCTTTGTAAATCTCGCCCTTTGTAAATCTCGCCCATTGTAAATCTCACCCGTTGTAAATTTCACCCTTTGTAAATCTCGCCTGTTGTAAATCTTGCCCGTTGTAAATGTCGCCCGTTGTAAATCTCACCCATTGTAAATCTCGCCCGTTGTAAATCTCACCCGTTGTAAATGTCGCCTGTTGTAAATCTCACCTTTTGTAAATCTCACCCAATGTAAATCTCGCCGTTGTAAATCTCGCCCATTGTAAATCTCACCCGTTGTAAATCTCGCCCGTTGTAAATCTCACCCGTTGTAAATCTCGCCCATTGTAAATCTCACCCGTTGTAAATCTCGCCGTTGTACATCTCGCCTGTTGTAAATCTCACCTGTTGTAAATCTCGCCTGTTGTAAATCTCACCCGTTGTAAATTTCACCCGTTGTAAATGTCACCTGTTGTAAATCTCATCCATTGTAAATCTCGCCCGTTGTAAATCTCACCCGTTGTAAATCTCGTTTATTGTAAATCTCGCCCGTTGTAAATCTCGCCTGTTGTAAATCTAGCCCTTTGTAAATCTCGCCTGATGTTAATCTCACCCGTTGTGAATCTCACCCGTTGTAAATCTCGCCCATTGTAAATCTCGCCTGATGTAAATCTCACCCGTTGTAAATCTCACCTGTTGTAAATCTCGCCCATTGTAAATCTCACCCGTTGTAAATTTCATCCGTTGTAAATGACGCCTGTTGTAAATCTCGCCTGTTGTAAATCTCACACGTTGTAAATCTCGCCGTTGTAAAAGTCGCCCGTTGTTAATCTCACCCATTGTAAATCTCGCCTGTTGTAAACCTCACCCGTTCTAAATGTCGTCCATTGTAAATCTCGCCCATTGTAAATCTTGCCTGTTGTAAATCTCACCCGTTGTAAATCTTGCCTGTTGTACATCTCACCTGATCTAAATCTCAGCTGTTGTAAAGCTCACCCGTTGTAAATGTCGCCTGTTGTAAATCTTGCCCATTGTAAATATCGCCCATTGTTAATCTCGCCCATTGCAAATCTCGCCTGTTGTAAATCTCACCCGTTGTAAATCGCACCCGTTGTAAATCTCGGCCGTAGTAAATCTCGGCCGTAGTAAATCTCACCCGTTGTAAATCTCACCCGTTGTAAACCTCAACCATTATAAATGTCGCCGTTGTAAATCTCGCCCGTAGTAAATCTCACCCGTCGTCAATCTCGCCCGTTGTAAATCTCACCCTTTGCAAATCTCACCAGATCTACAGATTGCCAGTTATAAATCTCACCCTTTGTAAATCTCACCTGTTGTAAATCTCGCCCGTTATAAATTTCACCTGTTATAAATCTTGCCCGATCTACAGCACGCCAGTTGTAAATCTCACCCTTTGTAAATCTCGCCTGTTGTAAATCTCACTTGTTGTAAATTTCACCCATTGTAAATCTCGCCGTTGTAAAAGTCGCCCGTTGTAAATCTCACCCGTTGTAAATCTCAGCTGTTGTAAATCTCGCCTGTAGTAAATCTCACCTGTTGTAAATCTCACCTGTTGTAAATCTCGCCTGTTGTAAATCTCACCCGTTGTAAATCTCTCCTGTTATAAATCTCACCTGTTGTAAATCTCACCTTTTGTAAATCTCACCTGTTGTAAATCTCATCCGTTGTATATCTCGCCCGCAATAAATCTCACCCGTTGTAAATCTCATCCGTTGTAAATCTCGCCCGCTGTAAATCTCACCCGTTGTAAATCTCGCCCATTGCAAATCTCGCCCGTTGTAAATCTCGCCCGTTGTAAATATCGCCCTTTGTAAATCTCGCCCTTTGTAAATCTCGCCCATTGTAAATCTCACCCGTTGTAAATTTCACCCTTTGTAAATGTCGCCTGTTGTAAATCTTGCCCGTTGTAAATGTCGCCCGTTGTAAATCTCACCCATTGTAAATCTCGCCCGTTGTAAATCTCACCCGTTGTAAATGTCGCCTGTTGTAAATCTCACCTTTTGTAAATCTCACCCAATGTAAATCTCGCCGTTGTAAATCTCGCCCGTTGTAAATCTCACCCGTTGTAAATCTCGCCCATTGTAAATCTCACCCGTTGTAAATCTCGCCGTTGTACATCTCGCCTGTTGTAAATCTCGCCTGTTGTAAATCTCGCCGGTTGTAAATCTCGCCCATTGTAAATCTCACCCGTTGTAAATTTCACCCATTGTAAATGTCACCTGTTGCAAATCTTGCCTGTTGTAAATCTCACCCGCTGTAAATCTCGCCGTTGTAAAAGTGGCCCGTTGTAAATCTCACCCATTGTAAATCTCGCCCGTTGTAAATCTCACCCGTTGTAAATCTTGTTTATTGTAAATCTCGCCCGTTGTAAATCTCGCCTGCTGTAAATCTCACCCGTTGTAAATCTCACCCGTTGTAAATCACACCCGTTGTAAATCTCACCCATTGTAAATCTCATCTGTTGTAATTCTCGCCTGTTGTAAATCTCACCTGTTTCTAATCTCATCCGTTGTAAATCTCACCCATTGTAAGTCTCGCCTGTTGTAATTCTTGCCTGTTGTAAATCTCAATCATTGTAAATCACACCCGTTGTAAATCTCGCCTGTTGTAAATCTCACCTGTTGTAAATCTCACCTGTTGTAAAGCTCACCCGTTGTAAATCTCGCCCGTTGTAAATCTCGCCCTTTGTAAATCTCGCCCGTTGTAAATCTCACCCGTTGCAAATGTCGCCTGTTGTAAATCTCACCTGTGGTAAATCTCACCGGTTGTAAATCACGCCATTGTAAAAGCCACCCATTGTGTATCTCACCCATTGTAAATCTTGCCTTTGTAAATCTCACCCGTTGTAAATCTCGCCCGTTATTAATCTCACCTGTTATAAATCTCACCCGATCTACAGCACGCCAGTTGTAAATCTCGCCCGTTGTAAATCTCACCCGTTGTAAATCTCACCCGTTGTAAATATCACCTGTTGTAAATCTCGCCTGTTGTAAATCTCGCCTGTTGGAAATCTCACCCGTTGTAAATCTCGCCTGTTGTAAATCTCACCCGTTGTAAATGTCACCTGTTATAAATCTCACCTGTTGTAAATCTCACCTTTTGTAAATCTCACCTGTTGTAAAATACCTTCCGTTGTAAATCTCGCCCGCAATAAATCTCACCCGTTGTAAATCTCATCCGTTGTAAATCTCGCCCGCTGTAAATCTCACCCAGTGTAAATCTCGCCCATTGTAAATCTCGCCCGTTGTAAATCTTGCCCGTTGTAAATGTCGCCTGTTGTAAATCTTGCCCGTTGTAAATGTCGCCCGTTGTAAATCTCATCCGTTGTAAATCTCGCCCGCTGTAAATCTCACCCAGTGTAAATCTCGCCCATTGTAAATCTCGCCCGTTGTAAATCTCGCCCTGTGTAAATATCGCCCTTTGTAAATCTCGCCCTTTGTAAATCTCGCCCATTGTAAATCTCACCCGTTGTAAATTTCACCCTTTGTAAATGTCGCCTGTTGTAAATCTTGCCCGTTGTAAATGTTGCCCGTTGTAAATCTCACCCATTGTAAATCTCGCCCGTTGTAAATCTCACCCGTTGTAAATCTCGCCTGTTGTAAATCTCACCTTTTGTAAATCTCACCCAATGTAAATCTCGCCGTTGTAAATCTCGCCCATTGTAAATCTCACCCGTTGTAAATCTCGCCCATTGTAAATCTCACCCGTTGTAAATCTCGCCGTTGTACATCTCGCCTGTTGTAAATCTCGCCTGTTGTAAATTTCACCCGTTGTAAATTTCACCCGTTGTAAATGTCACCTGTTGTAAATCTCATCCATTGTAAATCTCGCCCGTTGTAAATCTCACCCGTTGTAAATCTCGTTTATTGTAAATCTCGCCCGTTGTAAATCTCGCCTGTTGTAAATCTAGCCCTTTGTAAATCTCGCCTGATGTTAATCTCACCCGTTGTGAATCTCACCCGTTGTAAATCTCGCCCATTGTAAATCTCGCCTGATGTAAATCTCACCCGTTGTAAATCTCACCTGTTGTAAATCTCGCCCATTGTAAATCTCACCCGTTGTAAATTTCATCCGTTGTAAATGACGCCTGTTGTAAATCTCACCTGTTGTAAATCTCACACGTTGTAAATCTCGCCGTTGTAAAAGTCGCCCGTTGTAAATCTCACCCGTTGTAAATCTCGCCTGTTGTAAATCTCACCTTTTGTAAATCTCACCCAATGTAAATCTCGCCGTTGTAAATCTCGCCCATTGTAAATCTCACCCGTTGTAAATCTCACCCATTGTAAATCTCACCCGTTGTAAATCTCGCCGTTGTACATCTCGCCTGTTGTAAATCTCGCCTGTTGTAAATCTCGCCTGTTGTAAATCTCACCCGTTGTAAATTTCACCCGTTGTAAATTTCACCTGTTGTAAATGTCACCTGTTGTAAATCTCATCCATTGTAAATCTCGCCCGTTGTAAATCTCACCCGTTGTAAATCTCGTTTATTGTAAATCTCGCCCGTTGTAAATCTCGCCTGTTGTAAATCTAGCCCTTTGTAAATCTCGCCTGATGTTAATCTCACCCGTTGTGAATCTCACCCGTTGTAAATCTCGCCCATTGTAAATCTCGCCTGATGTAAATCTCACCCGTTGTAAATCTCACCTGTTGTAAATCTCGCCCATTGTAAATCTCACCCGTTGTAAATTTCATCCGTTGTAAATGACGCCTGTTGTAAATCTCGCCTGTTGTAAATCTCACACGTTGTAAATCTCGCCGTTGTAAAAGTCGCCCGTTGTTAATCTCACCCATTGTAAATCTCACCTGTTGTAAACCTCACCCGTTCTAAATGTCGTCCATTGTAAATCTCACCCATTGTAAATCTTGCCTGTTGTAAATCTCACCCGTTGTAAATCTCACCTGTTGTACATCTCACCTGATCTAAATCTCAGCTGTTGTAAAGCTCACCCGTTGTAAATGTCGCCTGTTGTAAATCTTGCCCATTGTAAATATCGCCCATTGTTAATCTCGCCCATTGCAAATCTCGCCTGTTGTAAATCTCACCCGTTGTAAATCGCACCCGTTGTAAATCTCGGCCGTAGTAAATCTCACCCGTTGTAAATCTCACCCGTTGTAAATCTCACCCGTTGTAAATCTCAACCATTATAAATGTCGCCGTTGTAAATCTCGCCCGTAGTAAATCTCACCCGTCGTCAATCTCGCCCGTTGTAAATCTCACCCTTTGCAAATCTCACCAGATCTACAGATTGCCAGTTGTAAATCTCACCCTTTGTAAATCTCACCTGTTGTAAATCTCGACCGTTATAAATTTCACCTGTTATAAATCTTGCCCGATCTACAGCACGCCAGTTGTAAATCTCACCCTTTGTAAATCTCGCCTGTTGTAAATCTCACTTGTTGTAAATTTCACCCATTGTAAATCTCGCCGTTGTAAAAGTCGCCCGTTGTAAATCTCACCCGTTGTAAATCTCACCCGTTGTAAATCTCGCCTGTAGTAAATCTCACCTGTTGTAAATCTCACCTGTTGTAAATCTCGCCCGTTTTAAATCTCACCCGTTGTAAATCTCGCCCATTGTAAATATCACCATTGTAAATCTCGCCCATTGTAAATCTCGCCCTTTCTAAATCTCGCCCGTTGTAAATGTCACCCGTTGTAAATCACGCCCGTTGTAAATCTCACCCTTTGTAAATGTCGCATGTTGTAAATCTCACCCATTGCAAATCTCGCCATTGTAAATCTCACCCATTGTAAATCTAGCCTGTTGTAAATCTCACCCGTTGTAAATCTTACCCGTTGTTAATCTCACCCGATCTATAGCTCACCAGTTGTAAATCTCACACGTTGTTAAGCTCGTCCATTGTAAATCTCACCCATTGTAAATCTCACCTGTTCTAAATCTCACCTGTTGTAAATCTAACCCGTTGTAAATCTCGCCCGCTGTATATCTCACCCGTTGTAAATCTCGCCCGCTGTAAATCTCACCCGTTGTAAATCTCACCCGTTGTAAATCCCGCCCATTGTAATTCTCACCCGTTGTAAATGTCGCCTGTTGTAAATGTTGCCTGTTGTAAATCTTGCCCATTGTAAATCACACCCATTGTAAATTTTACCCGTTGTAAATGTCGCCTGTTGTAAATGTCGCCTGTTGTAAATCGTGCCCATTGTAAATGTCGCGTGTTGTAAATGTCGCCTGTTGTAAATCTTGCCCATTGTAAATCTTGCCCATTTTAAATCTCACCCTTTGCAAATCTCGCCCATTGTAAATCTCACCCGTTGTAAATTTCACCCGTTGTAAATGTCGCCTGTTGTAAATCTCGCCTGTTGTAAATCTCACCCGTTGTAAATCTCGCCGTTGTAAATCTCACCCGTTGTAAATGTCGCCTGTTGTAAATCTCGCCTGTTGTAAATCTCACCCATTGTAAATCTCGCCATTGTGAATCTCGCCCGTTGCAAATCTCACCCGTTGTAAATCTCACCCGTTGTAAATTTCATCCGTTGTAAATCTCACCCGTTGTAAATCTCGCCCATTGTAAATCTCACCCATTGTAAATCTCGCCTGTTGTAAATCTCGCCCATTGTAAATCTCACCCATTGTAAATCTCACCTGTTGTAAATGTCACCCGTTGTAAATCTCGCCTGTTGTAAATCTCGCCTGTTGTAATTCTTGCCTGTTATAAATCTCACCTGTTGTAAATCTCGCACGTTGTAAATCACACCTGTTGTAAATCTAACCCGTTGTAAATCTCACCCATTGTAAATCACACCCGTTGTAAATCTCACCCATTGTAAATCTTGCCTGTTGTAATTCTTGCCTGTTATAAATCTCACCTGTTGTAAATCTCGCCCGTTGTAAATCTCGCCTATTGTAAATCTCACCCTTTGTAAATCTCGCACATTGTAAATCTCGCCTGTAGTAAATCTCACCTGTTGTAAATCTCACCTGTTGTAAATCTCGCCCGTTTTAAATCTCACCCGTTGTAAATCTCGCCCATTGTAAATATCACCATTGTAAATCTCGCCCGTTGTAAATCTCGCCCTTTCTAAATCTCGCCCGTTGTAAATGTCACCCGTTGTAAATCACGCACGTTGTAAATCTCACCCATTGTAAATGTCGCGTGTTGTAAATCTCACCCATTGTAAATCTCACCCATTGCAAATCTCGCCATTGTAAATCTCACCCATTGTAAATCTAGCCTGTTGTAAATCTCACCCGTTGTAAATCTCACCCGATCTATAGCTCACCAGTTGTAAATCTCACACGTTGTTAAGCTCGTCCATTGTAAATCTCACCCGTTGTAAATCTCACCTGTTGTAAATCTCACCTGTTGTAAATCTAACCCGTTGTAAATCTCGCCCGCTGTATATCTCACCCGTTGTAAATCTCGCCCGCTGTAAATCTCACCCGTTGTAAATCTCACCCGTTGTAAATCCCGCCCATTTTAATTCTCACCCGTTGTAAATGTCGCCTGTTGTAAATGTTGCCTGTTGTAAATCTTGCCCATTGTAAATCACACCCATTGTAAATTTTACCCGTTGTAAATGTCGCCTGTTGTAAATGTCGCCTGTTGTAAATCGTGCCCATTGTAAATGTCGCGTGTTGTAAATGTCGCCTGTTGTAAATCTTGCCCATTGTAAATCTCGCCCGTTGTAAATCTCACCCGTTGTAAATCTCGCCCATTGTAAATCTCACCCATTGAAAATCTCAGCCGTTGTAAATCTCAGCCGTTGTAAATCTTGCCCATTTTAAATCTCACCCTTTGCAAATCTCGCCCATTGTAAATCTCACCCGTTGTAAATTTCACCCGTTGTAAATGTCGCCTGTTGTAAATCTCGCCTGTTGTAAATCTCACCCATTGTAAATCTCGCCGTTGTAAATCTCACCTGTTGTAAATGTCGCCTGTTGTAAATCTCGCCTGTTGTAAATCTCACCCATTGTAAATCTCGCCATTGTGAATCTCGCCCGTTGTAAATCTCACCCGTTGTAAATTTCGTCCGTTGTAAATCTCACCCGTTGTAAATCTCGCCCATTGTAAATCTCACCCGTTGTAAATCTCGCCTGTTGTAAATCTCGCCCATTGTAAATCTCACCCATTGTAAATCTCACCTGTTGTAAATGTCACCCGTTGTAAATCTCGCCTGTTGTAAATCTCGCCTGTTGTAATTCTTGCCTGTTATAAATCTCACCTGTTGTAAATCTCGCCCGTTGTAAATCACACCTGTTGTAAATCTAACCCGTTGTAAATCTCACCCATTGTAAATCACACCCGTTGTAAATCTCACCCATTGTAAATCTCGCCTGTTGTAATTCTTGCCTGTTATAAATCTCACATGTTGTAAATCTCGCCCGTTGTAAATCTCGCCTATTGTAAATCTCACCCTTTGTAAATCTCGCATATTGTAAATCTCACCCGTTGTAAATTTCATCCGTTATAAATGTCGCCTATTGTAAATCTTGCCCATTGTAAATCTCGCCCGTTGTAAATATCACCCGTTGTAAATATCACCCGTTGTAAATCTCGCCTGTTGTAAATGTCGCCTGTTGTAAATCTCGCCTGTTGTAAATCCCAACAATTGTAAATCTCGCCGTTGTAAATCTCGCCCGTTGTAAATCTCACCCGTTGTAAATCTTGCTCGTTATAAATCTCGCCCGATCTACAGCACGCCAGTTGTAAATCTCACCTGTGGTAAATCTCGCCTGTTGTAAATCTCACCTGTTGTAAATCTCGCCTGTTGTAAATCGCACCTGTTGTAAATCTAACCCGTTGTAAATCTCACCTGTTGTAAATCTCACCTGTTGTAAATCTCACCTGTTGTAAAGCTCACCCGTTGTAAATCTCGCCCTTTGTAAATCTCGCCCGTTGTAAATCTCAACCTTTGTAAATTTCACCCGTTGTAAATGTCGCCTGTTGTAAATCTCACCTGTGGTAAATCTCACCGGTTGTAAATCTCGCCATTGTAAAAGCCACCCGTTCTATATCTCACCCATTGTAAATCTCGCCGTTGTAAATCTCACCCGTTGTAAATCTCGCCCGTTATTAATCTCACCTGTTATAAATCTCACCCGATCTACAGCACGCCAGTTGTAAATCTCACCCGTTGTAAATCTCACCCGTTGTAAATCTCACCTGTTGTAAATCTCACCCGTTGTAAATCTCACCCGTTGTAAATATCACCTGTTGTAAATGTCGCCTGTTGTAAATCTCGCCTGTTGTAAATCTCACCCGTTGTAAATCTTGCCTGTTGTAAATCTCACCCGTTGTAAATCTCACCTGTTATAAATCTCACCTGTTGTAAATCTCACCTTTTGTAAATCTCACCTGTTGTAAATCTCATCCGTTGTAAATCTCGCCCGCAATAAATCTCACCCGTTGTAAATCTCATCCATTGTAAATCTCGCCCGCTGTAAATCTCACCCGTTGTAAATCTCGCCCATTGTAAATCTCGCCCGTTGTAAATCTCGCCCGTTGTAAATATCGCCCTTTGTAAATCTCGCCCTTTGTAAATCTCGCACATTGTAAATCTCACCCGTTGTAAATTTCACCCTTTGTAAATGTCGCCTGTTGTAAATCTTGCCCGTTGTAAATGTCGCCCGTTGTAAACCTCACCCGTTGTAAATCTCGCCCGTTGTAAATCTCACCCGTTGTAAATGTCGCCTGTTGTAAATCTCACCTTTTGTAAATCTCACCCAATGTAAATCTCGCCGTTGTAAATCTCGCCCGTTGTAAATCTCGCCGTTGTAAATCTCGCCCGTTGTGAATCTCGCCGTTGTAAATCTCGCCTGTTGTAAATCTCGCCCGTTGTAAATCTCACTCATTGTAAATCTCGCCGTTGTATATCTCGCCTGTTGCAAATCTCGCCCGTTGTAAATCTCACCCATTGTAAATCTCGCCGTTGTATATCTCGCCTGTTGTAAATCTCGCTCGTTATAAATCTCAGCTGTTATGAATCTCGCCCGATCTACAGCACGCCAGTTGTAAATCTCACCTGTTGTAAATCTCGCCTGTTGTAAATCTCGCCTGTTGTAAATCTCGCCCATTGTAAATCTCACCCCGTTGTAAATTTCACCCGTTGTAAATCTCACCCGTTGTAAATCTCGCCGTTGTAAAAGTCGCCCGTTGTAAATCTCACCCATTGTAAATCTCGCCCGTTGTAAATCTCACCCGTTGTAAATCTCGTTTATTGTAAATCTCGCCCGTTGTAAATCTCGCCTGTTGTAAATCTCACCCATTGTTAATCTCGCCTGTTGTAAATCTAGCCCTTTGTAAATATCGCCAATTGTAAATCTCGCCCATTGTAAATCTCGCCTGATGTAAATGTCACCCGTTGTGAATCTCACCCATTGTAAATCTCGCCCGTTGTAAATCTCACCTGTTGTAAATCTCGCCCATTGTAAATCTCACCCGTTGTAAATTTCACCCGTTGTAAATGACGCCTGTTGTAAATCTCGCCTGTTGTAAATCTCACCCGTTGTAAATCTCGCCGTTTTAAAAGTCGCCCATTGTAAATCTCACCCATTGTAAATCTCGCCCGTTGTAAACCTCACCCGTTCTAAATCTCGTCCATTGTAAATCTCGCCCGTTGTAAATCTCGCCTGTTGCACATCTCACCTGATCTAAATCTCAGCTGTTGTAAAGCTCAGCCGTTGTAAATGTCACGTGTTGTAAATCTTGCCCATTGTAAATATCGCCCATTGTAAATCTCGCCCATTGCAAATCTCGCCTGTTGTAAATCTCACCCGTTGTAAATCGCACCCGTTGTAAATCTCGCCCGTAGTAAATCTCACCCGTTGCAAATCTCACGAGATCTACAGCTTGCCAGTTGTAAATCTCGCCCATTGTAAATCTCACCCGTTGTAAATCTCGCCTGTTGTTAATCTCGCCCGTTGTAAATCTAACCCGTTGTACATCTCGCCCGTTGTAAATGTCGCCTGTTGTAAATCTCACCTGTTGTAAATCTCACCCGTTGTATATCTCGCCATTGTAAATCTCGCCCGTTATATATCTCGCCATTGTAAATCTCACCCGTTGTAAATCTTGCCCGTTGTAAATCTCACCCGTTATTAATCACACCCATTGTAAATCTCGCCCGTTGTAAATCTCACCCATTGTAAATCTCGCCGTTGTAAATCTCATCTGTTGTAAATCTCGCCCGTTATAAATCTCACCTGTTATAAATCTCACCCATTGTAAATCTCACCCGTTGCAAATCTCGCCCGTTGTAAATCACACCCGTTGCAAATCTCACCACATCTACAGCTTGACAGTTTTAAATCTCGCCCGTTGTAAATCTCACCTGTTGTAAATCTCACCCGTTGTAAATCTCGTCCGTTGTAAATCTCACCCGTTATTAATCTCGTCCATTGTAAATCTCACTCGTTGTAAATCTCAACCGTTGTAAATCTTGACCGTTGTAAATCTCACCCATTGTAAATCTTGCCCATTGTAAATCTCACCCGTTGTAAATCTCACCTGCTGTAAATCTCACCCATTGTAAATCTCGCCTGTTGTAAATGTCGCCTGTTGTAAATGTCGCCTGTTGTAAATCTCGCCCGTTGTAAATCTCGCCCATTGTAAATGTCGCCTGTTGTAAATCTCACCCATTGTAAATCTCACCCGTTGATAATCTCACCCGTTGTAAATCTCACCTGTTGTAAATCTCGCCCATTGTAAAGCTCACCCGTTGTAAATTTCACCCGTTGTAAATGACGCCTGTTGTAAATCTCGCCTGTTGTAAATCTCACCCATTGTAAATCTCGCCGTTGTAAATCTCGTCTGTTGTAAATCTCGCCCGTTATAAATCTCACCTGTTATAAATCTCACCCATTGTAAATCTCACCCATTGCAAATCTCGCCCATTGTAAATCTCGTCCGTTGTAAATCACACCCGTTGCAAATCTCACCAGATCTACAGCTTGCCAGTTGTAAATCTTGCCCGTTGTAAACCTCACCTGTTGTAAATCTCACCCGTTGTAAATCTCGTCCGTTCTAAATCTCACCCGTTATTAATCTCGTCCATTGTAAATCTCACTCATTGTAAATCTCACCCGTTGTAAATCTTGCCCGTTGTAAATCTCACCCGTTGTAAATCTCGCCGTTGTAAATCTCACCCGTTGTAAATCCCGTTTATTGTAAATCTCGCCCGTTGTAAATCTCGCCTGTTGTAAATCTCACCCGTTGTAAATCTCGCCTGTTGTAAATCTAGCCCTTTGTAAATATCGCCCGTTGTAAATCTCACCCATTGTAAATCTCGCCTGATGTAAATCTCAGCCGTTGTGAATCTCACCCGTTGTAAATCTCGCCCGTTGTAAGTCTCACCTGTTGTAAATCTCGCCCATTGTAAATCTCGCCCGTTGCAAATCTCACCTGTTGTAAATCTCGCCCATTGTTAATCTCGCCTGATGTAAATCTCAGCCGTTGTGAATCTCACCCGTTGTAAATCTCGCCCGTTGTAAATCTCAGCTGGTGTAAATCTCACCCATTGTAAATCTCACCCGTTGTAAATTTCACCCGTTGTAAATGACGCCTGTTGTAAATCTCGCCTGTTGTAAATGTCACCCATTGTAAATCTCGCCGTTGTAAATCTCGTCTGTTGTAACTCTCGCCCGTTATAAATCTCACCTGTTATAAATCTCACCCATTGTAAATCACACCCGTTGCAAATCTCACCTGTTGTAAATCTCGCCCATTGTAAATCTCACCCGTTGTAAATTTCACCCGTTGTAAATGACGCCTGTTGTAAATCTCACCTGTTGTAAATCTCACCCATTGTAAATCTCGCCGTTGTAAATCTCGTCTGTTGTAAATCTCGCCCGTTATAAATCTCACCTGTTATAAATCTCACCCATTGTAAATCTCACCCGTTGCAAATCTCGCCCATTGTAAATCTCGTCCGTTGTAAATCACACCCGTTGCAAATCTCACCAGATCTACAGCTTGCCAGTTGTAAATTTCGCCCGTTGTAAACCTCACCTGTTGTAAATCTCACCCGTTGTATATCTTGCCCGTTGTAAATCTCACCTGTTGTAAATCTCGCCGTTGTAAATCTCGCCCGTTGTAAATCCCGTTTATTGTAAATCTCGCCCGTTGTAAATCTCGCCTGTTGTAAATCTCACCCGTTGTAAATCTCGCCTGTTGTAAATCTAGCCCTTTGTAAATATCGCCCGTTGTAAATCTCACCCATTGTAAATCTCGCCTGATGTAAATCTCAGCCGTTGTGAATCTCACCCGTTGTAAATCTCGCCCGTTGTAAATCTCACCTGTTGTAAATCTCGCCCATTGTAAATCTCGCCCGTTGTAAATCTCACCTGTTGTAAATCTCGCCCATTGTTAATCTCGCCTGATGTAAATCTCAGCCGTTGTGAATCTCACCCGTTGTAAATCTCGCCCGTTGTAAATCTCACCTGGTGTAAATCTCGCCCATTGTAAATCTCACCCGTTGTAAATTTCACCCGTTGTAAATGACGCCTGTTGTAAATCTCGCCTGATGTAAATCTCACCCATTGTAAATCTCGCCGTTGTAAATCTCGTCTGTTGTAAATCTCGCCCGTTATAAATCTCACCTGTTATAAATCTCACCCATTGTAAATCACACCCGTTGCAAATCTCACCTGTTGTAAATCTCGCCCATTGTAAATCTCACCCGTTGTAAATTTCACCCGTTGTAAATGACGCCTGTTGTAAATCTCACCCATTGTAAATCTCGCCTGTTGTAAATGTCGCCTGTTGTAAATGTCGCCTGTTGTAAATCTCGCCCGTTGTAAATCTCGCCCATTGTAAATGTCGCCTGTTGTAAATCTCACCCATTGTAAATCTCACCCGTTGATAATCTCACCCGTTGTAAATCTCACCTGTTGTAAATCTCGCCCATTGTAAAGCTCACCCGTTGTAAATTTCACCCGTTGTAAATGACGCCTGTTGTAAATCTCGCCTGTTGTAAATCTCACCCATTGTAAATCTCGCCGTTGTAAATCTCGTCTGTTGTAAATCTCGCCCGTTATAAATCTCACCTGTTATAAATCTCACCCATTGTAAATCACACCCGTTGCAAATCTCACCTGTTGTAAATCTCGCCCATTGTAAATCTCACCCGTTGTAAATTTCACCCGTTGTAAATGACGCCTGTTGTAAATCTCGCCTGTTGTAAATCTCACCCATTGTAAATCTCGCCGTTGTAATTCTCGTCTGTTGTAAATCTCGCCCGTTATAAATCTCACCTGTTATAAATCTCACCCATTGTAAATCTCACCCGTTGCAAATCTCGCCCATTGTAAATCTCGTCCGTTGTAAATCACACCCGTTGCAAATCTCACCAGATCTACAGCTTGCCAGTTGTAAATTTCGCCCGTTGTAAACCTCACCTGTTGTAAATCTCACCCGTTGTAAATCTCGTCCGTTCTAAATCTCACCCATTATTAATCTCGTCCATTGTAAATCTCACTCATTGTAAATCTCACCCGTTGTAAATCTTGCCCGTTGTAAATCTCACCCGTTGTAAATCTCGCCGTTGTAAATCTCACCCGTTGTAAATCCCGTTTATTGTAAATCTCGCCCGTTGTAAATCTCGCCTGTTGTAAATCTCACCCGTTGTAAATCTCGCCTGTTGTAAATCTAGCCCTTTGTAAATATCGCCCGTTGTAAATCTCACCCATTGTAAATCTCGCCTGATGTAAATCTCAGCTGTTGTGATTCTCACCTGTTGTAAATCTCGCCCGTTGTAAATCTCACCTGTTGTAAATCTCGCCCATTGTAAGTCTCGCCCGTTGTAAATCTCACCTTTTGTAAATCTCACCCGTTGTAAATCTCGTCCGTTGTAAATCTCACCCGTTATTAATCTCGTCCATTGTAAATCTCACTCGTTGTAAATCTCACCCGTTGTAAACCTTGCCTGTTGTAAATCTCACCCATTGTAAATCTTGCCCATTGTAAATCTCACCCGTTGTAAATCTCACCTGCTGTAAATCTCACCCATTGTAAATCTCGCCTGTTGTAAATGTCGCCTGTTGTAAATGTCGCCTGTTGTAAATGTCGCCTGTTGTAAATCTCGCCCGTTGTAAATCTCGCCCATTGTAAATGTCGCCTGTTGTAAATCTCACCCATTGTAAATCTCGCCCATTGTAAATCTCACCCGTTGTAAATTTCACCCGTTGTAAATGACGCCTGTTGTAAATCTCGCCTGTTGTAAATCTCGCCTGTTGTAAATCTCACCCATTGTAAATCTCGCTGTTGTAAATCTCGTCTGTTGTAAATCTCGCCCGTTATAAATCTCACCTGTTATAAATCTCACCCATTGTAAATCTCACCCGTTGCAAATCGCGCCCATTGTAAATGTCGTCCATTGTAAATCACACCCGTTGCCAATCTCACCAGATCTACAGCTTGCCAGTTGTAAATCTCACGCGTTGTAAACCTCACCTGTTGTAAATCTCACCCGTTGTAAACCTTGCCCGTTGTAAATCTCACCCATTGTAAATCTTGCCCATTGTAAATCTCACCCGTTGTAAATCTCACCTGCTGTAAATCTCACCCATTGTAAATCTCGCCTGTTGTAAATGTCGCCTGTTGTAAATGTAGCCTGTTGTAAATCTCGCCCGTTGTAAATCTCGCCCATTGTAAATGTCGCCTGTTGTAAATCTCGCCCATTGTAAATCTCACCCGTTGTAAATTTCACCCGTTGTAAATGACGCCTGTTGTAAATCTCGCCTGTTGTAAATCTCACCCATTGTAAATCTCGCCGTTGTAAATCTCGTCTGTTGTAAATCTCGCCCATTATAAATCTCACCTGTTATAAATCTCACCCATTGTAAATCTCACCCGTTGCAAATCTCGCCCATTGTAAATGTCGTCCGTTGTAAATCACACCCGTTGCAAATCTCACCAGATCTACAGCTTGCCAGTTGTAAATCTCACCCGTTGTAAATCTCGCCTGTTGTAAATCTAGCCCTTTGTAAATATCGCCCGTTGTAAATCTCACCCATTGTAAATCTCGCCTGATGTAAATCTCAGCCGTTGTGAATCTCACCCGTTGTAAATCTCGCCCGTTGTAAATCTCACCTGTTGTAAATCTCGCCCATTGTAAATCTCGCCCGTTGTAAATCTCACCTGTTGTAAATCTCGCCCATTGTTAATCTCGCCTGATGTAAATCTCAGCCGTTGTGAATCTCACCCGTTGTAAATCTCGCCCGTTGTAAATCTCACCTGGTGTAAATCTCGCCCATTGTAAATCTCACCCATTGTAAATTTCACCCGTTGTAAATGACGCCTGTTGTAAATCTCGCCTGTTGTAAATCTCACCCATTGTAAATCTCGCCGTTGTAAATCTCGTCTGTTGTAAATCTCGCCCGTTATAAATCTCACCTGTTATAAATCTCACCCATTGTAAATCTCACCCGTTGCAAATCTCGCCCATTGCAAATCTCGTCCATTGTAAATCACACCCGTTGCAAATCTCACCAGATCTACAGCTTGCCAGTTGTAAATTTCGCCCGTTGTAAACCTCACCTGTTGCAAATCTCACCCGTTGTAAATCTCGTCCGTTCTAAATCTCACCCGTTATTAATCTCATCCATTGTAAATCTCACTCATTGTAAATCTCACCCGTTGTAAATCTTGCCCGTTGTAAATCTCACCCGTTGTAAATCTCGCCGTTGTAAATCTCACCCGTTGTAAATCCCGTTTATTGTAAATCTCGCCCGTTGTAAATCTCGCCTGTTGTAAATCTCACCCATTGTAAATCTCGCCTGTTGTAAATCTAGCCCTTTGTAAATATCGCCCGTTGTAAATCTCACCCATTGTAAATCTCGCCTGATGTAAATCTCAGCCGTTGTGAATCTCACCCGTTGTAAATCTCGCCCGTTGTAAATCTCACCTGTTGTAAATCTCGCCCATTGTAAATCTCGCCCGTTGTAAATCTCACCTGTTGTAAATCTCACCCGTTGTAAATCTCGTCCGTTGTAAATCTCACCCGTTATTAATCTCGTCCATTGTAAATCTCACTCGTTGTAAATCTCACCCGTTGTAAGTCTTGCCCGTTGTAAATCTCACCCATTGTAAATCTTGCCCATTGTAAATCTCACCCGTTGTAAATCTCACCTGCTGTAAATCTCACCCATTGTAAATCTCGCCTGTTGTAAATGTCGCCTGTTGTAAATGTCGCCTGTTGTAAATCTCGCCCGTTGTAAATCTCGCCCATTGTAAATGTCGCCTGTTGTAAATCTCACCCATTGTAAATCTCACCCATTGTAAATCTCACCTGTTGTAAATCTCGCCGATTGTAAATCTCACCCGTTGTAAATTTCACCCGTTGTAAATGACGCCTGTTGTAAATCTCGCCTGTTGTAAATCTCACCCATTGTAAATCTCGCCGTTGTAAATCTCGTCTGTTGTAAATCTCGCCCGTTATTAATCTCACCTGTTATAAATCTCACCCATTGTAAATCTCACCCGTTGCAAATCTCGCCCATTGTAAATCTCGTCCGTTGTAAATCACACCCGTTGCAAATCTCACCAGATCTACAGCTTGCCAGTTGTAAATCTCGCCCGTTGTAAACCTCACCTGTTGTAAATCTCACCCGTTGTAAATCTCATCCATTCTAAATCTCACCCGTTATTAATCTCGTCCATTGTAAATCTCACTCATTGTAAATCTCACCCGTTGTAAATCTTGCCCGTTGTAAATCTCACCCGTTGTAAATCTCGCCGTTGTAAATCTCACCCGTTGTAAATCCCGTTTATTGTAAATCTCGCCCGTTGTAAATCTCGCCTGTTGTAAATCTCACCCGTTGTAAATCTCGCCTGATGTAAATCTCAGCCGTTGTGTATCTCACCCGTTGTAAATCTCGCCCGTTGTAAATCTCACCTATTGTAAATCTCGCCCATTGTAAATCTCGCCCGTTGTAAATCTCACCTGTTGTAAATCTCGCCCAATGTTAATCTCGCCTGATGTAAATCTCAGCCGTTGTGAATCTCACCCGTTGTAAATCTCGCCCGTTGTAAATCTCACCTGGTGTAAATCTCGCCCATTGTAAATCTCACCCGTTGTAAATTTCACCCGTTGTAAATGACGCCTGTTGTAAATCTCGCCTGTTGTAAATCTCACCCATTGTAAATCTCGCCGTTGTAAATCTCGTCTGTTGTAAATCTCGCCCGTTATAAATCTCACCTGTTATAAATCTCACCCATTGTAAATCACACCCGTTGCAAATCTCACCTGTTGTAAATCTCGCCCATTGTAAATCTCACCCGTTGTAAATTTCACCCGTTGTAAATGACGCCTGTTGTAAATCTCGCCTGTTGTAAATCTCACCCATTGCAAATCTCGCCGTTGTAAATCTCGTCTGTTGTAAATCTCACCCGTTATAAATCTCACCTGTTATAAATCTCACCATTGTAAATCTCAGCCGTTATAAATCTCACCTGTTATAAATCACACCCGTTGCAAATCTCACCTGTTGTAAATCTCGCCCATTGTAAATCTCACCCGTTGTAAATTTCACCCGTTGTAAATGACGCCTGTTGTAAATCTCACCTGTTGTAAATCTCACCCATTGTAAATCTCGCCGTTGTAAATCTCGTCTGTTGTAAATCTCGCCCGTTATAATTCTCACCTGTTATAAATCTCACCCATTGTAAATCTCACCCGTTGCAAATCTCGCCCATTGTAAATCTCGTCCATTGTAAATCACACCCGTTGCAAATCTCACCAGATCTACAGCTTGCCAGTTGTAAATTTCGCCCGTTGTAAACCTCACCTGTTGTAAATCTCACCCGTTGTAAATCTCGTCCGTTCTAAATCTCACCCATTATTAATCTCATCCATTGTAAATCTCACTCATTGTAAATCTCACCCATTGTAAATCTTGCCCGTTGTAAATCTCACCCGTTGTAAATCCCGTTTATTGTAAATCTCGCCCGTTGTAAATCTCGCCTGTTGTAAATCTCACCCGTTGTAAATCTCGCCTGTTGTAAATCTAGCCCTTTGTAAATATCGCCCGTTGTAAATCTCACCCATTGTAAATCTCGCCTGATGTAAATCTCAGCCGTTGTGATTCTCACCCGTTGTAAATCTCGCCCGTTGTAAATCTCACCTGTTGTAAATCTCGCCCATTGTAAATCTCGCCCGTTGTAAATCTCACCCGTTGTAAATCTCGTCCGTTGTAAATCTCACCCGTTATTAATCTCGTCCATTGTAAATCTCACTCGTTGTAAATCTCACCCATTGTAAACCTTGCCCGTTGTAAATCTCACCCATTGTAAATCTTGCCCATTGTAAATCTCACCCGTTGTAAATCTCACCTGCTGTAAATCTCACCCATTGTAAATCTCGCCTGTTGTAAATGTCGCCTGTTGTAAATGTCGCCTGTTGTAAATCTCGCCCGTTGTAAATGTCGCCCATTGTAAATGTCGCCTGTTGTAAATCTCACCCATTGTAAATCTCACCCGTTGTAAATCTCACCCGTTGTAAATCTCAGCGTTGTATATCTCGCCCGTTGTAAATCTCACCCGTTGTAAATTTCACCTGTTGTAAATGACGCCTGTTGTAAATCTCGCCTGTTGTAAATCTCACCCATTGTAAATCTCGCCGTTGTAAATCTCGTCTGTTGTAAATCTCGCCCGTTATAAATCTCACCTGTTATAAATCTCCCCCATTGTAAATCTCACCCGTTGCAAATCTCGCCCATTGTAAATGTCGTCCGTTGTAAATCACACCCGTTGCAAATCTCACCAGATCTACAGCTTGCCAGTTGTAAATCTCACCCGTTGTAAACCTCACCTGTTGTAAATCTCACCCGTTGTAAATCTCGTCCATTCTAAATCTCACCCGTTATTAATCTCGTCCATTGTAAATCTCACTCATTGTAAATCTCACCCGTTGTAAATCTTGCCCGTTGTAAATCTCACCCGTTGTAAATCTCGCCGTTGTAAATCTCACCCGTTGTAAATCCCGTTTATTGTAAATCTCGCCCGTTGTAAATCTCGCCTGTTGTAAATCTCACCCGTTGTAAATCTCGCCTGTTGTAAATCTAGCCCTTTGTAAATATCGCCCGTTGTAAATCTCACCCATTGTAAATCTCGCCTGATGTAAATCTCAGCCGTTGTGAATCTCACCCGTTGTAAATCTCGCCCGTTGTAAATCTCACCTGTTGTAAATCTCGCCCATTGTAAATCTCGCCCGTTGTAAATCTCACCTGTTGTAAATCTCACCCGTTGTAAATCTCGTCCGTTGTAAATCTCACCCGTTATTAATCTCGTCCATTGTAAATCTCACTCGTTGTAAATCTTGCCCGTTGTAAATCTCACCCATTGTAAATCTTGCCCATTGTAAATCTCACCCGTTGTAAATCTCACCTGCTGTAAATCTCACCTGCTGTAAATCTCACCCATTGTAAATCTCGCCTGTTGTAAATGTCGCCTGTTGTAAATGTCGCCTGTTGTATATCTCGCCCGTTGTAAATCTCGCCCATTGTAAATGTCGCCTGTTGTAAATCTCACCCATTGTAAATCTCACCCGTTGTCAATCTCACCCGTTGTAAATCTCACCTGTTGTAAATCTCGCCCATTGTAAATCTCACCCGTTGTAAATTTCACCCGTTGTAAATGACGCCTGTTGTAAATCTCGCCTGTTGTAAATCTCACCCATTGTAAATCTCGCCGTTGTAAATCTCGTCTGTTGTAAATCTCGCCCGTTATAAATCTCACCTGTTATAAATCTCACCCATTGTAAATCTCACCCATTGCAAATCTCGCCCATTGTAAATCTCGTCCGTTGTAAATCACACCCGTTGCAAATCTCACCAGATCTACAGCTTGCCAGTTGTAAATCTCGCCCGTTGTAAACCTCACCTGTTGTAAATCTCACCCGTTGTAAATCTTGCCCGTTGTAAATCTCACCCGTTGTAAATCTCGCCGTTGTAAATCTCACCCGTTGTAAATCCCGTTTATTGTAAATCTCGCCCGTTGTAAATCTCGCCTGTTGTAAATCTCACCCGTTGTAAATCTCGCCTGTTGTAAATCTAGCCCTTTGTAAATATCGCCCGTTGTAAATCTCACCCATTGTAAATCTCGCCTGATGTAAATCTCAGCCGTTGTGAATCTCACCCGTTGTAAATCTCGCCCGTTGTAAATCTCACCTGTTGTAAATCTCGCCCATTGTAAATCTCGCCCGTTGTAAATCTCACCTGTTGTAAATCTCGCCCATTGTTAATCTCGCCTGATGTAAATCTCAGCCGTTGTGAATGTCACCCGTTGTAAATTTCGCCCGTTGTAAATCTCACCTGGTGTAAATCTCGCCCATTGTAAATCTCACCCGTTGTAAATTTCACCCGTTGTAAATGACGCCTGTTGTAAATCTCGCCTGTTGTAAATCTCACCCATTGTAAATCTCGCCGTTGTAAATCTCGTCTGTAGTAAATCTCGCCCGTTATAAATCTCACCTGTTATAAATCTCACCCATTGTAAATCACACCCGTTGCAAATCTCACCTGTTGTAAATCTCGCCCATTGTAAATCTCACCCGTTGTAAATTTCACCCGTTGTAAATGACGCCTGTTGTAAATCTCGCCTGTTGTAAATCTCACCCATTGTAAATCTCGCCGTTGTAAATCTCGTCTGTTGTAAATCTCGCCCGTTATAAATCTCACCTGTTATAAATCTCACCCATTGTAAATCTCACCCGTTGCAAATCTCGCCCATTGTAAATCTCGTCCGTTGTAAATCACACCCGTTGCAAATCTCACCAGATCTACAGCTTGCCAGTTGTAAATTTCGCCCATTGTAAACCTCACCTGTTGTAAATCTCACCCGTTGTAAATCTCGTCCGTTCTAAATCTCACCCGTTATTAATCTCGTCCATTGTAAATCGCACTCATTGTAAATCTCACCCGTTGTAAATCTTGCCCGTTGTAAATCTCACCCGTTGTAAATCTCCCCGTTGTAAATCTCACCCATTGTAAATCCCGTTTATTGTAAATCTCGCCCGTTGTAAATCTCACCTGTTGTAAATCTCACCCGTTGTAAATCTCGCCTGTTGTAAATCTAGCCCTTTGTAAATATCGCCCATTGTAAATCTCACCCATTGCAAATCTCGCCTGGTGTAAATCTCAGCCGTTGTGAATCTCACCCATTGTAAATCTCGCCCGTTGTAAATCTCACCTGTTGTAAATCTCACCCGTTGTAAATCTCGTCCGTTGTAAATCTCACCCGTTATTAATCTCGTCCATTGTAAATCTCACTCGTTGCAAATCTCACCCGTTGTAAATCTTGCCCGTTGTAAATCTCACCCATTGTAAATCTTGCCCATTGTAAATCTCACCCGTTGTAAATCTCACCTGCTGTAAATCTCACCCATTGTAAATCTCACCTGTTGTAAATGTCGCCTGTTGTAAATGACGCCTGTTGTAAATCTCGCCTGTTGTAAATCTCACCCATTGTAAATCTCGCCGTTGTAAATCTCGTCTGTTGTAAATCTCGCCCGTTATAAATCTCACCTGTTACAAATCTCACCCATTGTAAATCTCACCCGTTGTAAATCTCACCTGCTGTAAATCTCACCCATTGTAAATCTCACCTGTTGTAAATGTCGCCTGTTGTAAATGACGCCTGTTGTAAATCTCGCCTGTTGTAAATCTCACCCATTGTAAATCTCGCCGTTGTAAATCTCGTCTGTTGTAAATCTCGCCCGTTATAAATCTCACCTGTTATAAATCTCACCCATTGTAAATCTCACCCGTTGCAAATCTTGCCCATTGTAAATCTCGTCCGTTGTAAATCACACCCGTTGCAAATCTCACCAGATCTACAGCTTGCCAGTTGTAAATCTCGCCCGTTGTAAACCTCACCTGTTGTAAATCTCACCCGTTGTAAATCTCGTCTGTTCTAAATCTCACCCGTTATTAATCTCGTCCATTGTAAATCTCACTCATTGTAAATCTCACACGTTGTAAATCTTGCCCGTTGTAAATCTCACCCGTTGTAAATCTCGCCGTTGTAAATCTCACCCGTTGTAAATCCCGTTTATTGTAAATCTCGCCCGTTGTAAATCTCGCCTGTTGTAAATCTCACCCGTTGTAAATCTCGCCTGTTGTAAATCTAGCCCTTTGTAAATATCGCCCGTTGTAAATCTCACCCATTGTAAATCTCGCCTGATGTAAATCTCAGCCGTTGTGAATCTCACCCTTTGTAAATCTCGCCCGTTGTAAATCTCACCTGTTGTAAATCTCGCCCATTGTAAATCTCGCCCGTTGTAAATCTCACCTGTTGTAAATCTCGCCCATTGTTAATCTCGCCTGATGTAAATCTCAGCCGTTGTGAATCTCACCCGTTGTAAATCTCGCCCGTTGTAAATCTCACCTGGTGTAAATCTCGCCCATTGTAAATCTCACCCGTTGTAAATTTCACCCGTTGTAAATGACGCCTGTTGTAAATCTCGCCTGTTGTAAATCTCGCCTGTTGTAAATCTCACCCATTGTAAATCTCGCCGTTGTAAATCTCGTCTGTTGTAAATCTCGCCCATTATAAATCTCACCTGTTATAAATCTCACCCATTGTAAATCACACCCGTTGCAAATCTCACCTGTTGTAAATCTCGCCCATTGTAAATCTCACCCGTTGTAAATCTTGCCCGTTGTAAATCTCACCCGTTGTAAATCTCGCCGTTGTAAATCTCACCCGTTGTAAATCCCGTTTATTGTAAATCTCGCCCGTTGTAAATCTCGCCTGTTGTAAATCTCACCCGTTGTAAATCTCGCCTGTTGTAAATCTAGCCCTTTGTAAATATCGCCCGTTGTAAATCTCACCCATTGTAAATCTCGCCTGATGTAAATCTCAGCCGTTGTGAATCTCACCCGTTGTAAATCTCGCCCGTTGTAAATCTCACCTGTTGTAAATCTCGCCCATTGTAAATCTCGCCCGTTGTAAATCTCACCTGTTGTAAATCTCGCCCATTGTTAATCTCGCCTGATGTAAATCTCAGCCGTTGTGAATCTCACCCGTTGTAACTCTCGCCCGTTGTAAATTTCACCCGTTGTAAATGACGCCTGTTGTAAATCTCGCCTGTTGTAAATCTCACCCATTGTAAATCTCGCCGTTGTAAATCTCGTCTGTTGTAAATCTCGCCCGTTATAAATCTCACCTGTTATAAATCTCACCCATTGTAAATCACACCCGTTGCAAATCTCACCTGTTGTAAATCTCGCCCATTGCAAATCTCACCCGTTGTAAATTTCACCCGTTGTAAATGACGCCTGTTGTAAATCTCGCCTGTTGTAAATCTCACCCATTGTAAATCTCACCGTTGTAAATTTCGTCTGTTGTAAATCCCGCCCGTTATAAATCTCACCTGTTATAAATCTCACCCATTGTAAATCTCACCCGTTGCAAATCTCGCCCATTGTAAATCTCGTCCGTTGTAAATCACACCCGTTGCAAATCTCACCAGATCTACAGCTTGCCAGTTGTAAATTTCGCCTGTTGTAAACCTCACCTGTTGTAAATCTCACCCGTTGTAAATCTCGTCCGTTCTAAATCTCACCCGTTATTAATCTCGTCCATTGTAAATCTCACTCATTGTAAATCTCACCCGTTGTAAATCTTGCCCGTTGTAAATCTCACCCGTTGTAAATCTCGCCCGTTGTAAATCTCGCCTGTTGCAAATCTCACCCGTTGTAAATCTCGCCTGTTGTAAATCTAGCCCTTTGTAAATATCGCCCGTTGTAAATCTCACCCATTGTAAATCTCGCCTGATGTAAATCTCAGCCGTTGTGAATCTCACCCGTTGTAAATCTTGCCCGTTGTAAATCTCACCTGTTGTAAATCTCGCCCATTGTAAATCTCGCCCGTTGTAAATCTCACCTGTTGTAAATCTCACCCGTTGTAAATCTCGTCCGTTGTAAATCTCACCCGTTATTAAACTCGTCCATTGTAAATCTCACTCGTTGTAAATCTCACCCGTTGTAAATCTTGCCCGTTGTAAATCTCACCCATTGTAAATCTTGCCCATTGTAAATCTCACCCGTTGTAAATCTCACCTGCTGTAAATCTCACCCATTGTAAATCTCGCCTGTTGTAAATGTCGCCTGTTGTAAATGTCGTCTGTTGTAAATCTCGCCCGTTCTAAATCTCGCCCATTGTAAATGTCGCCTGTTGTAAATCTCACCCATTGTAAATCTCACCCGTTGTAAATCTCACCCGTTGTAAATCTCGCCCGTTGTAAATCTCACCTGTTGTAAATCTCGCCCATTGTAAATCTCGCCCGTTGTAAATCTCACCTGTTGTAAATCTCGCCCATTGTTAATCTCGCCTGATGTAAATCTCAGCCGTTGTGAATCTCACCCGTTGTAAATCTCGCCCGTTGTAAATTTCACCCGTTGTAAATGACGCCTGTTGTAAATCTCGCCTGTTGTAAATCTCACCCATTGTAAATCTCGCCGTTGTAAATCTCGTCTGTTGTAAATCTCGCCCGTTATAAATCTCACCTGTTATAAATCTCACCCATTGTAAATCACACCCGTTGCAAATCTCACCTGTTGTAAATCTCGCCCATTGCAAATCTCACCCGTTGTAAATTTCACCCGTTGTAAATGACGCCTGTTGTAAATCTCGCCTGTTGTAAATCTCACCCATTGTAAATCTCACCGTTGTAAATTTCGTCTGTTGTAAATCCCGCCCGTTATAAATCTCACCTGTTATAAATCTCACCCATTGTAAATCTCACCCGTTGCAAATCTCGCCCATTGTAAATCTCGTCCGTTGTAAATCACACCCGTTGCAAATCTCACCAGATCTACAGCTTGCCAGTTGTAAATTTCGCCTGTTGTAAACCTCACCTGTTGTAAATCTCACCCGTTGTAAATCTCGTCCGTTCTAAATCTCACCCGTTATTAATCTCGTCCATTGTAAATCTCACTCATTGTAAATCTCACCCGTTGTAAATCTTGCCCGTTGTAAATCTCACCCGTTGTAAATCTCGCCCGTTGTAAATCTCGCCTGTTGCAAATCTCACCCGTTGTAAATCTCGCCTGTTGTAAATCTAGCCCTTTGTAAATATCGCCCGTTGTAAATCTCACCCATTGTAAATCTCGCCTGATGTAAATCTCAGCCGTTGTGAATCTCACCCGTTGTAAATCTCGCCCGTTGTAAATCTCACCTGTTGTAAATCTCGCCCATTGTAAATCTCGCCCGTTGTAAATCTCACCTGTTGTAAATCTCACCCGTTGTAAATCTCGTCCGTTGTAAATCTCACCCGTTATTAAACTCGTCCATTGTAAATCTCACTCGTTGTAAATCTCACCCGTTGTAAATCTTGCCCGTTGTAAATCTCACCCATTGTAAATCTTGCCCATTGTAAATCTCACCCGTTGTAAATCTCACCTGCTGTAAATCTCACCCATTGTAAATCTCGCCTGTTGTAAATGTCGCCTGTTGTAAATGTCGTCTGTTGTAAATCTCGCCCGTTCTAAATCTCGCCCATTGTAAATGTCGCCTGTTGTAAATCTCACCCATTGTAAATCTCACCCGTTGTAAATCTCACCCGTTGTAAATCTCACCTGTTGTAAATCTCGCCCATTGTAAATCTCACCCGTTGTAAATTTCACCCGTTGTAAATGACGCCTGTTGTAAATCTCGCCTGTTGTAAATCTCACCCATTGTAAATCTCGCCGTTGTAAATCTCGTCTGTTGTAAATCTTGCCCGTTATAAATCTCACCTGTTATAAATCTCACCCATTGTAAATCTCACCCATTGCAAATCTCGCCCATTGTAAATCTCGTCCGTTGTAAATCACACCCGTTGCAAATCTCACCAGATCTACAGCTTGCCAGTTGTAAATCTCGCCCGTTGTAAACCTCACCTGTTGTAAATCTCACCCGTTGTAAATCTCGTCCGTTCTAAATCTCACCCGTTATTAATCTCGTCCATTGTAAATCTCACTCATTGTAAATCTCACCCGTTGTAAATCTTGCCCGTTGTAAATCTCACCCGTTGTAAATCTCACCGTTGTAAATCTCACCCGTTGTAAATCCCGTTTATTGTAAATCTCGTCCGTTGTAAATCTCGCCTGTTGTAAATCTCACCCGTTGTAAATCTCGCCTGTTGTAAATCTAGCCCTTTGTAAATATCGCCCGTTGTAAATCTCACCCATTCTAAATCTCGCCTGATGTAAATCTCAGCCGTTGTGAATCTCACCCTTTGTAAATCTCGCCCGTTGTAAATCTCACCTGTTGTAAATCTCGCCCAATGTAAATCTCGCCCGTTGTAAATCTCACCTGTTGTAAATCTCGCCCATTGTTAGTCTCGCCTGATGTAAATCTCAGCCGTTGTGAATCACACCCGTTGTAAATCTCGCCCGTTGTAAATCTCACCTGGTGTAAATCTCGCCCATTGTAAATCTCACCCGCTGTAAATTTCACCCGTTGTAAATGACGCCTGTTGTAAATCTCGCCTGTTGTAAATCTCACCCATTGTAAATCTCGCCATTGTAAATCTTGTCTGTTGTAAATCTCGCCCGTTATAAATCTCACCTGTTATAAATCTCACCCATTGTAAATCTCACCCATTGTAATTCACACCCGTTGCAAATCTCACCTGTTGTAAATCTCGCCCATTGTAAATCTCACCCGTTGTAAATTTCACCCGTTGTAAATGACGCCCGTTGTAAATGACGCCTGTTGTAAATCTCGCCTGTTGTAAATCTCACCCATTGTAAATCTCGCCGTTGTAAATCTCGTCTGTTGTAAATCTCGCCCGTTATAAATCTCACCTGTTATAAATCTCACCCATTGTAAATCTCACCCGTTGCAAATCTCGCCCATTGTAAATCTCGTCTGTTGTAAATCACACCCGTTGCAAATCTCACCAGATCTACAGCTTGCCAGTTGTAAATTTCGCCCGTTGTAAACCTCACCTGTTGTAAATCTCAACCGTTGTAAATCTCGTCCATTCTAAATCTCACCCGTTATTAATCTCGTCCATTGTAAATCTCACTCATTGTAAATCTCACCCGTTGTAAATCTTGCCCGTTGTAAATCTCACCCGTTGTAAATCTCGCCGTTGTAAATCTCACCCGTTGTAAATCCCGTTTATTGTAAATCTCACCCGTTGTAAATCCCGTTTATTGTAAATCTCGCCCGTTGTAAATCTCGCCTGTTGTAAATCTCATCCGTTGTAAATCTCGCCGTTGTAAATCTCACCCGTTGTAAATCCCGTTTATTGTAAATCTCACCCGTTGTAAATCCCGTTTATTGTAAATCTCGCCCGTTGTAAATCTCGCCTGTTGTAAATCTCACCCGTTGTAAATCTCGCCTGTTGTAAATCTAGCCCTTTGTAAATATCGCCCGTTGTAAATCTCACCCATTGTAAATCTCGCCTGATGTAAATCTCAGCCGTTGTGAATCTCACCCGTTGTAAATCTCTCCCGTTGTAAATCTCACCTGTTGTAAATCTTGCCCATTGTAAATCTCACCCGTTGTAAATCTCACCTGTTGTAAATCTCGCCCATTGTTAATCTCGCCTGATGTAAATCTCAGCCGTTGTAAATCTCGCCCGTTCTAAATCTCACCCGTTATTAATCTCGTCCATTGTAAATCTCACTCATTGTAAATCTCACCCGTTGTAAATCTTGCCCGTTGTAAATCTCACCCGTTGTAAATCTCGCCGTTGTAAATCTCACCCATTGTAAATCCCGTTTATTGTAAATCTCGCCCGTTGTAAATCTCGCCTGTTGTAAATCTCACCCGTTGTAAATCTCGCCTGTTGTAAATCTAGCCCTTTGTAAATATCGCCCGTTGTAAATCTCACCCATTGTAAATCTCGCCTGATGTAAATCTCAGCCGTTGTGAATCTCACCCGTTGTAAATCTCGCCCGTTGTAAATCTCACCTGTTGTAAATCTCGCCCATTGTAAATCTCGCCCGTTGTAAATCTCACCTGTTGTAAATCTCACCCGTTGTAAATCTCGTCCGTTGTAAATCTCACCCGTTATTAATCTCGTCCATTGTAAATCTCACTCGTTGTAAATCTCACCCGTTGTAAATCTTGCCCGTTGCAAATCTCACCTGTTGTAAATCTCGCCCATTGTAAATCTCACCCGTTGTAAATCTTGCCCGTTGTAAATCTCACCCGTTGTAAATCTCGCCGTTGTAAATCTCACCCGTTGTAAATCCCGTTTATTGTAAATCTCGCCCGTTGTAAATCTCGCCTGTTGTAAATCTCACCCGTTGTAAATCTCGCCTGTTGTAAATCTAGCCCTTTGTAAATATCGCCCGTTGTAAATCTCACCCATTGTAAATCTCGCCTGATGTAAATCTCAGCCGTTGTGAATCTCACCCGTTGTAAATCTCGCCCGTTGTAAATCTCACCTGTTGTAAATCTCGCCCATTGTAAATCTCGCCCGTTGTAAATCTCACCTGTTGTAAATCTCGCCCATTGTTAATCTCGCCTGATGTAAATCTCAGCCGTTGTGAATCTCACCCGTTGTAAATCTCGCCCGTTGTAAATTTCACCCGTTGTAAATGACGCCTGTTGTAAATCTCGCCTGTTGTAAATCTCACCCATTGTAAATCTCGCCGTTGTAAATCTCGTCTGTTGTAAATCTCGCCCGTTATAAATCTCACCTGTTATAAATCTCACCCATTGTAAATCACACCCGTTGCAAATCTCACCTGTTGTAAATCTCGCCCATTGCAAATCTCACCCGTTGTAAATTTCACCCGTTGTAAATGACGCCTGTTGTAAATCTCGCCTGTTGTAAATCTCACCCATTGTAAATCTCACCGTTGTAAATTTCGTCTGTTGTAAATCCCGCCCGTTATAAATCTCACCTGTTATAAATCTCACCCATTGTAAATCTCACCCGTTGCAAATCTCGCCCATTGTAAATCTCGTCCGTTGTAAATCACACCCGTTGCAAATCTCACCAGATCTACAGCTTGCCAGTTGTAAATTTCGCCTGTTGTAAACCTCACCTGTTGTAAATCTCACCCGTTGTAAATCTCGTCCGTTCTAAATCTCACCCGTTATTAATCTCGTCCATTGTAAATCTCACTCATTGTAAATCTCACCCGTTGTAAATCTTGCCCGTTGTAAATCTCACCCGTTGTAAATCTCGCCCGTTGTAAATCTCGCCTGTTGCAAATCTCACCCGTTGTAAATCTCGCCTGTTGTAAATCTAGCCCTTTGTAAATATCGCCCGTTGTAAATCTCACCCATTGTAAATCTCGCCTGATGTAAATCTCAGCCGTTGTGAATCTCACCCGTTGTAAATCTCGCCCGTTGTAAATCTCACCTGTTGTAAATCTCGCCCATTGTAAATCTCGCCCGTTGTAAATCTCACCTGTTGTAAATCTCACCCGTTGTAAATCTCGTCCGTTGTAAATCTCACCCGTTATTAAACTCGTCCATTGTAAATCTCACTCGTTGTAAATCTCACCCGTTGTAAATCTTGCCCGTTGTAAATCTCACCCATTGTAAATCTTGCCCATTGTAAATCTCACCCGTTGTAAATCTCACCTGCTGTAAATCTCACCCATTGTAAATCTCGCCTGTTGTAAATGTCGCCTGTTGTAAATGTCGTCTGTTGTAAATCTCGCCCGTTCTAATTCTCGCCCATTGTAAATGTCGCCTGTTGTAAATCTCACCCATTGTAAATCTCACCCGTTGTAAATCTCACCCGTTGTAAATCTCGCCCGTTGTAAATCTCACCTGTTGTAAATCTCGCCCATTGTAAATCTCGCCCGTTGTAAATCTCACCTGTTGTAAATCTCGCCCATTGTTAATCTCGCCTGATGTAAATCTCAGCCGTTGTGAATCTCACCCGTTGTAAATCTCGCCCGTTGTAAATTTCACCCGTTGTAAATGACGCCTGTTGTAAATCTCGCCTGTTGTAAATCTCACCCATTGTAAATCTCGCCGTTGTAAATCTCGTCTGTTGTAAATCTCGCCCGTTATAAATCTCACCTGTTATAAATCTCACCCATTGTAAATCACACCCGTTGCAAATCTCACCTGTTGTAAATCTCGCCCATTGCAAATCTCACCCGTTGTAAATTTCACCCGTTGTAAATGACGCCTGTTGTAAATCTCGCCTGTTGTAAATCTCACCCATTGTAAATCTCACCGTTGTAAATTTCGTCTGTTGTAAATCCCGCCCGTTATAAATCTCACCTGTTATAAATCTCACCCATTGTAAATCTCACCCGTTGCAAATCTCGCCCATTGTAAATCTCGTCCGTTGTAAATCACACCCGTTGCAAATCTCACCAGATCTACAGCTTGCCAGTTGTAAATTTCGCCTGTTGTAAACCTCACCTGTTGTAAATCTCACCCGTTGTAAATCTCGTCCGTTCTAAATCTCACCCGTTATTAATCTCGTCCATTGTAAATCTCACTCATTGTAAATCTCACCCGTTGTAAATCTTGCCCGTTGTAAATCTCACCCGTTGTAAATCTCGCCCGTTGTAAATCTCGCCTGTTGCAAATCTCACCCGTTGTAAATCTCGCCTGTTGTAAATCTAGCCCTTTGTAAATATCGCCCGTTGTAAATCTCACCCATTGTAAATCTCGCCTGATGTAAATCTCAGCCGTTGTGAATCTCACCCGTTGTAAATCTCGCCCGTTGTAAATCTCACCTGTTGTAAATCTCGCCCATTGTAAATCTCGCCCGTTGTAAATCTCACCTGTTGTAAATCTCACCCGTTGTAAATCTCGTCCGTTGTAAATCTCACCCGTTATTAAACTCGTCCATTGTAAATCTCACTCGTTGTAAATCTCACCCGTTGTAAATCTTGCCCGTTGTAAATCTCACCCATTGTAAATCTTGCCCATTGTAAATCTCACCCGTTGTAAATCTCACCTGCTGTAAATCTCACCCATTGTAAATCTCGCCTGTTGTAAATGTCGCCTGTTGTAAATGTCGTCTGTTGTAAATCTCGCCCGTTCTAAATCTCGCCCATTGTAAATGTCGCCTGTTGTAAATCTCACCCATTGTAAATCTCACCCGTTGTAAATCTCACCCGTTGTAAATCTCACCTGTTGTAAATCTCGCCCATTGTAAATCTCACCCGTTGTAAATTTCACCCGTTGTAAATGACGCCTGTTGTAAATCTCGCCTGTTGTAAATCTCACCCATTGTAAATCTCGCCGTTGTAAATCTCGTCTGTTGTAAATCTTGCCCGTTATAAATCTCACCTGTTATAAATCTCACCCATTGTAAATCTCACCCATTGCAAATCTCGCCCATTGTAAATCTCGTCCGTTGTAAATCACACCCGTTGCAAATCTCACCAGATCTACAGCTTGCCAGTTGTAAATCTCGCCCGTTGTAAACCTCACCTGTTGTAAATCTCACCCGTTGTAAATCTCGTCCGTTCTAAATCTCACCCGTTATTAATCTCGTCCATTGTAAATCTCACTCATTGTAAATCTCACCCGTTGTAAATCTTGCCCGTTGTAAATCTCACCCGTTGTAAATCTCACCGTTGTAAATCTCACCCGTTGTAAATCCCGTTTATTGTAAATCTCGTCCGTTGTAAATCTCGCCTGTTGTAAATCTCACCCGTTGTAAATCTCGCCTGTTGTAAATCTAGCCCTTTGTAAATATCGCCCGTTGTAAATCTCACCCATTCTAAATCTCGCCTGATGTAAATCTCAGCCGTTGTGAATCTCACCCTTTGTAAATCTCGCCCGTTGTAAATCTCACCTGTTGTAAATCTCGCCCAATGTAAATCTCGCCCGTTGTAAATCTCACCTGTTGTAAATCTCGCCCATTGTTAGTCTCGCCTGATGTAAATCTCAGCCGTTGTGAATCACACCCGTTGTAAATCTCGCCCGTTGTAAATCTCACCTGGTGTAAATCTCGCCCATTGTAAATCTCACCCGCTGTAAATTTCACCCGTTGTAAATGACGCCTGTTGTAAATCTCGCCTGTTGTAAATCTCACCCATTGTAAATCTCGCCATTGTAAATCTTGTCTGTTGTAAATCTCGCCCGTTATAAATCTCACCTGTTATAAATCTCACCCATTGTAAATCTCACCCATTGTAATTCACACCCGTTGCAAATCTCACCTGTTGTAAATCTCGCCCATTGTAAATCTCACCCGTTGTAAATTTCACCCGTTGTAAATGACGCCCGTTGTAAATGACGCCTGTTGTAAATCTCGCCTGTTGTAAATCTCACCCATTGTAAATCTCGCCGTTGTAAATCTCGTCTGTTGTAAATCTCGCCCGTTATAAATCTCACCTGTTATAAATCTCACCCATTGTAAATCTCACCCGTTGCAAATCTCGCCCATTGTAAATCTCGTCTGTTGTAAATCACACCCGTTGCAAATCTCACCAGATCTACAGCTTGCCAGTTGTAAATTTCGCCCGTTGTAAACCTCACCTGTTGTAAATCTCAACCGTTGTAAATCTCGTCCATTCTAAATCTCACCCGTTATTAATCTCGTCCATTGTAAATCTCACTCATTGTAAATCTCACCCGTTGTAAATCTTGCCCGTTGTAAATCTCACCCGTTGTAAATCTCGCCGTTGTAAATCTCACCCGTTGTAAATCCCGTTTATTGTAAATCTCACCCGTTGTAAATCCCGTTTATTGTAAATCTCGCCCGTTGTAAATCTCGCCTGTTGTAAATCTCATCCGTTGTAAATCTCGCCGTTGTAAATCTCACCCGTTGTAAATCCCGTTTATTGTAAATCTCACCCGTTGTAAATCCCGTTTATTGTAAATCTCGCCCGTTGTAAATCTCGCCTGTTGTAAATCTCACCCGTTGTAAATCTCGCCTGTTGTAAATCTAGCCCTTTGTAAATATCGCCCGTTGTAAATCTCACCCATTGTAAATCTCGCCTGATGTAAATCTCAGCCGTTGTGAATCTCACCCGTTGTAAATCTCTCCCGTTGTAAATCTCACCTGTTGTAAATCTTGCCCATTGTAAATCTCACCCGTTGTAAATCTCACCTGTTGTAAATCTCGCCCATTGTTAATCTCGCCTGATGTAAATCTCAGCCGTTGTAAATCTCGCCCGTTCTAAATCTCACCCGTTATTAATCTCGTCCATTGTAAATCTCACTCATTGTAAATCTCACCCGTTGTAAATCTTGCCCGTTGTAAATCTCACCCGTTGTAAATCTCGCCGTTGTAAATCTCACCCATTGTAAATCCCGTTTATTGTAAATCTCGCCCGTTGTAAATCTCGCCTGTTGTAAATCTCACCCGTTGTAAATCTCGCCTGTTGTAAATCTAGCCCTTTGTAAATATCGCCCGTTGTAAATCTCACCCATTGTAAATCTCGCCTGATGTAAATCTCAGCCGTTGTGAATCTCACCCGTTGTAAATCTCGCCCGTTGTAAATCTCACCTGTTGTAAATCTCGCCCATTGTAAATCTCGCCCGTTGTAAATCTCACCTGTTGTAAATCTCACCCGTTGTAAATCTCGTCCGTTGTAAATCTCACCCGTTATTAATCTCGTCCATTGTAAATCTCACTCGTTGTAAATCTCACCCGTTGTAAATCTTGCCCGTTGTAATTCTCACCCATTGTAAATCTTGCCCATTGTAAATCTCACCCGTTGTAAATCTCACCTGCTGTAAATCTCACCCATTGTAAATCTCGCCTGTTGTAAATCTCGCCTGTTGTAAATCTCACCCATTGTAAATCTCGCCGTTGTAAATCTCGTCTGTTGTAAATCTCGCCCATTATAAATCTCACCTGTTATAAATCTCACCCATTGTAAATCACACCCGTTGCAAATCTCACCTGTTGTAAATCTCGCCCATTGTAAATCTCACCCATTGTAAATCTTGCCCGTTGTAAATCTCACCCGTTGTAAATCTCGCCGTTGTAAATCTCACCCGTTGTAAATCCCGTTTATTGTAAATCTCGCCCGTTGTAAATCTCGCCTGTTGTAAATCTCACCCGTTGTAAATCTCGCCTGTTGTAAATCTAGCCCTTTGTAAATATCGCCCGTTGTAAATCTCACCCATTGTAAATCTCGCCTGATGTAAATCTCAGCCGTTGTGAATCTCACCCGTTGTAAATCTCGCCCGTTGTAAATCTCACCTGTTGTAAATCTCGCCCATTGTAAATCTCGCCCGTTGTAAATCTCACCTGTTGTAAATCTCGCCCATTGTTAATCTCGCCTGATGTAAATCTCAGCCGTTGTGAATCTCACCCGTTGTAAATCTCGCCCGTTGTAAATCTCACCTGGTGTAAATCTCGCCCATTGTAAATCTCACCCGTTGTAAATTTCACCCGTTGTAAATGACGCCTGTTGTAAATCTCGCCTGTTGTAAATCTCACCCATTGTAAATCTCGCCGTTGTAAATCTCGTCTGTTGTAAATCTCGCCCGTTATAAATCTCACCTGTTATAAATCTCACCCATTGTAAATCACACCCGTTGCAAATCTCACCTGTTGTAAATCTCGCCCATTGTAAATCTCACCCGTTGTAAATTTCACCCGTTGTAAATGACGCCTGTTGTAAATCTCGCCTGTTGTAAATCTCACCCATTGTAAATCTCACCGTTGTAAATTTCGTCTGTTGTAAATCCCGCCCGTTATAAATCTCACCTGTTATAAATCTCACCCATTGTAAATCTCACCCGTTGCAAATCTCGCCCATTGTAAATCTCGTCCGTTGTAAATCACACCCGTTGCAAATCTCACCAGATCTACAGCTTGCCAGTTGTAAATTTCGCCTGTTGTAAACCTCACCTGTTGTAAATCTCACCCGTTGTAAATCTCGTCCGTTCTAAATCTCACCCGTTATTAATCTCGTCCATTGTAAATCTCACTCATTGTAAATCTCACCCGTTGTAAATCTTGCCCGTTGTAAATCTCACCCGTTGTAAATCTCGCCCGTTGTAAATCTCGCCTGTTGCAAATCTCACCCGTTGTAAATCTCGCCTGTTGTAAATCTAGCCCTTTGTAAATATCGCCCGTTGTAAATCTCACCCATTGTAAATCTCGCCTGATGTAAATCTCAGCCGTTGTGAATCTCACCCGTTGTAAATCTCGCCTGATGTAAATCTCAGCCGTTGTAAATCTCACCTGTTGTAAATCTCGCCCATTGTAAATCTCGCCCGTTGTAAATCTCACCTGTTGTAAATCTCACCCGTTGTAAATCTCGTCCGTTGTAAATCTCACCCGTTATTAAACTCGTCCATTGTAAATCTCACTCGTTGTAAATCTCACCCGTTGTAAATCTTGCCCGTTGTAAATCTCACCCATTGTAAATCTTGCCCATTGTAAATCTCACCCGTTGTAAATCTCACCTGCTGTAAATCTCACCCATTGTAAATCTCGCCTGTTGTAAATGTCGCCTGTTGTAAATGTCGTCTGTTGTAAATCTCGCCCGTTCTAAATCTCGCCCATTGTAAATGTCGCCTGTTGTAAATCTCACCCATTGTAAATCTCACCCGTTGTAAATCTCACCCGTTGTAAATCTCACCTGTTGTAAATCTCGCCCATTGTAAATCTCACCCGTTGTAAATTTCACCCGTTGTAAATGACGCCTGTTGTAAATCTCGCCTGTTGTAAATCTCACCCATTGTAAATCTCGCCATTGTAAATCTCGTCTGTTGTAAATCTCGCCCGTTATAAATCTCACCTGTTATAAATCTCACCCATTGTAAATCTCACCCATTGCAAATCTCGCCCATTGTAAATCTCGTCCGTTGTAAATCACACCCGTTGCAAATCTCACCAGATCTACAGCTTGCCAGTTGTAAATCTCGCCCGTTGTAAACCTCACCTGTTGTAAATCTCACCCGTTGTAAATCTCGTCCGTTCTAAATCTCACCCGTTATTAATCTCGTCCATTGTAAATCTCACTCATTGTAAATCTCACCCGTTGTAAATCTTGCCCGTTGTAAATCTCACCCGTTGTAAATCTCACCGTTGTAAATCTCACCCGTTGTAAATCCCGTTTATTGTAAATCTCGCCCGTTGTAAATCTCGCCTGTTGTAAATCTCACCCGTTGTAAATCTCGCCTGTTGTAAATCTAGCCCTTTGTAAATATCGCCCGTTGTAAATCTCACCCATTCTAAATCTCGCCTGATGTAAATCTCAGCCGTTGTGAATCTCACCCTTTGTAAATCTCGCCCGTTGTAAATCTCACCTGTTGTAAATCTCGCCCATTGTAAATCTCGCCCGTTGTAAATCTCACCTGTTGTAAATCTCGCCCATTGTTAATCTCGCCTGATGTAAATCTCAGCCGTTGTGAACCACACCCGTTGTAAATCTCGCCCGTTGTAAATCTCACCTGGTGTAAATCTCGCCCATTGTAAATCTCACCCGCTGTAAATTTCACCCGTTGTAAATGACGCCTGTTGTAAATCTCGCCTGTTGTAAATCTCACCCATTGTAAATCTCGCCATTGTAAATCTTGTCTGTTGTAAATCTTGCCCGTTATAAATCTCACCTGTTATAAATCTCACCCATTGTAAATCACACCCGTTGCAAATCTCACCTGTTGTAAATCTCGCCCATTGTAAATCTCACCCGTTGTAAATTTCACCCGTTGTAAATGACGCCCGTTGTAAATGACGCCTGTTGTAAATCTCGCCTGTTGTAAATCTCACCCATTGTAAATCTCGCCGTTGTAAATCTCGTCTGTTGTAAATCTCGCCCGTTATAAATCTCACCTGTTATAAATCTCACCCATTGTAAATCTCACCCGTTGCAAATCTCGCCCATTGTAAATCTCGTCTGTTGTAAATCACACCCGTTGCAAATCTCACCAGATCTACAGCTTGCCAGTTGTAAATTTCGCCCGTTGTAAACCTCACCTGTTGTAAATCTCACCCGTTGTAAATCTCGTCCATTCTAAATCTCACCCGTTATTAATCTCGTCCATTGTAAATCTCACTCATTGTAAATCTCACCCGTTGTAAATCTTGCCCGTTGTAAATCTCACCCGTTGTAAATCTCGCCGTTGTAAATCTCACCCGTTGTAAATCCCGTTTATTGTAAATCTCACCCGTTGTAAATCCCGTTTATTGTAAATCTCGCCCGTTGTAAATCTCGCCTGTTGTAAATCTCATCCGTTGTAAATCTCGCCGTTGTAAATCTCACCCGTTGTAAATCCCGTTTATTGTAAATCTCACCCGTTGTAAATCCCGTTTATTGTAAATCTCGCCCGTTGTAAATCTCGCCTGTTGTAAATCTCACCCGTTGTAAATCTCGCCTGTTGTAAATCTAGCCCTTTGTAAATATCGCCCGTTGTAAATCTCACCCATTGTAAATCTCGCCTGATGTAAATCTCAGCCGTTGTGAATCTCACCCGTTGTAAATCTCTCCCGTTGTAAATCTCACCTGTTGTAAATCTCGACCATTGTAAATCTCGCCCGTTGTAAATCTCACCTGTTGTAAATCTCGCCCATTGTTAATCTCGCCTGATGTAAATCTCAGCCGTTGTAAATCTCGCCCGTTCTAAATCTCACCCGTTATTAATCTCGTCCATTGTAAATCTCACTCATTGTAAATCTCACCCGTTGTAAATCTTGCCCGTTGTAAATCTCACCCGTTGTAAATCTCGCCGTTGTAAATCTCACCCATTGTAAATCCCGTTTATTGTAAATCTCGCCCGTTGTAAATCTCGCCTGTTGTAAATCTCACCCGTTGTAAATCTCGCCTGTTGTAAATCTAGCCCTTTGTAAATATCGCCCGTTGTAAATCTCACCCATTGTAAATCTCGCCTGATGTAAATCTCAGCCGTTGTGAATCTCACCCGTTGTAAATCTCGCCCGTTGTAAATCTCACCTGTTGTAAATCTCGCCCATTGTAAATCTCGCCCGTTGTAAATCTCACCTGTTGTAAATCTCACCCGTTGTAAATCTCGTCCGTTGTAAATCTCACCCGTTATTAATCTCGTCCATTGTAAATCTCACTCGTTGTAAATCTCACCCGTTGTAAATCTCTCCCGTTGTAAATCTCACCTGTTGTAAATCTCGACCATTGTAAATCTCGCCCGATGTAAATCTCACCTGTTGTAAATCTCGCCCATTGTTAATCTCGCCTGATGTAAATCTCAGCCGTTGTAAATCTCGCCCGTTCTAAATCTCACCCGTTATTAATCTCGTCCATTGTAAATCTCACTCATTGTAAATCTCACCCGTTGTAAATCTTGCCCGTTGTAAATCTCACCCGTTGTAAATCTCGCCGTTGTAAATCTCACCCATTGTAAATCCCGTTTATTGTAAATCTCGCCCGTTGTAAATCTCGCCTGTTGTAAATCTCACCCGTTGTAAATCTCGCCTGTTGTAAATCTAGCCCTTTGTAAATATCACCCGTTGTAAATCTCACCCATTGTAAATCTCGCCTGATGTAAATCTCAGCCGTTGTGAATCTCACCCGTTGTAAATCTCGCCCGTTGTAAATCTCACCTGTTGTAAATCTCGCCCATTGTAAATCTCGCCCGTTGTAAATCTCACCTGTTGTAAATCTCACCCGTTGTAAATCTCGTCCGTTGTAAATCTCACCCGTTATTAATCTCGTCCATTGTAAATCTCACTCGTTGTAAATCTCACCCGTTGTAAATCTTGCCCGTTGTAAATCTCACCCATTGTAAATCTTGCCCATTGTAAATCTCACCCGTTGTAAATCTCACCTGCTGTAAATCTCACCCATTGTAAATCTCGCCTGTTGTAAATGTCGCCTGTTGTAAATGTCGCCTGTTGTAAATCTCGCCCGTTGTAAATCTCGCCCATTGTAAATGTCGCCTGTTGTAAATCTCACCCATTGTAAATCTCACCCGTTGTAAATCACACCCATTGCAAATCTCACCTGTTGTAAATCTCGCCCATTGTAAATCTCACCCGTTGTAAATTTCACCCGTTGTAAATGACGCCTGTTGTAAATCTCGCCTGTTGTAAATCTCACCCATTGTAAATCTCGCCGTTGTAAATCTCGTCTGATGTAAATCTCGCCCGTTATAAATCTCACCTGTTATAAATCTCACCCATTGTAAATCACACCCGTTGCAAATCTCACCTGTTGTAAATCTCGCCCATTGTAAATCTCACCCGTTGTAAATTTCACCCGTTGTAAATGACGCCTTTTGTAAATCTCGCCTGTTGTATATCTCACCCATTGTAAATCTCGCCGTTGTAAATCTCGTCTGTTGTAAATCTCGCCCGTTATAAATCTCGCCTGTTATAAATCTCACCCATTGTAAATCTCACCCGTTGCAAATCTCGCCCATTGTAAATCTCGTCTGTTGTAAATCACACCCGTTGCAAATCTCACCAGATCTACAGCTTGCCAGTTGTAAATTTCGCCCGTTGTAAACCTCACCTGTTGTAAATCTCACCCGTTGTAAATCTCGTCCGTTCTAAATCTCACCCGTTATTAATCTCGTCCATTGTAAATCTCACTCATTGTAAATCTCACCCGTTGTAAATCTTGCCCGTTGTAAATCTCACCCATTGTAAATCTCACCTGTTGTAAATGTCGCCTGTTGTAAATGACGCCTGTTGTAAATCTCGCCTGTTGTAAATCTCACCCATTGTAAATCTCGCCGTTGTAAATCTCATCTGTTGTAAATCTCGCCCGTTATAAATCTCACCTGTTATAAATCTCACCCATTGTAAATCTCACCCGTTGCAAATCTTGCCCATTGTAAATCTCGTCCGTTGTAAATCACACCCGTTGCAAATCTCACCAGATCTACAGCTTGCCAGTTGTAAATCTCGCCCGTTGTAAACCTCACCTGTTGTAAATCTCACCCGTTGTAAATCTCGTCTGTTCTAAATCTCACCCGTTATTAATCTCGTCCATTGTAAATCTCACTCATTGTAAATCTCACACGTTGTAAATCTTGCCCGTTGTAAATCTCACCCGTTGTAAATCTCGCCGTTGTAAATCTCACCCGTTGTAAATCCCGTTTATTGTAAATCTCACCCGTTGTAAATCTCGCCTGTTGTAAATCTCACCCGTTGTAAATCTCGCCTGTTGTAAATCTAGCCCTTTGTAAATATCGCCCGTTGTAAATCTCACCCATTGTAAATCTCGCCTGATGTAAATCTCAGCCGTTGTGAATCTCACCCTTTGTAAATCTCGCCCGTTGTAAATCTCACCTGTTGTAAATCTCGCCCATTGTAAATCTCGCCCGTTGTAAATCTCACCTGTTGTAAATCTCGCCCATTGTTAATCTCGCCTGATGTAAATCTCAGCCGTTGTGAATCTCACCCGTTGTAAATCTCGCCCGTTGTAAATCTCACCTGGTGTAAATCTCGCCCATTGTAAATCTCACCCGTTGTAAATTTCACCCGTTGTAAATGACGCCTGTTGTAAATCTCGCCTGTTGTAAATCTCGCCTGTTGTAAATCTCACCCATTGTAAATCTCGCCGTTGTAAATCTCGTCTGTTGTAAATCTCGCCCATTATAAATCTCACCTGTTATAAATCTCACCCATTGTAAATCACACCCGTTGCAAATCTCACCTGTTGTAAATCTCGCCCATTGTAAATCTCACCCGTTGTAAATCTTGCCCGTTGTAAATCTCACCCGTTGTAAATCTCGCCGTTGTAAATCTCACCCGTTGTAAATCCCGTTTATTGTAAATCTCGCCCGTTGTAAATCTCGCCTGTTGTAAATCTCACCCGTTGTAAATCTCGCCTGTTGTAAATCTAGCCCTTTGTAAATATCGCCCGTTGTAAATCTCACCCATTGTAAATCTCGCCTGATGTAAATCTCAGCCGTTGTGAATCTCACCCGTTGTAAATCTCGCCCGTTGTAAATCTCACCTGTTGTAAATCTCGCCCATTGTAAATCTCGCCCGTTGTAAATCTCACCTGTTGTAAATCTCGCCCATTGTTAATCTCGCCTGATGTAAATCTCAGCCGTTGTGAATCTCACCCGTTGTAAATCTCGCCCGTTGTAAATCTCACCTGGTGTAAATCTCGCCCATTGTAAATCTCACCCGTTGTAAATTTCACCCGTTGTAAATGACGCCTGTTGTAAATCTCGCCTGTTGTAAATCTCACCCATTGTAAATCTCGCCGTTGTAAATCTCGTCTGTTGTAAATCTCGCCCGTTATAAATCTCACATGTTATAAATCTCACCCATTGTAAATCACACCCGTTGCAAATCTCACCTGTTGTAAATCTCGCCCATTGTAAATCTCACCCGTTGTAAATTTCACCCGTTGTAAATGACGCCTGTTGTAAATCTCGCCTGTTGTAAATCTCACCCATTGTAAATCTCACTGTTGTAAATTTCGTCTGTTGTAAATCCCGCCCGTTATAAATCTCACCTGTTATAAATCTCACCCATTGTAAATCTCACCCTTTGCAAATCTCGCCCATTGTAAATCTCGTCCGTTGTAAATCACACCCGTTGCAAATCTCACCAGATCTACAGCTTGCCAGTTGTAAATTTCGCCTGTTGTAAACCTCACCTGTTGTAAATCTCACCCGTTGTAAATCTCGTCCGTTCTAAATCTCACCCGTTATTAATCTCGTCCATTGTAAATCTCACTCATTGTAAATCTCACCCGTTGTAAATCTTGCCCGTTGTAAATCTCACCCGTTGTAAATCTCGCCCGTTGTAAATCTCGCCTGTTGCAAATCTCACCCGTTGTAAATCTCGCCTGTTGTAAATCTAGCCCTTTGTAAATATCGCCCGTTGTAAATCTCACCCATTGTAAATCTCGCCTGATGTAAATCTCAGCCGTTGTGAATCTCACCCGTTGTAAATCTCGCCCGTTGTAAATCTCACCTGTTGTAAATCTCGCCCATTGTAAATCTCGCTCGTTGTAAATCTCACCTGTTGTAAATCTCACCCGTTGTAAATCTCGTCCGTTGTAAATCTCACCCGTTATTAAACTCGTCCATTGTAAATCTCACTCGTTGTAAATCTCACCCGTTGTAAATCTTGCCCGTTGTAAATCTCACCCATTGTAAATCTTGCCCATTGTAAATCTCACCCGTTGTAAATCTCACCTGCTGTAAATCTCACCCATTGTAAATGTCGCCTGTTGTAAATGTCGCCTGTTGTAAATCTCGCCCGTTCTATATCTCGCCCGTTGTAAATGTCGCCTGTTGTAAATCTCACCCATTGTAAATCTCACCCGTTGTAAATCTCACCCGTTGTAAATCTCACCCGTTGTAAATCTCACCTGTTGTAAATCTCGCCCATTGTAAATCTCACCCGTTGTAAATTTCACCCGTTGTAAATGACGCCTGTTGTAAATCTCGCCTGTTGTAAATCTCACCCATTGTAAATCTCGCCGTTGTAAATCTCGTCTGTTGTAAATCTCGCCCGTTATAAATCTCACCTGTTACAAATCTCACCCATTGTAAATCTCACCCATTGCAAATCTCGCCCATTGTAAATCTCGTCCGTTGTAAATCACACCCGTTGCAAATCTCACCAGATCTACAGCTTGCCAGTTGTAAATCTCGCCCGTTGTAAACCTCACCTGTTGTAAATCTCACCCGTTGTAAATCTCGTCCGTTCTAAATCTCACCCGTTATTAATCTCGTCCATTGTAAATCTCACTCATTGTAAATCTCACCCGTTGTAAATCTTGCCCGTTGTAAATCTCACCCGTTGTAAATCTTGCCGTTGTAAATCTCACCCGTTGTAAATCCCGTTTATTGTAAATCTCGCCCGTTGTAAATCTCGCCTGTTGTAAATCTCACCCGTTGTAAATCTCGCCTGTTGTAAATCTAGCCCTTTGTAAATATCGCCCGTTGTAAATCTCACCCATTCTAAATCTCGCCTGATGTAAATCTCAGCCGTTGTGAATCTCACCCTTTGTAAATCTCGCCCGTTGTAAATCTCACCTGTTGTAAATCTCGCCCATTGTAAATCTCGCCCGTTGTAAATCTCACCTGTTGTAAATCTCGCCCATTGTTAATCTCGCCTGATGTAAATCTCAGCCGTTGTGAATCACACCCGTTGTAAATCTCGCCCGTTGTAAATCTCACCTGGTGTAAATCTCGCCCATTGTAAATCTCACCCGCTGTAAATTTCACCCGTTGTAAATGAAGCCTGTTGTAAATCTCGCCTGTTGTAAATCTCACCCATTGTAAATCTCGCCATTGTAAATCTTGTCTGTTGTAAATCTCGCCCGTTATAAATCTCACCTGTTATAAATCTCACCCATTGTAAATCACACCCGTTGCAAATCTCACCTGTTGTAAATCTCGCCCATTGTAAATCTCACCCGTTGTAAATTTCACCCGTTGTAAATGACGCCTGTTGTAAATCTCGCCTGTTGTAAATCTCACCCATTGTAAATCTCGCCGTTGTAAATCTCGTCTGTTGTAAATCTCGCCCGTTATAAATCTCACCTGTTATAAATCTCACCCATTGTAAATCTCACCCGTTGCAAATCTCGCCCATTGTAAATCTCGTCTGTTGTAAATCACACCCTTTGCAAATCTCACCAGATCTACAGCTTGCCAGTTGTAAATTTCGCCCGTTGTAAACCTCACCTGTTGTAAATCTCACCCGTTGTAAATCTCGTCCGTTCTAAATCTCACCCGTTATTAATCTCGTCCATTGTAAATCTCACTCATTGTAAATCTCACCCGTTGTAAATCTTGCCCGTTGTAAATCTCACCCGTTGTAAATCTCGCCGTTGTAAATCTCACCCGTTGTAAATCCCGTTTATTGTAAATCTCACCCGTTGTAAATCCCATTTATTGTAAATCTCACCCGTTGTAAATCTCGCCTGTTGTAAATCTCATCCGTTGTAAATCTCGCCGTTGTAAATCTCACCCGTTGTAAATCCCGTTTATTGTAAATCTCACCCGTTGTAAATCCCGTTTATTGTAAATCTCGCCCGTTGTAAATCTCGCCTGTTGTAAATCTCACCCGTTGTAAATCTCGCCTGTTGTAAATCTAGCCCTTTGTAAATATCGCCCGTTGTAAATCTCACCCATTGTAAATCTCGCCTGATGTAAATCTCAGCCGTTGTGAATCTCACCCGTTGTAAATCTCTCCCGTTGTAAATCTCACCTGTTGTAAATCTCGCCCATTGTAAATCTCGCCCGTTGTAAATCTCACCTGTTGTAAATCTCGCCCATTGTTAATCTCGCCTGATGTAAATCTCAGCCGTTGTAAATCTCGCCCGTTCTAAATCTCACCCGTTATTAATCACGTCCATTGTAAATCTCACTCATTGTAAATCTCACCCGTTGTAAATCTTGCCCGTTGTAAATCTCACCCGTTGTAAATCTCGCCGTTGTAAATCTCACCCATTGTAAATCCCGTTTATTGTAAATCTCGCCCGTTGTAAATCTCGCCTGTTGTAAATCTCACCCGTTGTAAATCTCGCCTGTTGTAAATCTAGCCCTTTGTAAATATCGCCCGTTGTAAATCTCACCCATTGTAAATCTCGCCTGATGTAAATCTCAGCCGTTGTGAATCTCACCCGTTGTAAATCTCGCCCGTTGTAAATCTCACCTGTTGTAAATCTCGCCCATTGTAAATCTCGCCCGTTGTAAATCTCACCTGTTGTAAATCTCACCCGTTGTAAATCTCGTCCGTTGTAAATCTCACCCGTTATTAATCTCGTCCATTGTAAATCTCACTCGTTGTAAATCTCACCCGTTGTAAATCTTGCCCGTTGTAAATCTCACCCATTGTAAATCTTGCCCATTGTAAATCTCACCCGTTGTAAATCTCACCTGCTGTAAATCTCACCCATTGTAAATCTCGCCTGTTGTAAATGTCGCCTGTTGTAAATGTCGCCTGTTGTAAATCTCGCCCGTTGTAAATCTCGCCCATTGTAAATGTCGCCTGTTGTAAATCTCACCCATTGTAAATCTCACCCGTTGTAAATCACACCCATTGCAAATCTCACCTGTTGTAAATCTCGCCCATTGTAAATCACACCCGTTGCAAATCTCACCTGTTGTAAATCTCGCCCATTGTAAATCTCACCCGTTGTAAATTTCACCCGTTGTAAATGACGCCTGTTGTAAATCTCGCCTGTTGTATATCTCACCCATTGTAAATCTCGCCGTTGTAAATCTCGTCTGTTGTAAATCTCGCCCGTTATAAATCTCACCTGTTATAAATCTCACCCATTGTAAATCTCACCCGTTGCAAATCTCGCCCATTGTAAATCTCGTCTGTTGTAAATCACACCCGTTGCAAATCTCACCAGATCTACAGCTTGCCAGTTGTAAATTTCGCCCGTTGTAAACCTCACCTGTTGTAAATCTCACCCGTTGTAAATCTCGTCCATTCTAAATCTCACCCGTTATTAATCTCGTCCATTGTAAATCTCACTCATTGTAAATCTCACCCGTTGTAAATCTTGCCCGTTGTAAATCTCACCCGTTGTAAATCTCGCCGTTGTAAATCTCACCCGTTGTAAATCCCGTTTATTGTAAATCTCGCCCGTTGTAAATCTCGCCTGTTGTAAATCTCACCCGTTGAAAATCTCGCCTGTTGTAAATCTAGCCCTTTGTAAATATCGCCCGTTGTAAATCTCACCCATTGTAAATCTCGCCTGATGTAAATCTCAGCCGTTGTGAATCTCACCCGTTGTAAATCTCGCCCGTAGTAAATCTCACCTGTTGTAAATCTCGCCCATTGTAAATCTCGCCCGTTGTAAATCTCACCTGTTGTAAATCTCGCCCATTGTTAATCTCGCCTGATGTAAATCTCAGCCGTTGTGAATCTCACCCGTTGTAAATCTCGCCCGTTGTAAATATCACCTGTTGTAAATCTCGCCTGTTGTAAATCTCACCCGTTGTAAATCTCGCCCGTTGTAAATCTCACCTGTTATAAATATTACCTGTTGTAAATCTCACCTTTTGTAAATCTCACCTGTTGTAAATCTCATCCGTTGTAAATCTCGCCCGCAATAAATCTCACCCGTTGTAAATCTCATCCGTTTTAAATCTCGCCCGCTGTAAATCTCACCCGTTGTAAATCTCGCCCATTGTAAATCTCGCCCGTTGTAAATCTCGCCCGTTGTAAATATCGCACTTTGTAAATCTCGCCCTTTGTAAATCTCGCCGATTGTAAATCTCACCCGTTGTAAATTTCACCCTTTGTAAATGTCGCCCGTTGTAAATCTCACCCATTGTAAATCTCGCCCGTTGTAAATCTCACCCGTTGTAAATGTCGCCTGTTGTAAATCTCACCTTTTGTAAATCTCACCCAATGTAAATCATGCTGTTGTAAATCTCGCCCGTTGTAAATCTCACCCGTTGTAAATCTCGCCCATTGTAAATCTGACCCGTTGTAAATCTCGCCGTTGTACATCTCGCCTGTTGTAAATCTCACCTGTTGTAAATCTCGCCCATTGTAAATCTCACCCGTTGTAAATTTCACCCGTTGTAAATGTCACCTGTTGTAAATCTTGCCTGTTGTAAATCTCACCCGTTGTAAATCTCGCCGTTGTAAAAGTCGCCCGTTGTAAATCGCACCCATTGTAAATCTCGCCCGTTGTAAATCTCACCCGTTGTAAATCTCGTTTATTGTAAATCTCGCCCGTTGTAAATCTCGCCTGTTGTAAATCTCACCCGTTGTAAATCCCGCCTGTTGTAAATCTAGCCCTTTGGAAATATCGCCCGTTGTAAATCTCGCCCATTGTAAATCTCGCCTGATGTAAATCTCACCAGTTGTGAATCTCACCCGTTGTAAATCTCGCCCGTTGTAAATCTCACCTGTTGTAAATCTCGCCCGTTGTAAATTTCACCCGTTGTAAATGACACCTGTTGTAAATCTCGCCTGTTGTAAATCTCACCCGTTGTAAATCTCGCCGTTGTAAAAGTCGCCCGTTGTAAATCTCACCCATTGTAAATCTCGCCTGTTGTAAACCTCACCCGTTCTAAATGTCGTCCATTGTAAATCTCGCCCGTTGTAAAACTTGCCTGTTGTAAATCTCACCCGTTGTAAATCTCGCCTGTTGTACATCTCACCTGATCTAAATCTCAGCTGTTGTAAAGCTCACCCGTTGTAAATGTCGCCTGTTGTAAATCTTGCCCATTGTAAATATCGCCCATTGTAAATTTCGCCCATTGCAAATCTCGCCTGTTGTAAATCTCACCCGTTGTAAATCGCACCCGTTGTAAATCTCGCCCGTTGTAAATCTCAACCATTATAAATGTCGCCGTTGTAAATCTCGCCCGTGGTAAATCTCACCCGTCGTCAATCTCGCCCGTTGTAAATCTCACCCTTTGCAAATCTCACCAGATCTACAGCTTGCCAGTTGTAAATCTCACCCGTTGTAAATCTCACCCGTTGTAAATCTCGCCTGTTGTAAATCTAGCCCTTTGTAAATATCGCCTGTTGTAAATCTCGCCCATTGTAAATCTCGCCTGATGTAAATCTCACACGTTGTAAATCTCGCCTCTTGCAAATCTCGCCCGTTATAAATTTCACCTGTTATAAATCTTGCCCGATCTACAGCACGCCAGTTGTAAATCTCACCCTTTGTAAATCTCGCCTGTTGTAAATCTCACTTGTTGTAAATTTCACCCATTGTAAATCTCGCTGTTGTAAAAGTCGCCCGTTGAAAATCTCACCCGTTGTAAATCTCACCCGTTGTAAATCTCGCCTGTAGTAAATCTCACCTGTTGTAAATCTCACCTGTTGTAAATCTCACCCATTGTAAATCTCGCCTGTTGTAAATCTCACCCGTTGTAAATCTCTCCTGTTATAAATCTCACCTGTTGTAAATCTCACCTTTTGTAAATCTCACCTGTTGTAAATCTCATCCGTTGTATATCTCGCCCGCAATAAATCTCACCCGTTGTAAATCTCATCCGTTGTAAATCTCGCCCGCTGTAAATCTCGCCCGTTGTAAATCTCGCCCATTGTAAATCTCGCCCGTTGTAAATTTCACCCGTTGTAAATGACGCCTGTTGTAAATCTCGCCTGTTGTAAATCTCACCTATTGTAAATCTCGCCGTTGTAAATCTCGTCTGTTGTAAATCTCGCCCGTTATAAATCTCACCTGTTATAAATCTCACGCATTGTAAATCACACCCGTTGCAAATCTCACCTGTTGTAAATCTCACCCGTTGTAAATCTCGCCTGTAGTAAATCTCACCCGTTGTAAATCTCGCCGTTGTAAAAGTCGCCCGTTGTAAATCGCACCCATTGTAAATCTCGCCCGTTGTAAATCTCACCCGTTGTAAATCTCGTTTATTGTAAATCTCGCCCGTTGTAAATCTCGCCTGTTGTAAATCTCACCCGTTGTAAATCCCGCCTGTTGTAAATCTAGCCCTTTGGAAATATCGCCCGTTGTAAATCTCGCCCATTGTAAATCTCGCCTGATGTAAATCTCACCAGTTGTGAATCTCACCCGTTGTAAATCTCGCCCGTTGTAAATCTCACCTGTTGTAAATCTCGCCCGTTGTAAATTTCACCCGTTGTAAATGACACCTGTTGTAAATCTCGCCTGTTGTAAATCTCACCCGTTGTAAATCTCGCCGTTGTAAAAGTCGCCCGTTGTAAATCTCACCCATTGTAAATCTCGCCTGTTGTAAACCTCACCCGTTCTAAATGTCGTCCATTGTAAATCTCGCCCGTTGTAAAACTTGCCTGTTGTAAATCTCACCCGTTGTAAATCTCGCCTGTTGTACATCTCACCTGATCTAAATCTCAGCTGTTGTAAAGCTCACCCGTTGTAAATGTCGCCTGTTGTAAATCTTGCCCATTGTAAATATCGCCCATTGTAAATTTCGCCCATTGCAAATCTCGCCTGTTGTAAATCTCACCCGTTGCAAATCGCACCCGTTGTAAATCTCGCCCGTTGTAAATCTCAACCATTATAAATGTCGCCGTTGTAAATCTCGCCCGTGGTAAATCTCACCCGTCGTCAATCTCGCCCGTTGTAAATCTCACCCTTTGCAAATCTCACCAGATCTACAGCTTGCCAGTTGTAAATCTCACCCGTTGTAAATCTCACCCGTTGTAAATCTCGCCTGTTGTAAATCTAGCCCTTTGTAAATATCGCCTGTTGTAAATCTCGCCCATTGTAAATCTCGCCTGATGTAAATCTCACACGTTGTAAATCTCGCCTCTTGCAAATCTCGCCCGTTATAAATTTCACCTGTTATAAATCTTGCCCGATCTACAGCACGCCAGTTGTAAATCTCACCCTTTGTAAATCTCGCCTGTTGTAAATCTCACTTGTTGTAAATTTCACCCATTGTAAATCTCGCTGTTGTAAAAGTCGCCCGTTGAAAATCTCACCCGTTGTAAATCTCACCCGTTGTAAATCTCGCCTGTAGTAAATCTCACCTGTTGTAAATCTCACCTGTTGTAAATCTCACCCATTGTAAATCTCGCCTGTTGTAAATCTCACCCGTTGTAAATCTCTCCTGTTATAAATCTCACCTGTTGTAAATCTCACCTTTTGTAAATCTCACCTGTTGTAAATCTCATCCGTTGTATATCTCGCCCGCAATAAATCTCACCCGTTGTAAATCTCATCCGTTGTAAATCTCGCCCGCTGTAAATCTCGCCCGTTGTAAATCTCGCCCATTGTAAATCTCGCCCGTTGTAAATTTCACCCGTTGTAAATGACGCCTGTTGTAAATCTCGCCTGTTGTAAATCTCACCTATTGTAAATCTCGCCGTTGTAAATCTCGTCTGTTGTAAATCTCGCCCGTTATAAATCTCACCTGTTATAAATCTCACGCATTGTAAATCACACCCGTTGCAAATCTCACCTGTTGTAAATCTCGCCCGTTGTAAATCACACCCGTTGCAAATCTCACCAGATCTACAGCTTCCCAGTTGTAAATCTCGCCCGTTGTAAATCTCACCTGTTGTAAATCTCACCCGTTGTAAATCTCGTCCATTGTAAATCTCACCCGTTATTAATCTCGTCCATTGTAAATCTCACTCGTTGAAAATCTCACCCGTTGTAAATCTTGCCCGTTGTAAATCTCACCCGTTGTAAATCTTGCCCGTTGTAAATCTCACCCGTTGTAAATCTCAGCTGCTGTTAATCTCACCCATTGTAAATGTCGCCTGTTGTAAATGTCGCCTGTTGTAAATCTCGCCCGTTGTAAATGTCGCCTGTTGTAAATCTCACCCGTTGTAAATCTCACCCGTTGTAAATCTCACCCGTTGTAAATCTCACCTGTTGTAAATCTCGCCCATTGTAAATCTCACCCGTTGTAAATTTCACCCGTTGTAAATGACGCCTGTTGTAAATCTCGCCTGTTGTAAATCTCACCCATTGTAAATCTCGCCGTTGTAAATCTCGTCTGTTGTAAATCTCGCCCGTTATAAATCTCACCTGTTATAAATCTCACCCATTGTAAACATCACCCGTTGCAAATCTCGCCCGTTGTAAATCTCGCCCGTTGTAAATCACACCCGTTGCAAATCCCACCAGATCTACAGCTTGCCAGTTGTAAATCTCGCCCGTTGTAAACCTCACCTGTTGTAAATCTCACCCGTTGTAAATCTCGTCCGTTCTAAATCTCACCCATTATTAATCTCGTCCATTGTAAATCTCACTCGTTGTAAATCTCACCCGTTGTAAATCTTGCCCGTTGTAAATCTCACCCGTTGTAAATCTCGCCGTTGTAAAAGTCGCCCGTTGTAAATCTCACCCATTGTAAATCTCGCCCGTTGTAAATCTCACCCGTTGTAAATGTCGTTTATTGTAAATCTCGCCCGTTGTAAATCTCGCCTGTTGTAAATCTCACCCGTTGTAAATCTCGCCTGTTGTAAATCTAGCCCTTTGTAAATATCGCCCGTTGTAAATCTCGCCCATTGTAAATCTCGCCTGATGTAAATCTCAGCCGTTGTGAATCTCACCCATTGTAAATCTCGCCCGTTGTAAATCTCACCTGTTGTAAATCTCACCTGTTGTAAACCTCGCCCATTGTAAATCTCACCCGTTGTAAATTTCACCCATTGTAAATGACGCCTGTTGTAAATCTCGCCTGTTGTAAATCTCACCCATTGTAAATCTCGCCGTTGTAAATCTCGTCTGTTGTAAATCTCGCCCGTTATAAATCTCACCTGTTATAATTCTCACCCATTGTAAATCTCACCGGTTGCAAATCTCGCCTGTTGTAAATCTCGCCCGTTGTAAATCACACCCGTTGCAAATCTCACCAGATCTACAGCTTCCCAGTTGTAAATCTCGCCCGTTGTAAATCAGACCTGTTGTAAATCTCACCCATTGTAAATCTCGTCCGTTGTAAATCTCACCCGTTATTAATCTCGTCCATTGTAAATCTCACTCGTTGAAAATCTCACCCGTTGTAAATCTTGCCCGTTGTAAATCTCACCCGTTGTAAATCTTGCCCGTTGTAAATCTCACCTGCTGTAAATCTCACCCATTGTAAATCTCGCCTGTTGTAAATGTCGCCTGTTGTAAACGTCGCCTGTTGTAAATCTCGCCCGTTGTAAATCTCGCCCATTGTAAATGTCGCCTGTTGTAGATCTCACCCGTTGTAAATCTCACCCGTTGTAAATCTCACCCGTTGTAAATCTTACCCGTTGTAAATCTCAGCAGTTGTAAATCTCGCCCATTGTAAATCTCACCCGTTGTAAATCTCACCCGTTGTAAATCTCACCCATTGTAAATATCACCTGTTGTAAATCTCGCCTGTTGTAAATCTCACCCGTTGTAAATCTCGCCCATTGTAAATCTCACCTGTTATAAATATTACCTGTTGTAAATCTCACCTTTTGTAAATCTCACCTGTTGTAAATCTCATCCGTTGTAAATCTCGCCCGCAATAAATCTCACCCGTTGTAAATCTCATCCGTTGTAAATCTCGCCCGCTGTAAATCTCACCCGTTGTAAATCTCGCCCATTGTAAATCTCGCCCGTTGTAAATCTCGCCCGTTGTAAATGTCGCACTTTGTAAATCTCGCCCTTTGTAAATCTCGCCAATTGTAAATCTCACCCGTTGTAAATTTCACCCTTTGTAAATGTCGCCTGTTGTAAATCTTGCCCGTAGTAAATGTCGCCCGTTGTAAATCTCACCCATTGTAAATCTCGCCCGTTGTAAATCTCACCCGTTGTAAATGTCGCCTGTTGTAAATCTCACCTTTTGTAAATCTCACCCAATGTAAATCACGCTGTTGTAAATCTCGCCCGTTGTAAATCTCACCCGTTGTAAATCTCGCCCATTGTAAATCTGACCCGTTGTAAATCTCGCCGTTGTACATCTCGCCTGTTGTAAATCTCGCCTGTTGTAAATCTCGCCCATTGTAAATCTCACCCGTTGTAAATTTCACCCGTTGTAAATGTCACCTGTTGTAAATCTTGCCTGTTGTAAATCTCACCCGTTGTAAATCTCGCCATTGTAAAAGTCGCCCGTTGTAAATCTCACCCATTGTAAATCTCGCCCGTTGTAAATCTCACCCGTTGTAAATCTCGTTTATTGTAAATCTCGCCCGTTGTAAATCTCGCCTGTTGTAAATCTAGCCCTTTGGAAATATCGCCCGTTGTAAATCTCGCCCATTGTAAATCTCGCCTGATGTAAATTTCACCAGTTGTGAATCTCACCCGTTGTAAATCTCGCCCGTTGTAAATCTCACCTGTTGTAAATCTCGCCCGTTGTAAATCTCACCCGTTGTAAATTTCACCCGTTGTAAATGACACCTGTTGTAAATCTCGCCTGTTGTAAATCTCACCCGTTGTAAATCTCGCCGTTGTAAAAGTCGCCCGTTGTAAATCTCACCCATTGTAAATCTCGCCTGTTGTAAACCTCACCCGTTCTAAATGTCGTCCATTGTAAATCTCGCCCGTTGTAAAACTTGCCTGTTGTAAATCTCACCCGTTGTAAATCTCGCCTGTTGTACATCTCACCTGATCTAAATCTCAGCTGTTGTAAAGCTCACCCGTTGTAAATGTCGCCTGTTGTAAATCTTGCCCATTGTAAATATCGCCCATTGTAAATTTCGCCCATTGCAAATCTCGCCTGTTGTAAATCTCACCCGTTGTAAATCGCACCCGTTGTAAATCTCGCCCGTTGTAAATCTCAACCATTATAAATGTCGCCGTTGTAAATCTCGCCCGTGGTAAATCTCACCCGTCGTCAATCTCGCCCGTTGTAAATCTCACCCTTTGCAAATCTCACCAGATCTACAGCTTGCCAGTTGTAAATCTCACCTGTTGTAAATCTCACCCGTTGTAAATCTCGCCTGTTGTAAATCTAGCCCTTTGTAAATATCGCCTGTTGTAAATCTCGCCCATTGTAAATCTCGCCTGATGTAAATCTCACCCGTTGTAAATCTCGCCTGTTGTAAATCTCGCCCGTTATAAATTTCACCTGTTATAAATCTTGCCCGATCTACAGCACGCCAGTTGTAAATCTCACCCTTTGTAAATCTCGCCTGTTGTAAATCTCACTTGTTGTAAATCTCACCCGTTGTAAATCTCGCCATTGTAAAAGTCGCCCGTTGTAAATCTCACCTGTTGTAAATCTCGCCCGTTGTAAATCTCACCCGTTGTTAATCTCGCTTGTTGTAAATCTCACCTGTTGTAAATCTCGCCTGTTCTAAATCTCACCCGTTGTAAATCTCGCCCATTGTAAATATCACCATTGTAAATCTCGCACGTTGTAAATCTCGCCCTTTCTAAATCTCGCCCGTTGTAAATCTCACCCGTTGTAAATCTCGCTCGTTGTAAATCTTACCCTTTGTAAATGTCGTGTGTTGTAAATCTCACCCATTGTAAATCTCACCCATTGCAAATCTCGCCGTTGCAAATCTCACCCATTGTAAATCTAGCCTGTTGTAAATCTCACCCGTTGTAAATCTCACCCGTTGTTAATCTCGCCCGATCTACAGCTCACCAGTTGTAAATCTCACACGTTGTTAATCTCGTCCATTGTAAATCTCACCCGTTGTAAATCTCGCCCTTTCTAAATCTCGCCTGTTCTAAATCTCACCCGTTGTAAATCTCACCTGTTGTAAATCTCACCTGTTGTAAATCTAACCCGTTGTAAATCTCGCCCGCTGTAAATCTCACCCGTTGTAAATCTCACCCGCTGTAAATCTCACCCGTTGTAAATCTCACCCGTTGTAAATCTCGCCCGTTGTAATTCTCACCCATTGTAAATGTTGCCTGTTGTAAATCTTGCCTGTTGTAAATCTTGCCCATTGTAAATCACAGCCATTGTAAATTTTACCCGTTGTAAATGTCGCCTGTTGTAAATGTTGCCTGTTGTAAATCGTGCCCATTGTAAATGTCGCCTGTTGTAAATGTCGCCTGTTGTAAATCTTGCCCATTGTAAATCTCGCCCGTTGTAAATCTCACCCGTTGTAAATTTCACCCATTGTAAATGTCATCCGTTGTAAATCTCACCCATTGAAAATCTCAGCCGTTGTAAATCTCAGCCGTTGTAAATCTTGCCCATTTTAAATCTCACCCTTTGCAAATCTCACCCATTGTAAATCTCACCCGTTGTAAATTTCACCCGTTGTAAATGTCGCCTGTTGTAAATCTCGCCTGTTGTAAATCTCACCCGTTGTAAATCTCGCCGTTGTAAATCTCACCCGTTGTAAATCTCGCCTGTTGTAAATCTCGCCTGTTGTAAATCTCACCCATTGTAAATCTCGCCATTGTGAAACTCGCCCGTTGTAAATCTCACCCGTTGTAAATCTCACCCGTTGTAAATTTCGTCCGTTGTAAATCTCACCCGTTGTAAATCTCGCCCATTGTAAATCTCACCCGTTGTAAATCTCGCCTGTTGTAAATCTCGCCCGTTGTAAATCTCACCCATTGTAAATCACACCCGTTGTAAATCTCACCCATTGTAAATCACACCCATTGTAAATCTCACCCATTGTAAATCTCGCCTGTTGTAATTCTTGCCTGTTATAAACCTCACCTGTTGTAAATCTCACCCTTTGTAAATCTCGCCCATTGTAAATCTCACCCGTTGTAAATTTCACCCGTTATAAATGTCGCCTATTGTAAATCTTGCCCATTGTAAATCTCGCCCGTTGTAAATATCACCCATTGTAAATCTTGCCTGTTGTAAATGTCGCCTGTTGTAAATCTCGCCTGTTGTAAATCCCAACCATTGTAAATCTCGCCGTTGTAAATCTCACCCGTTGTAAATCTCACCCGTTGAAAATCTCACCCGTTGTAAATCTCGCCCGTTATAAATCTCGCCCGATCTACAGCACACCAGTTGTAAATCTCGCCTGTTGTAAATCGCACCTGTTGTAAATCTAACCCGTTGTAAATCTCACCCGTTGTAAATCACACCTGTTGTAAATCTCACCCATTGTAAATCTCACCTGTTGTAATTCTCGCCTGTTGTAAATCTCACCTGTTTCTAATCTCATCCGTTGTAAATCTCACCCATTGTAAGTCTCGCCTGTTGTAATTCTTGCCTGTTGTAAATCTCACCTGTTGTAAATCACACCCGTTGTAAATCTCGCCTGTTGTAAATCTCACCTGTTGTAAATCTCACCTGTTGTAAAGCTCACCTGTTGTAAATCTCGCCCGTTGTAAATCTCGCCCTTTGTAAATCTCACCCGTTGTAAATCTCACCCGTTGTAAATTTCACCCATTGTAAATGTCGCCTGTTGTAAATCTCACCTGTGGTAAATCTCACCGGTTGTAAATCTCGCCATTGTAAAAGCCACCCGTTGTATATCTCACCCATTGTAAATCTCGCCCATTATTAATCTCACCTGTTATAAATCTCACCCGATCTACAGCACGCCAGTTGTAAATCTCGCCCGTTGTAAATCTCGCCCGTTGTAAATCTCGCCCGTTGTAAATCTCGCCCGTTGTAAATCTCACCCGTTGTAAATCTCACCCGTTGTAAATATCACCTGTTGTAAATCTCGCCTGTTGTAAATCTCGCCTGTTGTAAATCTCACCTGTTGTAAATCTCGCCTGTTGTAAATCTCACCCGTTGTAAATCTCACCTGTTATAAATCTCACCTGTTGTAAATCTCACCTTTTGTAAATCTCACCTGTTGTAAATCTCATCCGTTGTAAATCTCGCCCGCAATAAATCTCACCCGCTGTAAATCTCACCCATTGTAAATCTCGCCTGTTGTAAATGTCGCCTGTTGTAAACGTCGCCTGTTGTAAATCTCGCCCGTTGTAAATCTCGCCCATTGTAAATGTCGCCTGTTGTAGATCTCACCCGTTGTAAATCTCACCCGTTGTAAATCTCACCCGTTGTAAATCTTACCCGTTGTAAATCTCAGCAGTTGTAAATCTCACCCATTGTAAATCTCACCCGTTGTAAATCTCACCCGTTGTAAATCTCACCCATTGTAAATATCACCTGTTGTAAATCTCGCCTGTTGTAAATCTCACCCGTTGTAAATCTCGCCCATTGTAAATCTCACCTGTTATAAATATTACCTGTTGTAAATCTCACCTTTTGTAAATCTCACCTGTTGTAAATCTCATCCGTTGTAAATCTCGCCCGCAATAAATCTCACCCGTTGTAAATCTCATCCGTTGTAAATCTCGCCCGCTGTAAATCTCACCCGTTGTAAATCTCGCCCATTGTAAATCTCGCCCGTTGTAAATCTCGCCCGTTGTAAATGTCGCACTTTGTAAATCTCGCCCTTTGTAAATCTCGCCAATTGTAAATCTCACCCGTTGTAAATTTCACCCTTTGTAAATGTCGCCTGTTGTAAATCTTGCCCGTAGTAAATGTCGCCCGTTGTAAATCTCACCCATTGTAAATCTCGCCCGTTGTAAATCTCACCCGTTGTAAATGTCGCCTGTTGTAAATCTCACCTTTTGTAAATCTCACCCAATGTAAATCACGCTGTTGTAAATCTCGCCCGTTGTAAATCTCACCCGTTGTAAATCTCGCCCATTGTAAATCTGACCCGTTGTAAATCTCGCCGTTGTACATCTCGCCTGTTGTAAATCTCGCCTGTTGTAAATCTCGCCCATTGTAAATCTCACCCGTTGTAAATTTCACCCGTTGTAAATGTCACCTGTTGTAAATCTTGCCTGTTGTAAATCTCACCCGTTGTAAATCTCGCCATTGTAAAAGTCGCCCGTTGTAAATCTCACCCATTGTAAATCTCGCCCGTTGTAAATCTCACCCGTTGTAAATCTCGTTTATTGTAAATCTCGCCCGTTGTAAATCTCGCCTGTTGTAAATCTCACCCGTTGTAAATCTCGCCTGTTGTAAATCTAGCCCTTTGGAAATATCGCGCGTTGTAAATCTCGCCCATTGTAAATCTCGCCTGATGTAAATCTCACCAGTTGTGAATCTCACCCGTTGTAAATCTCGCCCGTTGTAAATCTCACCTGTTGTAAATCTCGCCCGTTGTAAATCTCACCCGTTGTAAATTTCACCCGTTGTAAATGACACCTGTTGTAAATCTCGCCTGTTGTAAATCTCACCCGTTGTAAATCTCGCCGTTGTAAAAGTCGCCAGTTGTAAATCTCACCCATTGTAAATCTCGCCTGTTGTAAACCTCACCCGTTCTAAATGTCGTCCATTGTAAATCTCGCCCGTTGTAAAACTTGCCTGTTGTAAATCTCACCCGTTGTAAATCTCGCCTGTTGTACATCTCACCTGATCTAAATCTCAGCTGTTGTAAAGCTCACCCGTTGTAAATGTCGCCTGTTGTAAATCTTGCCCATTGTAAATATCGCCCATTGTAAATTTCGCCCATTGCAAATCTCGCCTGTTGTAAATCTCACCCGTTGTAAATCGCACCCGTTGTAAATCTCGCCCGTTGTAAATCTCAACCATTATAAATGTCGCCGTTGTAAATCTCGCCCGTGGTAAATCTCACCCGTCGTCAATCTCGCCCGTTGTAAATCTCACCCTTTGCAAATCTCACCAGATCTACAGCTTGCCAGTTGTAAATCTCACCTGTTGTAAATCTCACCCGTTGTAAATCTCGCCTGTTGTAAATCTAGCCCTTTGTAAATATCGCCTGTTGTAAATCTCGCCCATTGTAAATCTCGCCTGATGTAAATCTCACCCGTTGTAAATCTCGCCTGTTGTAAATCTCGCCCGTTATAAATTTCACCTGTTATAAATCTTGCCCGATCTACAGCACGCCAGTTGTAAATCTCACCCTTTGTAAATCTCGCCTGTTGTAAATCTCACTTGTTGTAAATCTCACCCGTTGTAAATCTCGCCATTGTAAAAGTCGCCCGTTGTAAATCTCACCTGTTGTAAATCTCGCCCGTTGTAAATCTCACCCGTTGTTAATCTCGCTTGTTGTAAATCTCACCTGTTGTAAATCTCGCCTGTTCTAAATCTCACCCGTTGTAAATCTCGCCCATTGTAAATATCACCATTGTAAATCTCGCACGTTGTAAATCTCGCCCTTTCTAAATCTCGCCCGTTGTAAATCTCACCCGTTGTAAATCTCGCTCGTTGTAAATCTTACCCTTTGTAAATGTCGTGTGTTGTAAATCTCACCCATTGTAAATCTCACCCATTGCAAATCTCGCCGTTGCAAATCTCACCCATTGTAAATCTAGCCTGTTGTAAATCTCACCCGTTGTAAATCTCACCCGTTGTTAATCTCGCCCGATCTACAGCTCACCAGTTGTAAATCTCACACGTTGTTAATCTCGTCCATTGTAAATCTCACCCGTTGTAAATCTCGCCCTTTCTAAATCTCGCCTGTTCTAAATCTCACCCGTTGTAAATCTCACCTGTTGTAAATCTCACCTGTTGTAAATCTAACCCGTTGTAAATCTCGCCCGCTGTAAATCTCACCCGTTGTAAATCTCACCCGTTGTAATTCTCACCCGTTGTAAATGTTGCCTGTTGTAAATCTTGCCTGTTGTAAATCTTGCCCATTGTAAATCACAGCCATTGTAAATTTTACCCGTTGTAAATGTCGCCTGTTGTAAATGTCGCCTGTTGTAAATCGTGCCCATTGTAAATGTCGCCTGTTGTAAATGTCGCCTGTTGTAAATCTTGCCCATTGTAAATCTCGCCCGTTGTAAATCTCACCCGTTGTAAATTTCACCCATTGTAAATGTCATCCGTTGTAAATCTCACCCATTGAAAATCTCAGCCGTTGTAAATCTCAGCCGTTGTAAATCTTGCCCATTTTAAATCTCACCCTTTGCAAATCTCACCCATTGTAAATCTCACCCGTTGTAAATTTCACCCGTTGTAAATGTCGCCTGTTGTAAATCTCGCCTGTTGTAAATCTCACCCGTTGTAAATCTCGCCGTTGTAAATCTCACCCGTTGTAAATCTCGCCTGTTGTAAATCTCGCCTGTTGTAAATCTCACCCATTGTAAATCTCGCCATTGTGAAACTCGCCCGTTGTAAATCTCACCCGTTGTAAATCTCACCCGTTGTAAATTTCGTCCGTTGTAAATCTCACCCGTTGTAAATCTCGCCCATTGTAAATCTCACCCGTTGTAAATCTCGCCTGTTGTAAATCTCGCCCGTTGTAAATCTCACCCATTGTAAATCACACCCGTTGTAAATCTCACCCATTGTAAATCACACCCATTGTAAATCTCACCCATTGTAAATCTCGCCTGTTGTAATTCTTGCCTGTTATAAACCTCACCTGTTGTAAATCTCACCCTTTGTAAATCTCGCCCATTGTAAATCTCACCCGTTGTAAATTTCACCCGTTATAAATGTCGCCTATTGTAAATCCCAACCATTGTAAATCTCGCCGTTGTAAATCTCACCCGTTGTAAATCTCACCCGTTGAAAATCTCACCCGTTGTAAATCTCGCCCGTTATAAATCTCGCCCGATCTACAGCACACCAGTTGTAAATCTCGCCTGTTGTAAATCGCACCTGTTGTAAATCTAACCCGTTGTAAATCTCACCCGTTGTAAATCACACCTGTTGTAAATCTCACCCATTGTAAATCTCACCTGTTGTAATTCTCGCCTGTTGTAAATCTCACCTGTTTCTAATCTCATCCGTTGTAAATCTCACCCATTGTAAGTCTCGCCTGTTGTAATTCTTGCCTGTTGTAAATCTCACCTGTTGTAAATCACACCCGTTGTAAATCTTGCCTGTTGTAAATCTCACCTGTTGTAAATCTCACCTGTTGTAAAGCTCACCTGTTGTAAATCTCACCCGTTGTAAATCTCACCCGTTGTAAATTTCACCCATTGTAAATGTCGCCTGTTGTAAATCTCACCTGTGGTAAATCTCACCGGTTGTAAATCTCGCCATTGTAAAAGCCACCCGTTGTATATCTCACCCATTGTAAATCTCGCCCATTATTAATCTCACCTGTTATAAATCTCACCCGATCTACAGCACGCCAGTTGTAAATCTCGCCCGTTGTAAATCTCGCCCGTTGTAAATCTCGCCCGTTGTAAATCTCGCCCGTTGTAAATCTCACCCGTTGTAAATCTCACCCGTTGTAAATATCACCTGTTGTAAATCTCGCCTGTTGTAAATCTCGCCTGTTGTAAATCTCACCTGTTGTAAATCTCGCCTGTTGTAAATCTCACCCGTTGTAAATCTCACCTGTTATAAATCTCACCTGTTGTAAATCTCACCTTTTGTAAATCTCACCTGTTGTAAATCTCATCCGTTGTAAATCTCGCCCGCAATAAATCTCACCCGCTGTAAATCTCACCCATTGTAAATCTCGCCCGCTGTAAATCTCACCCGTTGTAAATCTCGCCCATTGTAAATCTCGCCCGTTGTAAATCTCGCCCGTTGTAAATATTGCCCTTTGTAAATCTCGCCCTTTGTAAATCTCACCCATTGTAAATCTCACCCGTTGTACATTTCACCCTTTGTAAATGTCGCCTGTTGTAAATCTTGCCCGTTGTAAATGTCGCCTGTTGTAAATCTCACCCGTTGTAAATCTCACCCGTTGTAAATCTCACCCGTTGTAAATGTCGCCTGTTGTAAATCTCACCTTTTGTAAATCTCACCCAATGTAAATCTCGCCGTTGTAAATCTCACCCAATGTAAATCTCGCCGTTGTAAATCTCGCCCATTGTAAATCTCACCCGTTGTAAATCTCGCCGTTGTAAATCTCGCCCGTTGTAAATCTCGCCGTTGTAAATCTCGCCTGTTGTAAATCTCACCTGTTGTAAATCTCGCCTTGTGTAAATCTCGCCTGTTGTAAATATCACCTGTTGTAAATCTAACCCATTGTAAATCTCACCCGTTGTAAATCACAACCGTTGTAAATCTCACCCATTGTAAATCTCGCCTGTTGTAATTCTCGCCTGTTGTAAATCTCACCTGTTGTAAATCTCATCCGTTGTAAATCTCACCCATTGTAAATCTCGCCTGATGTAATTCTTGCCTGTTGTAAATCTCACCTGTTGTGAATCTCATCCGTTGTAAATCTCACCTGTTGTAAATCTCACCCGTTGTAAATCTCACCTGTTGTAAATCTCACCTGTTGTAAAGCTCACCCGTTGTAAGTCTCGCCCTTTGTAAATCTCGCCCTTTGTAAATCTCGCCCATTGTAAATCTCACCCGTTGTACATTTCACCCTTTGTAAATGTCGCCTGTTGTAAATCTTGCCCGTTGTAAATGTCGCCTGTTGTAAATCTCACCCGTTGTAAATCTCACCCGTTGTAAATCTCACCCGTTGTAAATGTCGCCTGTTGTAAATCTCACCTTTTGTAAATCTCACCCAATGTAAATCTCGCCGTTGTAAATCTCACCCAATGTAAATCTCGCCGTTGTAAATCTCGCCCATTGTAAATCTCACCCGTTGTAAATCTCGCCGTTGTAAATCTCGCCCGTTGTAAATCTCGCCGTTGTAAATCTCGCCTGTTGTAAATCTCACCTGTTGTAAATCTCGCCTTGTGTAAATCTCGCCTGTTGTAAATATCACCTGTTGTAAATCTAACCCATTGTAAATCTCACCCGTTGTAAATCACAACCGTTGTAAATCTCACCCATTGTAAATCTCGCCTGTTGTAATTCTCGCCTGTTGTAAATCTCACCTGTTGTAAATCTCATCCGTTGTAAATCTCACCCATTGTAAATCTCGCCTGATGTAATTCTTGCCTGTTGTAAATCTCACCTGTTGTGAATCTCATCCGTTGTAAATCTCACCTGTTGTAAATCTCACCCGTTGTAAATCTCACCTGTTGTAAATCTCACCTGTTGTAAAGCTCACCCGTTGTAAGTCTCGCCCTTTGTAAATCTCGCCCTTTGCAAATCTCACCCATTGTAAATTTCACCCGTTGTAAAGGTCGCCTGTTGTAAATCTCGCCTGTTGTAAATCTCACCTGTTGTAACTCTTGCCGTTGTAAAAGTCGCTCGTTGTAAATCTCACCCGTTGTAAACCTCACCCGTTGTAAATCTCACCCGTTGCAAATCTCACCAGATCTACAGCTTGCCAGTTGCAAATCTCACCCGTTGTAAATCTCGCCTGTTGTAAATCTCACCTGTTGTAAATCTCGCCCATTTTAAATCTCACCAGTTGTTAATCTCACCCATTGTAAATCTCGCCCGTTGTAAATGTCACCCGTTGTAAATGTCGCCTGTTGTAAACGTCGCCTGTTCTAAATCTTGCCTGTTGTAAATCTTGCCCATTGTAAATCTAACCCGTTGTAAATATCGCCTGTTGTAAATCTCACCCGTTGTAAATCTCGCCTGTTGTAAATCTCGCATGTTGTAAATCTCACCTGTTGTAAAGCTCACCCGTTGTAAATCTCGCCTGTTGTAAATCTCACCCGTTGTAACTCTCGCCCATTGTAAATCTCACCCGTTGTAAACCTCGCCCATTGTAAATCTCACCCGTTGTAAATCTCACCCGTTGTAAATCTTACCCATTGTAAATCTCGCCTATTGTAAATCTCGCCCTTTGTAAATCTCGCTCATTGTAAATCTCACCCTGTGGCTTTGCCACATTGGGGAAACATTGTGTGTATGTAGATAAACCTGTATAATCCCCTTTTAACTGCTGTATTCCCCTCCCCCCGCAAGACAGTTACAAGCTGAGATGAATAAGGCATGTTCAGACTTACCTGCTGCTGGGAGAAGGAAAACCAATCAGGTTCCAGTAGGTGACCAATCCGTGAGTCATCACAGGCTCGCGGGCTTTACGAATTCAGTACTGTATTGTGAGAGTTGGAGTAAAGACCTATTTCTTGTAGCTCGCTGTGTTGCCTATTTCTTTACGCGGGAGACTGTAGTCTCCCACATTGGTGACCCCGAATGTCGGCGGCCGAAGCCCCCAACTCACATAGCCCTACAGAGGGCAGCAATGACCTGACAGCAACCAGCAGCAGCCCGATGTCGGCCGGCGCCGCGTCCTTGAAGCTCCCCACCTTCTGGGAACACCAAGCACCAGCTTGGTTCGCGCACACGGAGGCCCAATTCACCCTTCGCAGGGTTCAAGACGATGAAGAAAGGTACCTCCACGTAGTCTCAGCACTAGCAAGCTCCACCGCCGCTGAAGTTCTCGACCTGCTGGGGAACCCACCACAGACCGGCAAGTACTCAACTATTAAGGGCCGCATGCTGCAGGCTTACGGCCTGTCCGGGGAGGAGAGGGCACGTAGGCTTCTTTCACTACCAGGCCTTGGCGACTCTAACCCGACCCAGTTGACGAGCCGGATGCTTGCGCTCCAGGGCTCTGAACCGCAGTGCTTCTTGTTTCGGGCCCTTTTCCTCAGCCTGCTTCCTCAGCAGGTATAGACTGCCCTCGTGGGGCCCCCGATCACGGACTGCGTACAACTGGCCGCCGCCGCGGACAAAGTCTTCACCGTCGCCCAACTCGGCTGTGCAGCCGCGAGGCCCCCCGACACCACCGAGCGCGCGCCGCCACGCCAGGCCGCAGAACTATGCTACTACCATGTGCGTTTTGGCCACAAGGCCCAATGCTGCAGAGCACCCTGCTCTTTTGATCAAACCAAGATGGCCGCCCGGCCCAACGCACCAGCCCCGCGCTGCTGTCTAGGCCCGCTCGACCGCACCCCCACCACCACGATGGCCATCGGCACCGCAGGTAAACTGCTGTACATAACCGACTCCTTTTCAGAGCGCAGATTCCTTTGCGACACCGGAGCCCAATGCAGCATAATTCCTGCCTCCCAGCTCAACATCCAGGCAGGCTGCAGCGGCCCACCCCTCATGGCGGCAAATGGCGCAGCCATCGCTACTTTTGGAAAGCGACGGGCCAAGGTTTGTTTCAAAGGCCAGCGATTTACGTGGGATTTCGTGACGGCCTCGGTGGCACATCCCTTGCTGGGCGCCGATTTTCTTTGCGCCCACGGACTCCTGGTCGACGTCCGCGACAGGCGCCTGATCGATGCAGCAACTTTCGCTTCACTGGCCTGCCAGCAGAGCAACAGCCCAGTCCTCGTCGGGTCCTGCTCTGCCCCGGCGGATGACGACTACGCCCGCCTACTCGCAGATTTCCCAAGGCTCTCACAACCGACCTTCTCAGCCGCGGCAGCCAAGCATGGTGTCGAGCACCACATCGCCACTATGGGACCACCAGTGTTCGCCTGAGCCAGACGCCTGGACCCAGCCAAGATGGCGGTGGCCGAGGAAGAATTCGCCACGATGGAGAAACTGGGCATCATCCGCCGCTCGAACAGCCCCTGGTCATCCCCCCTCCACATTGTGCCCAAGCCGGGCGGTGGCTGGCGCCCCTGCGGCGACTACAGATGGCTCAATGATGCCACCACGCCCGATAGATACCCCATTCCGCACATCCAAGACTTTTCGGCACACCTAGCAGGAAAGTCCGTCTTTTCCAAGGCCGACCTGATTCGCGGCTACCATCAGGTCCCCGTCCACCACGCAGACGTCCAGAAGATGGCGGTCATCACCCTCTTCGGACTGTTCGAGTCCCTGCACATGCCCTTCGGGCTCAAGAACGCCGCACAGGCCTTCCAACGGCTCATGGATTCCGTCCTACGGGACCTGAGCTTCCTGTTCATCTATCTGGACGATATCCTCGTGGCCAGCACCAGCAAGGCCGAGCACATCGCGCATTTGCGCTCTCTTTTCCAGCACCTCAGCCAACACGGGCTAATCGTCAACCTGGCCAAATGCCAGTTCGGAGCAGCCCAAATTGACTTTCTCGGCCACAGAATCTCGCCAAGGGGAGCCATTCCCCTACCTTCCAAGGTGCAGGCGGTGGCGGACTTTCCCCAGACCACCTCGGTCAAGGCGCTGCAGGAATTTTTGGGGATGGTCAATTTCTATCACCGTTTCATGCCCAAGGCCGCCTCACTCATGCGCCCCCTCTACGAAGCCACCAGGGGCAAAACGGGCAAAAAGCAACTCACCTGGTCCAGCGAGATGGCGACAGCCTTCCACCAGACCAAAAGCGCCTTGGCCATCGCCACACTACTGGCCCACCCCATCCCGGGTGCCAAGACCGCCCTCACCATGGACGCCTCGGATTACGCCGTCGGTGCTGTCCAGCAACAGTGGGTCGAAGGCACGTGGCAGCCACTGGCATTTTTCAGCCGACAGCTGCGCAAGAACGAGCAGGCCTACAGCACATTCGACAGAGAGCTCCTAGCCCTGTTCCTGGCAATCCGGCACTTCCGTTTCCTCCTGGAAGGCCGGCTGTTCACCGCATTCGTGGACCCCAAGCCGCTCACTTTCGCCATGGCCAAAGTAACCGAACCCTGGTCCGCGCGCCAACAGCGCCAACTCAACTTCATCTCGGAGTTCACCACGGACATCCGCCACGTCGCTGGCAAGGACAATTTGCTGGCCGACTGCCTCTCAAGACCCTCGCTCCAAGCAGTGCACCTGGGCGTTGACTACGCCAGCATGGCGAGAGACCAGGCCGCCGACGCGGAGATCCAGGCCCTCAGGACGTCAACCACCAGCCTCACTCTGGCCGACATCCACTTCCACGCAGCCGGCACAACCCTCCTGTGCGATGTCTCAGTCCCTTCGCCTAGGCCGGTCGTCCCATCCGCCTGGCGCAAGCGAGTTTTCGACATCATCCACGGCCTCTCACATCCAGGGATGTGTGCGTCTCAGAAACTCATGTCCGCCAAGTTCGTCTGGCCTGGACTCCACAAGGATGTGAGAGACTGGACCAACACATGCGTGGCGTGTCAGCGCGCTAGGGTCCAGCAGCACACCAAGGCACCATTGGAGTGTTTTCCGGTGCCCGAGAGGCGTTTCGACCATGTCCACGTCGATCTGGTAGGCCCCTTGCCGCCATCGCACGGTTTCACACACCTGCTCACGATCGTCGACCGCACCACCAGATGGCCCGAGGCGGTTCCCCTCGCCTCCACCACCACGACCGATGTCGCGCGAGCATTCGTCTTGACATGGGTGGCCCGGTTCGGCGTGCCGACCGACATATCCTCGGACAGAGGCCCCCAGTTCACCTCCCACTTGTGGAATGCCATCACCGCCGGCCTCGGCACCAAGTTGCACAGGACAACAGCCTACCACCCGCAGGCCAACGGGCTCTGCGAGCGCTTTCATCGTTCCTTGAAAGCCTCCCTCCGCGCCAGCCTGGCCGACACCAGCTGGATCGACAAACTACCCTGGGTCCTCCTGGGATTGCGCACCGCGCCCAAAGAGGACCTCCGCGCCTCCGCGGCCAAGATGGTCTACGGTCAACCGCTCAGAGTACCAGGCGACTTCCTCCCCCTGACAACGGAGCCGTGGTCGGCCGCCAGGCAGCTTTCCCTGCACCAGGACGCGGCCCAGCAATTCTGTCCAGTGCCCACTTCGCAACACGGCCCGCAGCCGTCCTACGTGCCTCGGGACTTACGACATGCGGAGTTGGTCTTCGTTCGCCGGGACGCACACAGAGGCCCGCTGCAGGCACCATACACCGGCCCCTTCTCAGTGTTGGAGACGGGGGACAAAGCTTTTCTTATCGACGTCGGCGGGAAGCCGGACCTTATTTCAGTAGACCGCCTCAAACCGGCGCACCTGGACCTCAGCTTCCCGGTTCGTCTGGCTCTTCCCCCACGGCGGGGCAGACCTCCCACGTTGGCGGCGGCCCCACAAGAGGACCAAGACACGCCAGAACCTTACTTCCCGGCCACCGCCCCACCTTTGCCGGCAGCCCGTCCAGCCAGCCCACCGGCAGACCAGCCGCCAGAGCAGCCGACGAACCAACCGGCCGACCTCCCAGATAGCCCTCCTCACACGCCAGATGGCTACTACAGCCGCTACGGCCATTTGGTCAAACCTCCGCAGAGACTGACTTTTACAGTTAACGAGGATTCTGGGGGGGCGTATGTGGCGTTGTCACATTGGGGAAACACTGTGTGTATGTAGATAAACCTGTATAATCCCCTTTTAACTGCTGTATTCCCCTCCCCCCGCAAGACAGTTGCAAGCTGAGAGGAATAAGGCATGTTCAGACTTGCCTGCTGCTGAGAGAAGGAAAACCAATCAGGTTCCAGCAGGTGACCAATCCGTGAGTCATCACAGGCTCGCGGGCTTTACGAATTCAGTACTGTATTGTGAGAGTTGGAGTAAAGACCTATTTCTTGTAGCTCGCTGTGTTGCCTATTTCTTTACATGGGAGACTGTAGTCTCCCACAACCCGTTGTAAATCTCACCCGTTGTAAATCTTGCCCTTTGTATATCTCGCCCATTGTAAATCTCACCCGTTGTAAATCTCGCCGTTGTAAAAGTCGCCCGTTGTAAATGTCACCCATTGTAAATCTCGCCGTTGTGAATCTCGCCCATTGTAAATCTCACCAGATCTACAGCTTCCCAGTTGTAAATCTCACCCGTTGTAAATCTTGCCTGTTGTAAATCTCGCCTGTTGTAAATCTCGCCCGTTATAAATCTCACCTGTTATAAATCTCGCCCGATCTACAGCACGCCAGTTGTAAATCTCACCTGTTGTAAATCTCGCCTGTTGTAAATCTCTCCCGTTCTAAATCTCACCTGTTGTAAATCTCACCCGTTGTAAATCTCACCCTTTGTAAATCTCGCCTGTTGTATTTCTCGCCTGTTGTAAATCTCACCTGTTGTAAATCTCACCTGTTGTAAATCTCGCCCATTGTAAATCTCGCACTTTGTAAATCTCGCCCGTTGTAAATCTCGCACTTTGTAAATCTCGCCCGTTGTAAATCTCGCCCATTGTAAATCTCACCCGTTGTAAATCTCGCCCATTGTTAATCTCGCCTGTTGTAAATCTCGCCCATTGTAAATCTCACCCGTTGTAAATCTCACCCATTGTAAATCTCACCCGTTGTAAATCTCGCCCGTTGTAATTTTCACCCATTGTAAATCTCACCTGTTGTAAACCTCGCCCGTTGCAAATCTCGATTGTTGTAAATCTCACCTGTTGTAAATCTTAGCCGTTGTAAATCTCACCTGTTGTAAATCTTAGCCGTTGTAAATCTCACCTGTTGTAAATCTCACCTGTTGTAAATCTCACCCGTTATATATTTCACCCGTTGTAAATCTCGCCCATTGTAAATCTCGCCCGTGGTAAATATCGCCCTTTGTAAATCTTGCCCATTGTAAATCTCACCCGTTGTAAATTTCACCGGTTGTAAATCTCGCCTGTTGTAAATCTCGCCTGTTGTAAATCTCACCCGTTGTAAATCTCACCCTTTGTAAATATCGCCCTTTGTAAATCTCGCCCATTGTAAATCTCACCCATAGTAAATTTCACCCGTTGTAAATGTCGCCTGTTGTAAATGTCGCCTGTTGTAAATCTTGCCCATTTTAAATCTCGCCTGTTGTAAATCACACCCATTAGAAATCTCACCCATTGTAAATCTAACCCGTTGTAAATCTCGCCCGTTGTAAATCACACCCGTTGTAAATCTGACTCGATGCAAATCTCGCCTGTTGTAAATCTCACCCGTTGTAAATCTCGCCTGTTGTAAATCACACCCGTTGTAAAGCTCGCCCGTTGTAAATCTCACCCGTTGTAAATCTCACCCGTTGTAAATCACACCCATTGTAAATCTGACTCGATGCAAATCTCGCCTGTTGTAAATCTCACCCGTTGTAAATCGCACCCATTGTAACTCTCGCCTGTTGTAAATCTCACCCATTGTAAATTTCGCCTGTTGTAAATCTCACCCGTCATAAATCTCGCCCTTTGCAAATCTCGCCTGTTGTAAATCTAGCCTGCTGTAGATCTTACCTATTGTAAATCTCACCTGTTGTAAATCTCGCCCGCTGTAAATCTCACCTGTTGTAAATCTCGCCTGTTGCAAATCTCGGTTGTAAATCTCGCCTGTTGTGAATCTTAGCCGTTGTAAATGTCGCCTGTTGTAAATCTCGCCTGTTGTAAATCTCACCCATTATATATCTCACCCATTGTAAATCTCGCGCGTTGTAAATCTCGCCCATCGTAAATATCGCCCTTTGTAAATTTCGCCCATTGTAAATCTCACCCGTTGTAAATTTCACCCATTGTAAATCTCGCCTGTTGTAAATCTCGCCCGTTATAAATCTCACCCGTTGTAAATATCGCCCTTTGTAAATCTCGCCCATTGTAAATCTCACCCGTTGTAAATGTCGCCTGTTGTAAATGTCGCCTGTTGTAAATCTTGCCCATTTTAAATCTCGCCTGTTGTAAATCACACCCATTAGAAATCTCACCCATTGTAAATCTAACCCGTTGTAAATCTCGCCCGTTGTAAATCACACCCGTTGTAAATCTGACTCGATGCAAATCTCGCCTGTTGTAAATCTCACCCGTTGTAAATCTCGCCTGTTGTAAATCACACCCGTTGTAAAGCTCGCCCGTTGTAAATCTCACCCGTTGTAAATCTCACCCGTTGTAAATCACACCCATTGTAAATCTGACTCGATGCAAATCTCGCCTGTTGTAAATCTCACCCGTTGTAAATCGCACCCATTGTAACTCTCGCCTGTTGTAAATCTCACCCATTGTAAATTTCGCCTGTTGTAAATCTCACCCGTCATAAATCTCGCCCTTTGCAAATCTCGCCTGTTGTAAATCTAGCCTGCTGTAGATCTTACCTATTGTAAATCTCACCTGTTGTAAATCTCGCCCGCTGTAAATCTCACCTGTTGTAAATCTCGCCTGTTGCAAATCTCGGTTGTAAATCTCGCCTGTTGTGAATCTTAGCCGTTGTAAATGTCGCCTGTTGTAAATCTCGCCTGTTGTAAATCTCACCCATTATATATCTCACCCATTGTAAATCTCGCGCGTTGTAAATCTCGCCCATCGTAAATATCGCCCTTTGTAAATTTCGCCCATTGTAAATCTCACCCGTTGTAAATTTCACCCATTGTAAATCTCGCCTGTTGTAAATCTCGCCCGTTATAAATCTCACCCGTTGTAAATATCGCCCTTTGTAAATCTCGCCCATTGTAAATCTCACCCGTTGTAAATGTCACCTGTTGTAAATGTCGCCTGTTGTAAATCTTGCCCGTTGTAAATCTCGCCTGTTGTAAATCACACCCGTTATAAATCTCACCCGTTGTAAATCTCACCCGTTGTAAATCTCGCCCGTTGTAAATCACACCCATTGTAAATCTGACTCGATGCAAATCTCGCCTGTTGTAAATCTCACCCGTTGTATATCTCGCCCGTTGTAAATCTCACCCGTTGTAAAGCTCGCCCGTTGTAAATCTCACCCGTTGTAAATCTCACCCGTTGTAAATCACCCCCGTTGTAAATCTGACTCGATGCACATCTTGCCTGTTGTAAATCTCATCCATTGTAAATCTCACCTGTTGTAACTCTCGCCTGTTGTAAATCTCACCCATTGTAAATTTCGCCTGTTGTAAATCTCACCCGTCGTAAATCTCGCCCATTGCAAATCTCGCCTGTTGTAAATCTAGCCTGCTGTAGATCTTACCTGTTGTAAATCTCACCCGTTGTAAATCTCGCCCGCTGTAAATCTCACCCGTTGTAAATCTTGCCTGTATTCATACAGCGCCTTTAACGTAGTAAAATATTCCAAGGTGCTTCACAGGAGCATTATTAAACAAAATGTTGACACTGAGCCACTTAAGGAGATATTCGGACAAATGACCAAAAGCTTGGTCAAAGAGGTAGGTTTTAAGGAGTGTCTTAAAGGAGGAGAGGTAGAGAGGGGGAGATATTTAGGGAGGGAATTCCAGAGCTTAGGGCCTAGACAACTGATGGCATGGCCACCAATGGTGGAGTGAAGAAAATTGGGGATGCTCAAGAGGCCAGAATTGGGGAAGCACAGAAATCTCAGATGGTTGTACGGCTGGAAGAGATTACAGAGATAGGGAGAGGCGAGGCCATGGAGGGATTTGTAAACAATGATGGAAACCAGCAGAACATGTTTCCATTGTTCCAGTTGAAGTATAAAATTCTGCATCAACGAACACATAATAAACCAAAATACTGTCCTTAAAACAAAAAGAAAATCAGTACAAAAGAAACTGGTACTAGATTCATCTCAAGTATACATTTCCATATCATATATTCTATTTGCTTCGGCATGTAACTGAAATTGGGGAAGAAAGTTAACTTGTCTCATTATTGTCCATTCTCACCATATAGGAAACGGTTTGCACCAAAAGAGATTAATTCATTGGATAATGCACTGTGAAGGTTCCTCAGTAAAAATGCGCTCCTCAAGAGAAATTCCCTCAAGAGATTAGTCACAAAACCCTAAAACGTACTTTAAATTAAGTTAGTATGAAAGAAGACACGTGATCAGCAAGAACTAGTTTTAACGAGACTAGTCTATAAATGTTCCTGGACCCCAACTTTGAAATGGGCTTCCTTTTACAAAATCAATGTCTGTCCTTGAGATTGTGGGCTAGGCTACAGATAGTTGGTGAGGCTCACAGTGAAATCTATTCATAGAATTACATGCAATATACAGCACAGGAACAGGCCATTCAGCCCAACCAGTCCATACCGGCGATTATGCTCCACATGAGCCTCCTCCCATCCTTCCTCATCCAATATTGCCCAAGGATATTGCACAACCACGTACACAAGTCGAAGAGTGTCTTAACAGTTCAAAGTTCTCAGTTACAGCGTGCAAGATGTAGAGCCCTCTATTCCTTTCTCCCTCATGTGCTTATCTAGTTTCCCCTTAAATGCATCTGTACTATTTGCCTCAACCACTCCCTGTGGTAGCGAGTTCCACATTCTCACCACTCTCTAGGCAAAGAAGTTTCCCATTATGGCGGACACATTCCTGGATTGGAGTCATTGTGTAATTTTAAAGCGCTATACTATATTGTAAAAAATGTCTTGCACAACAACAATCTGCACAGGAGATAAGCAGCACGGTGAAAGTTAGTGAGTGCATCAGCTGTGACTTTCAACTCTTGGATAGCTTCTGAAATGCAGCCTAGATTGCTTCTTTGAAACTTCAAAAACTTCTGAAAACTATCATGGCGGACTCATTGCCCAATAGTTTTAATATTACATTTTGCAGTTTTCATCTTGCAAGAGAGTTTTACAAAAGGAATTTTTTTAAGATTAGGAAGGATACATTTGAATGAATGACGGTCATTAATTCAGGCCGAAATAGTTTATAAAAAAAACACAAATAAAACTCTAGGAAGCCTTCGCCTTCTTTACATGCAGGTCTTCTAGCACTTAATTGTTTAGCACACCCTCAAAAGGCCAGTCCCACCAGTCTCTGTGCTCCTCCAGCCTCCGATACAAAGGCAGACCCAGTAGGGGAGTCTTGTCTTCGTCAATGTGCTACTAGGGGATACCAAAAGAATTCAGCAGCAACTCTACACTGTTGCATATTAAAGTGGTAGAGGGACAAGCAAAGCTCTTTGCTTTGTAAACCATTTTCATTTTGGCGTTGTGGGATTTCTCATTTACATTTCTGTTCTTGTGAGCTGCAGAGTCAGAATCAAGCTGAAGGCAGCTAAGTCAGGATTGGTTTAAAGAGGGATCAAAGTAATGCGGAGAAAGTACACTTTAAGGCACAAGACTTATTTACAGGCTAAAGCAACACCCCATACATTTGAAATGCATTTTTATCTGAAAAAAGCTTTAGGCATCGACACAGTGGCACGTCCATGTGATGTTATACAGGATACTGTACAAATGGCAATGTATTACTTCGCGAGTGAGAAAGGCCAGTGATTGGCACAAGAACATTTTGAAACCCCCTGTCTCATCTGTAACAAGAGGTATCTTATTCTATAGACATTAATGTTTAAAAAGAAAAGAACTGTAGAAAAACAGAATAAGATGGATAAACACAAATATTAAACTTAGTTGAAGTTCTTAAATATTAAAATTTGTCGAAATGTCACTGATTGACTGTGGTCCCAGCCAGTTATCCATTGTTTCCATGAGGTCACTGATGTGCTGCTCATGGGAGTGTTTGTTGGGGATTGTTTTCACATGATTAACGTGTGATTTCTATTTGAACTATTATAAAGTAACAGTGTGGAAGTGGATAAAGCAGTGATACCAACATTAATGTCCATGGAACAAACCTGCATATTAAATAATCAGAAATCAACAGATAGCACAGGAGATGTTTATTCCCACATAGATTCTCCATGATGAAAGGGGTTTCAGACACAGGTAGCAGATGTTTGTGTTGGATATTTTGATGCCTTCACAGTATAGATTCTCTTGATTCTGGATCCATGGTGCTGAAAGGAGTAGGGAGCTGCTCAGTGTAAGTGACCAGTGGAGATGATTCTTCCTCTGAACTAGCATTAGCCACAGCTTCAACTTTCACGTCTGTTAGTTCTGTTTTCTCTGTGTCCAGTTCCTTCAAGCTGGTGTAATGAAGGATGGCTGCTCCGAGAGCATCCCCTTCCACATTAACCACAGTGCAGCTCCGGTCCCTGGTTGACAATCAGAAGAAGAATTCAGAATACAGCAGGAGATTTCTGCTCGCCCCTCCAATTTCCTCCCGACCCAATAGTGGTGACTGACCCACAAGCAACGGCAGCCCTCTGGTACCGCGTCAAGTGGCTATTCTTTCTGAGTGAGCCCAGATAGTAAGTGTCGACCGACAGGCTTTTTCTTTGTAGGAGGCATATGACTGAGCTTGAACATGTTCTTGCCCAAAGTCCACACACACACATTTTCCAGCTGGGGCCTACCAGAGCCTTTACTTCCTACCCTTATCTCTGCCAACACGCCCTCCCCCACAGCTTCTGAAGACCTTTGGCCCATATCCCTTTAATAACTTTGGTTAACAAAAATCTATCAATCTCAGATTTAAAATTAGCAATTGACCCAGCATCAACTGCCATTTACGGAAGAGAGTTCCAAACTTCTACCACCCTTTGTGTGTAGAAGTGTTTCCTAACTTCACTCCTGAAAGGCCAGACTCTAATTTTTAGGCTATGTGCCCTAGTCCTAGACTTCCCAACCAGCGGAAATAGTTTCTCTCTATCTTCCCTATCAGTTTCCATTAATACCTTGAAAACTTCGATCAAATCACCCCTTAATCTTGTAAATTCCAGGGAATACAACCCTAGTTTGTGTAATCTATCCTCGTAATTTAACCCTTGGAGCCCAAGTATTATTCTAGTAAATCTACGTTGCACTCCCTCCAAGGCTAATATATCCTCCCTAAGGTGTGATGCCCAGAACTGAACACAGTACTCCAGGTGTGGTCTAACTGTTCATCTACTTTTGCCACTCCCCCAATATTCCCACCTCTGCTATTTTGTTACTATGAACCATCTTACCAGAAATATTCTCATTATTACTCACTGTTCCAGAAATTTAGCTTCTACCATCCAACCAAAGTGCTATTAGCAGGAGGGAATATGTATACAACAACAACAACAACTTGTATTTATATAGCGCCAACGTAGTAAAATGTCCCAAGGCGCTGCACAGGAGTATTGTATGACAAAATGATTTGACACCGAGCCACATAAGGAGAAATTAGGGCACATGACCAAAAGCTTGGTCAAAGAGGTAGGTTTTAAGGAGCGTCTTAAAGGAGGAAAGAGAGGTCGCGAGGCGGAGCGGTTTAGGCAGGGAATTCCAGAGCTTAGGGCCTAGGCAACAGAAGGCACGGCCACCAATGGTGGAGCGATTATAATCAGGGATGCTCAAGAGGGCAGAATTAGAGGATCACAGATATCTCAGGGGGTTGTGGTGCTGGAGGAGATTACAGAGATAGGGAGGGGCAAGGTTATGGAGGGATTTGAAAACAAGGATGAGAATTTTGAAATCGAGGCGCTGCTTAACTGGGAGCCAATGTAGGTCAGTGAGCACATGGGTGATGGGCGAACGGGACTTGGTGCGAGTTAGCCGAGTACCATAAAAGGAGATCTGCCGGTGAAATTCAGCAGTTATTCAGCCCTGCCCTGTGTTGGACTTCCTCCTTCCCGAGCGAGAAAGCGCCCGGGACAACAACAACAACAACAGCAACTTGTATTTATACAGCTCCTTTAATGTAGTAAGTGTCCCAAGGCGCTTCACAGGAGCAATTATCAAACAAAATTTGACACCGAGCCACATAAGGAGATACTAGGACAAGTGACCAAAAGATTGGTCAAAGACTCTGGGGGAGAAATTCATTATAACCCAGGAATGGGCGCTAACTTTGGAAAAGTTTGAGATTTAGCAGGATCTCGCTGCACACAAAATTCAGTGTCATCACTCAAAGAAAGGATGGGAGTGCTAAATCAAGCGCTAATGACCGAGCTCAGTGGTGGTACACTCAAAGCGCTAACCAATATCAGGTGCAGTCTAATTGCTAGTCATCATTGCCACAGGCTCTTTCCAGTTCTTAAAGGGGAGGTTCATTCATGCTGCAGAACCTCATTCTCAGCATTGCTGCCTGTGAACCTGTGTCAGCAAGCAGGAGCAGGCCAAGTCCAAGGAGCCGGATGACTCAACCAGCTGTACTCATGGCAGATCCACGCCCCAGGGTGAAAGCCCGCAGATTTTTGGACCAAGCATTGGAGGAGTTGGTGTCCGCTGTGGAGAGACGGAGGCCTAGAAATTCAGTAAGGCCCCGCCAGCTCGCTTGCGCCCAAAAGTTAGCGCTGCGCGCGGAGCCAGTTGCGACCGTCAGAAATTCAGTTTTTGCGCCCCAAGTCGGAACCGGGCGCTATTCCAGGGTGTGCCCGCCCCCGCTTGGGGCGCTGAAACTGAATTTCAGCGCTGTAGGTGCCGCTGCGCCACCCGCTGCGGAGCGGCAGGCTGCGGTACTGCAGGCCTCCTCCTTCTCTTAAGGGGGAGGTGCCTGCAACGGGGAGATCGCCGCTTGATAGTGCCGGCAAATGAGCCCGGCACCACGGAGAAGTGCCGGGCTCGCGGAAAGCAGCCGGCAATGCCACGGGGGGGGGGGGTGGAGGAGGCCGGGGGAGGAGGTGCGGGCAGGCGGCCGCCGAAAAAGCGGCCGGCCGCACCTCCGCCTTAACTAGCGCCACTAAGGCTGCAGGACGGCCACGGTTGCAGAACGTTGCTTGCGGCCGCTGCGGAAGAGGCGGCCGCAACTAAATATGGGGGTCGGGCCGGTATCGGGGCGGAACCGGGGCACTGCGCACACCGATGACGTCATCGGTGCTGGCGCAGCGCTACCGGCTACCGCCGCCATTACCGCTGCGCTGAATATCAGCGCAAACTCCTCTATTGGCACAGAAGCCCTCTTTGGGCGGTAACTGGGCGCAAAGCTGGCGGGGCCTTACTGAATTTCTAGCCCGGAGGGTGGTGCTCTACCCGGCAAGTGGCAGGAGGCCCTCACCGCAAGTCTTCCGTGCCATGTGGAGGGAGGTTGCTGATCAGGTCTCGGGCAGCACTGTGGTCCCCAGGACCCATACACAGTGCAGGAAGAAATTTAACGACCTCACTTAGGTGGGCAGGGTGAGTCAATGCTTCAACAAATGCTACATACCACCATCTGAAACACAGTCTGCACACACTGCCCAAAGCACCACACCCCCAGCACTCACCCACCAACAATCTCTACCTACCAACACTCACACCCACATCTCACACCTTGCACACAATGACAGATATTCAACTATGGCAGGCACATCATCCAAACACATTGCTCCACACTCGCACACACTTTCCTTTCTCTTGCAGGCCAAGGTGGCTCACAACAGGAGGGAGCAGGAGTGCACAGGCGGGGGACAAGCGACACCCAACCACTGTCTGCACTGGAAAATAGAGTGCTGGAGATTATTGGGTGCTAGGTGGTGGGCGCCATGGCCACCGGCAACATTGACCCCCTTGGGGACAACAACGGTATGTTCATCCCTACTCCTTCTTCTCACATCCCACTTCCCCCTCACCCCACAAGCCTTTCACACTTTCCAGCTAATCATGTTGTATGCATGCATTTCTCCCTTCCTGCCCCCCTCCTCTCACCTTAACCTGAATCTTGTGCCTTTATGCTTTCAAATAATGAGCAAGCACTGGAGCAGCCTGTCCCTGAGGGCACCGTAGAGAACGAGGCAGGAGAAGATGAGGAGGAAGAAGACACCGTGTCACTGCATGTCTCGCCCGCAGGCACCAGCTCAGATACTGGCACTACGCATTCTTTAGAGGCTAGTATAGTAGTGGGATCTGCACAGGGTAATGCACTGGGGATGTGCGGCTGTAGCAAGGCCAGGGGGAAAGGGTAGCTCGGGAGCCAGCTCCCCGGAGGGCGAGTTCGCGTGCGAGTTCTGCTTCACAGGACTCAGATGAGGACCTTGACGGGGAGGTCTTTAGAAGAAGGGTAATATGCATGCACACGAAGATCATAGGTGCAATGGCAAGGGTGCCTGAGAGCCTGTCGGCAACTGTAAGGAGCGTGGAAGAGTCCGCCTCCAACATTGCACAGAGCTCTGCACACACCATGGAGCCCATCATTTCCAGCCTGGAAAGGCCAATTGAGTGGCTACCTCCTCCCTCGCTCCTGTTCATCATCCTCCTCCTCCTCCTCGTCTCCCCCCCCCCCCCCGTCGTCCTCCTCTTCCTCCTCTCCCTCTTCCTCCTCCTGAGGTGGTCCCGCAATCTCTGCTGTCAAGAGCTGGGCCCTCATGATGGCCAGATTGTGGAGCATGCAGCAGACCACGACGAAATGAGACACCCGCAAGTACTGGAGGGCTCCTCCCGAGTGGTCAAGGCAGCGGAACCGTTGGTCCGCTCAATGATGCTCCTGATGGCAGCATGGCTCTCACTACTGGAGTGCTATGCAGGAGTGTTGGGGTTGCGGAGGGGAGTCATGAGCCAGGTGGAGAGCGGATCGCCCTTGTCGCTGACCAGCCAGCCGTGAGCTTGATGTGGTGGCTGGAAGAGTGCTGGCACACTGGTCTGGTGCAGGATGAAGGCATTGTGGCTGCTGTCAGGATAGCGGGCATTCATATTGAGGATTTGCTGTCTGTGGTCACACACCAACTGCACATTAAGTGAGTGGTAGCCTTTGCGGTTACGGAAGATCTCAGGGTTGTTATGCGGTGCCCGCAAAGCCACGTGGATGCAGTCAATGGTGCCCTGCACCATGGGGAAGCCCACTATCCTGGCAAAGCCACATGCACACTCGTCCTGCTTCTCTCTGGTGATGGGGAAGGAAATGTAGCCCCTTCTCCTACTGTAGAGCCTCTGTGATCTCCCGGATGCAGCGATGGACAGCGAACTGTAAGATGTTCGTTATATCTCCTGTTGCAGACTGGAAGGATCTGCTGGCGAAGGAATTGAGGTTGACGGTGACCTTGACTGCCACTGAGAGAGCCGTGATCATCCTCATCTGAGGCTCAATGTCTGATTGCAGGAGGTGGCAGAGTTCTGTGACCACATCCTTGGTGAAGCGGAGTCTTCTAGTACACTGCTCCTCGCTTAATTGGAGGTAGGAGAAGTGCTCTCGGAATACCCTCGGAGGATAAGGCCTCCTGTTGAGAGCCCTCATGGCCCTCCTCCTCCCTCTGGCCACATGTTCCAATCTTTCTCGCTGCCTGCGCTCCCTCCGCAGTAGATCCTGGAGGGCAAGGTCGACTGCCAGTACAGCCCCCATTAATGTAACCAAGTGCAGCACTTTCATATTTTGTGAGAATAAATGTAACTAACTTTTAGAAGCCGCAACACTCCAGAGACTAATCAACCTTTGAATGACTGAATTCAACTCTTGAACTATCTCAAACTGACAAGGAAGCAGTGAAACACCACTAACCTGACAATTGCGGCTCATTACTAAAGATCCCTTTAAATAGCACCCCTGGAATCGGCATCTGCCTGCTTGGTGCCTCCTCTCCCTGTCACTGTCGGGACCAGGTGCTAAGGCAGGGGGCGATACTCAATTTGGTAGATCGGGCGCCGCACGCTCGCTGACGTCACGATCTGCCTGGTGCTGAAGTCCCCGGCACTAACTCATAGCGGCGGCACTACGGGGGGGGGCTGAATTTGGCGTGTGGCACTGGATTCGCCTCGCCGTGGCGCTACTGCCTCAGCGCCCCGTTAGCGACCCCGACAATAACTGTGCGATATTTTGAATGGCCCGCGCATCCCCGTAAAGGGGCCATGCGGCACCAAAAAAAATTACAGGGAACATTGGAGCTAAATCCCCAGGGCCTGATAATCTGCATCCCAGAGTACTAAAAGAGGTAGCCATGGAAATAGTGGATACATTGGTTGTCATCTTCCAAAATTCTATAGATTATGGAACATTTCCTGCAGATTGGAGGGCGGCAAATGTAACCCCACTATTTAAAAAAGGAGGGAGAGAGAAAACAGGGAACTACAGACCAGTTAGTCTAACATCAGCAGTAGGGAAAATGCTTTAATCCTATTAAAAAGGATGTGATAACAGGATACTTAGAAAATATCAATGGGATTAGACAAAGTCAACATGGATTTATGAAAGGGAAATCGTGTTTGACAAACCTACTGGAGTTTTTTGAGGATGTAACTGGTAGAATAGATAAGGGAGAACCAGTGGATGTGGTGTATTTGTATTTTCAGGAGGCCTTTGATAAAGTCCCACACAAGAGGTTAGTGTGCAAAATTAAAGCACATGGGATTGGGGCTATATACTAGCATGGATTGAAAATTGGTTAACAGACAGGAAACAGACAGTAGGAATAAATGGGTCTTTTTTGGGGTGGCAAGCGGTGACTAGTGGGGTACCGCAGGGATCAGTGCTTGGGCCCCAGCTAGTGACAATGTATATCAATGATTTGGATGAGGGAACCAAATTTCCAAGTTTGCTGACGACACAAAACTAGGTGGGATTGTGAGTTGTGAGGAGGATGCAAAGAGGCTTCAAGGTGATTTAGACAAGTTGAGTGAGTGGGCAAATACATGGCAGATGCAGTATAACGTGGATAAATGTGAAGTTATCCACTTCGGTAGGAAAAACAGAAAGGTAGAGTATTATTTAAATGGTGCTAGATTGGGAAATGCTGATGTACAAAGGGACCTGGGTGTCCTTGTACACCAGTCACTGAAAGCAAACATGCAGGTGCAGCAAGCAGTTAGGAAGGCAAATGGTATGTTGGTCTTCATTGCAAGAGGATTTGAGTACAGGAGCAAGGATGTCTTACTACAGTTATACAGGGCCTTGGTGAGACCACACCTGGAGTACTGTGTGCAGTTTTGGTCTCCTTACCTAAGAAAGGACATACTTGCCATAGAGGGAGTGCAGCGAAGGTTCACCAGACTGATTCCTGGGATGACAAGACTGTCGTGTGAGGAGAGATTGGGTCGGCTAGGCCTGTCTTCACTAGAGTTTAGAAGAATGAGAGGGGATCTCATTGAAACGTATAACATTCTGACAGGGCTAGACAGACTGGATGTTTCTCCTGGCTGGGGGTCTAGAATGAGGGGTCACAGTCTCAGGATACAGGGTTGGACATGTAGGACTGAGATGAGGAGAAATTTCTTCACTCAGAGGGCGGTGAACCTGTGGAATTCTCTACCACAGAAGGCTGTGGAGGCCAAGTCACTGAATATATTTAAGAAGGAGATAGATAGATTTCTAGACACAAAAGGCATCAAGGGGTATGGGGAGAGAGCAGGAATATGGTATTGAGATAGAGGATCAGCCATGATCATACTGAATGGCGGAGCAGGCTCGAAGGGTTGAATGGCCTACACCTGCTCCTATTTTTCTATGTTTCTAACGTAGGTCAGTGAGCACTGGGGACACTTGACTGGATTGATGGGTGAACGGGACTTGGTGCTAGTTAGGATACGGACAGCACAGTTCCTGCCATCTATCTCTTGTGAGCGAGCATGCTCCCGTTCGTGCGATTTTCCGCTGTTCCGCGTGGGAAGTTGTCCGGTGGGATTAAAATGAGGCCTGGCTGTTAAAATCACTGTATTCACACTGCCATCAGATCAGCTCAGACTTGGGTTTGATGGGTTTCACTCAGTTCAATTTGAACCAAATCACATCAGTGTTCCCAGAATATTGGCTCATCCCTAGTTTCCAACCGTTCTAAGTGGCACAGGTTAATAAATGGAAAGCGAAGAAAAAATCCAAAACACAGGAACATATATAATTCAACATTTAAATATTATAGAAATTGCTTTCTTAATAAAAAAAAGGTAGAAATTTGGACTATAGTGGGATCTGAGGCACTTACACAATCCAGTCAACTGCTAATATGAGGGAGAGGTCGTTGGTGGGAAGTCCAATAGCTTCCAGAATAATTGCTATTGTGAGTACTCCTCCAGCTGGAATTCCCGCTGCTCCAACGCTGGATGCTGTGGCAGTCACTCTGTAATCAGGACAAACGACATTTCAACAATAACAACACTCGCTCACTTTACATCAAGTTACATCAAGTCGACAGCACAGAAACAGGCCATTCAGCCCAACTGGTCCCTGCGGGTGTTTATGCTCCACACCAGCCTCCTCCCACCCCTCTTCGCCTCACCCTATCAGCATATCCTGCTATTCCCTTCTCCCTCATGAGTAGCAGCAGCATTAAAATTAATTGATCCAAATTTCCCCAAACTCTCGGAAATTGCGATGACCGATGGACTCGGCCCTCTCAGAAACACACAAAATTGGAGTCCTTGACTTAACTGCAAATACAAACAAGCAGGTCAACCCACCACCCAGCAAGTTCTGGCAAAACAGGAAAGGTTTATGTTTAAAGTGGAGCTGTACCACAGTGTAAACTGCCTGAAACACCAACGTTGATGCTGTTCTGTTCACATCACAGAATCACAACAGTGCAGATAGAGGCCATTTCGGCCCATCGAGCCTGCACCGACACATATCCCACCCGATCCCCGTAACCCCTACACCAACACATATCCCACCCCTATCCCCGTAACCCCACGTATTTAATCCCCCTAACACTAAGGGTCAATTTTATCATAGCCAATCAACCTAACCCGCACATCTTTGGACTGTGGGAGGAAACCGGAGCACCCGGAGGAAACCCACGCAAACACGGGGAGAATGTGCAAACTCCACACAGACAGTCGCCCGAGGCTGGATTCGAACCCGGGTCCCTGGCGCTGTGAGGCAACAGTGCTAACCACTATGCCACCGTGCTGCCGGTGAACTATTGCATTGAGGCTGGTATTATCCGACCTTATTTTTTCCGATGAGAGATTAGCTGAGTCAGACATCACCTGTGGTTTTGATTAATGAGCAGAGTGTACACAAGTGTTGAGAACTTGCTTGTGGAGGCAAACACGGAACAAACACAGGAATGGCTTTCCAGACTAATGAGGCGAGATTATTTCAAATTGCTCTCTCATATTATTGCGCACTCCGTGAGTCTATGCCAGAGTAGCTTTGCTCCATGTAGAGATTCTCTCCCATGCCTGCAACAAGCAGGCTATCCATCTTCCATCACAAAGACCGTCTCCTTCCACCTCTGTAACATCGCCCACCTCCGCCTCGGCCTCAGCCCATCTGCTGCCGAAACCCTCATGTGTGCCTTTGTTACCTCCGGGCTCCACTATTCCAATGCTCTCCTGCTCACTGCTCCTTTGCATCTGTTCCACCACTTAAATACTATTCAACTCTACTTCAATTCGATTTACTTAGAAACTGTTTTGATTCATTTTCTGTAGGCGAAAACTGGGAACAGGAAAGCTAGCAGAAAAAAGCAAGGCCTAGAAATTCAGTATAGCCACGTTCAGGGCGCTAAAGTCGGGCGGCCGCTAAAGTTTGCACCCGGTGCAAGTTTGCGCCACCTTCGCCGATATTCAGTCGCATCGCCCCAAGAGGTTGCTGCTGCGCTAAAACAGGCGATGCACGACTATCATTAGGCGCTAAGCCGGCGGTCCGGGGCGATACCCCCGAGGGCGGGCGCAGCGCAGGTGCGGCGAGTTGCTGATTGACGGCAGACACTCTGGCGCTGGTCAGCTCTTAAAGGGGGAGGGTGGACTTGTCTGGCTGCCATGCCCTGCGCACTGCAGCCCTGAAGCAAGGCCTGACCAATGCTGGTTCATCAGTTCTACGCCCTGGACCATGGTGAAGCCCGCTATTCTTCCAAATCCCATTGTACGCTCTTGCTGCTTGTCCAGGGTCATGGGGAAGGAGATGTACTGACGTCTCCTTCTGAAAAGGGCATTGTTCACCTGTCGGATGCAGCAATGTACCGCGAACTGGGAGATGTTGGCAATGTCCCCAGTAGCGGATTGGAAGGAGCCGGTGGCATAGAAGTTGAGAGCCACCGTCACCTTCACTGCCACCGACAGAGACGTCCTGCTCCTCAGCTGTGGCTGCAGATCTCTGCGAAGCAGGTGGCAGATCTCAGTGACCACCTCCCTTCTGAATCGCAGCCTCCGAACACACTGCTCCTCAGACATGTTCAGATATGAGAACTGCTGGCAGTATACCCTGGGTGGGTAAGGCCTCCTGTGCCGACACCTGTTGGCCCTTCTCCGTCTGGCCATGACTGGCACTCTCTCACGGCGTCTCTGATCCCTTTGAATGCAATGCAGAAAGCCAACGTTTCCACCCATTGTAGCCCCCATTACAGTATATGTGGCGACTCAAGGCTATGGCACTGAAAGTGAAATCCAAGTGCAAAGCTCTGGCCTGAAGCCAGAAGTACCTGTGCGAGCGCTGAGTCAAAGCAGAAAGCTCTCTGCCTTTGTCTCTCACACAGAAGGATTGGCACAAAATGGCTGTCACTTATAATGCAGGAGGAGTCCCCTTTAAATAGCGCCCCCCCGCACCCCGCAGCGACTGGGAACCGTTCCCCTCTACCAGTCGCTGGGGGCGCCAGGCGCAAAGAAGGGCGGCGCCACTGAAGTTCCGGTTTGGGGCGCACAAAGGGCGTTGCACGATGAAATGACGTCAGGATCTGCGCGCGCAGCTGAGCGTGTGCAAAGACTTTGCGCCGACGCTAAATCTCTAGTGAAGTTGGGGAGAGGCGCAGATCGCGCTGCGCCCGGCCGCTAGCCGCCTAGCGCCCAACATCTCCTCCTCCTAAGGCGCTACCGGCTGGCGCAAGCAACTGTATTTCTAGGCCCAAGTGTTTGACTTGAGACCAACAGAAAGTGGGATTTATCACTTTTAACAAAGCTATTACTCAAAAATGTCTGTTCTGGACTTGTTACATGGAGGTAGCGCCCCTAGTGGTAGTTATTGTATAGCAGTGTGTTATTTGACCTTCTTCCTGTCTGCATAGGAAGTAGTATTCGAGGAAGTGTTTTCTCAGTTGTGAACAAGGTCCAAGTGTGGCAGCTTGTTTTCTATCCTCCTCCATCCTTCCTTATACGCTAGGCAAGATGCAATGTCTGTGAGTATCCTTGTTTGGTAACATAATAACAACCTTGTTGGTATAGTATTTTGTCAATAAGAAGGGTCATCGACCTGAAACGTTAACTCTGTTTTTCTCTCCACTGATGCTGCCGGACCTGCTGAGAATTTCCAGCATTTTCTGTTTTTATTTCATGAGAGATGATTCTGCTACCCTGCATTCCCAGAGATGCTCACAGGGTACACACAGGCTGAACAACAACAACAACTTGCATTTATACAGCACCTTTAGCGTAGCAAAATGTCCCAAGCTGCTTCACAGGAGCGATTATTAACTAAATTTGACACCGATCCACATAAGGAGATATTAGGACAGGTGACCAAAAGCTTGGTCAAAGGCGTAGGTTTTAAGGAGCATCTAAATGGAGGAGAGAGAGGTAGAGAGGTTTAGGGAGGGAATTCCAGAGCTTAGGGCCTCAGCAGCTGAAGGCACGGCCGCCAATGATGGAGCGATTAAAATCGGGGATGCTCAAGAGGCCAGAACTGGAGGAGCGCAGATATCTCGGGGGGTTGTAGGGCTGGTGAAGGTTACAGAGACTGGAAGGAGCGAGGCCATGGAGGGATTTGATAACAAGGATGAGAATTTTTAAATCGAGACGTTGCTTAACTGGGAGTCAATGTAGGTCAGCAAGCACAGGGGTGATGGATGAATGGGACTTGGTGCGAGTTAGGACACGGGCAGCCGAGTTTATTATAAATTCAGAGCAGATTTATCACAGCCATTACTCAAAAAATACTTCTCCTTTAGAAGCAAGGGTCTATTTCCCTATTTTGAAGTTTGTTATTTCTGAGAGCAGGTAGTGCACTGTGTTCACACACTGTTCTTTCACCTCTGTGTCTTTGGTTTGAATCCAGCTTAGAATCATGAGCTGAATATCTTCTCTCGCTCCATTGTTTGTAAGAGTCCAAAGTGAGAAAGGTTTCAGCTGACTCAGGACAGTTGCTAATGGATACAGGTCATCAATTAAAGTAATTGGCAAATTTAAGGTGACTGGCAAAAGAACCAGAGGCGAGATGAGGAGAATTTTTTTTACATAGCGAGTTGTTGAGGCAGAAATTCCAGTCCCTACGGGTGTGTACGCGCTGTGTACTCATTCGTAGAGCCAATGGAAATGCCGGGTTCAGGCATGCACTGCGCATGCGCTGGAAACCGGCATTTCCAATCTGTCAAGAAAGCTCTTGACAGATCGGATGCCTGCCCTGGAGCAGGGCCTCTGCGGGTGGAGAGTTCCGTTTTTTGGAGACCCTCCGCCCGCAGAAAGCACTTACAATTCTTGCGCCTGTAAAAGCAAGGCCTGCTTTTACCAGGCTAAGAGTTGAAGAAAGTAAAAAAACATTTTTTTTCCACTGATTTATCATTTAAAAATATTTTAAAGAAAGGTAAGTTTATTTTTAGGCCCGTTAAAAACTTTAATTATTTTTTTCAAAAATTTAAATTTTTGTTTAAAATAGTTAATTTATGTAATTTATAGTCATTTTAAAAATGTGATGTTTTTTAAACATTTATTTGAAGTTTTACTTATGTTTTGGGGTGATCACTATTCATACATTTGACAGGTCTTCCTGTCAAATCTATGAATGGAGGTTCCCTGCTCTGATTGGCTCCCCATGGCCCACGTGATCCCAGGGACGCTGCGAACTACCTGCGCCCCTGGGATACGTGGGCCCTGCACACCGGCAGTTTGAAGAGGCCCAGCAACGGAACTCTGCGCCTCCCGGGAGCCCTCCGGTCCAGGCGGAGATTTTTCCAAATTGCAGCCCTCCGCCTGCGGAATTTCTGGGCCGTTGTGATCTGGAATCCGCTGCCTGAAAGGGTGGTGGAAGCAGATTCAATAGTAACTTTCAAAAGAGAATCGGATAAATACTTGAAGGGGATAAATATGCTGGGCTATGGGGAAAAAGCAGGGGAATGGGTCTAATTGTATAGCTCTTTCAAAGAGCCGGCACAGGCATGATGGGCCAAATGGCCTCCTTCTGTGCTGTATCATTCTATGATACTTTGAAGTCCGTAGCATAAAACTACCCACAAATCATCACAAATTGGGACTGAATTGGCAATCTCACTTGTACAGCCATATATAGGTGATGTAGACAAGGGAAAAATCCACACTGGTTTAGCAAAAAGTGCATTTCTGAGGATGGAGTTAAGGGAAATTGGTGAGGCAGAAGAAAGAAGCAAAGCATAAGACATTTCTGACAGCACTGGGTCTCCTGATCAAGGCTCCACTTCATTATGAAAAAGGATAAAAGAAAAACATGATACTTACATGATAGTAAAGATCTGTCCTGCATCTAAGATGACACCATTCAAGTGCGCAATGAAGACAGCAGCAACACTCTGAAATATAGCAGCTCCGTCCATGTTGACTGTAGCTCCGATGGGCAGGACAAATCTGGAAATCCTTTTATCGATTCCGTTGTTTTCTTCAACGCACTTGATCATTGAAGGAAGGGTGGCAGAGCTGCAATATGTTATTGGGAGATAGGAGTGAAATATATAGCTTATAAATCTTTGCACTCAAAGATAACATGGCATTCACAAGATTGGACTCCAGTTTGTGCCTAGGCCCTAAGCTCTGGAATTCTCTCCCTACAACAACAACCTGCATTTCACGCCTTGAACATACTAAAATGCTTTACAGGAGCGATTATCAAACAAAATTTGACACTGAGCCACGTATAAGGAAAAAGCTTGGTCAAAGAGGTAGTTTTAAGGAGCGTCTTAAAGGAGGAAAGAGAGAGGTCCTCCTTTAAGATGCTCCTTAAAACCTACCTCTTTGACATGTCCTAATATCTCCTTATGTGGCTCGGTGTCAAATTTTGGCTCAGAAATTCGGGTCTCCATGGGTGAGTACGCGCTGGGTACTCACCCGTAAGCCCAATGGAAGTGCCGGTTTCCTGCATGCACTGCGCATGCGCGGGAAACCGGCACTTCCGTTCCCCTGAAAGAAGGGGTTCAGAGTTCGAACGCGTGTGCGGGGGAGGCTGCGCGTGCGCATCGAACTTTGTTTTTTTTTAACAGGTTTTCCCGGGAGGGTAAGTCTGCAGAATTTACACTTTTAAAAAGCAGGTGTAAGGCCTGCTTTTTACAAGGTAAGTGGTGAATTAATTAAAATTAAAACATTTTTTCCACAGGTTTATTATTTTTAAATACTTTAAAGCAAGGTAAGTTTATTTTTAGCCCCGTTAGAAAATAACATTATTTTTTCAAAAATTTACATTATTGTTTAAAATAGTTATTTCATGTAATTTATAGTTTATTTAAAAAATGAGATTTAAAAAAAAAATTATTTGAAGATTTAGTGATGTTTTGGGGCTCATAGTATTTATAAGTTTTGACAGCTCTTCCTGTCAATCTTATGAATGGAGCATTCCCTGCTCCGATTAGCTCATGGCCCACATGATCCCAGGGGCCGCATCGAGCTAACTGCACCCCTGGGATACGCAAGCACTGCGCGCCGGCAGCTGGAGCAGGCCCAGGATCGGAATTCCACACGGGCCCACAGCTCAATGGCCAGCGCGCAAGGTAAGTGCAGGTCGGGGGCTTACACCCGCGGGAAGCCTCTGACCTGAATTTCTGGTGGGCCAGAAATTCGGGTCCCCACGGGTGAGTATGCGCTGGGTACTCATGCGTAGGCCCAACGAAAGTGCTGGTTTCGTGCATGCACTGCGCATGCGCGGGAAACCGGAACTTCCGTTCCCTTCAAGGAAGGGGTTTACAGGTCGAACGTGTGCGCCGGAGAGGCAGTGCGTACGCCTGGAACTTCCATTTTTTTTTTACAGGTTTCTCCGGGAGGGTAAGTCTCCAGCAGCTACGCTTTTAAAAAGCAGTCGCAAGGCCTGCTTTTAACAAGGTAAGTGGTGAATTAAGTAAAATTAAAATATTATTTTTAAATACTTTAAAGAAAGGTAAGTTTATTTTTAGCCCTGTTAAAAACTGTAATTAATTTTTTCAAAAATTGAAATTATTGTTTAAAATAGTTATTTATGTAATTTATAGTTATTTTAAAAATGTGATTTAAAAAAAAAATTATTTGAAGTTTTAGTTATGTTTTGGGGCCGAACTCTATTCATAGATTTGACAGGTCTTCCATTCAAATCTATGAATAGAGATTCCCTGACACGATTAGCTCTCCATGGCCCACATGATCCCAGGGGACGCTTCGAACTAACCGCGCCCCTGGGATACGCAAGCACTGCGCGCCGGCAGTTGAAGCAGGCCCAGGATCGGAATCCCACGCGGGCCCACAGCACAGCGGCCGGTGGGTTAGATAAGTGCAGGTTGGAGGCTTGCACCCGCGGGAAGCCTCCGACCCAAATTTCTGGCCCAGTCACTACACTCCTGTACCGTTACCTCTACCTCTGTCCCCTCTCCTCCTCTCACCCTCTCCCATGTTCTCCCTGTCCCACTCTTCCACCTTTCTCTCTAACTCCTACCCCTCCCAGCACTCAGCCCAATTATCCCACCGCTCCACCCCTGCCCCCCAACTTCTAACCTTCTTTGACTTTGGTCTTGATTCCCCATATGCAATGCCATGGAAGATTGATTAGTTATATTATACTCTCCCTCTTCATTATTTGTACCAAAAGCAATGTGCAGGGATGCTTTCGTTGCAATATTTTTATGTCATCCTTTTAAATATCAAGCTTTTATCCCCAAAACATCCAGCTAAGCAAACACTTTTGAATCTTTAGGTAGTGGGTGAGCAAATGTTCCATTAGCAGAGTGTCCATTAAGACATCAATGATATCACCCAGCTCTTTAATGGGAATGACAATGTAGTAAAGGTTAACAGTTCTCCCTTCACACCTGTTAAAAGCAGCTCTGGAAAAGCCCATCACTCATGTAATCCTTCATCATTATCTTGCAATGTGCTGACATCACAAACAGTTGTAATAGATCCCTAAATTATACAAAATAATAAACAGCATCTTGTGACTGAGCCAGGATTCTGGTTTCAGACTCATTATTAAAGAGACATTGTCTGCTCTCTCCTTTGTCTAGTTGTTGCACTCCTGCCACAGAAGCTTATGTGCAAGTTCACTATCTCCAAAATTCCAAAGATGAAAAAATCAAGTCATTCCTGAAAACAAAACTTTTCACCTCTGAAACATATTACAGGAAACTTTGTGTTATCCGGAGGCTAAATGTCCGGCAAGCTCGAGCCACCGGCAAAAATCAGGAGCTGTTTTGTTAGGTTTTTTTCTTCTCGTGGATTTTTTTTCAACAGTCAGGCTCTGCAAAGTCTCTGTTGCTTAGCAACAGCTTCAGAGAGACGCTTCCAAGGTACGGGCCGACTGTTTAGAAGCTGTTGCTAAGCAACAGTGTTTGTTGTCAGATACGGAGCTGAAAATCTCCGTATGCTTCAACATTAACGCTGGTGTGTCCGGCAGTTTTGAGGGAATGGCAACAGCTCGGTCCCGTCGGTGCCGGATAGCACAAAGTTTCCTGTACCTGTGTCTCTATCTGTCGCCCTCCATTGCTCAAACCTTAATTCATATCTTCATCACCTCCATAATCTCCTCTTGCCTGGATGGATGCAACTGTAGCAACACTCAGGAAACTCAACACCAACCAGGACAAAGCAGTCCGCCTCATCGGCATCTCATCCACCACCTTCAACATCCACTCCCTCCACCACCAGTGCACCGTGGCTGCAGTGTGTACCATCTACAAGATGCACAGCAGCAACTCGCCAAGGCTTCTTCGACAGCACCTCCAAAACCTGTAGCCTCCACCACCTAGAAGGACAAGCGCAGCAAGTGCGTGGGAACACCACCACCTCCAGGTTCCCATCCAAATCACACAGCGTCCTGACTTGGAAATATATTGGTTGTTCCTTCATCATCGCTGGGTCATAAACCTAGAACAGCACTGTGGGAGTAGCTTCACCACATGGGCTGCAGCGGTTCAACAAGACGGATCACCACCACCTTCTCAAGGGCAACTAGGGATGGGCAATAAATGCCTGTGACACCCACATCCCAAAAATGAATTAAAAAATAAATCAATTTCTCAAATGGTCTCCTGGTCATCCCTCCCTTCTCTACACTTCATAACCTCCAGTTAATCCAGAACTCCACAGCCTGTACTCTTTCTTGGACAAAGTGCCATATACCCTTACTCCTTCCTCCCCTACCTCCACTAGCTCACAGTCCTCCAGTGCATCAATTTGCCCCTGTCATCAAATCATTCCATGATCTTATCCCACCATATTGAAGCGATCTTCTCCTCAGATTTCCCAGCTCGCATCCTCCATGCTCCAACTCTGACTTTCTATTTGTGTTTCAGCAACATTGGCCGATCGTTCAATCACAAGCCCCCAACACCACGCCACCCCCCCCACCCCCGATCTTTGGAACTCTTCCAAAAATACTTTGCTTTGCCGCCTCTCTTGCACCTTTCAAAAGCCCCCGAAAAATCTATCACTTTGAACATGCTTTTGATCCTCGTCCCTCTTTCGCAGTCCCAGCTCCCGCTTGGCAACCTCGACATACCTTCTACAAAGATCCGTGAGAGTTCCCGCTACACGAGGGGCGCTATTAAAATGAAAGTTGCTATTGGTCTTTGTACTATTGAGGAAGACTGTGAACAGGCGTGAGCCCATGAGATGAAAACTAAGGGGTAAAATGCAGAAAAATATAGATAGACTTTAGACCTGGAGGGCTGGGTGTGAGCTGAACTTTCATCTTTATAACCAGGTGTGGCCTAGGAGGCTGGGTTCAAAGTTGAATGTTTTTGAAGTTTCTTCACCAACATGTGTGTGGAGAATCTTAACCTCTCATCTAATGGTCACCAGTCAACAACAACATGACTAGTACTTTTGAATTCCTTTCACAAGTTTACTTGGAGAGTTCACAAGTACGGAATGTGCGAGTAGAAAAGCCAATCCCAGTCAGAGCAGCAACTGCCATTGGTGAACCAGACCTTTCACAACCTTAGTGTTGCATTTGATCCCGAGATGAGCTTTCGACCACAAATCCGCTCCATCACCAAGACCGCCTACTTCCACCTCCATAACATCGCCCGACTCCACTCCTGCCTCAGCTCATCTGCTGCTGAAACCCTGATCCATGCCTTTGTTACCTCTAAACTCGACTATTCCAATGTTCTCCTGGCCAGACTCCTATCTTCCACCCTCTAGAAACATGAGCTCATCCAAAACTCTGCTGCCCGCAGCCTGACTCGCACCAAGTCCCATTCACCCATCACCCCTGTGCTCACTGACATACATTGGCTCCCAATTCAGCAATGCCTCAGTTTTAAAAAGCTCATCTTTGTTTTCAAATCCCTCCATGAACTCGCCTTTCCCTATTTATGTAACTTTCTCCAGCCCTGCAACCCTCCAAGATCTCTGCGCTTTCTGGCCTCTTGTACATCCCCGATTTTCATCGCTCCACCATTGGCGGCCGTGCCTTCAGCTGCCTCGGCCCCAAGCTCTGGAATTCTCTCCCTAAACCTCTCCACCTCTTTACCTCTCTCTCCTCCTTTAAGATGCTCCTTAAAACCTACCTCCCTGACTAATATCTTCTTATGTGGCTCGGTGTCAAACTTTGTTAACGATCATGTGAAGCACCTTGGGATATTTTACAACATTAAAGGCGTTACATAAATTGAAAGAAAAATCACATGTTTTAATAGGGTGCTCTTTTGACCCAAGGTTTCACTAAATGGGAGAGTTGTACAGTGACCTGCAATGCTTGATAATAGTAGTTGTAAATAGAAATATGTTTCCCTCAATGCTACCCCAATGTGACTTAAAATACTAAACAAAACTCAGACCTGGAACATGTTCCGAATGCTGTTGTTAATGGAGTGATGATGCCCAACAGAAATGTGTATGGATTTTTGTGGGTAAATATAAAATAGATCAAAGGTAGAATAATTCCTCCGTGTATAAGATGTCCCAATATGGAAGCAAGAATGTATTTTCCCAAGCCGGTTACCAGGGAAACAACATCATCCATCTCCACTATTTTGCTAGCAACCAGGAACAGGATACCAATCGGTGCGTACCTGTTCAAAGCAAGGCATAAAACAATTGTCAGTGAAACATTACATGCAGGACACATCACACAATAGAATATTAACAACAACTTGCATTTGTGTAGCACCTTTAACATAGTGAAACCTCCCACATAAGAAGATATTAGGACAGGTGAGGCAGGTTTTAAGGAGCATCTTAAAGGAGGAGCAAGAGGTAGAGAGGCAGAAAGATTTGGGGAGCGAATTCCAGAGCTTAGAGCCTTAGCCTTAGGGCTTAGGCAACAGAAGGCACGGCCACCAATGGTGGAGCGATTAAAATTGAAGATGCGCAAGAGGCCAGAATTGGAGGAGTGCAGAGATCTCGGAGGGTTGTAGGGCTGGAGAAGATTACAAAAATAGGGAGGTGGGGGCGAGGCCATGGAGGGATTTGAAAAAAAGGATGAAAAATTTTAAATCGAGGCATTGCCGGACCGGGAGACAATGTACAGGCATGATGAGTGAACGGGACTTGGTGCGAGTTAGGTTATGGGCAGCAGAGTTTCGGATAAGCTCAAGTTTATGTAGAGTGGAAGATGGGAGGCCGGCCAGGGGAACATTGGAATAGTCAAGTCCAGAGGTAACAAAGGCATGGATGATTAACACAATTAAAGACAATAGACTTCACTCTCTATTTTCCTCTCCTCCTGAAAATGTTGATTCATAGTGAGGTACAGGTCCTGGGTATCGTCTTCCATTCACCATCTCGTCCAAGTGGCCATTCATCATGTGCGAGCTTCAACAGTGAATATCAGCAACCTATTCCCTCCAAGAACAGCATTACAGACAAGCTCAATCTTGTCTTCAGCTGAAACCAGCGTAAGTACACTTCACAATACAGATCACTGATTAGGAATCAGGAGTAGGGAGCTGGGCTAAATTCTTTCCCCCCTCTCTAGTCTAGCAACACTGAGATTAATTATAATGTTCACACTGTTGACTTCTTTCCCCGTGAGGGAACTCGTAAAATTGAAATGTAAGCTCAAAATAGTATTTAAGTGCCTCTTAACAATCTCTTAATGCTTTAAATTGCCATCCCTGTTGCTTGGTGTCGGGTCTGTTCAGCGCTAACAGACCCGACATCTGGGAGACTAGCGTGGGGGTGGGTTGACAGCGGGTTCCCTACCCGCTGTCAAAAAATTTTTTTTCCTACCTGACCCACCACCGATCACACCCGCTGACCCCCCAAAAACTTCCCCCCTAGGTTTTTGTTAGGCAAGGGTAACGGAACCAAGGTGGGTTGATGGAGTTAAGATACAGATCAGCCGCGATCTAACTGAATGGTGGAACAGGCTTGAGGGGATGAATGGCCTCCTCCTGATCCTATGATTGAACATGAGATCTGGCTGGATCTATACGGATCAATACTGCATCGTACGGCACAATAATGAGGGCCTCGATTTTAACTCATAGTCAAGGGGTTGTGACGAGCGACAAACTCACATGTCAAGGCCCGGGGATGTTTTAACCCCCGGGGCCTCATTTCCATAGTCAGGCTCCGACTCCCGCCTGATCCCGGTTGGCGGGCGAGAGCAGGAATTCGGGTAGCAGGAGTATTTGTGAGGGACCCAGGGGAGGTGAATGGCAATGGGAGGGGGGTTGGGCAGTTGTCCAGAGGTGTTTGCGATGGGGAGATGTGGGGACAGGGGTTGGGGAAGCCTGGAGCAGTTGTGGGCACTCCTGCTCCTCCTGGCCTACAAGGAAACTAAAATGTTGTCCCTCACTGCCGTTCCGGGCAGGTTTGGTGCGGCGAGGAATCCAACACAGCTTCCCAACTCGGGCCTTGGGTTAAAAGTGCACATCTGGCCCTGATGATGTCATCGGAGCTTGATCTGCATATTTAAAGGAGATCTCACCAGCTTGGAGAGGGTCAAATCGGGACAGGAAAGCAGTGAGTAAGACCCCGCTCCATATTAACTGCATCCACCCCCACATCCCCACTTTGTTTCTGCCTGGAGTTATAATCGAGGACTATGGGCTAGATTTTCAGTTGCTTGCGCCAGCAGTTAGCGCCTTAAGAGAAGTGATTTTCGGGCGCTATTCGTGTAGCGCCCGGGCGCAGCGCAGTTTGCGCCCCGCCCCAAATTAAGTTGCCCGTTAGCGCCGGCGCAAAGTTTAGCGGCCGCCCGGATGCGCGCGCAGAAAATGACGTCACATCCTCGTGCAACGCCCTTTGGCCGCCCCGAATCCAAACTTCAGTCGGACCGCCCCATTCTGCGGCTGGCGTCCAGAGCGTTTGTAAAATGGAACGCAACACACCCTGGGGAGCGCAAATTAAAGGGCACTCCTCCTGCACTATAAACGGCAGTCTGCATGTGTTGTGTGGAAGGATCCAGTGTGTTGTTGTGAACGGTGTATTTATGTTTCCGGCCACCACCACCACCACCACCACCACCTCCTCCTCCTCCTCCTCCTCCTCCTCCTCCACCACCTCCTCCTCCTCCTCCTCCTCCTCCTCCTCCTAAAAAAACACATGCACCCTTCCCCTTTAAGAGCTCACTGGCACCAGAGTGTCTGCCGTGCGCTGCGCTCTGCACCGCCGGCTTAGCGCCTAAAGATAGTAGTGGAACGCCTCTTTTAGCGCTCCACCAACCTCTTAGGGCGAAGCCACTGAATTTCCGGCAACGGGGCGCTACTTTGGGGCGGGCGCTAACTTCGGGCGGGCGCTAAGGTTAGCGCCCCAAAACTGTCTATACTGAAAATCTAGCCCACAGTCTTTAGAGTTATGACAATACATTATTGAAGGTTTTCCCACCTGGCACCACACTGAATAACTCACCACATAATCCAGGAAACCAAGATCATAGTTGCGTCATTGAAGGTACTGAAAAACTTAATCAGCTGTTCGCCATCAGGGCCAAGTTTCCTGAGGGCTATGCCAAAAATAATTGCAAAGAGGATCAATCCCAGTATGTTCATGCCTTCCACTTCAGTACCAATGGGAACCTGTAATCACAAACAGAAATATAGAGCATAGGAATAAACAGAGGATATCACATAAAGGTGATGGTCAGTGTCGTACTTTTCATACAAACATGAAGAAGCTTGAAATAGAAACAGAAAATGCTGGAAATACTCAGCAGGTCAGACAGCATCTGTGGAGAAAGAAACAGAGTTAACGTTTCAGGTCGATGACCTTTCGTCAGAACTGGAAAAAGGTTAGAGATGTAACAAGTTTTAAGCAAGTGCAGAGGCAGGGAAATGGGGAGGGGAGGAAAGAACAAAAAGGGACGGTCTGTGATAGGATAGAAGGCAGGAGAGATTAAATGACAAAAGGGATGATGGTGCAAAGCAAAAGGAGATGGTAATGGGACAAGTAAAGAAACAAAAGATGGGTCTAGAGGAGGTGTAAATGGGAATAGCAGTCATCAACAACAGCTGCCGTCTGAAAAAGTAGGGGCAGAGGTTACGATCTGAAATTGTTGAACTCGATGTTGAGTCCAGAAGGCTGTAAAGTGCCTAATCACAAGATGAGGTGCTGTTCCTCGAGCTTACGTTGAGCTTCATTGGGACAGTGTAGGAGGCCGAGGACAGAGAGATCAGAGTGGGAGTGGGGCGGAGAATTAAAATGACAGGTGACCGGAAGTTCGGGGTCATGATTGCAGACTGAACGGAGATGTTCCGCAAAGTGGTCACCCAATTTGCATTTGGTCTCCCCAATGTAGAGGAGACCACGTCGTGAGTAGCGAATACAGTATACTAAAGTGAAAGAAGTACAAGTAAATCGCCTGGAAGGAGTGTTTTGGGGCCCTGGACGGTGGGAAGGGAGTAAGTAAAAGGGCAGGTGCTACATCTCCTGTGCTTGCACGGGAAGGTGCCGTGGGACGGGGAGTTGGTGTTGGGGGTGATTGAGGAGTGGACCAGGGTGTCGGGAGGGAGCGGTCCCTTTGGAATGCTGAAAGGGGAGGTGAGGGGAAGATGTGTTTGGTGGTGGGATCACGCTGGAGGTGGCGGAAATGGCGGAGGATGATCCGTTGAATGTGGGGGCTGGCGGGCTTCTCTCTCCACAGATGCTGCTGGACCTGCTGACTATTTCCAGCATTTTCTGTTTTTATTTCAGATTTCCAGCATGCGCCGTATTTTGCTTTTGTATGAAAAAGCTTGAGGTGCTTTGTAACTTATTCCTGTTGTTAAAAGAAAATTGCTTAGCTATTTTTTTAATTCCCCCTCTCTTTATTGGATTCCTGTCTCCACTATTCCACCTGCCATCTGTAGTGTATGTACCTTTAAGAGCCCCTGTGTACTGTAATATCGGTAGTGACCACTCGGGTATATAAGCCTGTATAGCGTCTTGTATCTTTTAGTTCACCTCCAGTCTTTGTTCAGTAAACACCTGTTAAACCAACTCCTGCATTCCGTGTCTCCATTAACACACGGATACAACAGTGGTGACGAATTGAAAACGGACTTCGGCAGCACCTCAAGGAGATCGATTCCTCAGACGAAGGTCGAAGAAAAAAAAACTGTGAGTTCACCAGCTAGCCGGGCCGGTGGCAGGTACTGCACTAATCCTTCCTGGGCGGCGGGCTGGGGCTCGATCGGGTGGCTCTGCAGCGGGGCCGAGCAGCGAGTCGGAAGGTGGAGGCAAACAGAGACGGAGGGTGGAGCACTCGGGAGACGGCCGGCGCTGCAAAGCAGGTCGGCGTTCGGACCAAGCAGAGGGAGGGAAAAGTCCCAGAGAGTCCGGCGGGAACGAGTCTCCAACTATTAAAAATATCTGTGTAAATAAAAACCGCGGAGAACAGCGTTGTCAGCAGCGGCAGCGGCGGGAAAGCGCGGGAGGCGCCATTTTTTCTCGGCAGGGAAGAAAGGAAAGCGCGGGAGGTGCCATTTTTGATTTTCAGGATGCCTAAGACTGGCAATATTACTGATTTCGATTGTGATATAGAGGATTGGACCACATATGTGGAAAGAGTGGAGGCATATTGCACAGTGAATGAAGTAGAGGATGATAAAAAGGCATCGGTACTTCTAAATCTGATGGGCGCAAGGACATACGGGCTGTTACGAAACTTAATCACTCCAGCCAAACCGATGGACAAGAATTTTAAGGAGATTGTTGATACCCTACAGGAGCACTTAAACCCAACACCGCTGCTGATAGCGGAACGATTCAAATTCTTCAGAAGGAATCAGCACAAGAACGAAAGTAACGCTGATTACCTCACCGAATTAAGAAAGCTGTCAAATCACTGCCAATTTGGGGCAGGACTGGCAGATTCTCTACGACACAAATTCGTCTGCGGTCTCCTAAGTGAAGGAACACAGAAAAGGCTACTTTCTGAGAAAGATTTGACACTGGACAAGGCTTTCAGTGTGGCTGTATCATACGAAGCAGCAGCAAGAGGAGCTGCAGAGATACAGCAAAAGCCACAGGACTTCGGCACCCATGAAATGACACGGGGTTTCGAGAGATGTTATCGCTGCGGCAGATCCACCCATGCTGGTTCAAGGACAAAGCATGCAGGCAATGCGGAAAGATGGGACACATTGCACGTGTATGCCGATCTGGAAACAAAAAATCCACTGACAGAAAAAAAATCAATAAGGAAAAGTACAGAAAGGTACAAATGATGATGGACAGTAGCTCCGAAGACCAGAAGAGCGATAGCGACTCCGGAAACAAGAGACTAAGCTGTCTCAAATTACATAATGTAATTGCCAAAGAAGATTACCAGACCATTTGGGTTACCCTCACGATAGCGGGGTCCCCAGTTAAAATGGAGCTAGATAAAGGATCAGCTCTGACCGTCATAAGTCGATGGGATTACGAGCGGCTATTTCCGCATATACCTTTGAAAGACACATCCATTATCTTGAAGACATATACGGGGCAGAAAGTATACCTCAGAGGGAAAATAAGGGTGCCTGTTGTATACAACGGCAAGGAAATACAGAAGTTGTATTTATACGTTCTGCAAGATGGTGGTCCACCGCTGTTGGGACGTGAATGGATCAGGAAGATACGTTTAGACTGGCACTCCATTCAGGCACTGACGGTGACCAGTAAGAAAAAAAATGATGATGACGTCATACCTGAACGATTAAAAGACATCTTGGCCAATGCCAAAGAAGTGTTTCAACAGGAACTAGGAACCTTGAAAGGCGCCACCGCCTCAATAAAAGTAGAAGATGCGGCAATTCCCAAGATTTTTAAGGCAAGGCCGGTGCCATACGCAATTCGTCCAGCAGTCGAGGCAGAGCTGGAGAATTTGGAAAAGGCAGGCGTGTTATCCAAGGTAGATTGGAGCGAGTGGGCAACACCCATCGTCCCGGTCATGAAGAAAACGTTGAATAATGATAAATCTGAAGAACAGAGAAAAATTCGCATCTGTGGGGACTTCAAGGTGACTGTATACCCGGTCCTTCACACGGTACAGTGGATAGAAGATATTTTCGCCTCACTATCCGGAGGGAAACGTTTCACCAAAATTGACTTGGCACAGGCATATCTACAGATGGAGGTTGAGGAGGCCTCTAAAAAGTATCTCACGATAAACACACACAAAGGCCTGTACCAGTACAATCGACTGGTTTTCGGAGTAGCATCAGCTCCAGCTATCTGGCAAAGAGCTATGGAGCAAGTCCTGCAAGGGATTCCGGGGACTCAATGCTACCTAGACGATATCCTTGTAACAGGAGAAAACGACAACGAGCACCTTGCCAATTTGGAGCAGGTGCTCACTAGGCTGAGAGAACGGGGCCTACGAGCAAATCGCCCCAAGTGCGAATTTTTCCAGAAACAAATATCATATTGTGGCCATATAATTAACGAAGAAGGGTTGCATAAGTCACCTGAAAAAATTGAAGTGGTCATAAAAGCCCCAGCACCTGAAAATGTCTCACAATTAAGGTCGTTCCTGGGATTGATAAATTACTATCATAAATTTTTACCGAACTTGTCAACTGTTCTGCACCCTCTTAACGCACTGCTACAAATGGGTGTAATTTGGATATGGAGCGAAGACTGTAAACGTGCCTTCCATAAATGCAAAGGCTTGATCACGTCCAAGGAAGTGTTGGCTCATTACAACCCATCACTGCCAATCAGACTGGCGTGCGATGCATCCCCTTATGGCGTAGGAGCGGTATTATCGCATAGATTCCCTGATGGCTCGGAGCGGCCGATAGCTTTTGCGTCACGCTCATTGAACTCAGCTGAACGTAACTATGCCCAGATCGACAGGGAAGCACTCAGCCTGGTGTGTGGAGTGAAGAAATTCAACCATTACCTACACGGACAAAAATTTACCTTGTTGACTGACCATCAACCCCTCGTCTCCATATTCAACCCTAAAAAGGGCGTTCCCATTATGACAGCACAAAGGCTACAGAGGTGGTCCCTTTTCCTAGGGGCACACCAATATGACATAGAATACAAAGGATCAAAACAGCATGGGAATGCTGACGGTTTATCGCGCCTACCGTTGCCAACGGTAGAAGAGGCACCTACAGTGGACCCAGTGGAGATGTTCCACTCAACCATAGTGGAATGTCTACCAGTAACAAATTCTACCATTGAAAAGGAAACGAGAAATGACCCGACTCTCTCTCTCTCTCTCTCTCTCGAGTCTACGATTTAACGGTGAAAGGATGGCCAGCACATGGCGAACCACTGTTGCCAGCATTCTCGCAAAGAAGAGAACAGCTGTCAGTGTGCCGAGGAACCTTGATGTGTGGATCCAGAGTGGTGATTCCACCCAAACTCCAGGATAAAGTGCTAAAGGAGCTTCACGAGGGGCATCTGGGTGGAGTGAAAATGAAGAACCTAGCCAGAGCGTTTGTGTGGTGGCCAGGTATCGATGGAGACATCGAAGAAATGACCAAGGGCTGTCTAGGATGCCAGAAGGTCCAAAACGCCCCACCACAAGCCCCTCTACATCCATGGGAGTGGCCCTCATCTCCCTGGCAAAGGGTACACATTGACTTTGCTGGTCCATTTATGGACTCAATGTTCTTAATCGCGGTTGATGCACACTCCAAGTGGCCGGAGGTAATAAAGATGTCCTCCACCACCACGGAAAAAACCATCACAGTATTAAGGACCATATTTGCCAGGAATGGGCTGCCTGAACAGATCTGTTCTGATAATGGACCGCAATTTGTGTCCGAAGAATTCAGGAAGTTCTTCAAAAACAATGGGGTTAAGCACTACAAGTCCGCCCCATACCATCCCGCCACCAATGGATTGGCTGAAAGGTTTGTCCAGACCTTCAAGAAGGCCATAAAGGCCATGGGTAATGAAGACATAAATCTACAACATAAGGTAGATAACTTCTTGTTTGCGTACAGGAATGCAACACATGTGGTTACAAACCAAACTCCCGCCATGATGTTTTTCAATAGAAGACTAAGATGCCGGCTGGATTTGATCAAGCCAAACATCAGAAGGGATGTAGATGTTGTGTATGTAATATGTGTGCTACTTTGAACCTATGGACAGGACTGCACTACTTGTAGGGCGTAGTGATACGCAGTACCACTCCTGGCCATAGGGGTATAAATAGTACTGTGGGTACTGATCTCCCCTCAGTTCCCGCCTGTGGGCATGAAGTAAAGACCTACGTGTAGTCCCTACCTCCAACCAGTAAAGACCTGTTTGAGTTATACGTTTAAGTCTTTGTGTTAATTGTTCAATACAATACACATACTTAACACTGGCGACGAGTCAGGTTCTTACCCTGCGGCAGTTGAAGAGAGGTTTCAAACCTCACCACCCCACTAGAAGCGACAGGCTTAGGACTCTGAAGCCTCCATCAGCGACTGAGCACTGGAGTGCAGCAGCCATCCTGACAGCTTCCAGCGACTGACAGAAGTCTTTCTGCAGTTTCCTTGTTCAACCTAGGTGGTGGGGTAAGCCGTGCAGCGTTGGCTGCAAAGACAGGGCTGGGGAAGTCGGAGCAGATAAGGGCCATCGATCGCGATCGGAGATAAGGCCGGGCCGCCTTCAAGTGCGAGGCGCAGCGCGGGCCAGCGATCGGGACCAAAGATAAGGGCCGCACTCGGACTGAAAGGCGCGGCGGCTGCAGAATCTCAAGGTGCGAGAGCGCTATCGATCGCACAGAAGATAAGGGCCGAGAGCCGCTTCGGTCGGGAGCCACTTCGCGATCCAGCGATCGCATCCGCTGATAAGGGCCGCACTCGGGCGATCGCGGCGAAGATAAGGGCCGCACTCGGGGGCTGAAGGGAGACGGCGTCGGGGGACGGGTGAAGACCGCCAAGCGCGGGAAAACCGTCATTTTGTGGGCGGAGGACGACGGCAAGAGCGGGAAGCCGCCATCTTTGATAACAAGTAAAGAAAATAAAATCTGAGAAATTGCAAATCTACAATGCCTAAACACGGGAATATTAACACCTTTGATAGTGACCTCGAAGATTGGGCCATATATGTTGAAAGAGTAAAAAATTATTGTAAGGCCAATAAAATTCGTGACCAAGATAAAGCTCTAACATTATTAAATTTAATGGGTGCGAAGACATACGGGCAATTGAAACACCTGTTATCACCAGATGAACCGGCGGATAAGACGTTCGATGAGATTGTTACTGTCCTGAAAGATCATCTAAACCCCACGCCGCTGATGCTAGCAGAACGATTTAAATTTTACGACAGAAGGCAGCTACAGCATGAAAGCAATGCTGAATATTTGCTGGAATTGCGTAAATTAGCGAAATATTGCCAGTTTGGAACGGGACTGACAGATGCACTACGAGACAAATTTGTGTGTGGTTTATTTAAACAGGATACACAAAAGCGACTGCTCGAGGAGAATGAGCTGACGCTTGAGAAGGCGGTCACTATGGCAGCAGCACATGAAGCCGCAGCGAGAGGCACGGCAGTAATGCAGCTACGGTCACCGGAGCTCAGTGCACACAAATTGGGTGTGAGTTCTGGCAAATGTTATCGTTGTGGAAAGACAACGCATGATCAGAACCAGTGTTGGTTTAAAAACCAAGAATGTAGAACTTGTGGTAGGCTTGGACACATAGCTAGAGTATGCAGGTCAGGGAAGAAGACCAGCAACAAGAAGTCACCGCAAGGAAAATACGCAAAAGTACACAAGGTGGCCGAACAGGAGTCCGATTCAGATGCTAGCAGTAATGAACTGGCTGGCTTAAGCAGTATTGAACTGGCTAGCTTAAGGGTACTCAACGTTGGTAAGGGTGCAGACCTCCAGACAATTTGGGTCACTCTTCTGATAGAAGGAGTCCAAGTAAAACTGGAATTGGACACTGGATCGGCATTGACGGTCATAAATAAGAAAGATTATGGAAGGTTATTCCAACATATTCCCCTACAGGATACGGAGCTCATATTGAAAACATACACGGGGCAAAGAGTGTACCCCATCGGGAAAATTGAGGTCACAGTGGTCCACAAGGGCGAAGAAAGTCAAATAATGGACTTATATGTGCTATCTGAAGGAGGTCCTCCACTACTAGGACGGGAGTGGATTAGGAAAATGAATATCGACTGGCATTTCCTACAAACAATAACAAGTGAGAACTCGGTGAACATAATCAACCCAGACTCTGGAACTGATGATGGTAAGACCAACCCGTGTGCAAAAGACAAAGTTTCAGCACAGAATTCCACTGAGATAGAGAATTCTGAGTCTGTCCAGTCTACTGACATGCACATTTCTGAGGGACACCGGGCTCGAACTCAACTCCATTTCAAACTGCAACAGCAATTAGAACAAATGATTCGCCGTTTTGAGCAAGAGATGAATGCGATGAAAGAGTTCTTTGATATAGAGTGGGAACATCTGGAAAGACAACAGAAGCAGCTGCTGGAGCAAATGGAGCAGGAGCACACAAAACGTCTGATGTCAGAGGAGTTAACGGTCAGCCAACTCCTGCATATGCTGAAGGACAGGACTCTGAAATGGGAAAAACTTGAACACGAACTTCAATATTCAAACGAAAGGGGTTCGGAGCTCTCAAAGGTTATTGGAAGAGCTGAGGTGGCAACACAGACTGAGATGACTGCAACAGAGCAGCCCTTGGATGCCAAAAGTACGCTGACTCACGTCAACGTAGAACAACAGACCGCTGAAACAGCTGCTCCGGTAGAGGGATTGAATAGTCCGATCAATCAATCTCCAAAAGAAGTTGAAGTAGTAAAATCTCAAATGAGGTCATTAGTAAACGACTTGCTGAAAGCCCAGAAAAAGCTGGATGAAGAGGTACGCATGAAGAAGTCTCTTCAGGAAAGATGTCTGGACTTGGAACAAAAGCTGGCTAACGCCCAGCTGGGTATGGAGGAAATAGAAGACCCTCTCGCTGGCCTAGATCAGGACGACACCGAATATTACCATGACCTATTGAGTGACACTGAATATTATAGTGACCTGGTCTGCCCAGCTTGTGATGAAAACTCCCAAAGTGCAGAAATCAGGATGAATCACTTAAAGTCTAAGGAACATAGGGAGATGGTGGCGCTACAGCTGGCAGCTGACAGGGGAGCCCAGAGAGTCTCTAAGAAGCAGAAAAGGAAAAGACGAAGCAGAAGATGATAACCATCTGAACCATTATCACCCCTACCAGATCACACACGTGGTCCCTCCGAACGGAGCCAAATCAGTTCGGAAGTTCAAACCGTTAAATTCATGGAAGGACTATTGAATGAGTCACTCCAGCAACGTGAACCGACTACACCACAGAGATTGAATCTGTGAACTGTTTTCCGCAGAGACTGAATCTGTGATCTGTTTTGACATGAAGTTATCTATGTATCTATGTTATTCTGTTATGTAAACCTGAAGTTATATATGTATATATGTTATTACGTTATGTTAAATGGGGAGATGACTGTAAAGCTAAGAAGGGAGGAATGTTGTGTATGTAATATGTGTGCTACTTTGAACCTATGGACAGGACTGCACTACTTGTAGGGCGTAGTGATACGCAGTACCACTCCTGGCCATAGGGGTATAAATAGTACTGTGGGTACTGATCTCCCCTCAGTTCCCGCCTGTGGGCATGAAGTAAAGACCTACGTGTAGTCCCTACCTCCAACCAGTAAAGACCTGTTTGAGTTATACGTTTAAGTCTTTGTGTTAATTGTTCAATACAATACACATACTTAACAGTAGAGAACCGGCAATTTCAAGGCATGAATGAAAGGCCAACTAGAACCTTCCAGATAGGTCAACAAGTTTTGGCCCGGGACTACCGTACCGAGAAATGGCAGCCTGGAACTATTTGCACACGACTAGGACCGTTGATGTATACCGTGGACATTGGAGAAAGCATAATAAGGCGCCATGCTGACCAGATCATAGAGTCATCCGAAAAGGGACAACCTACACCACAACTCTATACGCCTAATGATGAAGCAGAGATACCCATAGTATCTACCTCCGATCCGGTGATACTGGAACCAGATGAACCCGACACTGGCATTCAAGCCGAATCGACCTTGCCAAAAGAACCTACTACACCACCGAAAACTACTACACCACCGAGGCGTTATCCGGACCGAGTCAGGAAGCCTCCAGAGAGACTGACTTATAATTGATTAACTGCAGCAAATGTGTAGATTATTGTTCTTGTAAACATGTTAATTAATGATTACTTAAAATGTTATGTGCTAATTATCTAAAAGGGGAGGAATTGTAGTGTATGTACCTTTAAGAGCCCCTGTGTACTGTAATACCGGTAGTGACCACTCGGGTATATAAGCCTGTATAGCGTCTTGTATCTTTTAGTTCACCTCCAGTCTTTGTTCAGTAAACACCTGTTAAACCAACTCCTGCATTCCGTGTCTCCATTAACACACGGATACAACAGCATCTTTCACCAGAGGGTGAGCAGATACCGTTCACAAATGTGAACAGATTTAAGGTGATTAGCAAAAGAGGCGACACGAGGGAAAAAAATGTTTACGCAGCAAGTTGTTAGGATCTAGAATGCACTGCCTGAACGGGTGGTGGAAACAGATTCAACAGTAACATTCAAAAGAGAATTGGATAAATATTGAACGGAAAAAATTTACAGGGCTCTGGGGAAAGAACAGAGGAGTGGGATTAATTGGATCGCTCTCCCACAGGATTTTGCTTTTGATTAAGTCTACAACTGTCATCTTGGTTCGGTAGTAGCGCCTTGGCCCCTAAGTCAGAAGATTTTTGTTCGAGTTCGTTCTAGGTGCTAAATATGTGATCAAGGCTGACATTTCAGTGCAATGCCAAGTGAGCGTTGCATTGTCACAGGTGAGATGTTCAACAAGGCCCCAGGTACCTGTTTGTTGGATGTGAAATACCACATGGTACTTTCTTGAAGAGTAGCAGTGAGCTGTCCCAGTGTCCTGGACAACATTCAGCCCTCAACCACAGATTAATCGGTCATTTCTTTCATTGTTTTGTTTCTGGGACCTTGCTGTATGCAAATTCTCTGCCTCGTTCGCTTCCAAAGCAACAGTGACTACATTTCAAAAGTAAATCACTGACTATGAGGTGCAATGGGACATCCAAAGGGCACGAAAAGCACTATAGAATTGCAGATTCTTCCTTTCCCACTAACATTCCCACATCTCTTGCAGCCTTTCCTTTAACTAATTCCCCTTGTACTCTGCCCCCCTCCTTGTAAAGAGGCCCTGAGACTTTAATTCAATCTTACCTACGGTTGGTATCAGGAACCTGGTGCGTCTGGAATAAAAATACAAATCCACCGTGGCAAAAATGTATTTTTATTCTGTATAAAAGTTTTGATTTGTATTCTTTATTGCTATTCTGGCCTCTTGTGCATCCCGGATTTTTGTTCGCTCCATCATTGGTGACCGTGCCTTCCGCTGCCTGGGCCCTAAGCTCTGGAATTCCCTCCCTAAACCTCTCCGCCTCTCTCCCTCTCTCTCCTCATTTAAGATGCTGCATAAAACCTACCTCCTTGATTAATATCTCCTTATGTGGCTCGGTTTCAAATTTTGTTTGATAATCGTTCCTGTGCAGCGCCTTGGGACGTTTTACTATGTTAAAGGCGCTATATAAATGCAAGTTGTTGTTGTAGTTACAGGGCAGGTTAAAGCCTGGCCCAAAGCGCAGGGGACTCAAAGGTTCACCTGCAGGAATGACTGGTGATCTTAAATCCAAGAAAAGTATCTAGCAGAAAACCCAAGAACGTACATACACATTATGCCACTTGGCTGCCTTTACTTACAGCAGTCTTATATGAGTGAAAGAATTCCCAGAATACAAATGGTTGAATTAATTGCCAGAAGACACTGGTTTCTTACTGCATGGGCAAGTGGTTTCTGGTAGATCCGTTCAGTGCACACACCACACAATGAGTTCTGGAACAACACATGTCACCACTCACCAGCAAGTTCTATTCCAGTTTTTGTTCTTTCTTACCTTTTCATATGTAGTGTTTCCAGATGTTACATTTTCACCAGGAGCAGCTGTTAACTCCCATTTGTAATCTGTCGCATACTGAAAAATGAAGCTTGTGTTAGAGCTGTCCCAGTTTATAGGTCAATGCATATACCAGGCACATTCAGTAGAGTGCTATTCACCGGGAACCTCAAGATACCAACTAGCACACCCAGGTGGCACCACCAAAGGCGAGCAAAACTTGTATCTTTTCTTCCAGAAATGTTTCGGTGAATTCTTGTGCTCACTATGGTGAGCTCATTCAATGCTAAGGGAGAGGTTGAGATGAGGTAGGTGGAATGGAAGGAGAATCGTGTGGAGTATAAACACCAGCACAGGCTAGTTGGGCCGAATGGCATGTTTCTGTTCTGTCTATTCTATGTAAGGAAAGGCTATATAAAATTTACAGGTGGGATGTGCGCTGCAACCACATTGTTCCTATAACCTAGTCAGGCTTTTCCTGTAGGATACGGTTCCTTTATGTTTTCTCTTTTTTTTCTGCTTCTCCCTGTGTCCACAGGGAATTGAACACACTGAGAAAAAATGCAGAGAAAGGAAATGTTTGCATCCTTTTATTTACGTAATGATCACTTTTCAGCATACAGGATTTTTAAGTTTAAGATTGTACTATAACACTGTACTTACAACTTATTGGTGACTCTCAGTTTTGCTCTCTTCTCAATCCTTTCCTTCTCCTCGCTGTTTGTCTTTTCTAATTCTCCTCTTTTCTGTTGCACGTGTTTCTTAAGCGTCTGCTATTTCTCTGGCTTTCTTTTACTGTTGTACTCTATCATTTATCTCCTGTTGGCAGCTCACGTCTGACCTTACAGCAGTACCCAGTCTGTGTTTTGAGAGCAGCGTTAGCAGACAGTTATGGGGACAGATCGGGCAGGTTATAAACGCATAAGGGACCACTTCAGCGATCTGAATTTGTTCGAGTGCCCGAGTAGCAATTTTTCCACTGATAGAATGGGGTGACCAAGAAAGGGAGAAAAAAAATCCTCAAACAAAATAAGAGAATTCAGCAAGAAAAAGTAACTAGTTTTTTCCTTCTTTTCTTTCTGATGTTTTGTGCTGATTAATGTGAGGGATGTCAGTGCTGGAGATGGGAAATGCTCATTTTTCACTTGGTGTCCATCACTCCAAGGTCAGGCATAGATGCAGAACAAAGCCTCCTCTATTCTCAATCAAGAATGGGCCATAACCCCATCCTAAGGAGTGCATTTCAATTTCCCACACCAACCATCCTTGTGGAGTTTGTAAAACAAGGCAGAAAATTGAGTGCCAATTAATGCCAATTTGTGGACAGTTTCATACTATGACCTAGGAATTAGGATTAAGTTTGAGACTCTGTCCTACAGTCGACAGAGAGGAGTCTTTTATCCATTTGAGTCTTGGTTCCTGAGGTGAAGGAACAGTGCATTAACTCAATGTTGCATCCAGTCCCGTAATTTTTTAACAGTACGCATTATAATACAGGTAGACTATCCTTTATCCGAAAACCTCGGGACCAGCCGAGTTTCGGATAAAGGAGAATTTCGGATTTCGGAAGGTGGGTCGGCGGGGGTCCGCGGGGGGGTCGGCGGGGGGTCGTGCGCACGACTTACGCTGACGCTCAGCGTAAGTCAGTCGGGGTCGGCGGGGGTCGGGGCCGGCGGGGTCCGCGGGGGGGTCGGCGGTTGTCGGGGCCGGCGGGGGGGTCGGCGGTTGTCGGGGCTGGCGGTTGTCGGGGCCGGCGGGGTCCGCGGGGGGGTCGGCGGTTGTCGGGGCTGGCGGGGTCGGCGGTTGTCGGGGCCGGCGGGGTCCGCGGGGGGGTCGGCGGGGGGTCGTGCGCACGACTTACCCTTTATCCGAACTTCCGAAACCGGAACCCTCTAAAAACCGAAGGTTTTTTCGTTCGTACGCACGACTTACGCTGAACGAAAAAACCTTCGGTTTTTAGAGGGTTTCGGTTTTCGGAAGTCCGGATAAAGGGTAGTCTACCTGTAGTACCAAAAAATAATGAGGAGATTTCTTTTGTTCACTATTTGAGAGTATAAAGAATGCTTTTACAATTTCATTATAAACAGCAGAGGGAATCTTTCCCAAAAGTTATTTTGAAAAGTTGGCGAGTTGGAATTTAAAAAACTGTGCACTTGTGAGAAATGTCATCAAAATATAACATTTAGTTTGTGAGCACAGGACACCCAGAGTGGAAAATGAAGATACAACATCTATTTTAGCTACTTATTAATTTTTCTGTCATGTTGCATTTGCTGATGTTAAAATGGAGCTAAGCTTACCGATCGGAAAGCAGCAGCAACAAGATTTGAAGGAACCAGGTTTCTGCAACAACAAAAAAACACAATTTCTCAGTGACCCACTAAACATTTTGGTAATAATTCAGTAAGCTTAAGATAGAGAAAAATAAACAATAAATGTGTCTTAGACAAGAAGTGGAACACATAACATTGGCAAGGATAAAATTTGCAATATTTGCTTCTAGTTTGCCTGACTTTGCTCCATTCCATTTTTCACCCAGATCTACGTCAATCGTATAAAGTTCGGTAGTCCCAAAACGTTTTGCAAACCTGGCGTTAACCTCAAAAAGAGTTCCAATTAATGGCATTCAAACACATGACCGTTCCATGTTCCACACTTACTGTCTGACACTATTTTCCACAGCCGTCGCTCTAATTTGCTATTAAAAGCAGCTCGTAACAGCTTAAGACATACTTTAGTCAGTCCTGCAAAGTTGAGCAAAGCAAGAGGAAGGAAACTGTCAGGATTTCATGCTTCATTTGTTTATTTTGTTCTGGAAGTTACGGGTGGAGTTGTCATGCCTCAGCCAAGGCCTGGGAGGTAACTACATTAAATGCAGCACCAGGTCATAGGTGAAGCAGCACTGATTAAAGTTGGCTATACCTTTGGTGGTGCTTGCACTATACGAATATGGACCTGTTTGTTCCACAGCAGTGTAGATGTACCAGGTAGACTAGCCATAGTAAGCTTTACTTAATATAAAACATACATACACACATATTTAAGACTAATTCTGCAGTAGTTGCAAAAAGTATGAGGTGAGGCCTGGAGTATAGCAGACACTACCTCAGTAACTATATGTGGGAAGAGTTAAGAAATGTAGTGGGTGTAGAGGCAGAATGTAAGGGAGTATTATTGGAGTTAGTTATGGATGTACTAGAAAGAGATAAGGAAGTAAAAAGCCATGATTGCTATCCATGGTCCATCATGCAGGGAGAACATTGAGCAAAAGATAGATGTTATTGCGCAGGCGCTTTGAAGGGAGATTAACCAGATGTAGAGAGGACATGTTAACATAATGGCATCATGTTAGGAGGACGTGATTATTAACCCTATAAAAGATACAACACACCCAAGCAACTTCGACCTAGTCTCGCTGAAGCTAGCGTGAGCAGTCACGGTGACATGCTTATGACTTCCTGATGAGTTCTGATGAGTACGTGATTTACAATCGGTACCAGTCTCAATGGCGCTGCATGTAAGGGGTTGTATAACTTTGATTTGATAAACAAAGAGTATTAATCAGACATTTCAGTGTTTCCTACTCCTCAAATTTGTATTAGGGATATAGGATAAATGATTATCCTATAATACCTCCACATAAGGGGAAAGGATTTATGACAATATCCTATAAAAACCCAACAAGCAGTACAGCATAAATCTCCTGTACAGCCACTAATGGGGTAAAGCTCCACAATATTTCTGTAGTTCTAGGGGCAGCACGTAAGGGGTTAAATCTATGTCATCCAAGGTCACTCAGATGGGGAGAGGGAAATCACAGCAGTCCTACCCTAGGCACAACATCATTGATATTATGCAAGTTACTGTAGACAATGGGAAATTCCCAGGGGCCAGTTAGCTGAAATGGTCACATTTATCGGTAAGCTTCTTAGGCCACCAATAAAGATTGTCTTCATTCAATATTGATGAAATAGCCATTCTGGGTCAATTAAATCATGAGATGTATGTTGTCTGCATGTGATTATATGAACAGGCAGTCTCTCGCTCTCTCTCAGTCACCATGTCTGCAATTCCACAGCCAGAAACAAAAAGGTATCTGTGTCTTAAAGTCGGAACCAATGTAGCATTGAAGGTGAAGATAAAGGAGAGCCTATATTTAGAGAGAAAACAAATTATGTCTTTGTTGTTTTCACAACTGAAGACTGGAGGAAAATATAAGCTCTCACAGTGGAAAGTGTATACTGTTCATTCATGTATTTTGTGTAAATAAACCAACTATTGGTCTAAACTCCACACCATGTCTCAGTAAAGTGCTATTCCAGTTCGCCATTCATAAAAAGAGGAGAGTTCACAGTGTAATCTTTCAGTAGCTGGTGATAGAGTAAGGGTCCTGTGTTATGATCCCTGGGTAATAATACTGTTAAACTACATGTGGGCAGAAAAGGGTGCACTCTTGATAATAGGGAACATAAGATCTGCTTAAAGGAGTGACCAGTGAGGCTGAACAAAGAGAATATCGAGCACAAAACAACCCAAAACTATGGCAGTCCTTTACTATCTGTTGCTGTAGAATTCTGGCTGTAGAGGCATTGTTCATTGCTGAGGGTCTATTGAGAAGCTCAGTGGACTCAATGGAATGTTTGTCTCAATGTTCCAGTAGTTTGTGCGCTCCTGAGAGATGCAGCAGCATGGGTGATTGGACAAGACACGGGGAGAAATTCACCTGGTTTGCGCCTCCTGTTAGCGCCTGTGGGAGATGGTAACGGGGCACTGAGGGGTTACCGACCGGGTGCGGCGAATTCACCGATGCCCGCAAACTTCTCTGGTGGATTTGCGCTGGCGCTAAGCCTTACCGCCTCGCTCTCTTGCGCCCTGAAGATCGTGATGTTATCCGGTGCGCAGCGCCCCGTAAGTGATATTCGCTCCCGTCCTCTGCAGCATCGCCGGGCGTCAACAACGGCAGCTGCAGAAGGCGTCGTCACCTCGACTGGTCGCTTGGGGAGTGCTATTTAAAGGCAGTGGTGGTCAGGAAGGGCAACATTCATTTATGTCCCCATTCTGGTGCCTCCTGCTTTCTTTTGCCCCTGCGATTGCTCAGCCCTGCACTCTCTTAGAGTGCATGGGGCTGCTATGTGCGTTGCGCAGGTGTCGTTGCCCAACAGACACAGCCTGAAGATTCATTAAATGCAGCATTGGCCCTTCCCTTTAAGGGAGGGAAGGAGCCTGTAAAGATGGCAGCGCTGCCCCGAACATTGCTCAGCGCTCTGCCGATACCGCCCCTCACTCCCATTAGCGCCCTAAGGGAAGTGGTAGCGCTAAAGGGGAAGGTCCCGGCAGCAGCAAATCTTTTTCGCTGGCGATACTTTTGCGCTCCCTGAAAAGTCATCGCCCCAAATGGGATGCTATGCAATTTCTAGCCCTCTTTTGCACCATTCTGCTTAGGGCATAACTGCATTCTCCTCCACTTGTTTTTCCCCCCCATCAGGCGTTCTTTGTTTCTCTCAGTTTAGCTTGCATTCTGTTTCTGACATTTGTGTAATGTTCTTTCTTTGTGACGGAGTTTGTGCTGAGAAGATTTAGAATCTTTACATAATTTCCTTCAAACCAGTCCTAATAATGACGGGTTATTTTGGTTGCAGTTTTGTTGACAATCTCCTTGAACTTTGTCCCATTCCACTTCCACTCCAGAGATGGTTGCTGATATGTTATTTAGTGTCCCTCAGTGAAGTGCTGACACGAAGCAAGGCATTTCAGCTCACTCACATCAACCTTTTTTATTGTCTTTTGAAGACCTAATTAGCAGTGTTGCAGAGGGAGTAAATCATCGTGATATTCCCAAATTCTATAAATCTGACAGACGTATAACAAGCAGGCTTGTCAAAAATTGGCCACATGTTTCATGTCAGCTCACTCATACTTTGGTTGCTTCACTGCTGTGTTTAAGTAGCTATTAAGATACCTAATAAAGATGTGGTAAATTTGTAAGCACCTGAATCTCCACTGTACAGCACAGAGGGTTAGGATGATGCAAATACTGTTGGTATTGTAGACTATTCTAGCTACATGAAAAACGGACTAACAAGTACAAGGTGTTGCTATGGGAACCCACATGAGTCCTAGCTATGCCTGCCTTTTTGATGAATGTATCGGTGCTGTTTCCTGCTCTCGCCCTGAACTAGAAAATTTCATTCACTTTGCTTCCAATTTCCACCCTTCCCTCACCTTCATATGGTCCATAAGAACATAAGAACATAAGAAATAGGAGCAGGAGTAGGCCAATCGGCCCCTCGAGCCTGCTCCGCCATTCAATAAGATCATGGCTGATCTGATCCTAACCGCCAATCCACTATCACAGAACCATCTCCTGAATCTAACAGAATTAGACACACGAAATAGGAGCAGGATCAGGCTACACGGCCCCTGGGCCCGCTCCGCTACCCACAGGGCCATGACCGATCCGAACCTAGACTCATGTCCAAATTCCTGCCCGCTCCCCGTAACCCTTAATTCCCTTTACTTCTAGGAAACTGTCTATTTCTGTTTTAAATTTATGTAATGATGTAGCTTCTACAGCTTTTTGGGGCAGCATATTCCATGGACCTACTACCCTCTGAGTGAAGTAGTTCCTCCTCATCTCAGTTTTGAAAGAGCAGCCCCTTATTCTAAGACTATGCCCCCTAGTTCTAGTTTCACCCATCATCGGGAACATCTTCCCCGCATCCACCCGATCCAACCCCTTCACAATCTTATATGTTTCAATAAGATCGCCTCTCATTCTTCTGAACTCCAATGAGTAGAGTCCCAATCTACTCAACCTCTCCTCATATGTCCATCCCCTCATCCCCGGGATTAACTGAGTGAACCTTCTTTGTACTGACTCGAGAGCAAGTATGTCCTTTCTTAAGTATGGACACCAAAACTGTACGCAGTATTCCAGGTGCATTCTCACCAATACCTTGTACAACTGAAGCAATACCTCCCTATTTTTATATTCTATCCCCCTAGCAATGAAAGCCAACATTCCATTGGCCTTCTTAATCACTTGCTGCACCTGCATACTAACCTTTTGAGTTTCGTGCACCAGGACCCCCAGATCCCTTTGTACTTCAGAACTTTCCAGTTTCTTGCCATTAAGATAATAACTTGCTCTACGATTTTTCCTGCCAAAGTGCATAACCTCACACTTTCCAGTATTGTATTCCATCTGCCAAATCTCTGCCCACTTACTTAGCCTGTCTATGTCCCCTTGCAGGTTTTTTATGTCCTCCTCACTCACTACTTTCCCTCCCAAACTTTGATATGTTACACTCGGTCCCCTCCTCCAAATCGTTAATATAGATTGTAAAGAGTTGGGGACCCAGCACTGACCCCTGCGGAACACCACTAGTTACTGATTGCCAGTCTGAGAATGAACCATTTATCCCAACTCTCTGCCTTCTGTTAGATAGCCAATCCTCTATCCATGCCAGAATATTACCCCCAATCCCGTGATTTTTTATCTTAAGCAATAATCTTTTGTGTGGCACCTTGTCAAATGCCTTTTGGAAGTCTAAATACACTACGTCCACTGGTTCCCCTTTATCCACCCTATACGTTACTTCCTCAAAGAACTCCAGCAAATTTGTCAAACATGACTTCCCCTTCATAAAACCATGCTGACTTTGTCCTATTAAATTATGATTATCCAAATGTCCTGTTACTGTCTCCTTAATAATGGACTCCAAAATTTTACCTACCACAGATGTTAGGCTAACCAGTCTATAGTTTCCAGCCTTCTGTCTACTGCCCTTTTTAAATAAGGGTGTTACATTAGCAGTTTTCCAGTCTGTCGGGACCTTTGCCAAGTTCAGGGAGTTTTGGAAAATTATTACCAATGCATCCACAATCCCTACCGCCACTTCCCTCAAGACCCTAGGATGTAAGCCATCAGGTCCAGGTGATTTATCCGCCTTGAGTCCCATTATTTTACCGAGTACCACTTCCTTAGTGATTTTGATCGTGTTTAGCTCCTCCCCCCCTTTAGCCCCTGTTTGTCCAGTGTTGGGATATTCTTAGTGTCCTCTACTGTAAAGACTGATACAAAATATTCATTCAGTGTTTTTGCCATCTCCATATTTCCCACCATTAATTTCCCGGTCTCATCCTCTAAGGGACCAACATTTACTTTAGCCACCCTTTTTCTTTTCATATAACTATAAAAACTCTTACTATCTGTTTTTATATTTTTTGCTAATTTACTTTCATAATCTATCTTCCCTTTCTTAATCAATCTTTTTGTTATTTTTTGCTGTCTTTTAAAGTTTTCCCAATCCTCTATCCTCCCACTAGATTTGGCTACCTTATATGCCCTTGTTTTTAGTCAAATACTATCCTTAATTTCTTTACTTAGCCATGGATGGCTGTCTTTTCTTTTACACCCTTTTCTTCTCAGTGGAATATTTTTTTTTTGGAAGTTGTAAAATAACTCCTTAAATGTACACCACTGATCATGTATCGTCTTACCCTTTAATCTATTTTCCCAATCCACTCTACTCAGTTCCGCTCTCATACCTTCATAGTCTCCTTTATTCAAGTTTAGCACGCTTGTTTGAGATCCAACCTTCTCACCCTCTAATTGAATATGGAATTCAACCATGTTATGGTCACTCATTCCAAGGGGATCCTTTACTAGGACATTTTTAATTAATCCTGTCTCGTTACACAGGACCAGATCTATGGTTGCTTGCCCCCTGGTCGGTTCAGTTACATACTGCTCAAGAAACCCATCCCTAATACACTCAATGAACTCATCCTCAAGGCAGCCCTGCCCAATTTGATTTGTCCAATTAATATGATAGTTAAAATCCCCCATAATTATAGATGTTCCCTTATTACAAGCCTCAACTATTTCCTGATTGATACTCCGTCCAACAGAGTTGCCACTGTTCGGAGGCCTATAGACTACGCCCACTAGTGTTTTTTTCCCCTTATTATTCCTTACCTCCACCCAAACTGTTTCATTATCCTGATCTTTTGACCCAATATCATTTATCTGTATTACAGTGATTCCTTCCTTTATTAACATAGCCACCCCACCTCCCCTTCCTTCCTGCCTGTCCTTCCTGATCGTTAAATAACCTGGTATGTTTAATTCCCAGGCATTGTCACCCTGCAGCCATGTTTCTGTAATGGCCACAAGATCATACCCATATGTAGTTATTTGTGCCATTAACTCGTCTATTTTGTTACGAATGCTACGTGCATTCAGATAGAGAACTTTCAAATATGTTTTGTGACACTTAGTTCCTGCTTTTGCCCTTTTTATTACTTTACCTTTTACTCCATACCTTCTGCCCCTTCCTGACACGCTCTGGTTTTTAATTTCCCCACTGCTACCTAAGTCTATGACCTTCTCTGTTGTCATTTTTATTAATTTGCTCTCTAGGAACCTCCCCCCCCCACTAGTTAGTTTAAAGCCCTCTCTACAGCCCCAGTTATATGATCCGCCAGGACTCTAGTCCCAGCACTGGCCAAGTGAAGCCCGTCCATCTCTGACTCTTCCCTTCCCTTCCTCGACTTCTCTGTCTCCATCTCTGGGGATAGGCTGTTGACAAACATTCACTAAAAGCCCACTGACTCCCACAGCTACCTGGACTACACTTCCTCCCACCTCGCTTCCTGTAAGGACTCTATTCCATTCTCCCAGTTTCTCCCGTCTCCGTCGCACCTGCTCTGACGATGCCACCTTCCATACTAGTGCTTCCAACATGCCTTCCTTTTTCCTCAACCGAGGATTCCCCTCTACTGTGGTTGAAACGGCCGTGGACCGTGTCTGTTCTATTTCCTGCACTTCTGCTCTCACCCCTTCCCCTCCCTCCCGGAACCATGATAGGGTTCCCCTTGTCCTCACCTTTCACCCCACCAGCCTCCACATGCAACGGATCATCCTCTGGCATTTCCGCCACCTCCAGCGTGTACCCACCACCAAACACATCTTCCCCTCACCTCCCCTTTCAGCATTCTGAAGGGACCGCTCCCTCCGTGATAACCTGGTCCACACCTCTATCACCCCCCAATACCACTTCCCCTTCGCCCGGCACCTTTCCGTGCAAGCGCAGGAGGTGCAACACATGCCCTTTTCCCTCCTCCCTTCCCACTGTCCAGGGCCCCAAACACTGCTTCTAGGTGAAACAACGATTTACTTGTACTTCTTGCAATTTAGTATACTGTATTCGCTGCTCATGATGCGGTCTCCTCTACATTGGGGAGAACAAACGCAGAGTGGGTGACCGCTTTGCGGAACACCTCCGTTCAGTCCGTAAGGGTGACCCCGAGCTTCCGGTCATCTGTCACTTTAATTCTCTGCTGCACTCCCACTCTGACCTCACCGCCCTCGGCCTCTTACATTGTTCCAATGAAGCTCAACGTAAGCTCGAGGAACAGCACCTTATCTTTCGATTAGGCACTTTACAGCCTTCTGGACTCAACATAGAGTTCAACAATTTCAGACCATAACCTCTGCCCCTACCGTTTTTTCCATTTTTATTTCTCTCTCTCACATGGCAGCTGTTGACCATTCTGCTATTGCCATTTACACTTCAGCTAGAGCCATCTTTTGTTTCTTAACTTGTCCCATTACCATCTCCTTTGCCTTGCACCATCATCCCTTTTGTCTCTTAATCTCTTCTGCCTTCCATCCTATCACAGACCTTCCCTTTTGTTCTTTCCTCCCCTCCCCCTCCCCCTCCCCCTGCCTCTGTACTTGCTTAAAACCCGTTACATCTCTAACATTTTCCCGTTCTGATGAAGGGTCCTCAACCTGAAACGTTAACTCTGTCTCTCTCTCCACAGATGCTGCCTGACCTGCTGAGTGTTTCCAGCATTTTCTGTTTTTATTTCAGATTTTATCCCTCTGGTTCTCTCTCATTACCTCTTTTATTCTCTTGAATGTGCCAACTCAGATTGAAGTGTCATTCCATAAATATCAGCTTCTCTCTGGTACCTCACTGAGTAAGTGAGCCTAAACAGTGAGGCACTATTCGACTGTGAGAGTCTATTTCATCAATGCTGTCATTGCACCATGTGCAGATCAAATGCCCTTTCCAGCTGGGCTAGCGGGATAGAGATCAGGAGCAGAAACCCAGGCTGTTTCCCCCGCCTCACTAGCCTAAGGACTGAGTCTGCCTGAATTTCTGAATTATTATAGTGATTATATGGCTTTAATAAAAACAAAAGTGACAGGCAGAGAAATCAAGGGTTTAAATCAAACATGGCCACAGTAAATAATAATTCTAAAAGATCTAAGAGCGTTAAAAAAACAAGCCTGAAGGCTTTGTGTCTTAATGCGAGGAGCATTCGTAATAAGATAGATGAATTAGCTGCGCAAATAGAAGTAAACGAATATGATATGATTGGGATTACGGAAACATGGCTCCAGGGTGGCCAAGGCTGGGAACTCAACATCCAGGGGTATTCAATATTCAGGAAAGATAGGCAGAAAGGAAAAGGAGGTGGGGTAGCATTGCTGGTTAAAGAGGTGATTAACACAATTGAAAGGAAGGATATTAGCTCTGATGATGTGGAATCTGTATGGGTAGAACTGTGAAATACCATGGGGCAGAAAACGTTAGTGGGAGTGGTATATAGACCCCCAAACAGTAAGGCGGAGGTTGGGGATGGCATTAAAAGGGAAATTAAAGAAGCGTGCAATAAGGGCACAGCAGTCATCATGGGTGACTTTAATCTACATATAGATTGGGCTAACCAAATTAGTAACAATACTGTGGAGGAGGAATTCCTGGAGTGTATACGGGATGGTTTCCTGGACCAATATGTCGAGGAACCAACTAGAGATCAGGCCATCTTAGACTGGGTATTATGTAATGAGAAAGGATTAATTAGCAATCTTGTTGTGCGAGGCCCCTTGGGTCGGAGCGATCATAATATGATAGAATTCTTCATTAAGATGGAGAGTGAAATAGTTGACTCAGAGACTAGGGCCCTGAATTTAAATAAAGGAGACTACGATGGTATGAGGTGCGAGTTGGGTAGGATTGACTGGGGAATGTCACTCAAAGGGTTGACGATGGATGGGCAATGGCAAACATTCAAAGATCGCATGGATGAACTACAGAATTTGTTCATCCCAGTTTGGCATAAAAATAAAACAAAAAAGGTGACTCAAACGTGGCTAACAAGGGAAATTAGGGATAGTATAAGATCCAAGGAGAGGACAAAGGGATTAATTAAGAGGGGGAAAGTAGAGTATGAGAGTAAGCTTGCAGGGAACATAAAAACTGACTGTAAAAGCTTTTATAGATATGTGAAAAGAAAAAGATTGGTGAAGTCAAGCGTAGGTCCCTTGCAGTCAGAATCAGGGGAATTTATAATGGGGAACAAAGAAATGGCAGACCAATTAAATACATACTTTGGTTCTGTCTTCACAAAGGAGGACACAAATAACCTCCCAAAGATGTCGGGGAACATAGGGTCTAATGAAAGGGAGGAACTGATAGTAATCAGTATTTGTAGGGAAATGGTGTTAGGGAAATTGATGGGATTGAGGGCCGATATATGCCCAGGGCCTGATAATCTATATCCTAGGTTACTTAAGGAAGTGGCCCTAGAAATAGTAGATGCATTGCTGGTCATCTTCCAAAATTCGATAGACTCTGGAACAGTACCCATGGATTGGTGGGTAGCTAATGTTACCCCACTGTTCAAAAAAGGTGGTAGAGAGAAAACGGGGAATGACAGACCGGTAAGCCTGACATCGGTAGTGGGGAAAATGCTAGAGTCCATTATAAAAGATGTAATAGCAGAGCACTTGGAAAACAGTGACAGGATCAGACAAAGTCAACATGGATTCACAAAAGGTAAATCGTGCTTGACTAATCTACTGGAATTTTTTGAGGATGTAACTGGTAAAATAGATAAGGGAGAACCAGTGGATGTGGTGTATCTGGACTTTCAGAAGGCCTTCGATAAGGTCCCGCATAAGAGATTAGCATGTAAAGTTAAGGCACATGGGATTGGGGGCAAGGTATTGACTTGGATAGAGAACTGGTTGGCAGACAGAAAGCAAAGAGTTGGAATAAACGGGTCTTTTTCCGAGTGGCAGGCAGTGACTAGTGGGGTACCGCAGGGATCGGTCCTTGGACCCCAGCTATTCACAATATATATTAATGATCTAGACAAGGGAACTAGATGTAATATCTCCAAATTTGCAGGCGACACAAAGCTGGGTGGGCGTGTGTGCTGTGAGGAGGATGTCGAGAAACTCCAGGATGATTTGGACATGTTGGGTGATTGAGCAGAAACATGGCAGATGCAATATAAAGTGGATAAATGTGAGGTTAGCCACTTTGGTGGCAAAAACAGGAAGGCAGATTATTATCTAAATGGCAATAGATTGGGAGAAGGGGAAGAGCAACGAGACCTGGGTGTCCTTGTGCACCAGTTGCTGAAGGTAAGCATGCAGGTGCAGCAGGCGGTTAAGAAGGCAAATGGTATGTTGACCTTCGTAGCGAGAGGGCTTGAGTACAGGAACAAGGATGTCTTGCTGCAGTTATACAGGGCCTTGGTGAGACCACATCTTGAGTATTGTGTGCAGTTTTGGTCACCTTATCTGAGGAAGGATGTTCTTGCCATGGAAGGAGTTCAGCGAAGATTCACCAGGCTGATACCTGGGATGGCAGGAATGACATATGAGGAGAGATTGGGTCGATTGGGCTTGTACTCGCTGGAGTTTAGAAGAATGAGAGGTGATCTCATTGAAACTTATAAAATTCTGACAGGACTGGACAGACTAGATGCAGGAAGGATGTTCCCGATGGTCGGGGAGTCCAGAACCAGGGGACACAGTCTAAGGATAAAGAGTAGGCCATTTAGGACAGAAATGAGGAGGAATTTCTTCACCCAGAGAGTGGTGAACTTGTGGAACTCTCTACCACAGAAGGTGGTGGAGGCCAGTTCATTAAATATATTCAAGAAGGAGTTGGATATATTTCTTAAGGCTAAAGGGATCAAGGGGTATGGGGAGAAAGCAGGGACCGGGTACTGAATTTGGATGATCAGCCATGATCGCATTGAATGGCGGAGCAGGCTAGAGGGGCCGAATAGCCTACTCCTGCTCCTATCTTCTATGATTCTATGTTTCTATGCTTCTATGTTTCTACATTAATCAAGGAGTCAATTACTGCTGTAAGGAGGGATGATATCTTAGCAGGTTCCTCTAATGAGGCCATATGGGTAGAACTTAAAAACAAAAAGAGGGCAAGCACTTTGCTGGGAGTGTACTATAGGCCCCCAAACAGTCAGGGGGAGATAGAGGCACAGATATGTAGGCAAATCTCAGAGAAGTGTGGAAATAATAGGGTAATAATATGGATTTCAACTTCCCCAATATTAACTGGGATAGTCAGAGTGTGAAATAACAACAGAAAATGCTGGAAAAACTCAACAGGTCAGGCAACATCCGTGGAGAGAAATTTGAGTTGACGTTTCAGGTCGAACCCTTCTTCAAAACTGGAAAGAAAAGAAATTAGATCAAAGGCAGGGCTGCGATTGGACAAAAGAAGTGAAAGAAACTAAAGAGCTAGACGAGATGGTAATAGGCTGAGATTAGGTGTAAAGTGTACTGGCAGGGCAAGAGATAGCTGCCAGGTGTGAGAGAGAAACAAAAGGAAAGGGGGGGCGGGAAAGGAGTGGAAAAATTACAAGAAAAAATGTGTAATAGGGGCCGAGGTTATGATCTGAAATTGTTGAACTCGATATTGTCAGAGTGTGAAAGGCTTAGAGGGTGTGGAATTCTTAAAGTGCATCCAGGAGAGCTTTTTGAGCCAGCATGTAGTAAGTCCTACAAGAGAGGGGGTGGTACTGGACCTAATTCTAGGGAATGTAGCCGGGCAAGTGATAGAAGTGTCAGTAGGAGAGCATTTTGGTGACAGTGACCATAATTTGGTGAGATTTAAGGTAGTCATGGAAAAGGACAAAGATGGACCGGAAATAAAGGTTCTAAATTGGGGGAAGGCCGATTTAAATATGATAAGGCAGGATCTGGCCAAAGTGGACTGGGATCAGCTACTTGTAGGAAAATCCACATCAGAGCAGTGAGAGTCTTTCAGAAAGGAAATAGAAAGAGTACAACACCAACATGTTCCTGTAAAGGTCAAGGGTGGGACCAACAAGCCCAGGGAACCCTGGATGTCAAGGGATATACAAGAATGGATTAGGAAAAAAAGGGAGGCTTTTGTCAGATACAAAGGACTAAAAACAGTGGAAGCCCTAGAGGAGTATAGAAAGTGCAGGGGGGTACTTAAAAAAGAAATTAGGAGAGCGAAGAGGGAGCATGAAAAAACACTGGCAGGCAAAATAAAGGAAAATCCCAAGGCGTTTTATAAGTATATTAAGGGCAAGAGGATAACCAAGGAAAGAGTAGGGCCCATTAGGGACCAAAGTGGCAATCTGTGTGTAGAGCCGGAAGATGTAGGTGAGGTTTTAAATGAATATTTTGCATCTGTTTTCACTATGGAGAAGGACGATGTAGGCATAGAAATCAGGCAGGGGGATTGTGCTATACTTGAACAAATTAGTATTGAGAGGGAGGAGGTACTAGTGGTTTTAGCAGGCTTAAAAGTGGATAAATCCCCAGGCCTAGACGAGATGTATCCCAGACTGCTGTGTGAGGCAAGGGAGGAGATTGCAGGGGCTCTGACACAAATTTTCAGAACCTCTCTGGCCACAGGGGAGGTGCCAGAGGACTGGAGGACAGCCAACGTTGTACCATTATTCAAGAAGGGTAGTAGGGATAAACCAGGGAATTACAGGCCAGTGAGCCTAACATCAGTGGTAGGGAAATTATTGGAAAAAATTCCGAGGGACAGAATTAGTCTCCACTTGGAGAGGCAAGGATTAATCAAGGATAGTCAGCATGGCTTTGTCAGGGGGAGATCATGTCTAACCAATTTGATTGAATTTTTCGAGGGGGTGACTAGGTGTGTGGATGAGGGTAGTGCATTTGATGTAGTCTACATGGACTTCAGTAAGGCTTTTGACAAAGTCCCACATGGGAGACTGGTCAAGAAGGTAAGAGCCCATGGGATCCAGGGCAATTTGGCACATTGCATCCAAAATTGGCTTAGTGGCAGGAGGCAGAGGGTGATAGTCGAAGGCTGTTTTTGTGACAGGAAGCCTGTGTCCAGTGGTGTACCGCAGGGATCGGTGCTGGGTCCTTTGCTGTTTGTAGTGTACATTAATGATTTAGGTATGAATGTTGGAGGTATGATCAGTAAGTTCGCAGATGACACAAAAATTGGTGGAGTGGTAAATAGCGAGGAGGGAAGCCTCAGGCTACCAACCCTGACACTGTCATTAAACCTGCTAACAAGGGTGGTGCTGTTGTTGTTTGGCGAACCGACCTCTACCTAGCGGAAGCTGAACGCCAACTCTCCGACACCTCCTCCTACCTCCACCTGGACCATGACCCCACTACCGAACATCAAGCCACCGTTTCTAAGACTGTCACTGACCTCATCTCCTCTGGAGATCTTGCCCCCACGGCCGCCAACCTCATAGTTCCCCAACCGCGCACAGCCCGCTTCTACCTCCTTCCCACGATCCACAAACAGGACTGCCCTGGTAGACCCATCGTTTCAGCCTGTTCTTGCCCCACGGAACTTATCTCTTCCTATCTCGACTCTATTTTTTTCTCCCCTTGTCCAGTCTCTTCCCACCTACATCCGCGACTCTTCCGACGCCCTCCGCCACTTTAACAGTTTACAGTTTCCCGGCCCCAACCGCCTCCTTTTCACTATGGACACAATCCCTCTACACCTCCATACCCCACCAGGATGGCCTGAGGGTGCTCCGCTTCTTCCTTGAACAAAGGCCCAACCAGTCCCCATCCACCACCACCCTCCTCCGCCTGGCTGAACTTGTTCTCACATTGAACAACTTCTCCTTTGACTCCACTCATTTCCTCCAAATCAAAGGTGTTGCTATGGGTACCCGCATGGGTCCTAGCTATGCCTGCCCTTTCATGGGATATGTGGAACACTCTTTGTTCCAGTCTTACTCGGGTCCCCTCCCTCACCTCTTTTTCCAGTACATTGATGACTGTATCAGTGCTGTCTCCTGCTCTCGCCCTGAACTAGAAAATTTCATTCACTTTGCTTCCAATTTCCACCCTTCCCTCACCTTCACGTGGTCCATTTCCGACTCTTCCCTTCCTCGACTTCTCCATCTCCATCTCTGGGGATAGGTTATTGACTAACACTCACTACAAGCCTACCGACTCTCACAGCTACCTGGACTACACTTCCTCCCACCCCGCCTCCTGTAAGGACACTATTCCATTCTCCCAGTTTCTCCATCTCCGCCGCATATGCTCCGACGATGCCACCTTCCATACCAGTGCTTCCGACATGTCTTCCTTTTTCCTCAACTGAGGATTCCCCCCTATTGTGGTTGACACGGCCCTCGACTGTGTCCATTCTATTTCTCGCACTTCTGCTCTCACCCCTGCCCCTCCCTCCCAGAACCACGATAGGGTTCCCCTTGTCCTCCACATTCAACGGATCATCCTCCGCCATTTCCGCCACCTCCAGCGTGATCCCACCACTAAACGCATCTTCCCCTCACCTCCCCTTTTAGCATTCCATAGGGACCGCTCCCTCCGCGACACCCTAGTCCACTCCTCTACCACTCCCAGCACACCTTCCCCTTCAGCCGGCACCTTCCCGTGTAAGCGCAGGAGATACAACACATGCCCTTATACCTCCCCCCTTCCCACTGTCCAGGACCCCAAACACCCCTTCCAGGTGAAACAGCGATTTACTTGTACTTCTTGCAATTTAGTATACTGTATTCGTGGCTCACGATGTGGTCTCCTCTACATTGGGGAGACCAAACGCAGATTGGGCGACCGCTTTGCGGAACACCTCCGTTCAGTCCGTAAGGGGGACCCCGAGCTCCCGGTGGCCTGTCACTTTAATTCACTGCTCCATTCCCACTCAGACCTCACCATCCTCGGCCTATTGCATTGTTCCACGGAAGCTCAGCGTAAGCTTGAGGAACAGCACCTCATCTTTCGATTAGTCACTCTACAGCCCTCTGGACTCAACATAGAGTTCAACAATTTCAGATCATAACCTCGGCCCCTATCACATATATATATTTTCTTCCTTTTTTTTATCCACACTTTTTGTTTTTTCTTCCCTCCCTTCAGCTGTCCTTCATTCTGCCAGTGCAATTCACACCCCATCTAGAGCCATCCTTTCTTCCTTAACCTGTCCCATTTCCACCTCCCCTTGCCTTGAATATCTCTTAATGTCTCTCAATGTCTCTTAATCTCTTCTGCTTTCTATCCTATCACTGACCTTCCCTTTTGTTCTTTCATCCCCTCCCCCTTTTCCCAGCCCCCAAACTTGCTTTCCATTTCCTGCTTTTTTTCCAGTTCTGACGAAAGGTCATCAACCTGAAATGTTAACTCTGTTTCTCTCTCCACCGATGCTGCCTGGCCTGCTGAGTTTTTCCAGCGTTTCCTGTTGTTATTTTGGATTTCCAGCATCCGCAGTATTTTGCTATCGATATAGACGGGTTGGTCAGATGGGCAGAGCAGTGGCAAATGGAAGTTAACCCTGAAAAGTGTGAGGTGATGCATTTTGGGAGAACTAACAAGGCAAGGGAATACACAATGAATGGTAGGACCCTAGGAAGGTCAGAGGATCAGAGGGACCTTGGTGTGCATGTACATAGATCCCTGAAGGCAGCAGGACAGGTAGATAAGGTGGTTAAAAAGGCATATGGGATACTTGCCTTCATTAGCCGAGGCATAGAATATAAGAGCAGGGAGGTTATGATGGAGCTGTACAAAATGCTAGTTAGGCCACAGCTGGAATACTGTGTGCCGTTCTGGTCACCACACTATAGGAGGGATGTGATTGCATTGGAGAGGGTGCAGAGGAGATTCACCAGGATGTTACCTGGGTTGGAGCGCTTCAGCTACGAAGAGAGGCTGGACAGGCTGGGGTTGTTTTCCTTAGAGCAGAAAAGGCTGAGGGGGGACCTGATTGAGGTGTACAAAATTATGAGAGGCATAGATAGGGTAGATAGAAAGGAACTTTTCCCCTTAGTTGAGGGATCAATAACCAGGGGGCATAGTTTCAAGGTAAGGGGCAGGAGGTTTAGAGGGGATTTGAGGAAAAACTTTTTCACCCAGAGGGTGGTTGGAATCTGGAACTCACTGTCTGAAAGGGTAGTAGAGGCAGGAACCCTCACAACATTCAAGAAGCATTTAGATGAGCACTTGAAACGCCATAGCATACAAGGCTACAGACCAAGTGCTGGAAAATGGGATTCAAATAGACAGGGCTTGATGGCCGGCACGGACATGATGGGCCGAAGGGCTTCTTTCTGTGCTGTATAATGATTCTATGACTCTACTGCCAATAGGCAAATAGCATAGATGCACTTAAGGGGAAGCTAGATAAACACATGAGGGAGAAAGGAATGGAAGGTTATGAAGAAGGGTGGGAGGAGGCTCGTGTGGAGCATAAACGCCGCATAGACCAGTTGGGCTGAATGGCCTGTTTTGTGCTGTATGTTCTATGTAAATCTGCCTTAGTTTCTAAACAAGACAAACACCCTTGTGAGACACATTGCCATAGCAAACATACCCTTGAAACTTTAGGCTCTCCAGCCTTTAATGACAAAGTATAAACTGTACATATGTACAGTGAGCAGATTCCAGTACAGCTTACTGCACATGCCAACTGATAACCTAATCCTCTTTCCAACCACATGGGCAGCAGCGTGAGGTAAAGCTGTAAACAATTTGTAGAAAATGAACAGCATCGTTCAAGGCAATGATTAAAAAAGATAATTCAATGGTAACAGCCATAACCACAAACAAAGGGATATCATTAAATCTGATCTCCGATATATAGCCTACCATGTTTCAAGTCTAAACATGTTACTATTTTGATTATCAATGTGCCATCTCTTTGACCAAGCTTTTAGTCATTTGCCCTAATATCTCTTTATGTGGCTCGGTGTCAAATTTTGTTTGATAATTGCTCCTGTGAAGCGCCTGTGGATGTTTTACAACGTTAAAGGCGCTATACAAATGCAAGTTGTTGTTGTTCCACATGAGGTGGTACATTTACACACTGAGCAATCAGAGATGTGATTGTCCTGCCCCTACATGTTTTTAATGGCACTCATGACAGGTTGGCAGGAACGCTATGTTGCTTGGAATGCCTCTTTATAAATAAAAAATCTATAAGTCTCTTTAAAGGCATATATCTTAATTGGCAAACTGCAGGTGACAATAATACTTACCTGAAAATATTGATTCCTTGCTGGGTACAATGCTACAGCTGCCAGTGTCTGTGGTACCGTGCCCAAGTGGCCATTATTCACGTGTGAGCCGTGACTGTGAGGGCTATTCAACAACAGGTGCAATTAAAGCCAAGTCTGATGTGGACCTCACCCAACATCTACACATGCACATTTCCAGCAGGGGTTGTTGGACAACAATCAGGAGTGGGCGCTCCGCTTCTTCCTTGAACAGAGGCCCAACCAGGCCCCATCCACCACCACTCTCCTTCGTCTGGCTGAACTTGTTCTCACATTGAACAACTTCTCCTTTGACTCCACTCACTTCCTCAAAATTAATGGTGTTGCTATGGGAACCCACGTGGGCTCTAGCTATGCCTGCCTTTTCGTGGGATATGTGGAACATTCTTTATTCCAGTCCTACTCAGGTCCCTTCCCTCACCTCTTTTCCCAGTACATTGATGACTATATCGGTGTCATTTCCTGCTCTCGCCCTGAACTAGAAAATTTCATTCACTTTTTTTCCAATTTCCACCCTTCCCTCACCTTCACATGGTCCATCTCTGACTCTTCCCTTCCCTTCCTCGACTTCTCTGTCTCCATCTCTGGGGATAGGCTATTGACAAACATTCACTATAAGCCCACTGACTCCCACAGCTACCTGGACTACACTTCCTCCCACCCCGCTTCCTGTAAGGACTCTATTCCATTCTCCCAGTTTCTCTGTCTCATCTGCTCCGACGATGCCACCTTCCACACCAGTGCTTCCGACATGTCTTCCTTTTTCCTCAACCAAGGATTCCCCTCTACAGTGGTTGACACGGCCCTTAACCGTGTCCATTCTATCTCCCGCACTTCTGCCCTCACCCCTGCCCCTCCCTCCCGGAACCACGATAGGGTTCCCCTTGTCCTCACCTTTCACCCCACCAGCCTCCATATTCAACGGATCATCCTCCACCATTTCCATCACCTCCAGCATGATCCCACCACCAAACATATCTTCCCCTCACCTCCCCTTTCAGCATTCCGAAGGGACCACTCCCTCCGCGACACCCTGGTCCATTCCTCTATCACCCCTTCCCCTTCGCCCGGAACCTTCCCGTGCAAGCGCAGGAGATGCAACACCTGCCCCTATTCCTCCCCTCTTCCCACTGTCCAGGGCCCCAAACACCCCTTCCAGGTGAAACAGCGATTTACTTGTACTTCTTGCAATTTAGTATACTGTATTCGCTGCTCACGATGCGGTCTCCTCTACATTGGGGAGACCAAACGCAGATTGGGTGACCGCTTTGCGGAACACCTCCGTTCAGCCCGTAAGGGTGACCCTGAGCTTCCGGTCGCCTGTCACTTTAATACTCCGCTCCACTCCCACTCTGACCTCTCCGTCCTTGGCCTCTTACACTGTTCCAATGAAGCTCAACATAAGCTCAAGGAACAGCACCTCATCTTTCGATAAGGCACTTTATAGCCTTCTGGACTCAACATCGAGTTCAACAATTTCAGACCATAACCTCTGCACCTATTTTTTTTCACATGGCAGCTGTTGATGATTCTGCTATTCCTGTTTACACCTCATCTAGATTCATCTTTTGTTTCTTAACTTGTCCCATTACAATCTCCTTTTGCCTTGCACCATCATACCTTTTGTCTCTTAATCTCTCCTGCCTTCCATCCTATCACAGACTTTGGGGGGAAAATTGAGTCGTGCCCCCTTTGGGGCGTTAACTTCGCCGGGGTGCTACTTTTAGTGCCCTGAAAAAAGTAGCGCCCCTGCGGCCGAAATTGAGTGGTAGGGCCCCAAGAGGGAAGCGGGGCACTACTGGAAGTGCCCCACCTCCCTCTTGGGGTGCTGTGAGGGAATATCGCGGCGCTACTTGCCACAGCATTGCAGACCTTCCGCCTCTTCTTAAAGGGGAGTGGCCTCGTGCAGTGCGACCTGGGGCCCAGCTGGGCCACCGGGATCGGAGTGCCGTCAAAAGAGCCTCAAGAGAAGTGCCGGGCTCATGGAGTGCAGTCAGCACTCTGCAGGGGGGCGGGGGTGCTCAGGAGGCCAGGGACGGGAACGGAGGCAGGTGCTGGCAGGCGGCCAGCAACAAAAATGGCCGTCCGGCACCTCGCCTTTAAATAGCGCCGCCCCGGCCGCAGGTAGGCACCCCTGACCCCGTCGGACATAGCGTCCGGCAGTAAGTCAGGGGGGCGCTACCGAAGATTGCGAGCGGGGCACTGCGCACGGCGATGTCATCGCTGGCGACGCAGCGCCACGGGCGCTAACCGTTACCGCCGCCGCTAACCTCCCGCTAAATTTTGCGGGAGCCGTTGGCAGCACCACGCCCGGGTGCTAGTTGCTTTGCACCTCGTTAGCGCCCTCTTAGGGTGCTAATGGGAGGCACAAAGCAACCGAATATTTCCCCCCTTCTCTTTTGTTCTTTCCTCTCCTCCCCCCTTTCCCTGCCCCTACACTTGCTTAAAAACCTTTTACATCTCTGACTATTTCCAGTTCTGACGAAGGGTCATCGACCTGAAATATTAACTCTGTTTCTCTCTCTGCAGATGCTGCTTGACCTGCTGAGTATTTCCAGCATTTTCTGTTTTTATATCAGGAGTGGGAGGCCTAGGTAATTTTACCCTCCTTAACTCACGAGTGTAAAAGCTAACCGTAACACCCCTCAGCTAAGTCAGTACAGAACGGGCATCGCACCTAGAACGTACCTGCCATGTCTGCTGATGTAATCAATGAATTAACGAGCTAGCAGAGGCACCCAAGCACAATTGTTTTAAATTGCACTTTTTCATGTTGCCTTGGAAATGGCAGCCTGCTGTTAGATACACGTTAAAAACTGCACTGCTAAATCAGGAGTTTAATGACTCTCACAAATCTTCCATCCTATTACTCAACATACATTAGCTGCTCTGTGCCTGTGTGACACCATTACTCTTGCCATTACCAGCCAAGCTGAAAAGCTTCTAATTGAACTAGCTCCCTTTAATAGTGATTACATATCCAATTAGCGAATATTCCATTAATACGTGAGCATTATGTCTTAATAAGTTACAAATTCACTGAAGTACAGCATATTTGAATTAAGATCGAAATAAAGTGCATCAAAACTAGCATTTTGTGTCCTATTTCATAGAACGTTTTTGTAATGTATATACCTTTAAGGGGGGAACTATCTTTTACAGCTCATGTATACTGCAGTACCGGCAGTGACCACACCTGTATATAGCACTGAGTAGTAATCTGTACAGATCAGTTCCCGTGTGAGCCACGTTGAGTAAACACCTGTTGTACCGTTCTCCTGCAGTCTGTGTCTTATTATACACTGACACAACATTGGCGACAAGGCAAGTTCGAACCTACCTGCAACTCTGCATCACCTCCCGGGGATTCGTTCCTGGAGATCAGTGGATTGGAGGTCAAGGCCAGAGACTCGGGCGTCGACCACGGGCAACCGCCCAGTCATCCAGCAGAGACTCGAGAATTGCGGGGCAGGCTGTTGAGAGCCAGGCTTGGCTTTCCAGTCGAGATGGTCCAGCGAAACGGGCTGGCAACAGGTAGTGCGCAGACCCTTCCTGGACAGCGGTGGGTTAGAGCCCGACCGAGCGGCACAGCAAAGGGCCGCGCAGCGTCAACGGGGGAGAGAGAGAGAGGGCAGAGCGCACAGGGCGCAGCTGGTGTTCAGGGGCCGAGCAGCGTCGAAGAGAGGGAGAGAGAGACGCGCAGAAACCCGCAAGGCGCTGCCATTGCCACGAGGACCGCCGAGAGCGGCGTTGGCAGCAGCGCAGGAGAAGCGCGCGAAACCTACAGGGCGCCGCCATTGCCACGAGAACCGCCGGGAGCGGCGTTGGCAGCAGCGGGGGAGGAAGGAAAGCGCGGGAGACGCCATTCTAAGCCATTGGGAGATGCCATTTTAAACCACACCCAAAATGCCAAAGAGCGGCAGTATCACCGCGTTTGACAATGAAGTCGAAGATTGGACTATATATGTCGAACGAATAGAGGTATACTGCAAGGCAAATGAGGTGTCAGATGACAAGAAAGCGTCGGTATTGTTAAATTTAATGGGTGCAAAGACATATGGTTTATTACGAAATCTAGTAATTCCAACGAAGCCAATGGAAAAGAGTTTTGAAGACATAGTAACGATACTACAGGAACATTTAAACCCCACACCGCTGCTGATAGCAGAAAGATTCAAGTTTCACAAACGGAACCAGCATAAGGATGAAAGCAATGCTGATTATTTAACAGAACTGCGCAAACTATCGAAACACTGCCAGTTTGGAGCAAGACTGGCAGATACCTTAAGGGACAAGTTTGTGTGTGGGCTTCAAAGTGAAGGAACCCAGAAATGGCTTTTATCTGAAAAGGACCTTACGCTGGAAAAGGCTTTCAGCATTGCGGTATCATATGAAGCAGCAGCACGGGGCGCTGCAGAGATGCAACAGAGACCGCAAGAATATGGCACAAACAAAATGTCATATAGAACAGAGAAGTGCTATCGCTGCGGCAGAACAACACACGACCAGAATGATTGCTGGTTTAAAGACAAAGTGTGCAGACAGTGTGGAAAAGTAGGACACATAGCACGAGTCTGCAGGTCGGGAAAGAAAACCAGCAATAAGAAACCGACCAAAGAAAAGTACAAGAAGGTACATAAGATGACGGAGAATAGTTCAGATGAACAAAAGAGTGATAACGACTCCGAAAGCAGGGAACTGAGTTGTCTGAAACTAAATAATGTGATCACAATGGAGGATCACCGAACCATTTGGGTCACTCTCAAGATAGCAGGAGTCCAGGTAAAGATGGAATTGGACACAGGATCAGCCCTAACAGTCATAAACCGACGGGACTACGAGTGGCTATTCTCACACATACCCTTGAGAGACACAAAAATTATTTTGAAGACGTACACGGGGCAAAAAGTCTACATCAAAGGAAAAATAAGGGTGACCGTTATATATAACGGTAAGGAAACACCAAAACTAGACCTGTATGTATTGCAAGATGAAGGACCACCATTACTGGGACGTGAATGGATCCGGAAAATATAACTGGATTGGCATTCCATACAGGCACTGACTGTGGCTGACAAAAAGGATGATGACGTCACACCTGGGCGACTGTCAAAGATCCTAACTGACGCAAAAGAAGTGTTCCAGCAAGGACTCGGAACACTAAAAGGCATGACAGTGACGATTAAAATTGAAGAAAACACAAGCATAAATTTTTTTAAGGCCAGACCGGTACCGTTGCAATCCGCCCAGCCGTCGAAGCAGAGCTGGAGAGTCTGGAACGTTCAGGTGTACTGTCCAAGGTAGACTGGAGCGAGTGGGCTACACCCATCGTCCCTGTGATGAAAAAGTCGTTGAGCAGCACGCCTGGGGAACCAAGGAAGGTTCGCATCTGTGGGGACTTTAAGGTAACAGTGAACCCGGTCCTTCACACCGTACAATATTCACTTCCGCGGATTGAAGATATTTTCGCCTCGCTATCTGGAGGGAAACGCTTCACTAAGATTGATCTGGCCCAGGCGTATCTGCAAATGGAGGTAGAAGAAGCATCAAAAAAAATACCTCACAATCAACACCCATAAAGGTCTCTACCAATACAACCGGCTGGTATTCGGGGTAGCATCAGCTCCGGCTATTTGGCAGAGGGCAATGGAACAAGTCCTGCAAGGGATCCCAGGGACCCAGTGTTATTTGGACGACATCCTGGTCACGGGTGAAAATGACAGTGATCACCTTGCCAACCTGGAGCAGGTGCTCACTAGATTGCAGGAATATGGGCTCCGAGCTAACCGTCCCAAATGCGAGTTTTTTAGAAAACAGATCTCGTATTGTGGCCACGTTATCGATAAAGAGGGGTTACATAAGTCCCCAGAGAAGATTGAGGCAGTAGTCAAGGCTCCAGCACCGGAAAATGTGTCACAACTGAGGTCGTTCCTCGGGCTGGTAAACTACTACCATAAGATCTTGCCAAATTTGTCTACAATACTACACCCACTGAACACCCTACTGCAAACTGGGGTGCCATGGAAGTGGAGTGACGAATGTAGATGAGCTTTCCAGAAGAGCAAAACACTAATCACATCGAAAGAGGTATTGGCCCATTACAACCCGGCATTACCAATTCGGTTCACATATGATGCGTCACCCTACGGCATTGGAGCGGTGCTGTCGCACAAATTCTCGGACGGCTCAGAGAGGCCAATAGCCTTTGCGTCACGATCACTAACCTCAGCCGAGCGTAACTACGCCCAGATTGACAGGGAGGCCCTCAGCCTAGTGTGGGGAGTGAAAAAGTTCAATCACTATCTGCACGGGCAGAAGTTCACCTTGCTGACTGACCACCAACCACTTGTCTCCACCTTTAATCCAAAGAAGGGCGTTCCGGTGATGACTGCGCAATGGCTACAGAGATGGTCCCTTTTTCTAGGGGCGCACCAATATGAAATCGAGTATAAGGGCACGAAACAGCATGGAAACGCTGATGGTCTATCACGCCTGCCACTGCCTATTGCAGAGGAAGCACCAGCAGTGGATCCTGTCGAAATATTTCATTCGACTATAATTGAATGCTTGCCAGTAACTAACGCTGGTATAGAGAAGGAGACCCGAAATGACCCGACACTGTCTCAGGTATATGATTTGACGGTGAAGGGATGGCCAGCACATGGCGACTCACTGTTGCCAGCATTCTCATCCAGAAGAGAACAGCTGTCAGTATGCCAGGGGACCTTGATGTGTGGATCCCGAGTGGTAATTCCACCCAAGTTAAGGGAGAGAGTGCTCAGTGAGCTTCACGAAGGTCATCTGGGAGGGGTGAAAATGAAAAGCCTTGCTAGGGCTTATGTGTGGTGGCCGGGGATCGATCAGCAAATCGAGGACCTGACAAAGAGCTGCTCAGGATGCCAGAAGGTCCAAAATGCACCACCACATGCCCCTCTACACCCATGGGAGTGGCCCTCATCTCCATGGCAACGGGTGCATATTGATTTTGCTGGTCCATTCATGGACTCAATGTTTTTAATAGCCGTGGATGCGCACTTGAAATGGCCTGAGGTGATCAAAATGTCCTCCACCACCACGGAGAAAACTATTGCAGTCCTACGGACCATTTTTGCCAGGAACGGCTTGCCAGAGCAGATTTGCTCTGATAACGGACCACAGTTTGTGTCCGAAGAGTTTCGAAGATTTATGAAAAGGAATGGGGTAAGGCATTACACATCCGCCCCGTATCATCCAGCCACAAATGGATTGGCTGAGAGGTTCGTACAAACCTTTGAAAAAGCAGTAAAGGCCATGTGCGATGACAACATTCCACTGCAGCATAAGGTGGACAATTTCCTGTTAGCCTACAGAAATGCGACACATGCAGTCACCAACCAGGCCCCGGCCATGATGTTCTTTAACCGAAGGTTGAGATCTCGTCTGGATTTGCTCAGACCAAATGTACAAAGAGATGTTGAGAGTAAGCAATTCCAGCACATCAATGAGAAGCCGACAAGGAGCTTCAATGTAGGGCAACCAGTCTTGGCCCGCGACTACCGAACAGAGAAATGGCAACCAGGAACGATATGCACACGGCAGGGGCCACTAATGTACACAGTGGATGTTGGGGAGAACATTGTGAGATGCCATGCTGACCAGATCCTAGAGTCACAGGAACGAGTCAACCCCATGTCTCGGCCATACGTACCTGGTGAGGAACCCGACATACAGGTCGCATCTACCTCAGAAACAATAGCATTGGAAGCTGATGAATCAACTGACGACAGGGTGCTAGAATCGCCTCCGCACCAAGAACGAGACACTCGGGAAAGGCGTTATCCAGAAAGAATCAGGAAGCCTCCCCAGAGACTGAATATATGAATGGACGATTTTCATATAACATTGTATATTGGCCCAGAACTTGGTGTCGGGGGCTTGCCGCGCGTGCAAGCCCCCGATGTGCACTTACCCGGTGCGCCGACGTCTGAAACCTGGCCCACAATGGATTTCCTGTCAGTGGCCCGGTTCTGATGTCGGCGCGCTGTGCTAACCTGACCCAGCGGCGTAGTTAGTGCGATGTGCCGGCTGGGATCAGGTGAGCACTGTTCAGCCAATCAGGGGAGGGGAAACTTCATTCATAAGTTTCAGAGTAAGAACTGTCAAACTCATGAGAAGTACTGCACCCCAAAACACTACTTAAACTTAAAATAAAATTTTAAAAAACATCCCAATCATTAAATTAAGTATAAATAAGTTTAAAAAAAATAATTTAAACAATAATTAAAAAAAAAAAAAAATGTAATAAAAAGGGTCTAAAACTAAACTTACCTTATTGTAGATTCTTTAACATAATAAACCTGTGGGAAAAAAAATTCTAAATTGCACTAAAACACCACTTACCTGTAAAAATAAATACTTACGTGTGCTTTTTACAAGCGTAAAGACCGGAGGCCTTTACACATGCGCAAATCCCCCAAAACAGAGGAAATCCAAGACGCACGCGCTGCCCCCTACAGCGCACATGCTAGCCTCTTCACCTCTTGGGTTAGAGGAGAGGAAATGCCGGTTTTCAGCGCATGCCTGTGCATGCTGAAAACCGGCATTTCCTCCGGCCAGACGCGTGAGTACCCCTTCCGTACTCACGCGTTTGGGGAGGAATTACTGCCCCATTAAAAATGTTAATTGTTAAATGAGTATTATGGTACTGATAATCTAAAAGGGGAGGAATTGTAATGTATGTAATGTATATATACCTTAAGGGAGAGAACTACTTTTTATAGCTCCTGTATACTGTAGTACCGGCAGTGACCACACCTGTATATAAACCCTGAGTAGTGATCTGTACATTTAGTTCTAGAGTAACCCTCATTCAGTAAACACCTGTTGAATCGTTCCCTGCAGTCTGTTGTCTGATTATTGAAGGACACAACATTAAGATACACAGACATAACAGGAACGATATGCACACGGCAGGGCCCACTAATGTACACAGTGGACGTTGGGGAGAGCATCGTGAGACGCCATGCTGACCAGATCCTAGAGTCACAGGAACAAGTCAACCCCATGCCTCGCCCATACGTACCTGGTGATGAACCCGACGTACAGGTCGCATCTACCCCAGAAACAGTAGCATCGGAAGCTGATGAACCAACCGACGACAGGGGGCCAGAATCGCCTCCGCACCAAGAGCAAGACACTCAGGAAAGGCACTATCCAGAAAGGATCAGGAAGCCTCCCCAAAGACTGAATATATAATTAGACTATTTTCAGCTAATGTTGCGTGTTAAAAGTGTTAATTGTAATTAGTTTGATATTTAATTGTTAAATGAGTGCTATGGTACTGTTAATCTAAAAGGGGAGGAATTGTAACGTATATAACTTTAAGGGGGGAACTATCTTTTGCAGCTCATGTATACTGCAGTACCGGCAGTGACCACACCTGTATATCGCACTGAGCAGTAATCTGTACAGATCAGTTCCCGTGTGAGCCACGTTGAGTAAACACCTGTTGTACCGTTCTCCTGCAGTCTGTGTCTTATTATACACAGACACAACAGTTTTACTGTCTGAATTTCTGACACTCGCGTTGTCTCAGAATAGAATAATCCATCTGCAGCAGAATCATTCCACGTCTCCCGAGATCTCAGTCCAAAGGCTAAAGGAGAATTACCGAGGTTTACTGCTTACTTATTGTCGTGTTTGTCTGCTCCCTTCATTCATTAGTCGGAATTTTAAGTTTTTGACCCGCTGGGGCGGGTGGGTGGGGGGATGGTAGAGCGCAGGAAACACGGAAGTCCGGTTTTCCTCGCACGCTGTGCAGTTTTAACACCACAGCGTGCGTGTGACATCATGGACAGTTTCCCCACCAGGAAGTCAGCCTGATTGATAGGGACAGTAGGCCGCAACCACAGCTAAGTGCAAGGCCCAGCCCCGGGAGCGAAGTCCGATCCCGGGGTGGGGCGATCCCGGGGGGTGGGGGGCAGGGGAGGAGGTTTGTATGGGGGTCGCTGATGGTCGGGGATCTTGGGGGGCCGGAAGGAAGCACTCCTGCTCTTCCCGACCCACAAGGATTGCTCCCCGGAGACTGTCCTCACTTCGCTGCAGCTGCCGGGAATCCCGCGGCTTGGGAACCTCTGCCAGCCACAGTTAAACCTGCACAGCAGGTTCAATCAGAGGCTTCCATTCTCATTATCATATTTAAGGTGCCAACCCGCTTCCTGGGAGCAGGTTGGCTGCCCGCCCCCTGTCCCGCCTCCATTAAACCTGGAAGTGGGCAGGATGGAGAGGGCTTGAGGTTGGGATTCACATTTTTAATAGTTTAACCTCCCACTCGACCCCAACCTACCCTTTTTTTGATGTTAGAATTACCCCCATTCTCTCTACTTCCTCCTATTTTAGTCAGCAGTCGGCACAGGGCCACTTTCAGTATTCACTTCCCCTCCATAGGAAGACAAATCCGAACCAGCCATAGCTTCTGGCTCCAATATGACTTTTCCAACTGATCTAACTGTCTTGATGAGTAAGATGTCTCAGAGATCTATTTTCATTCATTTTCTGAAAGTGCAGGCTTTCTATCTACACTTTGCCAACAGCATCCCCAAAGCTTTTAGGAGACACGTTCTGGTAACAATTGGTATTATTGTTGTGTGAACAGATTTTCTGCAGTTTGTTGCTGTGTTCAGTGTGAAAGCTGTAAGAACGCAGATGTCCTTCAAGCAGTTGCTATAAGCGGGAAATTAAAATATTCAGTTATTACTTCTTAACTTAAATTGTATGTCACAGTCCAAAGCCTGCTTTCATTCCCTCAACCCCCACACCCCGCCCACCCTTCCCACAATCTGCTGAAGGTGCTGACACTTCTGTGTGGTACAGCTCCATTTATACCAGTCCCCAGCAGTTATGGCAATCACCTATTACAGTACACAGACTAAAACCGGACATGAGCAGGACAGTTTACAAAATCATTAAACAAAATCACTATGCACCTTCCCAAAATGAGCCTATTTTGCAATCAAGCATGCATGAATGGATCATTTTATATACATGCAATTTCCCCCTCCTATTTCACACATTTAACAACAGAGCCTTTTTGCATCTGGACACAGACTGACAATGTGCAGTCGAGGTTATTTATCAGTTTTTAGTTCTCATGGAAGTATTTGCACAATTCACTGCTGCCGCTGCAACAGTCCATATTTATTTCAGTGATTTCTGATCAAGGCTTCAAGCCTAAGCCTGGGCTCCTTGATTGGACAGCGTACAGATATTAAACGATAGATATATTCTACCATGCATTTAAAAGGAAAATATTTTTAAGAAGAAAAAAAATGTCAACTCTGCATCGGACACTTCTCGGGATAAAATAGCCCTTCAGCTGTTGAATACATACTAGCATTTTACTGGTCCAATTTTTATTGTACTGTAGGAATGTCTAGTTCCTATCCAAAGACTGAGGTCCACTCAGGCGCTTAAACAAAACGAAGTTTATTGGAAACTAACAGGTTTAAACAAGTAACTGCAGGAGAACATCGAGTGTAGGTCTATTCAGTTCGGAGGCTCCACGAGGACTGCTGGCTGGTCCCGTGGTTGATGTCATGACATCATGACGTTCTTCCCGCCAGTGGGGGATCACGTGATGTACGGCGTGACGTCATCGCGTTCACCCGCGCTGTTAAAGTAATCACGCTCTATACAAGTAAACAGTACAAATAAAGATACAGACTCAGGCTGTAGCTAACATGTTGTTAAAGGGAATTATATACAAACGGTCTGGGTCCTTTAGTGGCTCCACCACATGCGCCCCCCCAGAATTGTCTTTAACAGCAAAAGTTAGACGGCGAGGAGGCCTGACAAGCCTGTCCGAGCGACTTCTGTAACCCTGGAGTGGAAGCTGATGGCCGGTGGTTGAGCTGTTGGGCGGTTGTGGTGGAGCTGGCATGGCGACTGTGGGCGGTCGGCCCCATTTTGGCGGTTGAGCGATTTCGACTGGGCTGTCCAGGTCTAAGTGCGCCGGCTTCAGCCGGTCAACCGATATGTGGTCCGGTTTACCTCCGATATCGACCGAAAAGGATTTGTCTCCCGGCTCTACGACGTGGAAGGGACCAGTGTAAGGAGGCTTGAGCGGGTCCCGGTGAGCATCGTGGCGGATAAACACGTACTCGGCGCTTTTCAGCTCAGTTGGGACGTGGGAGCTCTGTAAGCCGTGATGCGACGTAGGCACTGGAGCGAATCATCTGGCCGCTTCCTGGTGGCTGACGAGTTGCTGGGATGCGGACCATGGCTCTGTTGGAGACGGGAGGAAATCCCCTGGTATTCGTAGTGTTTGGCCATATACGAGTTCCGCCGAGGAGGATTGTAAATCTTCTTTGGGTGCCGTACGAAGACCCTAAAGGACCCAGGGAAGTCTGTCCACCCATCCCGCGCCTTGAAGACTGGCCCGCAGAGCGGCTTTGAGCGACCTGTGGAATCGCTCGCACAGGCCGTTCGCCTGTGGATGATAGGCTGTGGTGCGATGTAGTTTGGTGCCGAGCCCCTGAGCCACAGCGTTCCAGAGCTCAGAGGAAAACTGCGGTCCACGATCGGAAGAGATGTCCGCCGGTACGCCGAAACGAGCAACCCAAGAGGAGATGAAAGCTCTGGCCACGTCTGCCGAAGTGGTGGAAACCATAGGAACTGCCTCTAGCCATCTAGTGGTGCGGTCTACCATTGTGAGGATGTGTGCAAAACCTTGAGAAGGTGGAAGCGGCCCCACGAGGTCCACATTCACGTGGTCGAATCGACGCTCCTGAACAGCGAAGGTGGCCAATGGAGCTTTTACATGACGCTGTACCTTGGCCTTTTGGCAGACCACGCAGGTGTTGGCCCAGTCGCGGACATCTAGGTGCATACCCCTCCAGACGAATTTTGACGACATCAGCCTTTGTGAGGCCTTCATGCCAGGGTGTGACAACCCGTGTATGGCGTCGAACACTTTTTGGCGCCAGGCGACTGGAACTATAGGGCAGGGAACTCCCATGGAGACGTCGCAAAGTAGCATGGTGCCCGCGGCATGGAATTTGACATCGGCCGCTTGGAAGCTAGAGGGCCTGTATGCTTGGACCTCCGGGTCCGAGGCTTGATCCACAGCCATGAGGGCATAGTCGATTCCGAGTTGGACTGCGTGCACAGTCGTGCAGGAGAGGCAATCCGCCACCAGGTTGTCTTTGCCGGACAAATGCTGAATGTCCGTGGTGAATTCTGAAATGAACGTCAGGTGACGTTGTTGCCGAGCTGACCACGGTTCGGCGGTCTTGGCCATAGCGTACGTTAGTGGCATGTGGTCCACATAAGCCATGAACGGACGTCCCTCTACTAAGAACCGGAAATGGCGGATGGCTAGAAAAAGGGCCAGCAACTCCCGGTCGAAAGTGCTGTACTTTCTTTCGTTTCACCGTAGTTGACGGCTGAAAAATGCAAGCGGTTGCCACGTCTCATTCACCCACTGTTCCTGCACTGCGCCGATTGCGTAGTCCGACGCGTCAGTGGTAAGGGCAATGGTGGCACCTGGAAGCGGGTGCGCCAGCATGGTTGCGTTGGCCAAGGCGCCTTTGGTGTCGACGAACGCCCGGTCCATCGCGGCTGTCCAGCTGATCGGATCCTTACCGGACTTGGCCTTGAGGGCCTCGTACAAGGGCTGCATAAGCAGAGCCGCCTTAGGGATGAACCGGTGATAAAAATTTACCATCCCGAGGAACTCCTGTAGGGCCTTGACAGTCTGCGGGCGCGAGAAAGATGTAACCGCCTCGACCTTCGTCTGTAAGGGAATTGCGCCGTCTGATGTAATGCGGTGGCCCAAGAAATCAATCCGCTGCAGGCCAAACTGGCACTTGGCCGGGTTGATAATCAAACCGTGTTGACTGAGGCGTGTGAAGAGGGTGCGCAAATGGCAGAAGTGCTCCTCTTTGCTAGGGCTGGCGCTGAGGATGTCGTCAAGGTAGACGAAGAGGAATTTTAGGTCCCGAAGCACAGAGTCTATTAAGCACTGGAAAGTCTGTGCAGCGTTCTTTAAGCCAAACGGCATCCGCAGGAATTCGAACAGGCCGAATGGGGTGATGACTGCGGTTTTCGGGACGTCTTGCGGGTGCACGGGGACCAGGTGGTAACCGCGGACGAGGTCGACTTTCGAAAAAAAGGTATTTCCCGCCAAATGGGCCGAGAAATCTTGGCTATGCGGGATCGGGTACCGATCAGGAGTAGTGGCGTCATTCAGGCGTCGGTAGTCGCCGCATGGCCGCCATCCGCCGCCGGGTTTTGGAACAATGTGGAGAGGCGAAGACCAGGGACTATTCGACTGGCGAATAATCCCCAGCCGCTCCATCGTGTCGAACTCCGCTTTCACAGCTGCGAGCTTGCCGGGTTCGAGTCGTTGGGCCCGTGCGTAAACCAGGGGGCCGGTGGTGGTGATGTGATGTTCTACACCATGTTTAGTAGCCGAGGAGGAGAAAGTGGGCCTGGTCAGATCTGGGAACTCTCCGAGGAGCCGAGTGAAGTCGTCTGGAGGTGGGAACGTACAGAAGACAGTGCGTGGCACGGCGTTACCGCGGTGGCATGGGATGGAGTGGAACGTGGCCGCATTTATCAACCGGCGGTGCCTGACATCGACCAGGAGGCCGTTGGCGCACAAAAAATCCGCCCCAAAGATGGCCTGTGTGACTTTGGCCGTGATGAATTCCCATTGGAAACGCTGGCCGCCGAAACACACCTGGACCTGCCGCCTTCCGAAGGTCCGAACGGCCACGCCATTAACTGCCGCAAGGGCGGGGCCGTGGCCCCCAGCTAGTATATCGAGATTTGACGCGGGTAGGATGCTGCACTGCGCCCCGGTGTTGCAAAGGACACGTCGACCAGATAGGGAGTCGGTGATGAAGAGAAGCCTCCCTGAATCTCCGATGGCCATCGCAGCAGCGGGGCGCTCGTTAAACCCGGTCCTCTTTCGCCAGGGTGTCTGTAGATGGTTTTTTTTGTGCGAAAAACTGCAGGGAGGGCGGCAGCATCTTGCTTTCGCGCCAAAACGGGCGTGGTAAAAGCACAACCCCACTGATTGAGGAGCTGGAGCAGCGTCTGTGGGGGATGGGCGCCTGGTGGCCGCGCAGTGCTGTTGCGTCACCGCGAAGATCTTGTCCGCTTCGGCAGCAAGCTCCATACAGTCTGTGACTTCGGACCTGGCTAGGGCAGCCTGAACTTGCTCCGGGAGTAGGCTGAGGAATAGCTCCCTGAAGAGGAAGCATTCCGGCTCGGACCCGAGGAGCGTGAGCATCTAGCTCATGAGCTCGGACGGCTTGGTGTCCCCGAGGCCGGGCATAGCGAGCAGCCAGCGGGCGTGCTCCGACTTCGTGAGCCCGAAGACCTGCAGCAACCGCGCCTTTAAGGTGTCATAATTGCGATCAGTAGGCGGACTACCGAGTAGGCTGACGATCCGCGAGGCTGTGGCGCTGTCGAGGGTGGAGACCACGTAATAATAACGGGTCTCATCCGCAACGATGTCCCTGATGGCGAACTGGGCTTCAGCCTGGATGAACCACGTGGCTGGTTGTTGCTCCCAGAACTGCGATAGCTTCAAGGTAACGGCGTTCGTTTCCATGTTGATTATCTTCAGCGAAAACCGTTCGCAAAAGTCGGGGTCACCAATGTAGGAATGTTCAGTTCCTATCCAAAGACTGAGGTCCACTCAGGCGCTTAAACAAAACGAAGTTTACTGGAAACTAACAGGTTTAAACAAGTAACTGCAGGAGAACATCGAGTGTAGGTCTATTCAGTTCGGAGGCTCCACGAGGACTGCTGGCTGGTCCCGTGGTTGACGTCATGACGTCATCACGTTCTTCCCGTCAATGGGGGATCATGTGATGTACGGCGTGACATCATCGCATTTACCCGCGCTGTTAAAGTAATCACGCTCTATACAAGTAAACAGTATAAATAAAGATACAGACTCAGGCTGTAGCTAACATGTTGTTAAAGGGAATTATATACAAATGGTCTGAGTCCTTTAGTAGCTCTGCCACAGTACAATGTTAATGCACCCAGATTAACTAAACGCACATAGAAGCACCCAGTTACTTTGGCTGCGAAAGCCAAGGTGAATAAACTGCTAAGTCGTACTGAGGAGGTTATTCATTGTGGACCAGTCAAAGAAATGTTTTCCAAATCATTTTTTTCCCCCATTTCAATGGCCCAGAAATTCCAGAACGGGGCTTGCAGTGCGTGCAAGCCCCGTATTTACACGTACCCCACGCTACTGACGATCAGCTCCAGGGACGCCTGGACTTGGTGAATGAAAAAGAAGAATCCCGGGCAGCGTATGACGTCACGCCGCCCAGGAGTGCAGCCAGCGCGAAGCCAGGAGCGTGCAGTGTAAGTGAGACACGCCCCTTGAGGTCTCAGTTTCACTGGACACACCCCCAATGTTTCTGTCAAGCTGCTAAGGATTTTTACATGCAAAGCAGCAGTTTAAATAGGTTTTTGGAAGTTTTTTGAAGATTTTGGTAACTTTTATAAACTTTTTAAAATGTTTACATTATTTTGAGTAATCTGAAGTAGTTTTAAAGAGAATTAAAGCAATTTAAAGACTTTTAAAAGTCCTAAAAGAATTTTTTAAATTCCATTTATTTATTTAGCAATGTCGTCGTCATACGTGTCTTCACACTGTTCCCTTTGGGGAACTGTATGAAGTGGTGGAAGGATTTATGGCCGTGATTAACGCTCATTCCGTGACCGTAACCATCTTTGAACCAGCCATTAGGGCGGTTAGTCCTATGGCGGGAGGGTTTTACGGGCTCCCACAAGCTATACAAGGAGGGGGGGCCACCCACACCCACGGACGCAAATATCCCACTGGATGTCAACCCAGAATTTAGAGCCGGAGCTCCGACTCCACTTGCCGGGACTGTCTGGAGCGGGGTTCGAAACCCTACCCTGATCTGGCCCAGCGGCGGGGATCCTACCGCTATGACAAAGGCCCAATCCGATTAGCAACGTGAAATGGCAGCATAGGGCTCCAGTCACGGGGAGGGAAAAGGCGCAGGAAACGTATGGGTGTCACCTTTTGTGCGGAGTGGGCCTTTTGCGTAGCAGTAAGCATCCCCGCCGCTGGGCCAGAAGGAGTAGGGTTTTGAACCCCACTCCAGACAGTCCCGGCAAGTGGAGTCGGAGTTCCAACTTTAAATTCTGGGTGGACATCCAGCGGGATACTTGCGTCCGTGGGTGTTGGTGGCCCCCCCCCCTCAGATGGGTTGTGGGAGCCCGTAAAACCCTCCCGCCATAGGACTAACCACCCTAATGGCTGGTTCAGAGATGGTTACGGTCACGGAATGAGCGTTAATCACGGCCATAAATCCTTCCACCACTTCATACAGTTCCCCAAAGGGAACAGTGTGAGGATACGTACGATGATGACCTCTTGCGCAATGCACCTCCTTGGACCCTCAGTCGCAGATGCGAGGGGGCAAGTCGTGCAATTGTTAAATTTTTCATTTTATTGACATGTAAAATGTTGGCCCAGTAATTCCCTTCCAACTGCGCGAGTACGGTCGGGGTACTTACGCATCTGGCCGGATGAAATGTCGGTTTTCAGCATGCACAGTGCTTTTGGGGAAAACCGGCATTTCCTGTCCTCTGAACGAAGGGGTTCAGAGGCAGAACGCGTGCGACTGCACAGGCAGCGCGTGCGCAGTATAATTCGCCGCTTTCATTACTGCTTTCAGTGAGGTCAAGTCCTTGCAACTTACACATGAAAAAAGCATGGGTACAGTTGCTCCAGAGGCTGCGGAGGAAGATATTTCTTATCGTGGAGCTTCTGAAAGTATGTATGTCTGTATATATTCCTTTGCGTGTTATGTATATATTCCTTTACTTATGTGTATGAATGTATTATTTAGTTATGACTTTCGGAGAAAGTAACTTATTTGAAAATCATAATTAAAAACATACATTCATACACATTAGTAAAGGAATATAAAACATACATACATATACGTAAAGGAATATATGTGGACATACATACATAACTCATTCTCACATTCCATTCACACAGCCACAATTGCTCCTTCTACCTACCGTTCTGAAAACCCTTTTAAAAAAAAAAAATTTTAACTTTAAAACTTACTTAAAATTTCTTAAAATAACTTCCCTCCCTTTCCCAAACAAAAGTATTGCATTTCAGAAGCTCCACGATAAAATGTTTCTTCCTCCGCAGCCAATGAACCACTTTACACTTGCTTTTTTCAAGTGTAACTTCTGAGGACTTACCCTCACGGATTTCATGAATGAAATCTACGAAGTTCACTGCGCAAGCGCTGCCTGTGCAGTCGCACGCGCTCGAGGTCTGGAAATGCCGGCGTTCCCCGCATGCGCTGTTCATGCTGAACGCCGGCATTTCCAACGGCCAGATGCGTGAGTACCCCGAGCGCACTCACGCCTTTGGCCGCGAATTTCTGGCCCAATGTTTCTGTGTAAATAATTCAAAAGGAATTGGACTGGGTGGAGGGGTTGATAACAAAATGGAAGCAGGCACTATATATTGGGCTCCTTTTGGGAAAATAAAAGATCCTCTAAAATAATGATAAATAAAAAGTGTTAATAGCTTGGACCAAGTGAGAATGTTTGATATGTTTTCAATCTTAAATATTGTATTGGACAGTAAAGTTCCTCCAGGGCTCATGAATGAGATATGAATGGTAATTAATGGGATGTGTAAAATGGAGAGAGGAAGTGATTGAGGGTGTGAGATAGAAGTAGGAGAATTATACCACCAATTGGGAATTTTCCAAACTTTCTTGTGAAAGTCAGGAAAGTGTAGTTAAGAATAGTAAATTGATAGCTTTCTCTTGGAGACATTTGTGTCCCTGCCTATAATGAACTTTTTAAGAAAACTGAATTTGATAGTCTGGCCACTATCCAAGACGTCGGGACCATGCGGTGGAAGATGAACAAAGACCTCCAGAAAATCTTTTGATAAGATCACCTGAAAGCCCGAGAAAGACTTGTATCGGATGGCACATGTGGCACGATATTGAGATACCGGTATAAGTGTGCAAAGGTGATTCATTACGTATGAGGCAATTACCATCTGGAAATGTATGGTGAGTTTGCATTGAAGAACAGGTCTCAGACATGCTCAGTTACTTGACAACAGCAAGACATGAAATGGTTAATGTGGCTCAGGAGAGCAAGACAACCTTTAAAGCATTGACACATACTCCATCGAGAAACTATCTAATTAATGAAACAATCAGAATAAAGTTGAATGCACTGGTACCTGTTAGAGGGATTGAAATTGAAGTTGAAGTGGAGAGTTACATGGAATTTGGATTGGGACAATTGGGACAATTGAGGGCTAAGGAGAAATCATGTTTAGTAAGAATTATCCACAAGATGGATACGAGTAAAAGAAAGATCTGGAGAATCTTTTAAGTCCATGATTTGTTGATTAGATGTTAAACTGTAATGTCGCTTGAAATGATTGTAAGACTGAATTTAACTGTGACTGTAATAATTGTGTTTTGTAGGTAACAGAACGTGGGAAAAACCAGTGCAAATCCAGTATGAGGTGGCTTTGGTGGTGCCTCCTGTGTCACTACTACCGCAACTACCATGGTTTACGGGTCTAACAGGACTTGTCCCATCAACCAACACATTTTTAAGTATGAGCTACACAATTATGTGGCACAATTCAGATACTCGGATACGATATTCCTCTGTTGTTTGAGAGTTTCAGTGAGCTCGTGATGCAACTGAACTCCTCCCTAAAGCATTTTTATGTTTTGGAGCAAGACAAATCGAGAATGGATATTTAAATTGACAGCATAGAGGACAACTCACACTGGTGGGATATTGGACTTAATATATCAGCACGTCCTTAGGTTCATATTATTTCACACGCTCTGGTAGTCCTCCAACTTATAATGATAGTGTATTTGATATATGTAATGTGTGGAGTAAGACTTTGATACATAAGTCAATTGGGCACTCATGCCTATGACTAATCAGCACTAACATATTAATTGAGCACACTGAAAGAGAAGATCTGAAGCAATGTAGAGGTGACCCCCAGGCAGGGTAACATCAGGAAAGATAGAAGAAATAGAGGATAGCCCAGGCGGGGCGGAATTGGAACACCAGAACAGTGAATTGAATTTGAGTAAGGGGTCAGAGGTTGCTCCTTCTCCTCAAAGGAATGGACTGTAAGGAAGGGAGAAATCTTCAAGACTCCCTACTAACTAACGCCCAAGTTGAGAGAGCAATAAGAGCTAGCTAGATTAGTCAAGAGCCGATTGTGAGAAGTCAGTAAGGATATTTCCTTCTCAAAGAAGAGAATTGTAAGAAATAGCTGTTAGATTCAAAGATGGGTTTTAATTCTTAGAACAGAGACTGACAACATGCAGCGGGGGAACAGATGGCAGGAATGTCAGCAAGGTCGAATAACAAACACCAAAAGACAAATAGAAGTGATAAGGGAATCGTAAAATGCAAAACATCACAGGGTGGTGGGATAATAGACAAAAATGGAGCCGAAAAGTCATAAAATGTCCTTAAAGAAACATAACAAAACATTCCTCAGAAAGATAAGAGGGAGGCCTCATCAGCCATGCAGAAAGGGACGGTGAGGGATGCCTTCCCGCTTCACAATTGGACAATAGGATGGGGATCAAATGATTGACACCAGGTGATTACCAGCCCACTGAAATAACTATAAATATAGACGACCAAGAGAGGAATTCAGGCAGTCAGGGGCGAAGGCTTCCCCGAGGTGGCTATGGCCTAACACCTTGGTCAAGTTTAGCCTCTGAGGTGGCTGACAGCCTCACACCTCCAACAGCTTGAGAGATGACCCAACGGAAGTGACCACTGCAGCAGACTGCATGACCACCGAGACCACCGTACTGCCTCCCCATCCGTCCGGTCGTGGCATTCGGATTCGGGAGTTGTAGATCGCTCCTACTGTCATGGGTTGTATGTCTATTATACTCAGCTTAAACCATATGTAATACCTGATTATGCTTTAAAACTGTAGCTCTTTAATAAAAGCCCTACAACTTCTAAAGCCCTGTTGGGTAATCTGTGTGAGCCTGTGATTCTAATCTTACAGCTGTCAGTGTTCTACAGCATTGAGGTGCTGCAAACACTGACAATGACTGCACAGAGATGCATGGCTGCACCCCGGCTCTCCCATGACTCCCTCCATATGTTTATGGAGGGAGTCACAGCATGCAGGGTGGTCCTATTCCCTTTCCAATGGTGAAAGAAGCCTCTCCAGGAGATCAACACAGCCTGGTTGCACATTGCACAGGAAGGCACAAGCAGGGATGTGGTCAGGAGGACCTGGGTGCAGTGCCGCAAACATTTCAATGATCTCAGTAGATCACGAAACGTTAGTACAAAGCCACACTCAACCTCATCCTGCTGTGCCTCTCATCACATCTGCCTTCCCTACCCTACTCCTGCACATCCTTACTCACACCAACTTACCTTGCACCTCCACCGATCCCTCTCTATCTACATTATCACATCCCCATCTCACTAGCCACCCCGCACACTAACCCTCATTCTAGTGCAATCATACCAACTAACAACACACAAGGGTAGGCAATTGGGTGTTTTATGCAATGTTCATGTGAAGTTTCCGTTAATGTGGTGTCAAACATTGAAATCATTATTTTCAACACTTTGCGTTCTTGGACAGATTTGTGTGCACCTTTGGAAGTGGCTTAGTGAGTTGCAGTGAATGGTGAGACATAATGGTACAACCCCCGCAATGGTGATGAGTGTGAAAGGAATGGCTTGGGCATTGCAGGGATGCTTTGTGGTGCTGGTGTGGGGTGGTGCCAACCTGGTGTACAGCATCAGGTGAAGTCAATCTGACCATGGTGAGACCATCCCTGGCATCCCGGGCAGCAATGTGGTCGGGTGCTGATACCCTCTGTCCTGTACAGCATCAGGTGATTGCGGAGAAGGTTAGTGTTGTTGTTGGTGCTGCTGGTGTGCCTGGTGCTGCTGGTGTTGGGGCTGATCGTGGTGGGATTCTGAGGACCAAGGTGAGAGAGTGTAAAAGGCACCCATGCTGATGGAATAGATGGCAGGTGAAGTAGAGATGACAAAAGCAATCTGTCAATGGTGAGAGAGGTAATGAGGTCAGTCTGAATGGAGGCTTGTATAAAGACTTGCAGCATGGTGAATCTGTTGTGGAAATGCAGTGAGGAAGAGTTTGTGGCTGAGGGAAGATATCTGTGAGGGTGCCGGTCAGTTCCTTCAGTAACCCCTAGATGGCACCTTCACTTGTTTGTTTCCCTTTGTTAATTGTTACTAGTTTCTCCTGTGTTTATTACTTAACTGCCTTTTATCAGGTTTATTGGTTTCACCTGTTTTTGCTTATATTTAAGTTCTGTGGTTTCTTCCCTTTGTGCTCAGTCTTGACAAGGTGCTCAGTCTTGACAAGCCTGTTGCCCCTGTGGTAGCTTGTCTTGAGCTCAGTCGTGACAAGCCGGTTGCCAGTGGTAGCTTGTCTTGAGTTCCTATCTTGACAAGCCGTTGCCTGTGGTAGCTTGTCTTGGGCTAAGTCTTGACAAGCCATTTGCCTAAGTGGTTGCTTGTCTTGAGCTCCTATGTCTATAACTGTTTATCTGTGTTATGTTTTTGCTTGTATTTAAGTTCTGTGGTTCTTTCCTTTGTTCTCGGTCTTGACAAGGTGCTCAGTCTTGACAAGCCTGTTGCCCCTGTGGTAGCTTGTCTTGAGCTCAGTCTTGACAAGCCGGTTGCCAGTGGTAGCTTGTCTTGAGTTCCTATCTTGACAAGCCGTTGCCTGTGGTAGCTTGTCTTGGGCTAAGTCTTGACAAGCCGTTTGCCTAAGTGGTTGCTTGTCTTGAGCTCCTATGTCTATAACTGTTTATCTGTGTTATGTTTTTGCTTGTATTTAAGTTCTGTGGTTCTTCCCTTTGTTCTCGGTCTTGACAAGTTGCTCAGTTTTGACAAGTTGCTCAGTCTTGAGAAGTTGCTCAGTCTTGACAAGCCAGTTGCCCCGTGGTAGCTTGTCTTGAGCTCAGTCTTGACAAGCCGGTTGCCTCATGGTAGCTTGTCTTGAGTTTCTATCTTGACAAGCCGGATGCCCTGTGGTAGCTTGTCTTGAGCTCAGTCTTCACAAGCCGGTTGCCTCATGGTAGCTTGTCTTGAGTTTCCATCTTGACTAGCCGTTTGCCTATGTGGTAGCTTGTCTTGAGCTGTTATGTTTGTAACTGTTTACCTGTGTGATTCTAGTAAAGTACTGTTATTTAAGACTGCATATCTGCTTCTCGCCTCGTCTGTCTGCACTTGGGTCCAGAACCAGTCTCGCCCTGACAGTTGCCCTGACAATATCTCTGTAAGGTGGGAGGTTTTACTGTATATTTGAAGCTGTCAACTCAACAGCTGATTCAATGGCCGCTGAACTCCTGCCTCAGTTTGACAGACGTGGTCCACGACCAGCGTGGACCTTATGGGCGAGCTGTCAAATGCAGAAGCTGAGCTGATATTCATTCTTAAGTGGCTCTAAAGAAGTCACTAATTACCTGAATTGAGTCGCCCGCCACTGCCTGTCGGGTCTGCTCAGTGCTGAGAGACCCGACATCGGGGAAAGACGTGTGGTGGCAGGTTCACAGCGGGGTCCCAACCCGCTGGGGAAAACAAACACTTTCCCACCTGACCCGCCACCAATCGCGCCTGCTGACCCCCCAGAAAATCCAGCCCGTAATGATTCTAACAACAGCAGCTTGCATTTATATAGCACCTTTAACGTTGTAAAATGTCCTTAGGCGCTTCACAGGAGCGTGATCAGACAAAATTTGACACATAGCCACGTAAGGAGCTATTGGGACAGGTGGTCACCAATGTTCCCTGTAAGCTGTGAGGGTATGCAGCCGCGCAGCAATCTGTGAAGGGACCGCGCAGGCCGCTCACAAGCTGTCCTGTTGAAGGTACTGTGCGTGCGCAGCTGCTGCAGATTTAAAGGTACCGCGCATTTAAATAAACAGGCCACGCACCCAAGGTAATATTTAGAGGGAGCAATGGCTTTCACAGTAATGGGTTTTAAGGAGCATCTTAAAGGAGGAAAGAGAGGTAGAGAGGCGGAGAGGTTTAGGGAGGGAATTCCAGAGCTTAGGGCCCAGCCAGCTGAAGGCACGGCCGCCAATGGTGGAGCAATTAAAATCGGGTTGCGCAAGGGGCCAGAATTGGAGGAGCGCTGAGATCTCGGAGGGTTGTAGGGCTGAAGGAGGTTACAGAGATAGGGAGGGGTGAGGCCATGGAAACATTTGATAACAAAGATGAGAATTTTTAAATCGAGACTTTGTCGGACTGGGAGCCAATGCAGTGTGGGAAGCCTGACTATTCTAAAATTGAAAGTGCTCCACTCTAGCTACAGTTATAGCCCAATGGACGAGCTTCCAGTGACACATTTTCAACTTTAAAAAATACACTGCATTATAATTCACTAGCTGAAGTGCCCGGCGGTGCCGAGGGATTTTTGAGGGCATGTTGTTGTTGAAAGAGAGAGAGAGAGAGAGCGACTGGGGGGAAGAGAGAGAGCGACTGGGGGGAAGAGAGAGAGCGACTGGGGGGAAGAGAGAGCGCGACTGGGGGGAAGAGAGAGAGCGACTGGGGGGAAGAGAGAGCGCGACTGGGGGGGAAGAGAGAGAGCGACTGGGGGGAAGAGAGAGAGCGACTGGGGGGAAGAGAGAGAGCGACGGGGGGAAGAGAGAGCGACTGGGGGGAAGAGAGAGCGACTGGGGGGAAGAGAGAGAGCGACTGGGGGGAAGAGAGAGAGCGACGGGGGGGAAGAGAGAGCGACTGGGGGGAAGAGAGAGAGCGACTGGGGGGAAGAGAGAGAGCGACTGGGGGGAAGAGAGAGCGCGACTGGGGGGAAGAGAGAGAGCGACTGGGGGGGAAGAGAGAGCGCGACTGGGGGGGAAGAGAGCGACTGGGGGGAAGAGAGAGCGCGACTGGGGGGGAAGAGAGAGCGCGACTGGGGGGGAAGAGAGAGAGCGACTGGGGGGAAGAGAGAGCGACTGGGGGGAAGGGGGGGAAGTGGGGGCGGAGGGGGGAGGAGGGGAGGGGGAGGAGGAGTGCGGGGGGGGAAGAAGGGGTGGGGGGAGGAGGAGGGGAGGGGGAGGGGAGGGGGGAGGAGGAGGGGGAGGGGGGAGGGGGAGGAAGAGGGGTGAGGGAGGGGGGAGGGGAGGGGGAGGAGGGGGAAGGGAAGGGGAGGGGGGAGAGGGGGGAGAGATGGAGAGGAGGGGAGGGGGAGAGGAGGGGAGAGGAGGGGGAGGGGAGAGGAGGGGGGAGGGAGAGGAGGGGAGAGGAGTGGGAGGGGAGAGGAGGGGAGAGGGGAGGGGAGGGGGAGGGGAGGGGAGAGGGGGGGAGGGGTGGGGGAGGTGGGGGAAGGAGGGGGGGAGAAAGGGAGGGGGGAGCCAGCAGACCCTCTCCCCTCTGCCGGCGATGGCTCCGCTGAGCTCCATGCCGCCCCACGCACTGACATGCCGAGCGCAGCGGCCCGGTCAGCCCGAGCCCCGCCCTCCCGAGGCCGGGCCTGAGGCAGCTTGAGACGGCCGATTGCGGCTGGCCGGGCCCGGTTGCCTTGGTAACCCTCCTCACCTCTCCGCCTCCCGATCTCTGGGACCGGGCCTGGGCCTGAGCGGCTTCAGACGGCCGATTGCGGCTGGCGAGCCCAGTTGCCGGGGTAACCCTCTCCGCTCCCCCTCCCCTCCCGAGCCCCGCCCCCCCCGCTAACCTGCTCGCTTCCCTCTGGCCGCGCTCTGTGTGGAGGTGCGCATGCGCCGTGCAGCGCAAGCGTGAGGAGCTTGCAGTGAGCCCAGCCAGCCTTTACCAAGATGGCTGGCCGCTGGTTCGGAATCGGGCCCAGCGGGGGAGGGTGGGGGGTGAGGGGTGGGAGGAGCTTGCCACAAAACAATTGCCTAGGGTCCAGCATGGCTGGCAACAGACGCCCAGGCTTCGAGGCCTACCTGCAAAAACCGGGAAAGGTAGGAAAATTAATGAGATTAGATAAAAGATTTAGAAAGTAATTAACTTTTTTAAAAAACAATATGTGTTTTAAAAGCAACTTTTTTTTTTAAGACGCAGAAAGCGGGAAAAAGAAATGAAAAGTTTGGAATCAAGATGGCGGTGACTCACCTCGGTTCAGAACGATAAGGCCCGCCCACACACGCACCGATTGGTCGACCGTCAGGTCACCAAAGCGTAGGATTGGTCAATCGTCCCATCACTCGACTCTAGGAGGGCCCGCCCGCACGCGCCAGGAACCCGCCCCCGCCACGCAGTGATTGGTCGACCGTCGGGTCGCTCGACCGTACGATTGGTCGACCTCGACGTCACTCAATGCTAATGAGTAGATAATGAGCGGAATTTTGAACGTTTTTTGGATACCGCGGGCACAATTTTTGTCTCACCGAAACGTAAATATGCTTACAACCGTTCTGTAATCGTAAGCTTTCTTTTGATGTAACACACGTGTAGGTACGCTCTATAACTTTTGATTGTATAGCCGGACAGAGAGACAGAAAGACAGACAGAGAGACATACCGCTTTATATATATAGATGTTTGATATTTTTGTGGCACAAAGCTGATGATGTTCTAACCAAAGCATTACTGGCAATCATATGACTTTGTTATTTTGGATCAATTCCATTGAGGATGAAAGTAATAACAGGCAACTAAGTGTACTGAATCAGCAGACTGAAGATTGCCAGATCAATTTGAAGGATCCCCAGTGCAGTTCAGGCAGAGCTCATTACTGCTCTTTGATTACAGTTTCTACTACTGATAGAGGCCATTATCTTGTTTTTCTAGCCCTGCGCAGCTTTCAAAAATCGCTACCTAACTCAAACAGTAACAGAAAACACATCACAGCTGGTAACACATTGAAGGGTAATAAATTGCGGTCTGGTCACAGATGAAAGGATTTCATGTTCAGCCACTCAACACTAAATTCTCAACTACTGTGATCAAATGGATCTTGTTAATTATATGTGATACCTAATCCTAATGCAAGAGCTATTAGATTCACACTGACTTGTTTAAAGACATTGGCCAGAATTTTTACATTGGAGAGCGTGCGGGTTTGGGGGAGGGGAGGCGGCTAAAAGCGCAGAAACTGACAGCGTGTCGGGGACCCCCCGTCATCCCGCTGACTTCCGCCTTTCCCTGGGGCGCATTTTGTGGCGCGCCACGGACCCGCTCAGGAGAGGTGGGCCACCTCATTGAGGTTGTTAACTGCTCGTTTACAGACCCTTAACTGCCTTTTTAACGTCAGGTTTGAACTTTAACTTGTTGCGCACAAGATTCATGCACCTCGGGAAGCTCGCCTGTGAAGGGGAGGCGGGAGCTCAGTGGCCATTGTGCGAGTTCATTAAGTGACAGCTGGAAAAAGCACATAAATATTCACACCTTACACCTGCTTCCTTGCCTAAGGGAAAGGCTCTTGCTGACACCATTTTGTGCAGAGGTTTTGCTTTCAGGAGCTTTCAGGAATTTGCAGGTGATTTCTGCAACCTCGGAAGCCACTCTCACCACATTGCAAGTCACTCTCACAACATTGGAGGATTGTACCAATGATCTCCACTTTACCTGACATCTATTAGATCAGCATGGGTGCTGCTTATGCTGTTTCACCTTGGATCTCAGAATTGGACCAAGATGAGCCCCAGCACCAACAACACCAGCAGCAACCACACCAGCAGCCTTCTCCTCACCACAGGAGAGAGGGGATCAGCACAGGGGTGTGCCACTCCACAGGCGATACTCCCAACACAGGGTATATAGGCAGAGGATGAGCTTCCTGGACATGACTGAGCAGCAGTGCTTCAGGAGGCTCAGGCTATCGTGCCAGGTCGTTGCAGACATTTGTAGCTTGCTGAAACAAGACCTGCTGCCGAGAGAACCTAGTGGACACTCCATACCAGTGGCTGTCAAAGTCACCACCGCTCTCAATTTCTTCACCTCATGCTCCTTCAGGGGTCTGCAGCAGACATTCGCAGGATCTCACAGTCAGCTGCCCTCAAATGTATCACCCAGGTGACTGATGCCATGTTTCACAAGTCAGCCAATTATATCAACTTTGCCACTGATGAAGCCAGTGTTACTGGGTGTGCACTCGGCTTTGCAGCTCTGGCTGGCTTCCCACAGGTGCAGGGCGTCATCAGCTGCACACTTGTGGCCATCAAGGCACCCCATCATCACTCAGGAGTGTTTGTGAACCTCAAGGGCTTCCATTCCCTCAATGTGCAGCTCGTCTGCAACCATAAAAAATCATCATGCATGTGTGTGCCAGGTTCCCTGGCAGCTGTCATGACTCTTTTGTCCTGCACCAGTCCACCCTCCCTCAGTTCTTCGCACCTCCAAACAGACTTACCAGCTGGCTGCTTTGAGACAAGGGCTATCCACTGAAGACGTGATTGATGACATCATTGAGGAGGCCAAGCAATGAGGCCGAGGAGCGCTATAATGAAAGCTACATGTCCACCAGATGGGTCATAGAGCAAGCAATTGGCATACTGAAGATATGCTTCAGATGCCTTGACAGATCTGGAGGAGCCCTTCAGTATGCACCAGCTAGGGTCTCCAGAATCATCATCGTATGCTGTGCACTGCACAACATAGCACAACAGTGAGGATTGGAGCTGCTGGAGGAGCAAGGTGCAGAGCGCACAGCCTCTACGGAGGAGGAGGAGAAGCAGGTGGAAGACGAGGAGGAGGATGAGGAGGAGGAGAAACCTGAGGTGGACATGGCACCAGCAACAGCGTACACTGCTGCCCGGGAGGCCTGGGATGGTCTCATAATGGCACGATTTAGTTAAGTTGCACCAGTGCACCCATCTGGCTCCCAGATGCTGTACCAACATCCCCCACACCTCGCCACCAACAGCACAAAGCAGTCCTAAAATGACCAAACCATTCCTGTCACACACACACACCTATTGCTCAAGGTTAAGTAATTGTCTCACCATTCACTCCAAGTGACAAGGCCACTTCCCAAGTAGCAGGCAAAAATGGGCAAGACGGGGAAGTGATGCAAATAAATAAATTAATGTGGGTCACAAATAGAACCGAAACTTAACACTAACATTTTGGCAAACACCCATGTGCATAGCCTTGTGCATCTACGATTGCATCATTTTTCTTTTCCGAGTGCTTCTACGAGGCGCAACCCCTGTGGCTTCAGTAGAAGTAAAGGCAGGCTGCTCACTTCCCTGTTCTGACTGCTTCAACACTTTTGGTGGACGTCCTCTGGATTTTGGTGCCTGTGATGGCCTCGCCAAAGACTGCTCCTCCCTCACCTGTGCAGGGGCAGACTTGGCCATCGGGATCCAAGGCAGCATGTGGGGCTCTGACTGAGGGGAAGGCAACGGGGGAGAAGTGGGAGCACTTTGAGCAGAGCCCCCACTTCCATGTCCCCTCTCACCATCGTCCATCTCATGGGCCACCCACACTTCCCTGCTAGCAAGTAGCTGGAGAGCACCCTGCTGCACAGTAATGTGGCGATGAATGCCCAAGTCTACATTAATATCCCTCCTTGAGATGAGGTCAATCAGAGCCTGCAAGCTGTTGTTCACAGCAAGCATGTTCTCGTTGGACTGGCGCATTAGCTGCTCCATGCAGGTGGCCATCCTTTCCATGGTCGCCATCACCTGCGAGATTGTGGTGCTCATGTTGGAGATGGACTCCTCCATTCCTCTACAATCGGCACATCGTGGCTGGAGAAGCTGCCAGAGCCTCGTGCATTTGTTGCTGCTCCTCCAAGATCACCCTCTTTGTCGACGGCCCCCGAGGTTCAGCATCTGCATCAGTCTGAGCAGAGCTGGGAGCGTCCTGTGCTCTCTGGTGAGGACTCTCCACTGCTGTCCCTGACTCCACCATCTGCTCTTGCTCACTTGTGATCTGTGAGACACCAGGTGACAACACTACTCTCTCTCTCCCTGGCCCCATCGAGGTGCGCATGTCTGCGCTGGTGCTGGGTGCGCTTGTGTCTGGTGACGGTGCACCCTCAGAGTGTGGCGCTTCCTCTGAGGAGTCATCTTCTTCCTCCGGCTGGACGGTTGGGGGGCACTTGATTACCTGTGGGAGAGTAAAGACATGAATTAGAACTCTTATGATAAGAATGTGTAAGGTTACCATTATGGACATCATGATATTTCACTGGCTTCCTACATCAAGTCACCACAAGTGACTGTTGTATGCCATGTGGATGTATGAGATTTAATTCTGTCACCAGGTTGCTGGGAGGTCCCCCTCTCTCCATCTCCCACCGCAAGCAGCTCTGTCACTCCACTTAATTCCAGTGCCTCCTCCTCTGCTGGCGTCAATGTATTGTAAATAGGAGGGCTACCTCCGGTTCTCAGTCTCCCCCTGTTGTTCTGGGCTCTCTTCTCCTGCAAGGAGGGAAAGAAGTGAACTTTGAGTGAGAGTGATGAAATGGGTGTAAGGGATGGATGGGCTACATCTGTAGAGGGTGACTATAAGGGAGTGGCGTGACATTGCCAACTGGCCTCTTTCTGTAGTGTTACTTTCTATGATTGCATTAGGATGAAGGTGAGTGTCAGTGGTGGACACTCAGATGGGGATGTGAGTAGGTGAACAGACAGTGAGGGATGGGTGCATCTGCAGGGGAGGTTGGTGTGAGGAGTGGCGTGCAGGAGTAGGCTTGGGAAGGCAGAGTGATGGGGTTGGGGTGACACGCACATCAGGATGTAGTTGAATGTAACATTGTGCTCACCTTTCCTGACCTCCTGTGGTCATTAAATCTCTTCCTACACTGCATCCAGGAGCAGTTCACAACACCCCTGCTGCTCACTTCATGGTCGATCTCCAGCCATACCCTCTTTGTTTCAGTGGCTGGCTTTTTCCTGCCATCACCAGGGAAGAGGACCTCCTTCCGTGTTCTCACTCCCTGGAGCAGGATATCCAGGGAGGAATCAGAAAGCCTTCTGGCGCTGAGACTGTGTCCTTGGCTATAAATGCTTGCACCCTCACAGTCAAAGTATTGGATGTAACAGCAACAGGCACCTCTCACAACCACCTCAGACCCTCCTACAACAACCTTCAACTCTGATGTGTAAAGGCTCCTTTAAACAGGTGAGCTGAAGGCGAGTCGTCCATGACGTCATCAGACTCGCTCCAGTTAATTGGCCGGGAAACCCGCATGACTCAGTCAATTGATCTAGTTCAGTTAAACACACAGTGGAGAGCCCACTGATGGAGAGTTCATGATGATGACCCACTATGCGGCCCCCTCGCACCTGAACACACTCACGGGTAAAAATTCAGCCCATTGACAATGTAACAAACTATTCCAACACTAAATTATAATTCTGCGTTCAATTTTCCTTTATGTTTACCATTGTGGAGTAGGGTGTAAACTTTGTACTAAAAGTAATCTGCTGTAGCGTTTGTTAGAAATGTTCTTATCAGCTTCACTGCTCCTCTGGTATAACCTCCCAAACCCTCGGTCCTGTCTGAGTCTCAGCAGTTGTAGGTGTTAACCTCGTGCGCACTGGACAGGCCTCGAAGCTGCAGCCTTGACCCTCCTCCATGTTCAGTTTGTGCTCGAAACACCCCAGTGTTGGCAGGGGGGGGGGGGGGAGGGAAGGAGGTGTAAAAAGAGCTTCAGAAATGAAACGGACGCACCCTTGTATTTATTTGCAAAAATAAAGGTTTCAACGCGTGGGAAAGGTTCACGTGTGGGAAACGTTCACGTGTGGGAAAGATCTACGTGTGGGAAAGGTTCACGTGTGGGAAACGTTCACGTGTGGGAAAGATCTACGTGTGGGAAAGGTTCACGTGTGGGAAAGGTTCATGTGTGGGAATGTTTCATGTGTGGGAAAGGTTCACATGTGGGAATGTTTCACGTGTGGGAAAGATTCACATGTGGGAAAGGTTCACGTGTGGGAAACGTTCACGTGTGGGAAAGATCTACGTGTGGGAAAGGTTCACGTGTGGGAAAGGTTCATGTGTGGGAATGTTTCATGTGTGGGAAAGGTTCACATGTGGGAATGTTTCACGTGTGGGAAAGATTCACATGTGGGAAAGGTTCACGTGTGGGAATGTTTCACATGTGGGAATTTGTCACGTGTGGGAAAGGTTCACGTGTGGGAATGTTTCACATGTGGGAATTTGTTACGTGTGGGAAAGGTTCACGTGTGCACAATTCAAAGACCCAAATGACAGTATTAAAGTGAGGCAGTGCATTTTGGTAAGAAGAATAAGGAGGCCACATACTGCTTGGATACTAAGCCTAAATGGGGTAGTGGAGCAAAGGGATCTAGAGGAACAGAAACATTAATCATTAAAAGTAGCGACGCAGGTTAATAAGGCCTTAAAAAAAAAGCAAACCAAGCACTGGGTTCATTTCTAGAGGGATAGAGTTGAAAAGCAGAGAAGTTGTGTTAAACTTGTATCGAACCTTGGTTAGACTACAGAGTGCTGTGCACGCAGGTCTCCATATTACAACAAGGATATAGAGGCACCAGAGAAGGTGCAAAAAAGATTTACCAGAATAATACCAGGTTATAACTATCAGGAAAGGCTGTGAACAGGCTGGGGCTCTTTTCTCTAGAAAATAGAAGGCTGAAGGTGATCTAATAGATCTTTAAAATTAAGAGGTCTTTAAAATTATGAAGGGGTTTCATAGGGTAGACGTAGAGAAGATGTTTCCACTTGTGGGGGAGACCATAAATACAAGATAGTCACTAAAAAAAAATAAGGAATTCTGAAGAAACTTCTTTACATAGGAACAGGAGTAGGCCTTGCGGCCCCTTGAGCCTGTTCTGCCATTCAATGAGATCATGGCTGATCTAATTCCCTTCTAAGGAGAATAACACAGATGCATTTAAGGGGGAGCTTGATAAATACAGATGGGAGAAAGGATTAGAAGGATATGCTACTAGGGTAAGGTGAAGAGGGGTTCCCAGACGTGAAAAATTCCCACACGTGAAAAATTCCCACATGTGAAAAATTCCCACACGTGAAACATTCTGGAACTTAACTGGCCCAGCCACATAATTAATGTGGCAACAAGAGCAGGTCAGAGGCTGGGTATTCTGCGGCTCAAAAGGCCTGTTTCTGTTCTGTACATTCTATGTAATTCTATATAAAACAATAACAGCAACTACAGATGACACAATGTGGACTGAGACTGAGACTGAGACCGAGACTGGACCGAGACTGAGACTGAGACCGAGACTGAGACTGAGACTGAGACCGAGACTGAGACTGAGACCGAGACCGAGACCGAGACTGGACCGAGGCTGAGACTGAGACCGAGACTGAGACTGAGACTGAGACCGAGACTGAGACTGAGACCGAGACCGAGACCGAGACTGGACCGAGGCTGAGACTGAGACCGAGACGGGACTGAGACTGAGACTGAGACCGAGACGGGACTGAGACTGAGGCCGAGACCGAGACTGAGACCGAGACCGAGACCGAGACCGAGACCGAGACCGAGACCGAGACTGGACCGAGGCTGAGACTGAGACCGAGACGGGACTGAGACTGAGACTGAGACCGAGACTGAGACTGAGACCGAGACCGAGACCGAGACCGAGACCGAGACCGAGACTGGACCGAGGCTGAGACTGAGACCGAGACGGGACTGAGACTGAGACTGAGACTGAGACTGAGACTGAGACTGAGACTGAGACCGAGACTGGACTGAGACCGAGACCGAGACTGAGACAATGACCGAGACTGAGACTGAGACTGAGACCGAGACCGAGACTGAGACCGAGACCGAGACCGAGACTGAGACCGAGACTGAGACCGAGACCGAGACTGAGACTGAGACTGGACCGAGACTGGACTGAGACCGAGACCGAGACTGAGACAATGACCGAGACTGAGACTGAGACTGAGACCGAGACCGAGACTGAGACTGAGACCGAGACCGAGACCGAGACCGAGAGCGAGACCGAGACCGAGACTGGACCGAGACTGAGACTGAGACAATGACTGAGACTGGACTGAGACTGAGACCGAGACCGAGACCGAGACTGAGACTGGACCGAGACTGAGACTGAGACTGAGACTGAGACTGAGACTGAGACTGGACTGAGACTGGACCGAGACTGGACTGAGACTGAGACCGAGACTGGACCGAGACTGGACTGAGACCGAGACCGAGACCGAGACCGAGACTGGACTGAGACTGAGACTGAGACCGAGACCGAGACCGAGACCGAGACCGAGACTGAGACTGAGACCGAGACGGGACTGAGACTGAGACTGAGACCGAGACTGAGACTGAGACCGAGACCGAGACCGAGACCGAGACCGAGACCGAGACTGGACCGAGGCTGAGACTGAGACCGAGACGGGACTGAGACTGAGACTGAGACTGAGACTGAGACTGAGACTGAGACCGAGACTGGACTGAGACCGAGACCGAGACTGAGACAATGACCGAGACTGAGACTGAGACTGAGACCGAGACCGAGACCGAGACCGAGACCGAGACTGAGACTGAGACCGAGACCGAGACCGAGACCGAGACCGAGACTGAGACCGAGACCGAGACTGAGACTGAGACTGGACCGAGACTGGACTGAGACCGAGACCGAGACTGAGACAATGACCGAGACTGAGACTGAGACTGAGACCGAGACCGAGACTGAGACTGAGACCGAGACCGAGACCGAGACCGAGAGCGAGACCGAGACCGAGACTGGACCGAGACTGAGACTGAGACAATGACTGAGACTGGACTGAGACTGAGACCGAGACCGAGACCGAGACTGAGACTGGACCGAGACTGAGACTGAGACTGAGACTGAGACTGAGACTGAGACTGGACTGAGACTGGACCGAGACTGGACTGAGACTGAGACCGAGACTGGACCGAGACTGGACTGAGACCGAGACCGAGACCGAGACTGGACTGAGACTGAGACTGAGACCGAGACCGAGACCGAGACCGAGACCGAGACTGAGACTGAGACTGGACTGAGACTGGACTGAGACTGGACTGAGACTGAGACTGAGACTGAGACTGAGACCGAGACTGAGACTGAGACTGAGACTGGACTGAGACTGAGACTGGACTGAGACTGGACCGAGACTGGACTGAGACTGAGACCGATACTGGACCGAGACTGGACTGAGACCGAGACCGAGACCGAGACCGAGACCGAGACCGAGACTGGACTGAGACTGAGACTGAGACCGAGACCGAGACCGAGACCGAGACTGAGACTGAGACTGGACTGAGACTGGACTGAGACTGGACTGAGACTGAGACTGAGACTGAGACCGAGACCGAGACTGAGACTGAGACTGAGACTGGACTGAGACTGAGACTGAGACTGAGACTGGACCGAGACTGGACCGAGACTGAGACTGGACCGAGACTGGACCGAGACTGGACTGAGACCGAGACTGAGACTGAGACTGAGACTGAGACTGAGACTGAGACTGAGACTGGACCGAGACTGAGACCGAGACTGAGACTGGACCGAGACTGGACTGAGACTGAGACTGGACTGAGACCGAGACTGAGACTGAGACTGAGACTGAGACCGAGACTGAGACTGAGACTGAGACTGGACTGAGACTGAGACTGGACCGAGACTGGACCGAGACTGAGACTGGACCGAGACTGGACTGAGACCGAGACTGAGACTGAGACTGAGACTGAGACTGAGACTGAGACTGAGACTGGACCGAGACTGAGACCGAGACTGAGACTGGACCGAGACTGGACTGAGACTGAGACTGGACTGAGACCGAGACTGAGACTGAGACTGAGACCGAGACTGAGACTGAGACTGAGACTGGACTGAGACTGAGACTGAGACTGAGACTGGACCGAGACTGGACCGAGACTGAGACTGGACCGAGACTGGACTGAGACCGAGACTGAGACTGAGACTGAGACTGAGACTGAGACTGAGACTGAGACTAGACCGAGACTGGACCGAGACTGAGACTGGACTGAGACCGAGACTGAGACTGAGACTGAGACTGAGACTGAGACTGGACCGAGACTGAGACCGAGACTGGACTGAGACCGAGACCGAGACCGAGACTGAGACTGAGACTGAGACTGAGACTGAGACTGGACTGAGACTGGACTGAGACTGAGACTGAGACTGAGACCGAGACCGAGACTGAGACTGAGACTGAGACCGAGACCGAGACTGAGACTGAGACTGAGACTGAGACTGAGACCGAGACTGGACCGAGACTGGACTGAGACCGAGACTGAGACTGGACTGAGACTGAGACTGAGACTGAGACTGAGACTGGACCGAGACTGAGACTGAGAGTGAGACTGAGACTGAGACTGAGACCGAGACTGGACTGAGACCGAGACCGAGACTGGACTGAGACTGAGACTGAGACTGAGACTGAGACTGAGACCGAGACTGGACCGAGACTGAGACCGAGACTGAGACTGAGACTGGACCGAGACTGAGACTGAGACTGAGACCGAGACTGGACCGAGACTGAGACTGAGACCGAGACTGGACCGAGACTGAGACTGAGACCGAGACTGGACCGAGACTGAGACTGAGACTGAGACTGAGACTGAGACTGAGACTGAGACTGAGACCGAGACCGAGACTGGACCGAGACTGAGACTGAGACTGAGACTGAGACCGAGACTGAGACTGAGACCGAGACTGGACCGAGACTGAGACTGAGACTGAGACTGAGACTGGACCGAGACTGAGACTGGACCGAGACTGGACCGAGACTGAGACCGAGACTGCGACTGAGACTGGACTGAGAGTGAGACTGAGACTGAGACTGGACCGAGACTGAGACTGAGACTGAGACTGGACCGAGACTGGACTGAGACTGAGACTGAGACTGAGACTGGACCGAGACTGAGACTGAGACTGAGACTGAGACTGGACCGAGACTGAGACTGAGACTGAGACTGAGACTGGACTGAGACTGAGACTGAGACTGAGACTGGACCGAGACTGGACCGAGACTGGACCGAGACTGGACTGAGACTGAGACTGAGACTGGACCGAGACTGGACCGAGACTGGACCGAGACTGGACTGAGACTGAGACTGAGACTGAGACTGAGACTGAGACTGAGACTAGACCGAGACTGGACCGAGACTGAGACTGGACTGAGACCGAGACTGAGACTGAGACTGAGACTGAGACTGAGACTGGACCGAGACTGAGACCGAGACTGGACTGAGACCGAGACCGAGACCGAGACTGAGACTGAGACTGAGACTGAGACTGAGACTGGACTGAGACTGGACTGAGACTGAGACTGAGACTGAGACCGAGACCGAGACTGAGACTGAGACTGAGACCGAGACCGAGACTGAGACTGAGACTGAGACTGAGACTGAGACCGAGACTGGACCGAGACTGGACTGAGACCGAGACTGAGACTGGACTGAGACTGAGACTGAGACTGAGACTGAGACTGGACCGAGACTGAGACTGAGAGTGAGACTGAGACTGAGACTGAGACCGAGACTGGACTGAGACCGAGACCGAGACTGGACTGAGACTGAGACTGAGACTGAGACTGAGACTGAGACCGAGACTGGACCGAGACTGAGACCGAGACTGAGACTGAGACTGGACCGAGACTGAGACTGAGACTGAGACCGAGACTGGACCGAGACTGAGACTGAGACCGAGACTGGACCGAGACTGAGACTGAGACCGAGACTGGACCGAGACTGAGACTGAGACTGAGACTGAGACTGAGACTGAGACTGAGACTGAGACCGAGACCGAGACTGGACCGAGACTGAGACTGAGACTGAGACCGAGACTGAGACTGAGACCGAGACTGGACCGAGACTGAGACTGAGACTGAGACTGAGACTGGACCGAGACTGAGACTGGACCGAGACTGGACCGAGACTGAGACCGAGACTGCGACTGAGACTGGACTGAGAGTGAGACTGAGACTGAGACTGGACCGAGACTGAGACTGAGACTGAGACTGGACCGAGACTGGACTGAGACTGAGACTGAGACTGAGACTGGACCGAGACTGAGACTGAGACTGAGACTGAGACTGGACCGAGACTGAGACTGAGACTGAGACTGAGACTGGACTGAGACTGAGACTGAGACTGAGACTGGACCGAGACTGGACCGAGACTGGACCGAGACTGGACTGAGACTGAGACTGAGACTGGACCGAGACTGGACCGAGACTGGACCGAGACTGGACTGAGACTGAGACTGAGACTGAGACTGAGACTGAGACCGAGACTGAGACTGAGACTGAGACTGAGACTGGACTGAGACTGAGACTGGACTGAGACTGAGACTGAGACTGGACCGAGACTGAGACTGAGACTGGACTGAGACTGAGACTGGACTGAGACTGAGACTGAGACTGGACCGAGACCGAGACTGAGACTGAGACTGGACTGAGACTGAGACTGGACTGAGACTGGACTGAGACTGAGACTGAGACTGAGACTGGACTGAGACTGAGACTGGACTGAGACTGAGACTGAGACTGGACCGAGACCGAGACTGAGACTGAGACTGGACTGAGACTGAGACTGGACTGAGACTGAGACTGAGACTGGACCGAGACCGAGACCGAGACTGAGACTGGACTGAGACTGAGACTGGGCTGAGACTGAGACTGAGACTGAGACTGAGACCGAGACTGGACCGAGACCGAGACCGAGACTGAGACTGGACTGAGACTGAGACTGAGACTGAGACTGGACCGAGACTGGACCGAGACTGGACTGAGACTGAGACTGAGACTGAGACTGAGACTGAGACTGGACTGAGACTGAGACTGAGACTGGACCGAGACTGAGACTGGACTGAGACTGAGACAATGATGAGACAATGACTGAGACAATGACTGAGACTGAGACAATGACTGAGACTGAGACAATGACTGAGACTGAGACTGAGACAATGACTGAGACTGAGACTGAGACAATGACTGAGACAAAGACTGAGACTGAGACAATGACTGAGACAATGACTGAGACTGAGACAATGACTGAGACAATGACTGAGACTGAGACAATGACTGAGACAAAGACTGAGACTGAGACAATGACTGAGACTGAGACAATGACTGAGACAATGACTGAGACTGAGACTGAGACAATGACTGAGACAAAGACTGAGACTGAGACAATGACTGAGACTGAGACTGAGACAATGACTGAGACTGAGACAATGACTGAGACTGAGACTGAGACAATGACTGAGACAAAGACTGAGACTGAGACAATGACTGAGACAAAGACTGAGACTGAGACAATGACTGAGACTGAGACAATGACTGAGACTGAGACAATGACTGAGACAATGACTGAGACAAAGACTGAGACTGAGACAATGACTGAGACTGAGACAATGACTGAGACTGAGACAATGACTGAGACTGAGACAATGACTGAGACAAAGACTGAGACAATGATGAGACAATGACTGAGACAATGACTGAGACAATGACTGAGACAATGACTGAGACTGAGACAAAGACTGAGACAAAGACTGAGACAATGATGAGACAATGACTGAGACAATGACTGAGACAATGACTGAGAATGAGAACAAGACAAGACCATGAACAAGAACCAGACCCAGAATGAGACCCAGATCGAGAACGCGGAGGAGGCTGAGACAGAGACGGAGACTGACCTCTGCTGAACCTGCCTGGCCATATCAGCATGTTACCTTCTGAATCTTGAATCTCAGGCGGTGCTTTGAGTTCACTGAAAAAGCATGGTTCTCGTCATTGGTCAGACATGTCCCTTCACCAAGAACTATATAACTCTCTAAATCCATGCAACAGGAACCCTGAGCTTTGTGCACTTGCTGTCATTTCGATCAACTATTTAAACGCACAACATAAAAACAACAATTTACCTCCAATATAAGTTCGTGGCACTAACTCACCCTAGCTCTTGTAGGATATTGTTGACTCCATGCTGCCCATGTTCCCAATGAATTGCATGATGTGCCGAGTTCACGCAGCGCTCCCCTCACTGATAAACATGGACCATCTCATAGAATCATAGGATGATACAGCACAGAAGGAGGCCATTCAGCCCATCGTGCCTGTGAAAGAGCTGTCCAATTAATCCCATTCCCCCGCTCTTTCCCAGTCTCAGTCTCTGTCTCTGGCTCAGTCTCCTTTGCATTCTCGGTCTGGGTTTCATTCTCGGTCTGGTTCTTGTTCTTGTTCTCGGTCTTGTCTTGTTCTAATTTTCAGTCTCAGTCTCAGTCATTGTCTCAGTGTTGCAAATGTTTCCTTTTCAATTATTTAGCCAATTCCCTATTGAAAGTTATTATTGAGTCTACGTCCACCACCCTTTCAGGCAGTGCATTCCAGATCATAACAACTCGCTGTGTAAAAAAATTATCCTCATCTCCCCCTTGGCCTTTTTTTTGCCAATTATCTTAAATATGTGTCGTTTGGTTACCAACCCACTTGCTAAAGGAAACACTTAATCGTTATTTACTTTTTTCAAAACCCCTCATAATTTTGAACACCTCTATTAAATCTCCCCATAACCTCCTCTGCTCCAAGAAGAACAACCCCAGTTAACTTCCCTTTTTTTTACCTGAAAAGATCTAGAAAGGAGTCTGCGGCTTCTTTGGCGAGGAGCCCGGAGCCTAAGGCCGGGGTGTTGGTGTTCTCAGCCTGGGCGTGTTGTCCTGGTTTGATGATCAACCCCAGAGCGACGCCAACTGTCGAGCCGATGAGCGTGGTGAGGGCGAAGAAGAGGATGGCTTTACCCCCCAGTTTGCCCAGGGCTTTGGTGTCCAGGCTTGCTGCTCCCGACACCAGGCTGCAGAAGACCACGGGCAGGATCACCATCTTCAACAGCCGGAGGAAGACCTCGCCGGGGAAGGCGAAATAAACCATGTGAGTCCGGGAGATGTGCAGCTTCCTCACGCCCAGCCCGACTGCCACTCCAACCAGCACCCCGGAGACGGTGAATATCACCAGGGAGTTTCTCCTGAGGAAGCCCAAGACCTTGCCCATGGCTGACAGTTTCTGCTCTGCTCTTGGTACATCCTGAGACCCAACTCTGGCCAACCCGTCAATAGTACAAGCCGGGCGGCTCTTCAGGCCAATATGTCCATTCGCAACCGGCTCGGGTCCTTTCTGCATGTTGAATATGCTTGGCCCGACCCTGTGGAGAGAAGTGCAGTCTGCAGCTGGAAGGGTAAGCGGTTTTGCCGATGTGTTGCTGAGACTGTGAGGATCTAATAATGCTTCAGTGCTCTGCCTGTGGAATGAGGAGGAGGGGAAACCCGATCGGATGATGCAACCAGCGCCGATATTACTGCTGCCTGCTTATATTCATTATTAATGCTGAAGAAGGCTCGGGAAAGTTTTTATGTGCGAAGGCTAAGACGGTTTCTGCAATTTGCGATGTTTAGTGTCTTCAGGAATATGCAGCTCCAAAGGCATTTATTTCCCCCACACACAGATCACTGACTCCAGGATTAGCTTTCTGTCAGCACTTTCTCTAAACAGATCCAATTTCCACTGTCAAGCTGCCAATATTGGAGGGGGGGGGGGCCCGGGGCAACTGTTAAGTAAATATGTAAATAGTATCTGCATAATAATGGCCCGGAATTTGCTGGAAAAATAACGGCAAATTCACGGCGCAGGTCATTATTAGTTCGTTAAAAAAAAGTCCAGTAATTTGTGGCGAAGGGAAGGGATAGATCGTAAGATTCCCCACAAATTACTAGATGATTTATCTCGACATAATCGAAAAAAATGGCAACTTCGCCATGAGCGTCCCCTTGAATTTCATTGTGTGCCATGAAATTGCTGGATTTATGGCGTTAATGTGAATTAATCTCGCCACAACCGTTTAGGGCTGGTAATTCATATTTTGTAAGAACATAAGAAATAAGAGCAGGAGTCGGCCATTCGGCCCCTCGAGCCTGCTCCACCATTCAATAAGATCATGGCTGATCATAGACCTCAACTCCACTTACCCCCCCAATCTCCATAACCCTTGATTCCCCTAGAGTCCAAAAATCTATCGATCTCAGCCTTGAATATACTCAAAGGCTCAGCATGCACAGCCCTCTGGGGCAGAGAATTCCAAAGATTCTCTGAGTGAAGAAATCTCTCCTCATCTCAGTCTTAAATGGCCAACCCTTTATTCTGAGACTGTGACCCCTGGTTCTAGACTCCCCAGCCAGGGGAAACATCCTCCCAGCATCTACCCTGTCAAGCCCCTTAAGACATATGTTTCAATGAGATCACCCCTCATTCTTCTAAGCTCGATGAAAGACGCCCTTTGGTCTGACCGAAACTTGCTGGTCTTCCAGAGCAAGGAGTTGTCCACGACCGAGTGTTGCAGCCTGGCACATTCCAAGGTCCAGGAGTACGTGCTGAGGGACGCACTAAAGGTTGGTGCCGCCGCCGCAAAGGCACGATGGGGAAGGGCCACAGTTTAAGGCCCTCCCGCCAGTGTACACCGAGGGGCTGAAACCAGTATAAAAACCCCCTCGGGCCGTATGTATCAAATTGTCTGAATGTAAATGTACATAACATTTGAAATGTAACTGGCATGAAACGAAAGTGAGTGCCATGTAATGTATTGAACCTGGACTGTACGATATAAAATATGATCTGTATGTAATTGATATGGATTGTACTGTAATGTATTCGAACTAAATTTTTCTGAATAAAGTATATTTTTGAAACAAAAAAAAACTCCCACGGTTCAAATAACTTGCCAAAATTCAGAGCTGCACATCAAGAATGGCCACTTGGATAAATTACCAAAGGACAGTGGTTGCCAGTGGAAACAAGCAAGAGGGATAAGAGCTGAAAACCATAGGGGAAATCGGAACACCAAAAATAAAGGTTTTGTAATTGTAAGTTGCAAGTTCATCTTTGTTCTGGCATAGAGTCAATAGAGTCAAAGGGCAGGATTTTCATTCAGGAGTCGGGTTGGAGGCGGGACTACAACTTTCAGGGTTGTAGTCCCGCCTCCATCGAGATGCGGCCAATCCATGCGATTTTAACTTGATTGACCTTGTTGAGCCCGCCCAGCGGGCTCAGCAGGCCAATTGAGGGCCACCTGGCAACAGGTGACATCACAGACTGAAATTTCATCTGTCAAGAGCTATTGACAGATGAAATATCAGTGTTTCACAGCTGTTTGAAGCTGTCAAACACTGACAGTCTTACTTTTAACATGAGTCCTTCTCCACAGACTCAGTTAGAAATCTCTCCTGCACAGAAAGCTGCAGGCTGTCACTTTTGACAGTTCGCAGCCATTCTGCTTTCTGTGCCGGTGAGATGAGGGACTCCCAAGACCTAAAGGAAGGAAGGCTGAAAAGGTAAGAAAAGGTATGTAAAACGTATTTAATCACTTTAGACACACCAAACACACTTACCTTTGCACTCATGCACACATCACTCACCTGAACACTGACATCTCGACCCCTCCAAGCCCTTCAACCCGACGGCCCGCCTCCTCTAACTTGGCGTGGTTTGGAGCCGTCGGGAATCCCACAGTTCAACCTTGAAAATAGGGATTAGGCTAAAAACTGCCTGTTAACTACCTGTTAACAGGCAGTTAATTGGCACTAATCCCTTCCCGCCTCGGGTAGGTGGGTTCCAGTGTGGGGCAGGTACCCGCCTCCTTTGAAACTGGCATGGAGGCGGGTTTGGGTGCAGGATGGGGTCGGGACCCCTGATTTCAGGATTTTAACCCCCCCGCATGCCTCCAATCCTGACTCCACGGCCCAATGAAAATCCTGCCCATAGAGTCATAACTCTGTTGTAAGCCTTCATGTGAAATTGCCAGTTGATGCTGCTATATAAATAGAAACAACTTACCATTATTCAGCTGCAGGTATTTGCACATTTAATGATGATAATAACTACCAAGGACAATATTTGTCTTTAAAGTTAATGTTTTGCAAATTATTTTCCATTGAAAGTTGAAGGCCTAGAAATTTGGCTCCGTAGCGCCTGATTTATTTGGCGCTACAGGTGCCGTTTTGTGTTGACCATGGCGTCTGCGCCGTGCATGCACACTTCTGCCGTGGGCCGCACCAGACGCCATTTTGGTGAGATTATTTGTGTCGGTGCAGGGAGCGTGCGCCGGAAGTATGCAGGGTACGCAGATCGTGACGTCAGTCAGTGTGCGGCGCTGATTTGAAGCCAGTGCTGCCATTTCTGACCTCAACACTGGAGCTAACCTCCCGCAGCTGAGCATGCGTTCAGGAGCAGGAAGGACCCCACCCCCCCCCCCCCCCCCCAGCGCTATTTAAAGGGATCACCACCTGCTTTCAGGTTAGCTGCTGATTGATTTCGACTGGTTCTTGGTGAGTTTGTAGAGGTGTTTCTTGGTTTGGTGTCTTATTTGAAGTTGCTAAAGTGTCCAGGGAGTGGTGTGGCAGGTCACTTCAAGGCGTCTGTTCAAACCTGTTGCTTCCAGACATAGATGCTACAGTTTGTATCCCCCCTTGGCCTGCAGCATGACAGGGAGAATGAGCAGAGGCGACACAGAGGAGGACAAGCTGCTCGAAGAGGGAGGAGGGGGAGAAGGGCTTTCAGCAGGAGGCCATATTCACCCAGGGTCTTCAGGGAGCAATTCTCCTACCTCAACCTCAGCGAGGAACAGTGCATGCGACGTCTTTGCTTCACTAAGGAGGTGCTCACTGAAATAAGCTGCCTGTCGCAAGCAGACCTGCAGCCTCTGTGCACGGCGAGGATGGCATTGCCAGTGGTTGTGAAGGTGAGCAGGCCATGAATTTTTATGTGTTGGGCTCCTTCCAGGGTCCGCTGGAGTGCGTCTGAAGATTCGTTGTGTCCTAATGTTCCTACACAGTGCTACCCCAGTGGCTGCAGCATGGCTGGTGGAAGGCTGTTGACTTTCAGTGGGGGAGACTGCAGATGGCCTTGTAGGACAACTTCAAGCATCTCTGGGCCTAGTAATCCAAAGCTGGGCCTGCACCACCTCGGCCTGGGTGGCAGCTGTCTGGACTGGCTGGCTGACGGGCAACAGCAAGGGCACTGGCGGAGTGGCAGTGGTGGGAGGATGAATGCTGTCATCCTGAGAGAAGACAGCAGGTTCGTGCTCCATGGAGCCACTGCCACTCCCTCGGGGCGGCGCCTCAGCAATCCTAGTAAACTGCTGGAGGACAGATTGCTGGACTGCTGTGACACCTTGCAAGCTCCTTTCAGCACTGGTAACCGCAGCCATGATGGCAGCAGTCTGTGCTTACGTATCAGCAAGCTGCACTTGCATAACTTCAGTCTGAGCTTCCACTACAGCACTCAGACATTGGGTGGCTTCTGCTTGTGCTGCAATGGAAGCTGAGACATCGGCCATCAGACACTGCATCATGGTTGGGTCCACAAGTGTGCTAATGGAGTTGCCCATCACTTCCATGTTGGAAAGGATGGGCTCCAAGCTCTGTGCAAAGCCCTGTGCAAGGTTGGTGCCAAACTCCTCCAAGCTCCTTGACATTGCATTCAGGCTTGCCAATGCACCAAGCATTTCATTGTGCATACCCATCAGCCTTCTTCTGTTGGCCGCCCCATCAAAGTCCTAATCTGAGTCCTGTGCAGCAGAACTCATGTGTGACCTTGCCCTCCGGGGAGCTGGCACCTGAGCTATCCTTTCCCCCTGCCCTGACTGCAGCCTACTTGTGCCCAGTGACTCACCATGTGCAGATCCCGCCTCTATGTTACCCTCTAAAGTATGTACAGTGCCAGTATCTGAGCTGGTGGCTGCGAGTGTGAGATTGAGTGATGGTGTTACTTCTTCATCAGTGTCTTCTTCCTCTTCCACCACTGCCTGCCCAGGTTGGAGTTCTCGGGAGTCTGAAAGGAGAAAGGCACAAGGGTAGGGTTGAGGTGAGGGGAGGGGGGAAAGCAAGGGCTGCATGCTTACACCATGTACATCTTGTAAATCAGAAGAGATTGTCAGATGAGGCATGTGAGAAGGAGGATTAGGTATGAGCATACCGTCATCTTCAATGGTTTCAACCCTGCCACTGGCCACGGCCTCAGTCACGGCAGCTCCAATCAATGTACCCGCTAATTATTTTTGGGTGTGCAACCCCTTTAAGGGGCTGCCTGGCCCATTCAAATTACCGTGCATGCTCAGGTTTTGCCATTAGAATGCCATTGGGTCAGCTGCACAGCTTAAAGGGAGCATTGGCTCCAATAATGCCAAGTACGGTCTCCTCCATTGGGGTTAAGATATGCAGACACACCTGTTCCCCTTCGATTAGCTGCTGCTGTTTCCGATTGTGCACCACCTTTTCCTGCAAGAGAGAGGGAAGTGTGTCACTGAGTGTGATGCAATGTGTTTGGTTGATGTGGCTGTCATGGTTGAATAGCTGGCAGTGTGTGCAAGCTGTGCATGTGGCTATGAGGCTTGCAGCAGTGGTAAGTGTGTGAGGGTGAGGTGGAGCGCATGTATGCGAGGGATGAGTCGTGATTGATAGAGATTGTTGGTAGATGAGTGATGGGTGTGTGGTGCATTGAACAGTGTGTGAGGCTAGTGGTGCATTTGGTGGGGTATGGCATTTGAAGATGCATTCACTAGCCTTGACCACTTGTGTGAGGTCATTGGATTTCTTTCAGCATGGCATCCAGGTCCTCGGGGCAACAGCGCTGGCAGTTACCTCCACCGCTATCTGCTCCCACTGCCTTTGCAGTCTCTGTCTGGAGGGCCTCCTGGGCCCTTGTGGAAACAGGACCTCTCTCCTCCTGTCCACCTCCTGCACTAAAGGCTCCAGTGCTGCATTGGAGAACCTTGGAATCTGCTCTCTGGAATGTTATACCATTCCTGTTGCCCTGCCAGTTCAAACTCACTTCTGCAATGACTTCCAGCACCTGCTCTCGTCAAACTGCACCTCCCCGTAAAGAGGCGCAGGCTGGCTTTAAGAAGTGCAGGCTAGCTTTAATTTGAGTTAGCCTTGCACAAACTTGGGCCCCCTGCTGAGCATACAGCCGCTCAGCAGCACATTCAGCGCTGTGCTGTGCATTGCAATCATGTAAATGACCAGGCAGCACGAAGTTTGTATTCCTCCAGAAAAATTGGCCTTCTTCATTTTCTCTCCGCTCACCTTAACATCAGCACATCCCTGGCAAACGGGTTGGAAACTGTCTTGGGTTATGCGTTCTGCTACTCCCCAATACCTCTCTGTCTGCCAGGATTTATTTTCCAACCGAATCATTTTTTTTCATTCATTCATGAGATGTGGGCGTTGTGGCAAGGCCAGCATTTATTGCCCATCCCTAATTGCCCTTGAGAAGGTGGTGATGAGCCGCCTTCTTGAACCGCTGCAGTCCTTGCGATGAAGGTTCTCCCACAATGCTGTTAGGGAGGGAGTTCCAGGATTTTGACCCAGTGACGATGAAGGAACAGCAATATATTTCCAAGTCAGGATGCTGTATGACTTGGAGGGAAACTTGGAGGTGATGGTGTTCCCATGTGCCTGCTGCCCTTGTCCTTCTATGTGGTAGAGGTTGCAGATTTGGGAGGTGTTGGGGCTGTTGAAGAAGCCTTGGCGAGTTGCTGCAGTGCATCTTGTAGATGGTACACACTGCAGCCACGGTACGCCAGTGGTGGAGGGAGTGAATGTTTAAGGTGGTGAATGGGATGCCAATCAAGCGGACTGCTTTGTCCTGGATGGTGTCGAGCTTCTTGAGTGTTGTTGGAGCTGAACTCATCCAGGCAAGTGGAGAGTATTCCATCACACTCCTGACTTGTGCCTTGTTAGATGGTGGATAGGCTTTGGGGAGTCAGGAGGTGAGACACTCGCCGCAGATTACCTAGCCTCTGACCTGCTCTCGTTGTCACAGTATTTATGTGGCTGGTCCAGTTAACTTTCTGGTCAGGATGTTGATGAATGTTTGGCTCGCCCATCAACACATCAGTGGCAACATGCAAATGAGAGTGGGATAATGGGAGGTCGTCACCTGCTCCAATTCCAATGCCTATTGCAAGGCTCGTCAGTAAAGAACAGGCAGGTGCAGGTCCAAGACATCCCTCGAATGTAAGATGGTGAATATTTGAATCATAGAAAGATACAGCACAGAAGGAGGCCATTCAGTCCATCATGCCTGTGCCGGCACTTTGAAACAGCTATCAAATTAGTCTCAGCCCCCGCTCTTTGCCCAGAACCCTGCATTTTTTCCCCTTCATGTATTTGTCCGATTCTCTTTTGAAAGTTATTATTGAATCTACTTCCACCACCCTTTCAGGCAGTGCAATCCAGATCACAACAACTCGCTGATTACAAAAAAGTTATCATTATCTCCCCTCTGGTTCTTTTGCCAATCACCTAAAATCTGTGTCCTCTGGTTAAGAACCCTCCTGCCAGTAGAAACTGTTTCTCCCTATTTAATCTATCATAGCCCCTCATCATTTTGAACACTTTCATTAAATCTCCCCTTAACCTTCTTGGGGCAGGGAGAGGTATATATCCAAGACTTCAGTCTACTGTACCAACTGATTAGAATTGTACACAGTTTTATTCATTTAATCTGGTTCCACCATTTACACTATTTGATCATGAAGCTGCAATGTTTTTTTTGTACCATAAAGTGACAACGTTCAATATTTTCAGCATAAATGTCTGGGCATTCTCATTATAGGAAAGCTAATATTTCAGCATAATAATTTCAGTTTGGGTCATGTGACAAGCCTGAGGATGATGCAACATATCTGTTGAGTTGCTATCGTTACCCACATTGGTTAAAAAAAGGAAGAAAGCAGCAGTTTGAAACCATTTAACCACAAACAATCCAAAAAATAACCTTGCCAATTCAGGGTGCAGAACCTGAACATCAAAGTTATCTCTTTATGAATTAGTTTAACCTCTCTGTCATTGATGTTGTAGCCACAGAGGACCCGATCACCAAATGTTAGAATATAACTGAGATGATAGGTGTCCTCAAAATGGAAAAACTAAACACTAGATAACCAAAATGAGAATCTAGTAAACCAGTCAAGATAGAAAACAGTTTCGCTTTGGGCGACATCGGGAATCTGGACACTTGAAATTGCGTTGTTTTTCCTAAGTGAAGTTATGGTTCAAGTTTCCGCCCAAATTCATTTGCATAACCACAAATGTAAAAATTTCCATGAGCCAGTGTAATCGGGCAGCGTAATCAAATGTAATTGGTTTTTTTCTTTGTATTAAAAAGTATTCCTTGATGTAATTAAGAGTGGTAACCTGGTGCAGTTTGATTAACACAGCTGCAAATGGGTTTACCACAAAAAAATAAGCATTTTAATAATAGTGTCCAGTCCTCCACCTGTGAGTAACCCGGTTTTACTGAAAATGACTTTTAAAAAACTGTACAGAACCATTTACTAGTTTCATTGGCATACACTGCTCAATTTCTTAGTGAATTAATTTTTTTTTACCATATAGAAACTTTAAAACCGCGCCTACGAGTGCCTGTGCTCAATTTGAAGAGCCTCCTTGAACGTTAGCCAACAGCGCAATTGGCTGAAACGCGCCATCCTCGTTATTTCGATCTCGTTAAAGATCACTTAAACTAGATTTACGGTCAACGTAACCTACGTTTAAAATTCCCTGATGGTTTGCGCTGGTTCGGCTGATTTCACCTCTTTTGCGCTGATAATACTAGCGCAAACCAGCGGAAACTCTATCCCATTGTGTTTTACCTCTATTTGACACCATTTCATTCTTGACCAGTCCAACGCACTCCTGGTCAGCTTCCCATCTTCCACCCTCCATAAACTTAAGCTCAACCAAATCTCTGCTGTCCCTGTCCTAACTCGCACCAAGTCCTGTTCACCCATCACCCCTGTGCTCGCTGACCAACATTGGCTCCTGTCCAGCAACGACTCGACTTAAAAATTCTCATCCTTGTTTCCAAATCCCTCCATGGCCTCGCCCCCATTATCTCTGTAACCTCCTCCAGCCCCTACAACCCTCCGCGATTTCTGCGCTCCTCCAATTCTGGCCTCTTGAGTATCCCCGATTTTAATCTCTCCAGCATTGGCGGCCGTGCCTTCAGCTGCCTAGGCCCCAAACTCTGGACATTTTACTGTGTTAAAGGCGCTATATAAATACAAGTTGCTGTTGTTGAATGTACTAGTGGATCTCCTTTGGCATCACTGATGGTATGTTGGAGGCTGTGCTGTTCTATGACAATAGAAGCATTACACTGTGTTATGCACAATGGATTATTATCAGGGCCACGGATTTACGGTGACCGAATAATTTAAATTCTCTTTTTGTTACATGGTATTCTGGGATTTTCAGTATTTTCACAGAATGATACAGCACAGAAGGAGGCCATTCGGCCCATCATGCCTGTGCCGGTTCTTAATTCCATGAGGATCAGGCAGAGAAAGATGAAGGGGATGTAGGAACATTGGGTAAGTACTGGGAAGGTGCTTCTGCAGTTTAGTGGCACTAGAAAGGGTCCTGGGGTTTAGCAGCGCTGAGGAGGAGGATGTCCTGGGATTAAACAGCACAGCGAGGGAGGTCCTGGGTTTTATTAGCACAGGGGTGATGGCTCCAGGGCTTGACAACAGACTCCGGGAGTTTGGAAGCACCAGGGTTTAGCAACAAAGGGAATTTGTCAGCACCAGGGAGAGAATTCCAAAGTTTGGCAGCACTGGGAAGAGAGCCTGGGGTTTGATAGCATAAGGGAATTTTCCAGCAATGGTGGAATGTGGGATTTGGCAGCAGGGGCAGGGATCAGTGGCAGCCCTGGTTGGAGATCCCTGGAATTAGGGTTTGCTGGGGGAGGGGATGTCGCCACTGTGTTGGGGGAGTCCCAGTGGTTGGGGTCAATGGAGCAGAGGGTGGCAAGGTCTGGCAGCAGTAAGGGGGGGTCCAGGTGGGTGGAAATTCAGGGAGGAGGTCCCAGGATCTTGTAGCAATGGCGCGGGGAGAAGTTCTGGCAGTCGTGGCTCTGTTGGTAGCACTCTTGCCTCTGAGTCAGAAGATTGTGGGTTCAATTCCCACTCCAGAGACTTGAGCACAAAAGTCTAGGCTGACACTCCCAGTGCAGTGCTGAGGGAGTGCTGCACTGTTGGAGGTGCCGTCTTTCAGATGAGACGTTAAACCAAGGCCCTGTCTGCTCTCTCAGGTGAATGTAAAAGATCCCATGGCACTATTTTGAAGAAGAGCAGGGGAGTTATCCCCAGTGTCCTGGGCCAAGATTGATCCCTCAACCCACATCACTAAAACAGATTATCTAGTCATTATCACATTGCTGTTTTTGTGACCTTGCTGTGCGCAAATTTGCTGCTGCATTTTCTACATTACAACAGTGACTACACTTTAAAAGTACTTCACTGGCTGTAAAGCATTTTGGGACATCCTCAGATCATGAAAGGCGCTATAGAAATGCAAGCCTTTTCTTTTTTTCTAAGAGAACACATCGGAACAACTTCACACATACCTGCTGCCATTCCACTGCGCTCCACTGTAATTTCCCCCATTCTTACCCCACCATAGCAACCACAGAAACGTTGCGTTTCCATAGCAACCACATTTCCAGTGTTGCCATAGCAACCGCAGGTATTTTAATGTTTCCATAGCGACCACACCTGCAGCCCCTTTCAGTGCCTCTATAGCCATTGGACGCCAGGCTGCACATGTGCCATGGGAGCGGAACACAGTGACACCACAGAAAACCTGAGTGAAGGCTTTAAGTTCCAGGCACATGCTCCAAATTTAACCTGAGAAGATGTTTGCAGGGATTTCAAACACCATACAGTTAATTCTATGAGTAACACAATGAGCATTTTATTCAGAATTGTTGAAATTGTAACAGGTTTATTGTGAGATAAATTTTACTGTAAATGTTCAGCAGGGCTTAAAATTCAAGACGGTGTTTCACACCAGCTGTGTAAAAGTTTTGAAACTATTTTATTGCCTTTCTTTTATTGATAAATCTTCTTCACCACCCATCCTTAATTCATTGCTTTGATACACTCCCAGTAGCTCCTGATTGGTACTATTCCACCTAGTTTCCTGGTTTCTGGTGTGCATTTTCCCTACCCGATGACTACTGATTTGTTGCTCTTTTCCGAATGCAAAGTGTGACTCAGGAAGTGCAATGCGATGGACAAAAATGTACGAGGTTCTGGTTCAGCTTTGAGCCCCAATCACGGAGTAGCCTGCCACACTCATTGATGCAGAATGGCCTCTTGGGTGAGCTATCTATTGGAGGACTGCAGGCACCCACAGAATGGTGTCCTCGGACGTCACTGCTCTCAGAACAGGACAGAAGAAAGAGGGCAAAATTGGAAAAAGGAAATTGATAAAACTGATCTAAAATAATTAAAAATCCATGCCAGCCTGTCTACAGTTCCACATTAAATGATCTTGTAAGCTTATTCATAATATGCATGTACATTACCTCTTATTTTATACAAAATCATTTCTATATCTGATTAAACACCTGTGTCAGCAACCAAAGTAATACAGAATATTTGCATATTTTGTCTGTATTTGCATTTCAGTGTACAGGAGCTCTTTACTTCCACGTACCATTTCACCCACTGTTACTGTTAACAGAAAGAGCAACAGTTATGATTGGATTCAATTAGTTCAATCAGCACAATTTATCTTCACGTAATGGTACAAAATAAGGAATGTGCCACGCTTCCCCATATGAATGGGTTATATTACTTGACTGCACCAAGATATCTTCTGAGTGTTCCCCTAGCATTTCGAACTTACCACGTCTAACTTACAGTACTAAAGCTTTTGCAGGAATCTGTTTAAAAGCCTGTCTTCTGCCTTCACAGCCTCTCTGCCCCCGCCCCCCGCAACCCTTGTTCTGGATGCCCCCACCAGAGGAAATAGTTTCTCTCCATCTACCCGATCAAATCAGTTAATCATCTTAAACACAATTTCAGTGATAGGATATGAGTGGTTAGGATTTGGAATGCACTGCCCGATAGGGTGGTAGATGCAGATTCAATAGTAGCCTTCAAAAGGGAATTGGATAAATCATTGAAGGAGAAAAAATTGCAGGGATATGGGGAAAGAGCGGGAAGTGGGACTAACTGGATTGCTCTTCGGAAGAGTCGGCAAAGACTCGATTGGCCGAATGGCCTCCTTCTGTGCTGTACCATTCTATGATTCTAAAAGGTGCCTCTGAGCTTGGAATAAAAGATATTGCTACATGCTCAGAAGATTTGATACAGTGGGCGCGATCTTGCCAACCCTGGGGAGGTGGGTATGGGGGCTGCTGGGAAAATTTCAGAATCTGGGGGCGGGTGTTTGACAGATGAAACGTCATACGCTGACGTTCTCTGTAACCGGCTTCCCCTTAATTGGCCTGCTAAGCCCGCTAGGCGGGCTTAACAAGGTCAATCAAGGGAAAATAGCGTGTATTGGCCACAAGTCAATGGAGGCAGGACAATGACCCGAAAAGCAGCAGTCCCGCCTCCAACGCACCCCCATTGGCAAAATCACCCCCCAGTATCTCCATATTTGGCTCTTTCTTACAGAGGCAATCAGTCTTCACGGCCCTCCCTGCCTGATAGACATTCTATCACTACCTGGGAGACACAGGGCAGCACAGTGCCTGACTCACCACGTGATAAACTCGCTCAGCAACCCATGGCGCTAACAGCCAGGAAGGCCCTTCAGTAGCGCTATTTAAAGGGCTCCTCCCCTGCATACACGTTAGTTGCTGGTTTGCCATTTCAGGCTGCTGGTTAATTCCTGGGTATCCCAGACTGTGGAAACTTAATTCTGACTTCTGAGAAGAAGATTTTGCCGGAGTTGCACTGCTTGTGGCCACATTCTAAACAGTTTGGCTGTAATCATAGACGGTCTGGTAGGGTTGCTTTTGGAGCTGGAGGATGATGGGGGCAGGAGAGATCAGGAGCAGCTGGGACAAGAGGGAGGAGGAGGGCACTGCGCAGGAGGCCATACCCCCAGCGGGTCTTCAGGGAGCTCTTCTTCTACATAAACTTCACTGAGGAGCAATGTCTGAGTCCCTTTCGCTTCACCAAGGAGGTTGTCACTGAGGTATGTCACCACTCGAGCCTCATACCAGGGCATGGACAGAACTTAATAGTGGCCGTAGGATCTTTTACGTCCACTTGAGAGGACAGACGGGGCCTCGGTACCTGTGAAGGCAGTGCAGCACGCCCTCAGTACTGCCCTTCCGACTGTGCAGCACTCCATCAGTACTGCCCCTCCAACAGTGCAGCACTCCCTCAGTACTTCCTCTCCAATTGCGCAGAAGTCCCTCAGTGCTGCCCCTCTGATTGTGTAGTGCTCCCTCAGTACTGCCCCTCCAACAGTGCAACACTCGCTCAGTACTGCCCTTCCGACTGTGCAGCACTCCCTCAGTACTGCCCCTCCGACTGTGCAGCACTCCCTCAGTACTTCCCCTTCAATTGTGCAGCAGATCCTCAGTACTGCCCCTCCGACAGTGCAGCACACCCTCAGTACTGCCCCTCCGATTGTGTAGCGCTCCCTCAGTACTGACCCTCCGACAGTGCAGCACACCCTCAGTACTGCCCCTCCGATTGTACAGCACACCCTCAGTACTGACCCTCCGACACTGCAGCTCTCCCTCAGTACTGCCCCTTCAACAGTGCAACACTCCCTCAGTACTGCCATTCCAACAGTGCAGCGCTCCCTGAGTACTGCCCCTCCGACAGTTTAGTGCTCCCTCAGTACTGCCCCTCCGACAGTGCAGCGTTCCCTCAGTACTGCCCTTCTGACATTGCAGCACTCACTCAGTACTGCCCCTCCGACAGTGCATCACTCCCCCAGTACTGCCCCTCCCATGGTGCATCACTCCCTCAGTACTGCTCCTCCAACAGTGCAGCAGTCCCTCAGTACTGCCCTTCTGACAGTGCAACACTCCCTCAATACTGCCCCTCCGACAGTATAGCACAACCTCAGTATTGCCTCTCCGATAGTGCAGCACTCTCTCAGTACTGCCCCTCCAATGGTGCAGCACTCCCTCAATACTGCCCCTCCGACAGTGCAGCACAACCTCACTATTGCCTCGCCGATAGAACAAAGGACTCATAACGCCCATATACAAAAGTGGAGACAAAGTTGACCCAAATAACTATCGAGGCATCTGTGTAAACAGTAACCTGGGGAAGGTATTCTGTAGTATCATAAACAAAAGACTTATAAACTTCCTTGAGGAGCACAATGTCTTGAGTAAAAGCCAAATTGGATTCCTACCAAACTATAGAACATCAGATCATATCTTCACCCTACAGACCCTAATTGACAAACATGTTCATCAAAACAAAAGCAAAATTTTTGCCTGCTTTATAGATTTCCAGAAGGCTTTCGATTCCATCTGGCATGACGGTCTATTCTTGAAACTTATTGAAAGTGGTGCAGGGGGAAAAACATATGATGTAATTAAATCAATGTATACAAACAATAAATGTGCAGTTAAAATTGGAGACAAACAAACAAAATACTTCCCACAGGGGCGTGGTGTGACACAGGGCTCGCCCATCTCACCGACACTCTTTAATATTTACATAAATGAATTGGCAAAACTACTTGAACAATCTACAGCACCCGGCCTCACCCTATATGAATCCAAGGTCAAATTCCTCCTCTATGCAGATGACCTGGTTCTGCTGTCACCAACTAAGGAGGGTCTACAGCAGAACCTGGATCTGCTAGAGTCGTTCTGTCAGACCTGGGCCCTGACAATAAACCCCCAAAAAACCAAAGTTCTTGTGTTCCAGCAAAGATCCAGACATCAGGGACCCAGAATAAATTTCACACTAGGAACAACTAAAATTGAACAAACCACTAACTACACATACTTGGGCTTAATAATCAGTTCTACGGGAAATTTTCATCTGGCTGTGAATGAACTGAAAGAGAAAGCAAGAAGGGCTTTCTATGCCATTAAAAAATCAATCCAAATAGAAATCCCAATTGGCATTTGGCTCAAAATTTTTAAATCAGTAATTGAACCAATTGCACTCTATGGCAGTGAGGTGTGGGGACCGTTAACACAACAAGAATTTGCAAAATGGGACAAACATCCAATTGAGATCCTACATGCAGAATTCTGTAAAAGTATCCTCCGGACTCAAAGGAAAACCGTAAACAATGCATGCAGGGCAGAACTAGGCCAATATCCATTAATAATTACTATCCAAAAAAGAGCCACCAAATTTTGGCAACAGCTAAAAATGAGCAACCCCCACTGCTATCATTACGAAGCCCTGAAATGCCAAGAGAGGACCATAAAGAAGAATACCCTCAGTCAACTAGTCCTGGGACTCAGTGAAGTAACTACTAACACGACTAACAATAGCCAGCCCCAGGACAGTGACATCGTAGCACAGAGAATTCGACCCAACACAATTGTCACTAAGCAAAAGGAAAAATATGTCATATTGGGCAGAAACAACAAAAACCCAAAACAAACTCAATTGATACTTGGCCCTAGACAGACAATACAACATGGCTGAATACCTGACCATGGTAAAGGATAGCAAACTGAGAAAAACCTTGACAATGTACAGACTTAGTGAACATAGCCTGGCCATCGAAAAAGGCAGACACAGGCAGACCCGGCTGCCAAGAGAGGACAGGATATGCTCTCACTGCAGTCAGGGAGTGGTGGAGACAGAGATGCACTTCCTCACAGCTTGTGGAAAATATCAGGGCATCAGGGAGAATTTCTACCCAAAATTCACAAAAATATGCCCTGAATTCAGAAATTTGAATGACGACTAAAAACTCCCATACCTATTAGGGGAACAGAGAAATTGTGTAACTTTAGCGGCAAACTATGTTACAGCTTGCCATAAGCAGAGGGACAACCATTAAATCTAAGAAGAGTATATACATATTATATGAGTGTATATTTATACACACAAGGATATACCTGTTTATACACTGTATGGATAGATCTGCGTTTATGTGTTCAACCATAAATGTTTTTCGATGCTTTGGCAACATAAGATGTACCTTGTCATGCCAATAAAACGATTTGAATTGAATTGAATTGAATAGTGCAGCACTCTCTCAGTGTTGCCCCTCCAATGGTGCAGCACTCCCTCAGTACTGCCCCTCCAACAGTGCAGCACTCCCTCAGTACTGCCCCTCCGACAGTGCAGCACTCTCTCAGTACTGCCACTCCGACAGTGCAGCTCGACCTCAGTACTGCCCCTCCGACAGTGCAGCACGACCTCAGTACTGCCTCTCCGACAGTGCAGCGCTCTCTCAGTACTGCCCCTCCAATGGTGCAGCACTCCCTCAGTACTGCCCCTCCAACAGTGCAGCACTCCCTCAGTACTGCCCCTCCAACAGTACAGCACTCCCTCAGTACTGCCCCTCCAACAGTGCAGCTCTCCCTCAGTACTATTCCTCTGACAGTGCAGCTCTCCCTCAGCACTACCCCTCGACAGTGCCGTGCTCCCTCAGTAATGCCCCTCCAACAGTGCAGCACTCCCTCAGTACTGCCTCCGACTGTGCAGCGCTTCCTCAGTACTGCCCCTCGAGAGTGCAGCGCTCCCTCAGTACTGACCCTTTGAAAGTGCAGCCCTCCCTCAGTACTGCCCCTCGACAGTGCATCACTCCCTCAGTACTGCCTCTCCGACAGTGCAGCGCTCCCTCAGTACTACCCCTCCAACAGTGCAGTGCTCCCTCAGTACTGCCCCTCCAACAGTGCAGCACTCCCTCAGTACTGCCCCTCCAATAGTGCAGCACTCCCTCAGTACTGCCCCTGACTGTTCAGCGCTCCCTCAGTATGGCCCCTCCCACAGTGCATCACTCCCTCAGTACCGCCCCTCTGACTGTGCATCACTCCCTCAGTATTGCCCCTCCCACGGTGCATCACTCCCTCAGTACTGCTCCTCCAGCAGTGCAGTGTTCCCTCAGTACTGCCCTTCTGACAGTGCAGCACTCCCTCAGTACTGCCCCTCGACAGTGCAGCACGACCTCAGTACTGCCTCTCCGACAGTGCAGCACTCCCTCATTACTGCCCCTCTGACAGTGCAGCTCTCCCTCAGTACTGCCCCTCCAACCGTGCAGCAGCACTCCCTCAGTACTGGGACTCTGAAAGTGCTACACTCCCTCAGTACTGTCCCTCCGAAAGTGCAGCACTCCCTCAGACCTACCCCTCCGACAGTGCAGCTCTCCCTCAGTACTGCCCCTCCAATAGTGCAGCACTCCCTCAGTACTGCCCTGACTGTTCAGCGCTCCCTCAGTATGGCCCCTCCCATGGTGCATCACTCCCTCAGTACTGCCCCTCTGACTGTGCATCACTCCCTCAGTACTGCCCCTCCCACGGTGCATCACTCCCTCAGTACTGCCCCTCCGACAGTGCAGCACTCCCTCAGTACCGCCCCTCCGATTGTGCAGCACACCCTCAGTACTGCCCCTCTGACAGTGCAGCTCTCCCTCAGTACTGCCCCTCCGACAGTGCAGCACTTCCACAGTACTGCCCCTCCGACAGTGCAGCGCTCCCTCAGTACTGCCCCTCCAACCGTGCAGCAGCACTCCCTCAGTACTGGGACTCTGAAAGTGCTACACTTCCTCAGTATTGTCCCTCCGAAAGTGCAGCACTCCCTCAGACCTACCCCTCCGACAGTGCAGCTCTCCCTCAGTACTACCCCTTGACAGTGCAGTACTCTCTCAGTACTGCCCCTCCAACAGTGCAGCACATCCTTCAGTACTGCCCCCGACTGTGCAACGCTTCCTCAGTACTGCCCCTCGACAGTGCAGCGCTCCCTCAGTAATGTCCCTCCAAAAGTGCAGCACTCCCTCAGTCCTACCCTTCCGACAGTGCAGCTCTCCCTCAGTACTACCCCTCGACAGTGCAGTGCTTCCTCAGTACTGCCCCTTCAACAGTGCAGCACTCCCTCAGTACTGCCCCTCCAACAGTGCAGCACTCCCTCAGTACTGCCCCCGACCGTTCAGTGCTCCCTCAGTACAGCCCCTCCCACAGTGCATCACTTCCTCAGTACTGCCCCTCCCACGGTGCATCACTCCCTCAGTACTGCCCCTCCCACAGTGCATCACTCCCTCAGTACTGCCCCTCCCACTGTGCATCACTCCCTCAGTACTGCCCCTCCCAAGGTGCATCACTCCCTCAGTACTGCCTCTCCCATGGTGCAGCACTTCCTCAGTACTGCCCCTCCCACGGTGCATCACTCCCTCAGTATTGCCCCTCCCTTGGTGCATCACTCCCTCAGTATTGCCCCTACCATGGTGCATCACTCCCTCAGTATTGCCCCTCCCACGGTGCATCACTCCCTCAGTACTGCTCCTTCGACAGTGCAGCACTCCCTCAGTACTGCTCCTTGTAGTGTATGTAACCGTTCTACCTTTAAGAGAACTATTGTATGTAACCGTCCACCTTTAAGAGAACTATTTTAGGTGTTGCACTACTTTATCTTGGCTGCTGTATACTGTAATACCGGGAGTGACCACACCGGTATATAAGTGCTGTGTAAGGATTTATTGGGCAGATTCGCCCTGACCTTCGAATAGTAAAGTCCTGTTAAAGTTACTCTTGTAGTCTGTGTATTAATTCACCATATAACCCACAGACTTTACACCCCTCCCGTGGTGCATCACTCCCTCAGTACTGCTCCTCCCACAGTGCATCACTCCCTCAGTATTGCCCCTCCCATGGTGCAGCGCTCCCTCAGTACTGCTCCTCCGACAGTGCAGCACTCCCTCAGTACTGCCCCTCCGACTATGCATCACTCCCTCAGTACTGCCCCTCCAATAATGCAGCACTCCCTCAGTACTGACCCTCCGACTGTGCATCACTCCCTCAGTACTGCTCCTCCCATGATGCATCACTCCCTCAGTACTGCCCCTCCCATGGTGCATCACTCCCTCAGTACTGCTCCTCCCACGGTGCAGCACTTCCTCAGTACTGCCCCTCCCACGGTGCATCACTCCCTCAGTACTGCTCCTCCCACGGTGCATCACTCCCTCAGTACTGCTCCTCCCACGGTGCATCACTCCCTCAGTACTGCTCCTCCAACAGTACAGCTCTCCCTCAGTACTGCACTGGAAGTGAGAGCTGGGATTATGTGCTCAAGGCTCTGGAGTGGGATTTGAGCCCACCACGACCAATGTTCTTGCTAATTTTTTGGGCGGCTGCACGGCCCATTCTAATTATCACACATGTGCATTTTTTTTCATTATAAAGCCCTGGAGCGGCCTGCGTGGGACCTCCAGATCGCTGCGTAGCTGCCCAGCTTAACGGGAACATTGATTACGACCATGATGCGCCCTGGCCAGCATGTTTTCTTCCATGGGGGAGAGGGTACGTACCCAAAAATGACTGCGCAGTGAGTGGGGAATGTGGGAAGCACGGGGCTGTTTCACATGTTTGCAGGGACCACATCGGAGGACCCTGGGCCCAACTGCAGGTCTTGCAGCCATTGCTCTCCTAACAATCAATCTCTGCTGTCTGCCCTTTTAAGAAGTGCTGGCTGCCTTTAAGTGGCATTAAAGGTGACCGATTTCCCACCCTCCCAAACAAACCTGCAGCCAACAGATAGCGCAGGTAGCACCTCCGAGTCACGATAATGAGCTGACAGCACCAATTTCAAGCGGTCTCTGCGACAAAGGGAACAGTCCCGCACTCCAGCATTCGCTCGCCCCTCCCCCCGCGCGCTCATTTTCGGGCGCAATCGGATTTGTAGGCCACAGTGTGTCACCAGCGGGCGCAATGAAGCTAACAATTTCGTGCTTTGACTTTCAGCTTTTGCAAATGCTGTAACTGGGCAGAGGGTTTTTGTGATGTTAATTTCTAAAGTAATTAACTAATTGAATGAATTCCTGAAGGGTGGGAATTTATATCAGCTCTACACAGCCACAACAGAAAATGCTCGCTAGAAACCTCCAGCACTGGAGCGTGTTGGGGCTGCCACAGGCTGGCTTCAGTAGAGATTTATTTCTTCAGCACAGTTCTCCTAATCAACCTTTTGAATACATTGTTATTATGATTATGTGATTGCACCACTGCATTTCATAATAACTCATTGTTTCTGTCCAGCCACCTCTGTGTACAAGGGCTGTAGAAAAGAGTTGATTTTATGCATTTTGTGAAAGGTGATAAAGAAATACTATAGTTTGGTGACAATGCCATTTTGAATCCTATTACATTCTGTAAACTTCTTGGCAATTCATTAAAATTTGTGTGTTTTTTTTTCAGATTCCGTCCCTGCCCTCTAGTGATCGAATGTAGGCAGCACTAAGAACATAAGAAATAGGAGCAGGAGTCAGCCATACAGTCCCTCGAGCCTGCTCCGCCATTCAATGAGATCATGGCTGATCATCGACCTCAACTCCACTTTTCCATCCAATCCCATATCCCTTGATTCCTCTAAGTCCAATAATCTATCGATCTCAGCCTTGAATATACTCAACGACTGAGCATCCACAGCCCTCTGGGGCAGAGAATTCTAGAGATTCACAACCCTCTGAGTGAAGAAATTTCTCCTCATCGCTGTCCTAAATAGACAACCCCTTACCCTGAGACTATGACCCCTAGTTCTAGGCACTCCAGCCAGGGGAAACAGGTTACTTTATGCCATAAAACTCTAATATTATCCCTGCTCATTTGGTACAATGAGAACAGAACTGGCCAGGTTGCCTTCGGTCACAATTACATCCCAACTCAGTCACATGATATTGTTAGCATTCTATGGTATATTATTTCTACCATGCTGTTAGCCCAGAACTTACACTCCATATCCAAAAAAAGAATGTCGTGCATTTATATAGTGCCTTTCACAACATCCCATAGCACTTTACAACCACTTTTGAAGTGGAGTCACTGTTGTAATGTAGGAAACGTGGCAGTCAATTTGCGCACTGCAAGGTCCCATAAAACAGCAATGTGATACTGACCAGATAGTCTGTTTTAGTTTGGTTCAGGGATAAATATTGACCAAGGACACCAGGGAGAACTCCCCTGCTCTTCTTTGAATAGTGGCTGTGGGATTTATTTATCTCCACCTGAGAGGGGCCTTGGTTTTTCATTTCACCAGAAAGGTGGCGTCTCCGTACTGGACGGAAGTGTCAGCCTAGATTTTGTGCTCAAGTCTCCTGGAGTGGGACTTGAACCCACAAGCTTCTGACTTAGGAAAATGTGCTGCCTACTTCCGGAGTCTAGCACCTTCCGGAGTCTATCACCTTCTGGAATCTATCACCTTCCGGAGACTAGTACCTTCCGGAGACTAGTACCTTCCGGAGACTAGTACCTTCCGGAGTCTATCACCTTCCGGAGACTAGTACCTTCCGGAGTCTATCACCTTCCGGAATCTATCACCTTCCGGAGACTAGTACCTTCTGGAGACTAGTACGTTCCGGAGACTAGTACCTTCCGGAATCTATCACCTTCTGGAGACTAGTACCTTCCGGAGTTTATCACCTTCCAGAGACTAGTACCTTCTGGAGTCTATCACCTTCCGGAGACTAGTACCTTCCGGAGTCTATCACCTTCCGGAATCTATCACTCTCCGGAGACTAGTACCTTCCGGAGACTAGTACCTTCCGGAGTCTATCACCTTCCAGAATCTATCACCTTCCAGAGACTATCACCTTCCGGAGACTAGTACCTCCTGGAGACTAGTATCTTCCGGAGTCTATCACCTTCTGGAATCTATCACCTTCCAGAGGCTATCACCTTCCGGAGACTAGTACCTTCTTGAGACTAGTACCTTCCGGAGTCTATCACCTTCCGGAGACTAGTACCTTCCGGAGTTTATCACCTTCTGGGATCTAGCACCTTCCAGAGTCTAGCACCTTCCGGAGTCTATCACCTTCCGGAGACTAGTACCTTCCGGAGTCTATTACCTTCCGGAGTCTATCACCTTCCGGAGTCTATCACCTTCCGGAATCTATCACCTTTCGGAGACTAGTACCTTCCAGAATCTAGCACCTTCCGGAGTCTAGCACCTTCAGGAGTCTAGCACCTTCCGGAATCTAGCACCTTCTGGAATCTAGCAACTTCCAGAGTCTAGCACCCTCCGATGTATAGCACCTCCCGCAATCTAGCACTTTCCGGAGTCTATCACCTTCCGGAATCTAGCACCTTCCGGAGTCTATCACCTTCCGGAATCTAGCACATTCCAGAGTCTATCACCGTCCGGAGTCTATCACCTTCCGGAATCTATCACCTTCCGGAATCTAGCACCTTTCGGCATCTATCACCTTCCGGAATCTAGCAGCTTCTGGAGTCTATCACCTTCCGGAGTCTATCACCTTCCGGAGTCTATCACCTTCCGGAGTCTAGTAACTTCTGGAGTCTAGCACCTTCTGGAGTCTATCACGTTCTGGAATCTAGCACCTTCTGGAGTCTATCAACTTCTGGAGTCTAGTACCTTCCGGAGTCTATCACCTTCCGGAGTCTATCACCTTCCGGAATCTATCACCTTTCAGAGACTAGTACCTTCCAGAATCTAGCACCTTCTGGAGTCTAGCACCTTCAGGAGTCTAGCACCTTCCGGAATCTAGTACCTTCTGGAATCTAGCAACTTCCGGAGTCTAGCACCCTCTGATGTATAGCACCTCCCACAATCTAGCACCTTCCGGAGTCTATCACCTTCCGGAATCTAGCACCTTCTGGAGTCTATCACCTTCCGGAATCTAGCACATTCCGGAGTCTAGCACCGTCCAGAGTCTATCACCTTCCGGAATCTATCACCTTCCGGAATCTATCACCTTTCGGAGACTAGTACCTTCCAGAATCTAGCACCTTCCGGAGTCTAGCACCTTCAGGAGTCTAGCACCTTCCGGAATCTAGCACCTTCCGGCATCTATCACCTTCCGGAATCTAGCAGCTTCTGGAGTCTATCACCTTCCAGAGTCTATCACCTTCCGGAGTCTATCACCTTCCGGAGTCTAGTAACTTCCGGAGTCTAGCACCTTCCGGAGTCTATCACGTTCTAGAATCTAGCACCTTACAGCATCTATCACCTTGTGGAATCTAGCACCTTCCAGAGTCTATCAACTTCTGGAGTCTAGTACCTTCTGGAATCTAGCACCTGCCAGAGTCTAGTGCCTTGCGGAGTCTATCACCTTCCGGAATCTATCACTCTCCGGAGACTAGTACCTTCTGGAGACTAGTACCTTCTGGAGTCTATCACCTTCCGGAATCTATCACCTTCCAGAGACTATCACCTTCCGGAGACTAGTACCTCCCGGAGACTAGTACCTTCCGGAGTCTATCACCTTCCGGAATCTATCACCTTCCAGAGACTATCACCTTCCGGAGACTAGTACCTTCTGGAGGCTAGTACCTTCCGGAGTCTATCACCTTCCGGAGACTAGTACCTTCCAGAGTTTATCACCTTCTGGAATCTAGCACCTTCCAAAGTTTAGCACCTTCCGGAGTCTATCACCTTCCGGGACTAGTACCTTCCGGAGTCTATTACCTTCCGGAGTCTATCACCTTCCGGAGTCTATCACCTTCCGGAATCTATCACCTTTCGGAGACTAGTACCTTCCAGAATCTAGCACATTCCGGAGTCTAGCACCTTCTGGAGTCTAGCACCTTCCGGAATCTAGCACCTTCTGGAATCTAGCACCTTCCGGAGTCTCGCACCCTCCGATGTATAGCACCTCCCACAATCTAGCACCTTCCGGAGTCTATCACCTTCCGGAATCTAGCACCTTCCGGAGTCTATCACCTTCCGGAATCTAGCACATTCCGGAGTCTATCACCATCTGGAGTCTATCACCTTCCGGAATCTATCACCTTCCGGAATCTAGCACCTTCCGGCATCTATCACCTTCCGGAATCTAGCAGCTTCCGGAGTCTATCACCTTCCGGAGTCTATCAACTTCTGGAGTCTATCAACTTCCGGAGTCTATCACCTTCCGGAGTTTAGTAACTTCTGGAGTCTAGCACCTTCTGCAGTCTATCACGTTCTGGAATCTAGCACCTTACAGCGTCTATCACCTTCTGGAATCTAGCACCTTCCGGAGTCTATCACCTTCCGGAGTCTATCACCTTCTGGAGTCTAGCACCTTCCGGAGTCTATCACGTTCTGGAGTCTAGCACCTTCCAGAGTCTATCACCTTCTGGAGTCTAGCATCTTCCAGAATCTAGCACCTTCCAGAGTCTAGTGCCTTGCGGAATCTAGCACCTTCCGGAGTCTACCACCTTCCGGAGTCTAGTACCTTCCGGAGTCTTGCACCTTCCGGCATCTATCACCTTTCGGAGCCTAGTACCTTCTGGAGTCTAGTACCTTCTGGCGTCTAGCACATTCCGGAGTCTAGCACCTTCTGGTGTCTATCACCATCAGGAATCTAGCACCTTCCAGATTCTATCACCTTCCGGAATCTAGTACCTTCCGGAGTCTATCACCTTCCAGAATCTATCACCTTCCGGACTCTTGTACCTTCCAGAATCTAGTACCTTCAGGAGTCTATCAACTTCTGGAGTCTAGTACCTTCCAGAGTCTATCACTTTCTGGAGTCTAGCCTCTTCTGGAGTCTATCACCTTCCGGAGTCTAGTACCTTCCAGAGTCTAGCACCTTCTAGAGACTAGCACCTTCCTGAATTGAGCACCTTCCAGAGTCTAGTACCTTGCGGAATCTAGCACCTTCCGGAGTCTATCACCTTCCGGAGTCTAGTACCTTCCGGAGTCTTGCACCTTCCGGAGTCTATCACCTTCCGGAGTCTAGTACCTTCCGGAGTCTAGTACCTTCTAGAGTCTAGCAGTTTCTGGTGTCTAGCACCTTCTGGTGTCTATCACCTTCTGGAATCTAGCACCTTCCGGAGTCTAGCTCCTTCCAGAATCTAGCACCTTTGTGATATAGTATCCTCCAGAGTCTAGTACCTTCTGGAATCTAGTACCTTGTGAGTCTAGCACCTTCCGGAGTTTAGCACCTTCTGGATTCTATCAACTTCTGGAATCTAGCACCTTCCAGAGTCTAGCTCCTTCCGGAATCTAGCATCTTTGGGATCTAGCACCTTCTGGAGTCTAGTACCTTCTGGAATCTAGTATCTTGGGAGTCTAGCACCTTCCGGAGTCTAGTACCTTCCAGAATCTAGTACCTTCCGGAGTCTAGCACCTTCCGGAGTCTAGTACCTTCTGGAATCTAGTACCTTCCGGAATCTAGTACCTTCTGGAGTCTAGCACCTTCTGGAGTTTTTCACTATTCGGAATCTAGCACCTTCTGGAATCTAGCACCTTCCGGAGTCTAGCACCTTCTGGAGTCTAGCACCTTCCAGAATCTAGCACCTTCCAGATTCTAGAACTTTCCAGAGTTTATCACCTTCCGGAATCTAGTACCTTACGGAGTCTTGCACCTTCTGGGGTCTATCACTATCCAGAATCTAGCACCTTCTGGAGTCTAGCAGCTTCTGGAGTCTAGCACCTTCCGAAGTTTAGTACCTTCCAGAGTCTAGCACCTTCCAGAGTCTATCACCTTCCAGAATCTAGCACCTTCCAGAGTCTATCACCTTCCAGACTCTAGCAGCTTCCAGAGTTTGGCCCCTTCCACAGTCTATCACCTTCCAGAGTCAAGCACCTTCTGGAGTCTAGCACCTTGAGGAATCCATCACCTTCCAGAATCTAACGCCTTCTGGAGCATATCACCTTCTGGAATTTAGCACCTTCTGGAGTCTAGCACCTTCCAGAGTCTAGTACCTTCCGGAATCTAGCACCTTCCAAAGTCTAGCACCTTCCAGAATCTATCACCTTCCGGAATCTAGCACCTTCCGGAGTCTGTCACCATCAGGAATACAGCTCCTTCCAGGGTCTATCACCTCCCGGAATCTAGCACCTTCCGGAGTCTTGTACCTTCCGGAATCTAGTACCTTCCGGAGTCTATCACCTTCTGGGATCTAGCACTTTCCGGAGTCTATCACCTTCCAGAGACTAGTACCTTCCAGAATCTAGCACCTTCCAGAATCTAGCATCTTCCGGAGTCTAGCACCTTCTGGAGTCTAGCCTCTTCTGGAGTCTAGCACCTTCCGGAGTCTAGCACCTTCCAGAATCTAGCATCTTCTGGAATCTAGCACCTTCCAGAGTCTAGTCCCTTCAGTAGTCTAGCACCTTCCGGAGTCTAGCAACCTCCGGGGTCTAGCATCTTCCAGAATCCAGCACCTTCCAGAATCTAGCACTTTCCGGCGTCTACCACCTTCCGGAGTCTAGTAGCTTCCGAATTCTAGCACCTTCTGGAATCTAGAACCTTCCCGAGTCTAGCACCTTCTGGAATCTAGCACCTTCCGGAGTCTAGCACCTTCTGCAGTCTAGCACCTTCCGGAGTCTAGCACCTTCTGGAGTCTAGCACCTTCCGGGGTCCAGCACCTTCCAGAATCTAACACCTTCCAGAGTTTATGACCTTCTGGAGCCTAGCACCTTCCAGAATCTAGCACCTTCCAGAGTCTAGCAACTTCCAGAGTCCAGCACCTTCTGGAGTCTAGTATATTCTGGCATCTAACACCTTCCGGAATCTAGCACCTTCCAGAGTCTAGTACCTTCAGTAGTCTAGCACCTTCCGGAGTCTAGCAACCTCCAGAGTCTAGCATCTTCCAGAATCGAGCACCTTCCAGAATCTAGCACCTTCCAGAGTCTACCACCTTCCGGAATCTGGCAGCTTCCGAAGTCTAGCACCTTAGCACCTTCTGGAATCTAGCACCTTCTGGAGTCTAGCACCTTCTGGAGTCTAGCACCTTCTGGAGTCTAGCACCTTCCGCAGTCTAGCACCTTCCAGAATCTAGCACCTTCCAGAGCCTAGCACCTTCTGGAGTCTAGCACCTTCCATAGTCTAGCACCTTCCAGAATCTAGCACCTTCCAGAATCTAGCACCTTCCAGAGTCTATTACCTTCTGGAGCCTAGCACCTTCCAGAATCTAGCACCTTCCAGAGTCTAGCAACTTCCGGAGTCCAGCACCTTCCGGAGTCTAGTATATTCTGGAGTCTAACACCTTCTGGAATCTAGCACCATCTGGAGTCTAGCACCTTCCAGAGTCTAGCACCTTCCAGAGTCTAGCACCTTCCGGAGTCTAGCACCTTCCAGAGTCTAGCAGCTTCCAGAGTCTAGTCACTTCTGGAATCTAGCAGCTTCCAGAATCTAGCACCTTCCGGAGTCTACCACCTTCCGGAGTCTGGTAGCTTCCGAAGTCTAGCACCTTAGCATCTTCTGGAATCTAGCACCTTCTGGAGTCTAGCACCTTCTGGAGTCTAGCACCTTCCGGAGTCTAGCACCTTCCGCAGTCTAGCACCTTCCAGAATCTAGCACCTTCCAGAGTCTAGCACCTTCTGGAGTCTAGCACCTTCCATAGTCTAGCACCTTCCAGAATCTAGCACCTTCCAGAATCTAGCACCTTCCAGAGTCTAGCAACTTCCGGAGTCCAGCACCTTCCGGAGTCTAGTACATTCTGGAGTCTAACACCTTCCGGAATCTAGCACCATCTGGAGTCTAGCACCTTCCAGAGTCTAGCACCTTCCAGAGTCTAGCACCTTCCGGAGTCTAGCACCTTCCAGAGTCTAGCAGCTTCCAGAGTCTAGTCACTTCTGGAATCTAGCACCTTCTGGAGTCTAGCACCTTGCCAGAGTCTAGCACCTTCTGGAGTCTAGCACCTTCCAGAGTCTAGCAGCTTCCGGACTCTAGCACCTTCCAGAGTCTAGCACCTTCCGGAGTCTAACACCTTCCGGAGTCTAGCACCTTCTGCGATGCAATGCGTTGACGCTGCCTGGAGCTCCGTATATTATATGGTAATGAGGACAACTGCCATGGGATTGGCTGAAATAAGGCCTTGCGCCAAGTGGAAGTTAGACTGAATTAAAAGCAGTGAATGTACTGGTGCCAGCTTCAGTTGATACTGCTGGATGCACTGTACCTTGGAGCCTGTAGCTTTGAAGATCAATTACTTGACTTATAAGAGAGATTTTGAAGCATTCCCCCACCCCCATGTTGAACTTGGTGGACTGCATCTGCGGTTGTGAAAGTTGCCACTGCGCCCAGCAGGATTATTCCCACTAACTGCACATCCACTATTGCATCCAGGACCCACTGTGCTTTGTGAAATCCAACACAAACCATCCCTGTTAGCATTATTGGTCCTCGACATCACAGAGCCATCCCACCTCAGCCCTCTGATCAATACCATTCACATCAGCACCAGGCAGCACAGATTATACAGAGTGTCTATGGACCCCACTGTGTCGCCAATGAGCTGGAGGTGGGGCGGGACTTATGGCAGGACTCGCAGCAAACAGTCTACTTTAAAGCAAACAAGGTCTATTTATTCAGCAAACAGACCTCAACCAGGCCACCTGCCCACCCAGTCATTAAGGGGGTTAGTATATGGCACAGAGGGACAGGAAAACCACATAGAAAAATGAAAGGGAGGAGGGAGGTATCAAGACAAGATAAATACTGTCGAATTACTGTGATCATAGATGTGGCAGGATGGGGGTCTGCAACCATCGTCCTAATCTCAGCTGTCTCATTTTGGGAAATGGTGAGTGGAAGGTAAGTGTTTCTCCACAAGAGCGAGTGTATAATCAGAGGTACCGCAGGATTACATCCACTCACACACATCCCAGAACTTGGCTTCAAAACAGCATTGGGGGAATAAACCTGGGAGCAGGATGCCTTGTCACCTCATCAGGTGAGTTCACTCAAGCTACAAGGTCCAATGGATCTTCAGAATGAAGGTTTGCATTTGCGATTCCATACCTGGAGAATTACAGATTTCAGCCACACCACTCTGTGATTCTGTGAAAGCACAGTGCTGGGCCAAGTGTTTCTTCAAAGTGTCGATTGACACCACTGTGTCAGCCAATGAGTTGGAGGTGAGGCAAGACTTATGGCAGGACTCACAGCAAACAGTCTATTTTACAGCAAAGTCTGTTTAAACAGCGCAATACAGCAAACAGTCTACAGAGTCTATTTAAACAGCGCACTACAGCAAACAGTCTACAGAGTCTATTTAAACAGCGCACTACAGCAAACAGTCTACAGAGTCTATTTAAACAGCACACTACAGCAAGCAGTCTACAGAGTCTATTTAAAAAGAGTCGCTACAAACTACTACGAACAGAACTCATGACCAAAATTGCAGCAGCCTCTCCCAATAATAGCAGGGTGATCTCTCCAGCAAAATGCAGTGAGTGGAGGATAGTTACAGAATACAAATTCTGTGCATAATTCAATTCCAGTTGGTCTCTGTTGTGTCTGTGTATAATAAGACACAGACTGCAGGAGAACGGTACAACAGGTGTTTACTCAACGTGGCTCACAGTGGAACTGATCTGTACAGATTACTACTCAGTGCTATATACAGGTGTGGTCACTGCCGGTACTGCAGTATACATGAGCTGTAAAAGATAGTTCCCCCCCTTAAAGGTATATACATTACAATTCCTCCCCTTTTAGATTAACAGTACCATAACACTCATTTAACAATTAAATATCAAACTAATTACAATTAACACTTTTAACATGCAACATTAACTGAAAATAGTCTATTTATATATTCAGTCTTTGGGGAGGCTTCCTGATCCTTTCTGGATAGTGCCTTTCCCGAGTGTCTTGCTCTTGGTGCGGAGGCGATTCTGGCCCCCTGTCGTCGGTTGGTTCATCAGCTTCCGATGCTACTGCTTCTGGGGTAGATGCGACCTGTACGTCGGGGTCATCACCAGGTACGTATGGGCGAGGCATGGGGTTGACTTGTTCCTGTGACTCTAGGATCTGGTCAGCATGGCGTCTTACGATGCTCTCCCCAACGTCCACTGTGTACATTAGTGGGCCCTGCCGTGTGCATATCGTTCCTGGCTGCCATTTTTCTGTTCGGTAGTCGCGGGCCAAGACTGGCTGCCCTACATTGAAGCTCCTTGTTGGCTTCTCATGGATGTGCTGGAATTGCTTACTCTCAACATCTCTTCGTACGCTTGGTCTGAGCAAATCCAGGCGAGATCTTAACCTTCGGTTAAAGAACATCATGGCTGGGGCCTGGTTGGTGACTGCATGTGTCGCATTCCGGTAGGCAAACAGGAAATTGCCCACCTTGTGCTGCAGCGGAATGTTGTCATTGTACATAGCCTTTATTGCCTTCTTAAAGGTTTGTACGAACCTCTCAGCCAATCCATTTGTGGCTGGATGATATGGGGCGGATATGTAATGCCTTACCCCATTCTTTTTCAAGAGCCTCCGGAATTCTTCGGACACAAACTGTGGTCCGTTGTCGGAGCAAATCTGTTCTGGCAAGCCATTCCTGGCAAAAATGGTCCGTAGGACTGCAATAGTTTTCTCCGTGGTGGTGGAGGACATTTTGATGACCTCAGGCCATCTCGAGTGCGCATCCACGGCTATTAAAAACATTGAGTCCATGAATGGACCAGCAAAATCAATATGCACCCGTTGCCATGGAGATGAGGGCCACTCCCATGGGTGTAGAGGGGCCTGTGGTGGTGCATTTTGGACTTTCTGGCATCCTGAGCAACTCTTGGTCAGATCCTCAATTTGTTTATTGATTCCCGGCCACCACACATAAGCCCTGGCTAGGCTTTTCATTATTACCCCTCCCAGATGACGCTCATGAAGCTCATTGAGCACTCTATCCCTTAACTTGAGTGGAATTACCACTCGGGATCCACACATCAAGGTCCCCCGGCACACTGACAGCTGTTCTCTCCTTGTCGAGAATGCTGGCAACAGTGAGTCGCCATGTGCTGGCCATCCCTTCACCGTCAAATCATATACCCAAGACAGTGTCGGGTCATTTCGGGTTTCCTTTTCGATACAAGCATTAGTTACTGGTACGTATTCAACTATAGTCGAATGGAATATTTCGGCAGGATCCACTGCTGGTGCTTCCTCCGCAGTAGACAGTGGCAGGTGTGATAGCCCATCAGCATTTCCATGCTGTTTCGTGCCCTTATATTCAATCTCATAGTGGTGCGCCCCTAGAAAATGTGACCATCTTTGTAGTCGTTGCGCAGTCATCACTGGAACGCCCTTCTTCGGATTAAAAATGGAAACAAGAGGCTGGTGATCAGTCAGCAAAGTGAATTTCTGCCCGTGCAGATAGTGATTGAACTTTTTCACTCCCCACACTAGGCTGAGGGCCTCCCTGTCAATCTGGGCGTAGTTACGCTCGGCTGAGGTTAGTGATCGTGATGCAAAGGCTGTTGGCCTCTCTGAGCCGTCCGAGAATTTGTGCAACAGCACCGCTCCAATGCCGTAGGGTGACGCATCACATGTGAACCGAATTGGTAATGCTGGGTTGTAATGGGCCAATACCTCTTTCGATGTGATTAGTGTTTTGCTCTTCTGGAAAGCTCGTCTACATTCGTCACTCCACTTCCATGGCACCCCAGTTTGCAGTAGGGTGTTCAGTGGGTGTAGTATTGTAGACAAATTTGGCAAGAACTTACGGTAGTAGTTTACCAGCCCGAGGAACGACCTCAGTTGTGACACATTTTCCGGTGCTGGAGCCTTGACTACTGCCTCAATCTTCTCTGGGGACTTATGTAACCCCTCTTTATCGATAACGTGGCCACAATATGAGATCTGTTTTCTAAAAAACTCGCATTTGGGGCGGTTAGCTCGGAGCCCAAATTCCTGCAATCTAGTGAGCACCTGCTCCAGGTTGGCAAGGTGATCACTGTCATTTTCGCCCGTGACCAGGATGTCGTCCAAATAACACTGGGTCCCTGGGATCCCTCGCAGGACTTGTTCCATTACCCTCTGCCAAATAGCCGGAGCTGATGCTACCCCGAATACCAGCCGGTTGTATTGGTAGAGACCTTTATGGGTGTTGATTGTGAGGTATTTGTTTGATGCTTCTTCTACCTCCATTTGCAGATACGCCTGGGCCAGGTCAATCTTAGTGAAGCGTTTCCCTCCAGATAGCGAGGCGAAAATATCTTCAATCCGCGGAAGTGGATATTGTACGGTGTGAAGGACCGGGTTCACTGTTACCTTAAAGTCCCCACAGATGTGAACCTTCCTTGGTTCCCCAGGCGTGCTGCTCAACGACTTTTTCATCAGCGGGACGATGGGTGTAGCCCACTCGCTCCAGTCTACCTTGGACAGTACACCTGAATGTTCCACGCTCTCCAGCTCTGTTTCGACGGCTGGGCGGATCGCATAAGATACCGGTCTGGCCTTAAAAAATTTGGGCTTGCATTTTCTTCAATTTTAATTGTCGCTGTCATGCCTTTTAGTGTTCCAAGTCCTTGCTGAAACACTTCTTTCGCGTCAGTTAGGATCTTTGACAGTCGCCCAGGTGTGACGTCGTCATCCTTTTTGTCAGCCACAGTCAGTGCCTGTATGGAATGCCAATCCAGTTGTATTTTCCGGATCCATTCACGTCCCAGTAATGGTGGTCCTCCATCTTGCAATACATACAGGTCTAGTTTTGGTGTTTCCTTACCGTTATATATAACGGTCACCCTTATTTTTCCTTTGGGGTAGACTTTTTGCCCCGTGTACATCTTCAAAATAATTTTTGTGTCTCTCAAGGGTATGTGTGAGAATAGCCGCTCGTAGTCCCGTCGGTTTATGACTGTTAGGGCTGATCCTGTGTCCAATTCCATCTTTACCTGGACTCCTGCTATCTTGAGAGTGACCCAAATGGTTTGGTGATCCTCCATTGTGATCACATTATTTAGTTTCAGACAACTCAGTTCCCTGCTTTCGGAGTCGTTATCACTCTTTTGTTCGTCTGAACTATTCTCCGTCACCTTATGTACCTTCTTGTACTTTTCTTTGTTAGGTTTCTTATTGCTGGTTTCCTTTCCCGACCTGCAGCCTCGTGCTATGTGTCCTACTTTTCCACACTGTTTGCACACTTTGTCTTTGAACCAGCAATCATTCTGGCCATGTGTTGTTCTGCCGCAGTGATAGCACTTCTCTGTTCCATATGACATTTAGTTTGTGCCATATTCTTGCGGTCTCTATTGTATCTCTGCAGCACCCCGTGCTGCTGCTTCATATGATACCACAATGCTGAAAGCCTTTTCCAGCATAATGTCCTTTTCAGATAAAAGCCGTTTCTGGGTTCCTTCACTTTGAAGCCCACACACAAAGTAGTCCCTTAAGGTATCTGCCAGTCCCGCTCCAAACTGGCAGTGTTTCGATAGTTTGCGCAGTTCTGTTAAATAATCAGCATTGCTTTCATCCTTATGCTGGTTCCGTTTGTGAAACTTGAATCTTTCTGCTATCAGCAGCGGTGTGGGGTTTAAATGTTCCTGCAGTATCGTTACTATGTCTTCAAAACTCTTTTCCATTGGCTTCATTGGGGTTACTAGATTTCGTAATAAACCATACGTCTTTGCACCCATTAAATTTAACAATACCGACGCTTTCTTGTCATCTGACACCTCATTTGCCTTGCAGTATACCTCTATTCGTTCGACATATGTAGTCCAATCTTCGACTTCATTGTCAAATGCGGTGATACTGCCACTCTTCGGCATTTTGGGTGTGGTTTAAAATGGCATCTCCCAATGGCTTAAAATGGTGTCTCCCGTGCTTTCCTTCCTCCCCCGCTGCTGCCAACGCCGCTCCCGGCGGTTCTCGTGGCAATGGCGGCGCCCTGTAGGTTTCGCGCGCTTCTCCTGCGCTGCTGCCAGCGCCGCTCTCAGCGGTCCTCGTGGCAATGGCGGCACCTCGCAGGTTTCTGCGCATCTCTCTCTCCCTCTCTTCGACGCTGCTCGGCCCCTGAACACCAGCTGCGCCCTGTGCGCTCTGCCCTCTCTCTCTCTCCCCCGTCGACGCTGCTCGGCCCTTTGCTGTGCCGCTCGGTCGGGCTCTAGCCCGCCGCTGTCCGGGAAGTGTCAGCGCACTACCTGTTGCCAGCCCGTTTTGCTGGACCACCTCGACTGGAAAGCCAAGCCTGGCTCTCGACAGCCTCCCCCGCAATTCTCGAGTCTCTGCTGGATGACTGGACGGTTGCCCGTGGTCGATGCCCGAGTCTCTGGCCTTGACCTCCAATCCACTGATCTCCAGGAACGAATCCCCGGGAGGTGATGCAGAGTTGCAGGTAGGTTCGAACTTGCCTTGTCGCCAATGTTGTGTCCGTGTATAATAAGACACAGACTGCAGGAGAACGGTACAACAGGTGTTTACTCAACGTGGCTCACAGTGGAACTGATCTGTACAAATTACTACTCAGTGCTATATACAGGTGTGGTCACTGCCGGTACTGCAGTATACACGAGCTGTAAAAGATAGTTCCCCCCCTTAAAGGTATATACATTACAGTCTCCAGGCATGATTGACGGGGGAATTACCCAATCACCTCCATTGGGGCCAGGACTTGTGGGATTACTACAAGCAGCCGTGTTTCTGAAAGTAAAGGAGGGAATAGCCAGAGCACCAGACCTTGGCTGCTCCCTCACACCACCTTGCTCTGGATTGGCAAACTGGTGCAGAGTCCACAGAAGGAGGAGAAAGGGGAAAACAAATCACAATATAATATGATTCACCCCTGCTTAATCCAGAGAATAGACCACAATTATATCTTAAATAACTGCTCAAATTATTTAACTGGGGCTAAAAAGGTTAAATTATGAGAATATGTTGCATGGACTAGGCATGTATTCCCTTGAGTATAGATGATTAAGGGATGATCTAATTGAGGTGGTTAAGATAATTAAAGGATTTGATAGAGAGAAATTATTTCCTCTGATGTGGGAGTCCAGAACAAGGGGGAATAACCTTAAAATTAGAGCTAGGTCATTCAGGGGTGATATCATAAAACAATTCTTCACACCAAGGGTAGTGGAAATCTGGATCTCTCTCCCACAAAAGGCTGTTGAGGCTGGAGGTAATTTGACAATTTCAAAACTGAGATTGATAGGTGTTTGCTAGTCAAGCATATTACAGAACCAAGATGGAATTATGATACAGATCAACCATGATCTCAGTGAATGGCGGAACAGGCCTGAGGGAATGAATGGCCTCCTCCGGTTCCTATGTTCCTAAATGAGCAAGCTAGAAATAAGACAATAATATAAAACAAATCAGTGGTTAGTGGCTAGAAGATTTTCCATCTCAAGCCATTACTAAATAGGGTATATTTTCCAATCCTAGCTCTAAAGCGGCAGGATCTAGGATATAGAGAGAAGCCGATATTGTAGGATTTTCTGAGTTTAGCCTCATTAAGTATTCATAAGGAGCTTCCAGTGTGGATTGGGTTTGGCACTGGGAGCTCACTGACAGAGGGAGACTGGAAATAGCACACAACTGCAGCCCTTATGTGTCAGCCATGGCTCACTGGGTAGCACTCTCACCTCTGAGTCAGAAGGTTATGGGTTTGAGCCCCTCTCCAGAGACTTGAGCACAAAAGTCTAGGCAGACACTCCAGTGCAGCACTGAGGGATGCTACAATGTCACAGGTGCTGTCTTTTGGACGAGACGTTAAACCGAGGCTCTGTCTGCCCTCTCAGGTAGATGTAAAGGATCCCATGGCACTATTTCAAAGAAGTAGTCACTGTTATAATGTATGAAACATGACAGCCAGCATGTGCACAGCAAGATCCCACAAACAGCAATATGATAATGACCAGGTAATCTGTTTTTTCAGTGATGTTGGTTGAAGGATAAATATTGGCCTGGACACAGGTGATAACTCCCCTGCTCTTCTTCGAAATAGTGCCATGGGATCTTTTACGTCCACCTGAGAGAGCAGACAGGACCTCGGTTTAACATCTCATCTGAAAGACGGCACCTCCGACAGTGCAGCACTCTCTCAGTACTGCACTGGAATGTCAGCCTAGATGTTTGTGCTCAAGTCTCATGGAGTGGGACTTGAACCCATGACTTATTTGACTCAGAAGTGAGAGTGCTACCCACTGAGCCACAGCTAACACTGGCTCATAGTGCTACAACATTTAGCAAATCACATGAATCTTGATAAAAGCACAAGTCATTTTCTCTGGAATGTTATGCTTGGGTTAGGATTTCTCTAGACTGAGGCTGTTTATTGCAAAACAGCGGACTAATTTGTAAAATTGGTTTAATCGCTCGTCCTGCAGCTGAACGTAATTTAAGCTATTTGATTATATAAAATAGATGTCTAGATTTCTTTCCTGGTGGTAATCACAGCTGCAATCACTGGCAGATTTCTGGGTGTGTTTTCCTAACATGGATGTGGCAGCTGTTTCTCCTGGTTACTACCAATAATGGAAAATGTCAAAAATAGGACGTAAAAGATTTACGTTGTGTATGTCTGTTTGCCAGTGGGGGAGGGGGTAACTCATCAAGCCCCACTGAGAAGAAATTCTACGGCACCCTTTTATAAGAGACTGTTAGAGCGTGAAAGGAGTCTGACAGGTAGCAAATGTTCTGAGCATGAAACATGAATCATTTCATGTCAGTCTGGATTTGGAAAGTCGATATAAAGGGAATGAATAGGGAGTAGGTTGGTACACTGGAATTCTAAGATAGGAGCAGAAGTAAGTCCTATTTTGTCAGCCGTGGCTCAGTGGGCAGCACTCTCGCCTCTGAGTCAGAAGGTTGTGGGTTCAAGACCCACTCCAGACTTGAGCACATAATCCAGGCTGACACTCCCAGTGCTGCACTGTCGGAGGTGCTGTCTTTTGGATGAGACGTTAAACCGAGGCCCCGTCTGCCCTTTCAGGTGGATGCAAAAGATCCCACGGCACTATTTGGAAGAAGAGCAGGGGAGTTATCCCCAGTGTCCTGGCCAATGTTTATCAGTCAATCAACATAACAAAAAGTAGAACGGATTATCTGGTCATTATTATATTGCTGTTTGTGGGATCTTGCTGTGCGCAAATTGGCTGCCGCATTTCCTACATTACAACAGTGACTACACTCCAAAAGTACTTCATTGACTGTAAAGCGCTTTGGGACGTCCTGAGGTCCTGAAAGGCGCTATAGAAATGCAAGTCTTTTGTTCGTTTTCTCAAACCTATTACAGTATATACTGTAAGTATATTTTGCAGTCCAGTTACATGCCTGAGTAAATCTATCATCATGGCTCTTGTTTAATATATATCTATAACTATAGCTGTCTATCTATCTTTAGATAGATACTAGTTAACCTCTTGTGGCATTGCACACAGAGAATCAAAACCAAGGCCCCGATTTTAACCCTAACTACCCAACAAGAACAGATGGTTGGAGCAGTTAAAATCGAGAGAATTGACTTAACGGCCTGTTCCTGACAGGAACCGGTCCACCAACATTTTAACTGCAGCTCTGAGAAAGACACCTGCTGGAAACAAGTGGGTGCCTAATAAATATCGGGGTCCCAATGACATTCTATTGTAACTGGCCAATGTGAGTGCAGCCTATGGCCTTTTACTTGCCTCAGGAACTGAGTGAAATAGCTGAAGGGAACATACAAGTGTTTAAGTGAAAAACAAAAGCAAAATACTGCGGATGCTGGAAATCTGAAATAAAAACAGACAATGCTGGAAATACTCAGCAGGTCAGGCAGTATCTGTGGAGAGAGAAACAGAGTTAATGTTTCAAGTCGATGACCCTTCTGAGTACTTCCAGCATTTTCTGTTTTTATTTCAAATTTTTAAGTGGATGTTTTTCCCCATAAATTATGAAGTATTTCTTTAGGGTTTGGCAATAAATGAGTAAATTGGCATTCATTAGTGCTGCACTTTAGCTGACCATTGGGAGACATGAGAGGGAACCCAGGGCAATTGCCCATCTGATGTTCCTTTCCTCTCTGTGAGAAAGCTTCCTGCCTCGGCTCAGCACTTTCCCTGTGGTGGCACAGTCTCTGCCACAGACTTGGTCTGTTTCTATTTTTAACATTTCTTTCTGGCTAACATGGGACTCAAATGTCCTTACACACACCTTCCCCTTTAAAAAAAAAAGCGATTGTATTAAGAATGCATGAAAAAAGTGGGAAAGAGTGCAATCCGAACATGGAAATGGCAAAACAATGGCCCATAATTTGCGGTCAACGGCAAAGCAAAGGTGCTCGCCTCTGGGCCCAAAGAAAGCTGTCCACCGTCTCTGTGGTGAGAAGTTTGCCTTTTTCGACATTCAGTTGATTGCAGTGCTCTGAATAGGGGATTCCTATGGCGATGCTGCAGTGACAATCTGTCTCGGCAGCCAATCACAATGAAGAATTCTCACAGACAGCAAACCAGGAAATGAGAAGCTGCTTTTATCCGCACTTTTTAAAAATGTTACAGAGAGCGAAACAAAGATTGGGTCTCGCACATGAGGATAAGGTAGAAGCTGAAATATCATGAACAAAGTTTAAAATTTTCTTTTAAAGTTTTAAAAAGTTGTAATTTTTATCATAATGGAGAAATTTGACACTCCGCAAATATTAAAATTAGTTTTTCAGGGCCATAATGTTTGTTTAGCAGTCAATACGCTGTTAAAACCCCAGTTACACCTATTCCAATAAGGCTTAACATTTACTGGGGTATTTAACAGCGATATTACCGTGGAAAAGCCCAAGTTTACATCAGTTTCATTGATTTGACAGATTACACTGATTGCCGGCTATGGGCGGGGGGTGGGGCCACAGCGCAGCCAGTGTCAGAGCAGAGAATGACTGACTGCAACTTCAGGATTTCCACGTTTAGATGCGCCTGTGCTACATCCGGAAGTTGCGGTCAGTTTCAGAGGGGTAATGACAGCGAACGCTGTTAGTTCGTCATTATTATCCACCGCAAATTCCGGACCACTATTTTCAACCCCACCACTTGCCTGCCGAGATTCCTCCTCACCAACGACATTCTATGCCCACAATTTGAACTGAGTAGGCCGACCAGTTCAGGACAGGTGGCTCGTTTCTCTTCTTGTTTCCATTCTAATGCTGAAACAGTGATCAGAGTTGTTGGAGATTATATTGGCATTAGCGACACGGAGCAGTGGAAAAATCAAAAACCAAATAAACCTCCACAGAGGCACTGTTCATAAATAGTCGCACAATTCTAAGCCAGTAAATACAGAACTTACGTGAGTGTACTTAATAATTCTTGGCTGCACAATCAACTGGCAAAAATCTTAGGCTTCTCATCTTTAAGTAATTATAATCAGACTTATTTTAAATTTTACACTTTAACTGTTTTACTCACGAGTAGGTGTCCCAAAAACATTCCCAAGACAAACTTTCTAAGGTCAGGTTGAACTGTTCAATGGCCACAAAGTCTGCTGTCGTTTTAATAATAATAGTGTTTAAAACAGTTTCAAAGATGTGATTCAGATGATGCCTTTGGAAACTATCCTCCCCTCTATTACCCCGCCACCCCCCCCAATCACATCCTTCAACATACAATAAGCACAGCACACTGAAACGCCTCACTTGCTCATTCCATACACACTCATAAGAACATAAGAAATAGGAGCAGGAGTAGGCCATATGGCCCCTCGAGCCTGCTCCGCCATTCAATAAGATCATGGCTGATCATCGACCTCAACTCCACTTTCCCACCCGATCTCCATATCCCTTGATTCCCCCAGAGTCCAAAAATCTATCTATCTCAGCCCTGGATATACTCAAAGAATCAGCATTCACAGCCCTCTGGGACAGAGAATTCCTTAGATTCACCACCCTCTGAGTGAAAAAATTCCTCCTCATCTCAGTCTTAAATGGCCGACCCCTTATCCTGAGACTATGCCCCCTAGTTCTAGACACTCCAGCCAGGGGAAACAACCTCTCAACATCTACCCTGTCAATCCCCCTCAGAATCTTGTATGTTTCAATGAGATCACCTCTCATTCTTCTAAACTCCAGAGAGTATAGGCCCATTCTACACAATCTCTCATCATAGGACAGCTCTCTCATCCCAGGAATCAATCTACATAAAAACATAAGAACATAAGACATAGGAGCAGGAGTAGGTCATTTGGCCCCTCGAGCCTGCTCCGCCATTCAATAAGATCATGGCTGATCTGATCTTGGCCTCAACTCCACTTCCCTGCCCACTCCCCATAACCCTTGACTCCCTTACCATTCAAAAATCTGCCTATCTCCACCTCAAAAATATTCAATGACCCAGCCTCCACAGCTCTCTGGGGAAGAGAATTCCAAAGATTCACAACCCTCTGAGAGAAGAAATTCCTCCTCATTTCCGTTTTAAAAGGGTGCCCCCTTATTCCAAAATTATGCCCCCTAGTTCTAGATTCCCCCACGAGGGGAAACATCCTCTCTGCATCTACCCTGTCAAGCCCCTTCAGAATCTTATATGTTTCAATAAGATCCCCTCTCATTCTTCTAAACTCCAATGAGTATAGGCCCAACCTGCTCAACCTTTCTTCATAAGATAACCCTTTCATCTCCGGAATCAACCTCGTGAACCTTCTCTGAACTGCCTCCAATGCAAGTATATCCTTCCTTAAATAAGGAGACCAAAACTGTACGCAGTACTCCAGGTGTGGTCTCACCAACGCCCTGTACAATTGTAACAGGACTTTCCTACTTTTATACTCCATTCCCTTTGCAATAAAGGCCAACACTCCATTTGCCTTCCTAATTACTTGCTGTACCTGCATGCTAACTTTTTGTGATTCATGTACAAGGACCCCCCCGATCCCTCTGTACCTCAGCATTTTGTAATCTCTCCCCTCCTCTAGTGAATCTTCATTGCACCGCCTCCAAGGCAAGTATATCCTTTCTTAGATAAGGAGACCAAAACAGTGCACAGTACTCCAGGTGTGGTCTCACCAAGGCCCTGTACAATTGTAGCAAGACTTCCTTACTCTTATACTCCAACCCCCTTGCAATAAAGGACAACATGCCATTTGCCTTCCTTATTGCTTGCTGTACTTGCATGCTAGCTTTCTGTGTTTTTTGCACGAGGACACCCAAATCTCTCTGAATACCAACATTTAAAAGTTTCTCACCATTTAAAAAGTATTCTGTTTTTCTATTCTTCCTACCAAAGAGAATAACCTCACATTTCCCTACATTATACTCCATCTGCCACCTTACTGCCCACTCACTTAGTCTAACTATATCCCTTTGCAAACTCTTTGGGGGAAAAATTTGGTTGGTTTGTGCCTCCCATTAGCGCCTTAAGAGGGCGCTAATGGGGCGCAAAGCAACTAGCACCCGTGCGCAGCGATGTTTGCGCCGCTCACGAAATTAACTAGACATTTTGCGGCGGCGCTAAACACTACTGCCACAATCTCCTGCGCCGGCAAATCGTGATGCCAATCGAGAGTGCAACGCCCTGGTAGCGCCCTGGACCGGATATTGAGTGGCGCCCCCTGTCTTACCGCCTGCCGCTAGCAACGACAGGTTGAGGGGAGTATTTTGCAGTCGGGAAGGGACTGGGGGAGCGCTATTTAAAGGCGACCACTTCCTGCCTTTTTTTGTCAGCGAAATTTTTGCACCACGCATTCTGAGTGAGAGAGAGAGAGAGACTGCAAGAGATATTCAAAGCTGTGTTGAGGAGTTATGGGTACTGAGCAGCACTTTGCAGGTTCTTTCTGATTTGATCTTCTTTGCATCAATTTAGAAGAGACTATGGGGCTGCACGCTGAGCTTTTTCCCTGGGCCTCTCCATTGTTCTTTCCAACAGATTTGATGTACAGGTCTCTCCAGGCTGAGATTCAAGGCTGCAATGAGCAGGGTGTGGATGGAGAGCAAGATCGACCCTTCCCTTTAAGAACTGGCCGGCGCCAGTGTGTCTGTGTTCCATTGCTGACTGACATCACATGAGCTTCGCCAGCGCTCTGAGGTAGTGCCTCGCTATTCGGCCTTTGCACCTTAAGACAGGTGTGCAGCGCCTGATTTAGCGCTCCAATCACCTCCAGGGGCGATAAAAGCCAAGTTTGCAGTCGGAGGCGATAATTAGCGGCAGGCTCTAAACTTTGTGCCTGGCCGATAATTGCGTCCCAAATGGGGCGATACTGAATTTCTCCCCCTTTGTTTTCTCCTCACAGCTTACTGTCCCACCTAGCTTTGTATCATCAGCAATCTTGGATACATTACACTCTGTCCCTTCATCTAGGTCATTAATATAGATTGTAAATAGCTGAGGCCCCAACACTGATCCTTGTGGCACCCCACTAGTTACAGCCTGCCAACCTGAAAAAGACCCATTTATCCCTACTCTCTGTTTTCTGTCCGTAAACCAATCCTCTATCCATGTTACTATATTACCCCCAACCACATGCGCCCTTATCTTGTGTAATAACACCACACACTAACATCAATGTTCTTTTCACATAATAGAAACATAAAAAATAGGAGCAGGCATAGGCCATACGGGCCTTCGAGCCTGCTCTGCCATTCAATATGATCATGGCTGATCCTCTGTCTCAATACCATATTACCACTCTCTCCCCATACCCCTTGATGCCTTTTGTGTCTAGAAACCTATCTATCTCCTTCTTAAATATAATAGCCCAGAAATTCGGGTCCCAACGCGTGAGTACGCACGGGGTACTCATGCATGGACCCGATGGAAATGCCGGTTTCTTGCATGCACTGCGCATGCGCGGGAAACCGGCACTTCCGTTCCTCTGAACGAAGGGGTTCAGAGGTCGAACGCATGCACGCGGGAGTCTGCGCGTGTGCTTTGAACTTACTTTTTTTTACAGGTTTTTCCGTGAGGGTAAGTCTTTAGATTTTAGAAATGTAAAAACCAGGCGTAAGGCCTGCATTTTAAAAGGTAAGTGGTCAATTAATTAAAATTAAAACATTTTTTCCACAGGTTTATTATTTTTAAATACTTTAAAGCAAGGTAAGTTTATTTTTAGCCCCGTTTTTTTATAAAATTATTTTTTTCAAAAATTTAAATAGTTATTTAATGTAATTTATAGTTTATTTAAAAAGTGTGATTTAAAAAAAAAATTATTTGAAGGTTTACTGTTATTTTGGGGCCCGTATATTCATAAGTTTAGACAGGTCTTCCTGTCAATCTTATGAATGGGCTTTTCCCTCCTCTGATTGGCTGCCCATGGCTCACATGATCCCAGGGGACTCATCGCACTAACTACGCCCCTGGGACACGCAAGCACAGCGCGCCGGGAGTTGGAGCAGGCCCCTGAGCGGAATTCCACGGGAGCCCAGAGCTCAACTGCCGGCGCGCAAGGTAAGTGCAGGTCGGGGGCTTGCACCCGCGGGAAGCCCCCGACCCGAATTTCTGGGCCATTCAGTGACTTGACCTCCACAGCCTTCTGTGGTAGAGAATTTTACAGGTTCACCGCCCTCTGAGTGAAAATTTTTTTCCTCATCTCAGTCCTAAATGTCTTACACTGTACCCTGAGACTATGGGGGAGAAAGTCAGTATCGCCCCATTTGGGGCGCAATTATCGGCCGGGAAGCAAAGTTTTGCGCCCGGCGCAAATTATCACCACCTACTGCGAAATTGGTCTGTTCCGCCCCTGGAGCTGATTGCAGCGCTAAATCAGGCGCTGCATGACTCTCTCAAGGCACTAAGCCTGAGGAGCGAGGCGCTAACTCAGAGGGCGGGCGCAGTGCAGGTGCTGTCAGTTAGCGATTTCACACAGGCACGCTGGTGCCGGTCAGCTCTTAAAGGGGAGGGTCGATCTTGATTTGCAGCCACACCCTGCACATCGGAGCCCTGAATCTCGGCCTGGACAGACCTTTTGCCAAATCCTGCAGCCAAGGACCATGGAGAGGGCCAGGGAGCGAGCGCAGCGTTTCAGCAAGGGGGCCTCGGAGGCTCTGGTTGGCGCGGTGGAGCGCAGGCGATCTCTCCTGTACCCGGAGAGTGGCAGGAGGCCTCTGCCCAGCGAGTACCGAAAAGCTTGGAGGGAGGTGGCTCACAGAGTGACCTCCAGCAGCATGGTGCCTAGGACCCCTGTGCAATGCAGGAAGAAGTTCAACGACCTCACTCAGGTCGTCAGGGTGAGTGCCTTTTTCAGAAACCTCTTCATCCCTCCATCTCGACCTCGCTTTATGGCCAAAGGGTTTTGAAAGCCCCAATGCCCAGCACTCCTCCAACACCTATGGCCCTTTCAGGAAACTCACACGCACATTCAGCACTTTGCATACAGTAAGGGCTATTTGACCATGGGAGGCATTTCAGCCAAGATCATGGCTGCACACAGTAAGGGCTATTCGACCATGGGAGGCATTTCAGCCAAGATCATGGCTGCACACAGTAAGGGCTATTCGACCATGGGAGGCATTTCAGCCAAGATCATGGCTGCACACAGTAAAGGCTATTCGACCATAGGAGGCATTTCAGCCAAGATCATGGCTGCATCTTTACTCAGACCCCGTCCTTTTTCTTGCAGGGCAAGCTGGCGCATAATAGGAGACAGCAGCAATGGACCAGGGGAGGCCGGCCTCACCTTCAAGCCCTGACCGATCTGGAGCAGCGAGTCCACCGGATTGTGGCAAGCCGGATGCTTGGTCCCGTCGCCACTGGAGATGCCGACCCCGTTCTGGCCAGCAATGGTAAAGTCATCACCTTTTGACCTCTTTCCTTCCACTTGTTCCTCACAACAGCATCCTTTGACACTCTCGATCCAAATCAGTACATTGCTGCACTCATGCCTCCCTTGCTGCCACCCTGTCCTCACGCTAAAGCCACTCTTGTACCTCCCTGCTTTCAGATGCTGATTCACCAGGTGAGGAGGCGGGCCCTCAAGCTGCCACTGGGAGTGAATCTGAAGGTGAGGAGGAAGAGGAAGCCGGACCATCAGCGCAACCCTCTGCCGAGGCAGCCCATAGCCATACTGGGGACATGCCTTCCTTGGAGGGGAGCGGAGAGGAATGGTCTGATGAGGGTGAAGCTCCAGGACCCAGCGGGCTGCAGCAATACGAGGTGGGTAGGGAAGCTCGGGGGCCTTCTCCCCAGAGGGAGAGTATGGCCTCGAGTCCTGCTACAGTGAGCGCAGGAGAGGTGCGGCTCCTCGCTGAAATGAGTGCCCAGGCGGAGCAAAGGCACACTGAGCTCATGGCTGCAGTGGCAAGAATGCCCAAATCCATTGAGTCACTGGCAAGGAGTATCCAGGACTTCGGTGCAGCACAGGCGTCTGCCACGCAAATGCTAAGTGCTGCAATGCAGTCAGTGGCTGGTCTCATGCAGACGCAGATTGAGGCCACGCGAGCACTAACTGATGTCACCCTCGCTGGATCGGGCAGGTTTCCCCGGGGCCCTCCCCGCGCCGCAGCAGGCCAGCAATCTGTGCTCCCACAGATTGCTCCGCATGCTGAAGTGCTGCCCCGTGGGAGTGTCAGTGTGTCGGTCGAGAGGGGAGTTACTGTCCCCTCTCAGGATGACAACATTCCTGCTGCCAGCACTGCCACTTCTCCACTGCAGTGCCACCACCTGTAGGACAGACTGCTGCCGCCCATGCAGAGTTGGAGCAGACAGCAGCCGGGCCCTCCAGGCCCAGAGCTGGTCCAGGCTGTCCCTCAAGGGCATCTGCAGTCTCAGTTTCTGACACTCAGCAGCCTTCCCCCAACCTTGCTGCAGCCACTGGGGTCCCAGTGCGGCGGAGCTGCAGGGTGGGAAGGGGGCAATTTCGCAAGGGAAGCAGATCACCCTCGAAGGGCAAGAAGTAGAAGGTGTGGCAAGATGTTGTTCATTGTTTTATTGAAGGCCGAGGATCGTGGTCATATTTTTGTTACTGTTTAGAACATTATCTCCAGGTTGTGAGAGCCAGTTATGTGATTGACTGTTTCTTTGTGTGTTTCTTTCTATTACTTTGTCATGCGGGAAGGATACACAGTTTTGTAAATAAAGAAGTGTCTTTATTCAAAATGTGCATGTTTGTTCTTTGCACTCATTGTTGCCTTGACCGGCTTAGGAGTTGCGGCATGGTTCCATTCAGGTTCTTTGAATGGCAGAAGCCATTCCCTCAGAGGGGGCCTAGAAGCGACATGCTATAAGCCTCTGACGGGCGGCCCTTGCACTTTGTGCCTCCCTCCCGTCTTGGTGCTGCTGCTCCTCCTCCTCCTCCTCCTCCTCTTCTGCTGGTGCTGCAAGGCCCGGTGGCATTGGCTGGGTCCTGAGGATTGCTAGGTTATGCAGCATGCAGCACACAACAACGAAGTGGGAGACTCGCTCAGGCGAGTACTGCAGGGCTCCTCCAGAGTGGCCCAGACAGCGGAACCGTTGCTTGAGCACGCCGATTGTGGGGAAAGAGATGTACTCTCGTCTCCTTTTGAAGAAGGCATTTGTGACTTGACGGATGCAGCAATGCACCGCGAACTGGGAGATATTGGCAATGTCCCCAGTAGCAGATTGAAAGGAGCTGGTGGCATAAAAGTTGAGAGCCACTGTTACCTTCACTGCCACTGGCAGAGACGTCCTGCTCCTCAGTTGAGGCTGCAGATCTGGCTGAAGCAGGTGGCAGAGCTCAGTGACCACCTCCTTGCTGAATTGCAGCCTTCGCAAACACTGCTCCTCAGACATATTGATGTATGAGAACTGTTGTCGAAAAACCCTGGGACGGTAAGGTCTTCTGTACCGATGCCTGTTGGCCCTCCTCCGTCTGGCCATGATTGCCACTCTCTCTCTGCGTCTCTGTGCCCTCTCAATGTGATGGAGAAGCACGACGTTCCCATCCATTGCAGCCCCCATAATATGTGGGCAATCAAAGTTATGCCGGTGAAAAAGCAAAGCAACTGCAAAGTTATGGTCAGAAGCCAAAACTACCTCAGACAGCGTTGACTCAATGCAGAAGTCTCTCTTTCTCCCTTTGTCTCTCTGCAAATCTCTCTCTCTCAGAACAAGTGGTCTAAAAATGGCTACCACACAGAAGCCAGGAAGAGTCCCCTTTAAATAGCGCCCCCCCAGCCCCACAGCAACTGGGAAGCGTTCCAGTCAACCTGTCGTTGGTAGCGACAGGTGGAAAGGAGGGGGGTGCCACTGAATTTCCGGTCCGGGGCGCCCCAAGGACGTTGCACTCTGGAATGATGTCAAGATCTGCGTGCGCAGGAGAGCGGGCGGCATGGTTTAGCGCCGCCGCTAAATGTCCGCTCAATTTCGCGAGAGGCACAGGTATCACCGCGCCCGGGCGCTAGTTGGTTAGCGCCCCACTTATTGCCCTCTTAAGACGCTAACGGGTGGTGCTAACAACTGAATTTCTCCCCCTATGACCCCTCGTTCTAGACCCCCCCCAGCCAGGGGAAACATCCTCCCTGTATCCAGTCTGTCTAGCCCTGTCAGAATTTTATACATTTCAATGAGATCCCCTTTCATTCTTCTAAACTCTAGTGAATACAAGCCTAGTCGACCCAATTCTCCTCATGTGACAGTCCCAGGAATCAGTCTGGTGAATCTTCGCTGCACTCCCTCTATGGCAAGTATATCCTTTCTTAGGTAAGGAGACCAAAACTGCACACAGTACTCCAGGTGTGGTCTCACCAAAGCCCTGTACAACTGTAGTTAGACATCCTTGCTCCTGTACACAAATCCTCTTGCAGTGAAGGCCAACATACCATTTGCCTTCCTAACTGCTTGCTGCACCTGCATGTTTGCTTTCAGTGATTGGTGTACAAGAACACCCAGGTCCCTTTGTACATCAGCATTTCCCAATCTATCACTATTTAAATAATACTCTACCTTTCTGTTTTTCCTACCGAAGTGGATAACTTCACATTTAACCACGTTATACTGCATCTGCCATGTATTTGCCCACTCACTCAACTTGTCTAAATCGCCTTGAAGCCTCTTTGCATCCTCCTCACAACTCACAATCTCACCTAGTTCTGTGTCATCAGCAAACTTGGAAATATTACATTTGGTAGCACTTGCACAACCACTGACCACACCCATCACTTCCTCACCTCATATTGCACACATTTCCCTTTACAACATTACCACCCTGTCCTCAATCCAACCTGCTTCTTGTAGACCTGTCAGCACACTGACGATGTGGTGAAACCGCACACACTCAATCACCTTCTCAACATGCGCTCACCACCTCAACACACACTCACTACCTCAACACACACTCACCACCTCAACACACACTCAATCACCTTGTCAACACACACTCACCACCTCAACACACACTCACCACCTCAACACACACTCACCACCTCAACACACACTCAATCACCTTGTCAACACACACTCACCACCTCAACACACACTCACCACCTCAACACACACTCAATCACCTTGTCAACACACACTCACCACCTCAACACACACTCACCACCTCAACACACACTCAATCACCTTGTCAACACACACTCACCACCTCAACACACGCTCAATCACCTTGTCAACACACACTCACCACCTCAACACACACTCACCACCTCAACACACACTCAATCACCTTGTCAACACACACTCACCACCTCAACACACACTCACCACCTCAACACACACTCAATCACCTTGTCAACACACACTCACCACCTCAACACACACTCAATCACCTTGTCAACACACACTCACCACCTCAACACACGCTCAATCACCTTCTCAACACACACTCACCACCTCAACACACACTCACCACCTCAACACACACTCAATCACCTTCTCAACACACACTCACCACCTCAACACACACTCAATCACCTTCTCAACACACACTCACCACCTCAACACACACTCAATCACCTTCTCAACACATGCTCACCACCTCAACACAAACTCACCACCTCAACACACACTCAATCACCTTGTCAACACACACTCACCACCTCAACACACACTCAATCACCTTGTCAACACACACTCACCACCTCAGCACACGCTCACCACCTCAACACAAACTCACCACCTCAACACACACTCAATCACCTTCTCAACACACACTCACCACCTCAACACACACTCAATCACCTTCTCAACACATGCTCACCACCTCAACACAAACTCACCATCTCAACACACACTCAATCACCTTCTCAACACACACTCACCACCTCAACACATGCTCAATCACCTTGTCAACACACACTCACCACCTCAACACACACTCACCACCTCAACACACACTCACCACCTCAACACACACTCACCACCTCAACACACACTCACCACCTCAACACACACTCACCACCTCAACACACACTCAATCACCTTCTCTACACATACTCACCACCTCAACACACACTCACCACCTCAACACACACTCAATCACCTTCTCTACACACACTCACCACCTCAACACACACTCAGCTTCTCTACACACACTCACTAACTCTCGCCCTCTATGTCTGCAGGGCAGGATCATGTATAATGTGAGGAAAGGAACAAGATGGTTAGTTGGGTCCCCAACATCATTGCCCTGACGGAGTAGGACGTCCTGGACATTCTTATGTTCTTATGTTCTTATGTTTACTGGCCCAAGCAGGGTCATGAGCATCAGAGAAAGAGAGGCTGGTGGCTTACGCAGGCAGGATGTCTGGATATTACTAGTAACCCTTCATTCAACTCAGCACAGGTTTAACAAACTTAGCAATTCAATCTGTGTTCTGCCATCTGCTCATGTACCGCTTCCATCTGCCAGCCTAACTCTTCCCCCTTTTCTCTTTACTATAGGTTCTTCTCAACACCAAGAGGCTCCTGCAGAAGAACAGACCTCAGAGAACAATCCTCCTGATGCACTGCCAGGTGCTCCAGGCTCCACTCCTTCCAGGGACCAGCTCAGATATCGGCACTCCAGATAGTGAGCATGCGGGGTCTGCACATAACGAAATACCCAGTGGGCAGCAGCAGATAGTGGTGACAGTGACAGCTCAGGAGAGACCTCGCTGGAGGGCGAAGCCCTCTCACAGCTCCACTGAGGAGGGCAAAGATTAGGACTTAGTGGAGCCTGTCATGAGAAGGAAACTGCTGGCCTGACACAGTATGAGGTATTGGAAGCCATGCCAAAGAGTTTCAGCGATGTGTCTGAGTGTGTGGAAGAGTCTGCAGCCAGCATCAGCAGTGTCAACAAAGAAGCAATGATAGCTCCAATAGTAAATAAAGAAGGCTTATTAAAGTGTTCTATGGCAAGAAAGATCTGGAAGCTGGAAGCTCTCCTGGCAAACCGGACATCAAAATATCCGATGATCTAGTGAGCTGCAGCTGGGTGATCCTTTTTATACTGATTCAAGAGTTCTCCGATGCCAACAGGTGTCACTGGTGGGTCCAATAGTTAACCAGCAGCTAAGCTGTATGTAGTGGATGCGCCCTTTAATTAGCACTGCTGAAGGGTCCTTGCTGCCTGTTAGCGCTACGAGTTGCTGAGCGAGCTCATCACATGGCGAGTTAGGCACTGGGGCAGCCCAATATCTCAGAAAGGTCCCACAACAAGCATAGGACCCTTATTTAAATATGATAATGAGGCTTTTAAATGGAAGCCTACAGAGGATCCAATATGGTGAGTGCGGAATGTGCACGTGCACATAGCCCGCCATATTGGCTCCTTAGGTGCCCGTTTTAACCTAAATATGCTGTGAGTGGAAGTAAGTTCCTTGAGAACTGTAAGGAGTGTGACTGATGGCAGAATGGGTTTGATGTACTGTATAGGTTGGCATCTCTAGGCTTGCTCTTTGGCTCCCCCTATCATCAGGCACTGTTGTCTCCTAGCTGCAGATCAACTGCTCCTTCAATAAAATGTAACTTTTCCTACATCGTATAACTTAAGGCTTTTTCTGCAGTTTCTGTAACTTATGTAAGTGTTTATTCTTGGTGGTGCAGTTTGTTCATTGCACCAACGAAAAACTAAATTTGCCCATTTAGTCTCTGATATTTGGATTGTCTTTCAAAGACACAGGCACGATGGGCTGAATGGCCTCCTTCTGTGCTGTATCATTCTATGATTTAATATTCCACTGCCCCCCATCCTAACAGAAATAATTGGGAGTTAAACCTGGGGAAAAATTACTTCTATAAATGATTTGGCTGCTTGTTTCAAAATGACTCCAGATTAATCCACATAAAAGCATAGTCTGAAACTTGGGGTCACTTCATAGGCATCTGAAGTTTGTCTGGTTTGCACTCGTGGGCAGACTCCAGAACTGACACCCTAGTGACTCACCAAACAAAAGCCCCCCTGCCCACCTACTTTGATCTCTGCTGCATTTTCTGCAGTTTTTAACCCTTTCTGCCACTTCTCTATTTGTAAAGGAAACTTCAAATCAAAAAAACTGAAGGTAAATAATAAATTCACACGGGTGCAGGCATGCTGCTTATGTGCTTAGAGTGCAACACAATCACGTTAACAGAGTGCCGCATTTGACACCTTAAAATGTGCTTTTGCTGTTTAGATTTTACACAGCAGAGCAAAAAGCAGTCCAAGGGAGGTTTTGTTAATACTCTGGCAGGCAAACCAGGAAGGTGGGCAGAACAACCTCACGTGGCTGCCAGGGACATCCATGATTACTTTGGGCCAGATTTTGTTGTAACAGGGCATCTCACGGTATCTGTTGTTAACTAGACTTGCCCCGGCACCCTTCAGCTCAAAACAATGTTTGCCCAAAATGTTGCTGAAAGTTCGAGCTGATAATGTCACAGTGAGAGCAACAGGGCATCTGGGACCTGAGTGAACCAACAGGGTATCTCCCTAACCAATGACATTGAAGGATTGTGAAATTAACAGTGCAAGGATTGAGAAGGAAGTGTAAATTAGAGTGGGGGAATTCAATGACAAATCAAGTACAGAAAGAGAAATGAAGAGAGGGAAAGAAAGATTGGATTAAGGATCCTTCAGTACGTACCACTATTTAAAGGGCTCAGCCACTTCATAAGAGAAAAAAGAGACAAGAGAAAAAAAAGACAAAAGAAAAAGTAAGAAAAAAAATGTAAATTTAAAATTTGACATTTTTTAAATCATCCCAAAAAAATTCAAAACCTATAGGAATGAGACTTCATACATGTAATAGTCAATTTTCAGAGGTTGACTGGCAGTAATTAACAATTATCACATCATTAAAAGGGTACTTATGCTACTAATTACTAGCCCTAAATATCTGTCGTGGGTTTAGTTCTTATCTACAGCGCAAATAGAAACATAGAAACATAGAAGATAGGAGCAGGAGTAGGCCATTCGGCCCCTCGAGCCTGCTCCGCCATTCAATGAGATCATGGCTGATCATCCAAATTCAGTACCCTGTTCCTGCCTTCTCTCCATATCCCTTGATCCCTTTAGCCTTAAGAAATATATCTAACTCCTTTTTGAATATATTTAATGAATTGGCCTCAACTGCCTTCTTTGGCAGAGAATTCCATAGGTTCACCACTCTCTGGGTGAAGAAATTCCTCCTCATCTCTGTCCTAAATGGCTTACCCGTTACCCTTAGACTGTGACCCCTGGTTCTGGACTCCCCGACCATCGGGAACATCCTTCCAGCATCTAGTCTGTCTAGTCCTCTTAGAATTTTATAAGTTTCGATGAGATCCCCTCTCATTCTTCTAAATTCCAGCGAATACAAGCCCAATCGACCCAATCTCCTCTCATACGTCATTCCTGCCATCCCAGGTATCAGCCTGGTGAATCTTCGCTGCACTCCTTCCATGGCAAGAAAATCCTTCCTCAGATAAGGCGACCAAAACTGCACACAATACTCAAGATGTGGCCTCACCAAGGCCCTGTACAACTGCAGCAAGACATCCTTGTTCCTGTACTCAAACCCTCTCGCTACAAAGGCCAACACACCATTTGCCTTCTTAACTGCCTGCTGCACCTGCATGCTTACTTTCAGCGACTGGTGCACAAGGACGCCCAGGTCTCGTTGCACTTCCCCTTCTCCCAATCTATTGCCATTGAGATAATAATCTGCCTTCCTGTTTTTGACACCAAAGTGGATGAACTCGCATTTATCCACGTTATATTGCATCTGCCATGCTTCTGCCCAATCACCCAACCTGTCCAAATCATACTGGAGTTTCTCGGCATCCTCCTCACAGCACACACGCCCACCCAGCTTTGTGTCGTCTGCAAACTTGGAGATATTACATCTAGTTCCCTTGTCCAGATCATTAATATATATTGTGAATAGCTGGGGTCCAAGGACCGATCCCTGCGGTACCCCACTAGTCACTGCCTGCCACTCGGAAAAAGAGCCGTTTATTCCAACTCTTTGCTTTCTGTCTGCCAACCAGTTCTCTATCCAAGTCAATACCTTGCCCCCAATCCCATGTGCCTTAATTTTACACGCTAATTTCTTATGCGGGTGTAATACCCACTGGAAATGTTATGTACGCTAAGTATGGTTATCAATCTTTAACTTAGACACTGTATTATCATTGTTATAAATCCCTGGGTTAAAGTTGCCCATGTGAAGGTACGGCAAGAACTTTTAAGGACACAATGTGACTAAGAGCAGACTTTCCATAATTCTGCACCAGTATCAACTGTTGCAGACAGTGAGGCTGCGCAGTCTCCAGGCAGAAACCCCAGGAGGAAGGGGTGGAGTCGGGTTTTTCGTGCGGGAAACGGGAGCGACTGGAAGAAAAGAGGGCAGGAGCTCTGAAAAGAGGGCTCAGGAGGCAAATGGCTGCCGCACCCCGTCCCGGGCTTCCAAACTCGGCCGCCGCCCTTCGTATTAGTAGCTCTGCATCCAGAACTCAAAGTGGGATTCAGTGATCGTGAAGAGAATTCAACGAAGGGGTTCGGAGTCGTAAGTCTTGCAGACATTATACATACCATGAGCTCCAACTTAAGCACGCTAATGAAAGAGTGCACTCGAATTTGGACACAGGGACAGATTCTCCTTTGAATCCATATAAATGGAGAATGTATGTTTATTATGTCTAGATTCATTCTAATGTATGCAAATGTCTAATTTAGGTCATTGACCCGTAATCTTCTTATACTGTCTGACGTTAAAACTATAAAGTAAGATAATTAGAATTAAGCCATTGTAGTAGTGATCTCCTTACTGGACTATAGAATACTGTCTACAACAGAGACCACATCTCACATATATCTAGAGAACCGTGAAGGGGTTACACGGGACCTTATCGAAAGCCTTTTGAAAATCCAAATACAGCAACTTCACGCCATTCAATGCCTGTCAGTAGTTAGGCAGAGAGTGAGATGCTGTTTTCGCAAACCTAACGGCAGAGCGGCGCAATTCAGACAGCAACTTTTGGATTTTTGAGTTAACCGTGAATCTGCCCCTCGCCTGAAGTTGCTGTACCAGTTACACATAAATAACGGCGAGCGCCATTAGCCTCACCGTTATTTTGACAGCAAAATCTGGGCCATTATAAACCCATTTCTTCAGGGCGACTGAGGGGCAGGCAGTGACTAGTGGGGTACCACAGGGATCAGTCCTTGGACCCCAGCTATTTACAATATATATATTAATGATCTGGACGAGGGAACTAGATGTAATATCTCCAAGTTTGCAGACGACACAAAGCTGGGTGGGCGTGTGTGCTGTGAGGAGGATGCCGAGAAACTCCAGTATGATTTGGACAGGTTGGGTGATTGGGCAGATGCATGGCAGATGCAGTATAATGTAGATAAATACGAGGTTATCCACTTTGGTGGCAAAAACAGGAAGGCGGATTATCATCTGAACGGCAATAGATTGGGAGAAGGGGAAGTGCAATGAGGCCTGGGTGTCCTTGTGCACCAGTCGCTGAAGGTAAGCATGCAGGTGCAGCAGGCGGTTAAGAAGGCAAATGGTATGTTGGCCTTCGTAGCGAGAGGATTCGAGTACAGGACCAAGGGTGTCTTGCTGCAGTTTTACAGGGCCTTGGTGAGACCACACCTTGAGTATTGTGTGCAGTTTTGGTCGCCTTATCTGAGGAAGGATGTTCTTGCCATGGAGGGAGTGCAGCGAAGATTCACCAGACTGGTACCTGGGATGGCAGGAATGACATATGAGGAGAGATTGGGTCGATTGGGCTTATATTCGCTGGAGTTTAGAAGAATGAGAGGGGATTTCACTGAAACGTATAAAATTCGAAGAGGACTAGACAGACTAGATGCTGGAAGGATGTTCCCGATGGCAGGGGAGTCCAGAACCAGGTGTCACAGTCTAAAGATAAGTGGTAAGCCATTTAGGACAGAGATGAGGAGGAATTTCTTCACCCAGAGAGTGGTGAACCTGTGGAATTCTCTACCACAAAAGGCAGTTGAGGTCAATTCATTAAATATATTCAAGAAGAAGTTAGATATATTTCTTAAGGCTAAAGGGATATGGGGAGAAAGCAGGGACAGGGTACTGAATTTGGATGATCAGCCAAGATCTCATTAAATGGCGGAGCAGGCTCGAGGGGCCGAATGGCCTACTCCTGCTCCTATCTTCTATGTTTCTATGTTTCTATGAATCATACGCTGATGCTCGGTGTATTGTCACAGGAAAGGGTTCTGGGCATAAATGTATGTGGGTTGTATAAGCTTCCTATAGTTCCTGAGAGGAAGAGGCATAGAAAAGGAGGCTTCCATCTTTACCACATCACTTGCTTATGAAAGAGGGACACAGAGAAAAATGGCACATCCAAATCCTGCTCCATTCGTTATTCAGTCTGAGCCATGACGAGTCATGAGCTGTTGTACATTCTGAGGCAAAGAAAACCTCTGCAGTTGGTCTAAACTGGGGCAAGAAATTGTTCCACAATACACAGGGGAACCACTACATTCTGTGTGTATAAAATAAATGTAGAGATGTCCGCACCTCGCACACAGAAAGGAGCAAATTACCCGAAAGATCCACAAGTGATCATTCCCACAAATAATGCAGAGGTCCTTTGGCTGAAGCCAGTGCTCTGTGCTCACATCCTGCATCCAATGAGGCGCCAGTGATTTTCTAACCATTGGGACAAGAGTGGTTTAACTCTCTGTAAATCATCCAGTCCCGATGTGTGTCCTGTTAATTATCTTATGGGTACAATACTGCCCATTATCACAGGAAGGAGCCACTGAGCAGGAACGGATCAACATCCAAATCCTGCTCCATTCGTTATTCAGTCTGAGCCATGTCGAGTCGTGAGCTGTTGCACAGGGACAGCCGTGTTTTCTGGGGGAGGGAAGGTTAGAAGGTGGTGGATCAAGTTTCAGTCCTCTCTGGCACCTCATGCCATCTGGATATAGGGTGTGCATTGATAGAGATCTGGAGCCAAGGTGTGGGCCCACCTACTCACCTTCAGGGGGCTTCAAGGTGGGCAGGCGAAAAGGGGGACCAATATAAAAGATTTTTCAAAAATCAATTTAAGCTCTAGAAGGTGAAGATCACAGAAATGACTTGTGTTGCATTCCCATAACTGACTCACAGCTGCAATGCTCCTAAATCAAGCAATCGCCACCATTCAGCGAACACCTCGATTTAAAAATTCTCATCCTTGTTTTCCAAACCCTCCATGGCCTCGCCCCCTCCCTATCTCTGTAAGGCCCGCCACCCGCAACCTCACCCTCGACCCCACCGCCTGTAAGTTAGTCTCATCTCAGTGGGTCCAGTGCAGAGTCGACCTTATAAAGTAAAACCACCGCTGTTAAAAAGTACTCGGGCCGCTTTCACATTTCACCCCGCCAGAATCTCACCGCATTGGGGGAGTGTCCGGAGCCCGGAGCCGGTATAAGAACACCCACTGGCAGCAGGTATATTCCCAGACACCGGGCTCGTGTCTGCTCCAGGCTTTGATGTTGCTCTAACAGGTTATTCAGGGTGAGTGGCCGGTGTGAAACTGACTGAGGATCAGGTCAGTTTCAGGAATCATTGCTGTCTGTGGGGTGAATGCTCAATAGCACCACTGGAGGACGATGTTGTGCTGAATCTCCTCCCACACCCTCCTTCTGTTTTTGGTTTGCTTAACAAACTAAAACCAGGGGAAGCGTTTCAGATGTGCGACACTTCAATAGCTGTACATGATTTTCTAACCAGTAACTGCCTGTATGTTAAGCATATGACTGGATATGTGTTGCTAGTCTCTCCACCCTTTCTCCCAAGCTCTGCACTTGCTTAAAAACTGTTAAAACTCGAACTTCTTCCAGTGCCGATGAAAGGTCATCAACCTGAAACGTTAACTCTGTTTCTCTCTCCACAGATGCTGCCTGACCTGCTGAGTATTTCCAGCATTTTCTGTTTATATTTCAGATTTCCAGCACCCGCAGTATTTTGCTTTTGTTGTAGTAGTTTTTATATACCACTGCACAAATCATTTATTTTTAAAGCGCACACATGAACATGGTACAATTCTGCACAGCTTAAGGTAGGGACAGAGCAGATGTTTGCTTTACATAGTTGCAGGAGAGTCTGCAGCACAGAAACAGGCCATTCGACCCAACTGGCCCATGCCAGTGTTTATGCTTCACATGAACCTCCTTCCACCCCTCTTCATCTCACCCTATCAGTATATCCTTCTATTCCTTTCTCCCTCATGTGTTTACCTAGTTTCCCCTTAAATGCATCTATGTTATTCACCTCAGCTACTCTTTGTGGTAGCGAGTTCCACATTCTTACCACTCTCTGGGTAAAGAAGTTTCTCCTGAATTCCCTATTGGATTTATTAGTGACTATCTGATATTGATGGCCCCTAGTTCTGGTCTCCCCACAAGTGGAAACATCTTCTCTGCATCTGCCCTATCAAACCCCTTCATAATTAGAAAAAGGTGTAGTGCCAGAGGGCTGGCGGAGAGCTAACATAATACCGATGTTTAAGAAGGGAGATAGACTATGTCCAGCGAATTATAGACCAGTCAGCTTAACATCGGTGGTAGGAAAAATAATGGAATCCCTACCAAAGGAGAAAATAGAAGAACATCTAGAAACCAAAAATATAATGATGAATAGTCAACATAGATTTCAAAAGGGAAAGTCTTGCTTGATCAACCTCATTGAATTTTTTGAAGAGGTAACAGAGAGAGTAGACAAGGTTAATGCAGTAGATGTCATTTATCTAGATTTTCAAAAGGCCTTCAATAAGGTAGACTAATGAATAAGGTCAGAGAATGTGGAGTCAGGGGACAAGTAGCAGAATGGATAGCTAGCTGGCTTCAAGACAGAAAGCGGGGAGTGGGAGTAAAGGGTAGCTATTCACAGTGGCAGAAGGTGGGTAGTGGTGTTCCACAAGGATCAGTGCTGGGACCACTGTTGTTCACAATTTACATTAATGATTTAGACTTGGAATAAAAAACACAATTTCTAAATTTGCAGATGACTCCAAATTGGTGGGGGGGAATAGTCAATACTGAGGAGGACTGCAACAAATTACAAGAAGTCATTGATAAACTTGCAGAATGGGCAAATAATTGGCAAATGAATTTCAACACAGGTAAATGTGAGGTATTACATTTTGGTAAGAAAAATAGGGAGGTCACTCATTACTTGGAAAATACAAATCTAAATGGGGTAGAAGAGCAAAGGGATCTTGGAGTACAAATACACAAATCACTAAACGTAGCAGGTTAACAAGGCCATTAAAAAAAGCAAACCAAGCACTAGGATTTATTTCTAGAGGGCTAGAATTGAAAAGTAGTGAAGTTATGCTAAACTCAAACCTTGGTTAGACCACACTTAGAGTATTGCCTACAATTCTGGTCGACATAATATAAAAAGGATATAGAGGCACTGGAGAGGGTGCAGAAAAGGTTTACAAGGATGATACTAGAAATGCGAGGGTATACCTATCAGGAAAGGATGAACAGGCTGGGTCTCTTTTCTCTTGAAAAGAGAAGGCTGATGGGTAACCTAATAGAGGTCTTTAAAATTATGAAAGGTTTTGATAGAGTGGATACAGAGAGAGTGTTTCCACTTGTGGGGAAGAGCAAAACTATAGAGGCCATCAATATAAGATAGTCACCAAGAAATCCAATAGAGAATTCAGAAGAAACTTCTTTATCCAGAGAGTGGTGAGAATGTGGAACTCGCTATCAGAGGGGGCGGTTGAAGCGAATAGTATGGATGCATTTAAGGGGAGGCTAGATAAGCATATGAGGGAGAAGGGAATAGAGGGTTAAAGGAATAGAGTTAGATGAGAAAAGACGAGAGGAGGCTCGAGTGGAGCATAAATGCTGACATGGGCCGAATGGCCTGTTTCTGGGCTGTATATCCTATGTAATCCTATGTAATTTTAAAGACCTCTATGAGGTCACCCCTCCATTTTCTCTTTTCTAGAGGAAAGAGCCTCAGCTTGTTCAATCTTTTCTGATAGATATAACCTCTCAGTTCTGGTATCCTTGTAAAATCTTTTTGCACCTTCGCCAGTGCCTCTATGTCATTTTTATAATATGGAGACCAGAAGTGTTCACATTGCTTCAAGTGTGGTCTAACCAAGGTTCGATGCAAGTTTAACATAACTTCTCAGCTTTTCAGTTCTTTCCCTCTAGGAATGAACCCCAGTGCTTTGTTTGCTTTTTTTATGGCCTTATTAACCTGCATTGCTGTATTTTGGATTTTATTTTCTCTTCCGACTCCTCCCCCATAAACAAGTCATGCGCCTCCACCAGTGCTGCCCTGTACCCAGCCTGCAGCAAGTTGCATTAGTGTGTCATCCGTGGCTCAGTTGGTGGCACCCTTGCCGCTGAGTCAGAAGGATTGTGGGTTCAAGTCCTATTCCAGAGACTTGAGCACAAAAATCTAGGCTAACACTGCAGTGCAGTGCTGAGGGAGTGCTGCACTGTCGGAGGTGCCGTCTCTTCAGATGAGATGTTAAACCGAGGCCCTGCCTGCCCTTTCAGGTGGATGTAAAAGATTCCATGGCACTATTTCGAAGAAGAGCTGGGGATTATCCTCAGTGTCCTAGCCAATATTTATCCCTCAATCAACATCACTAAAACAAATTATCTGGTCATTATCATATTGCTGTTTGTGGGAGCTTGCTGTGCTCAAATTGGCTGCCACATTTCCTATATTGCAAGAGTGACTACACTTCAAAAAGTACTTCATTGGCTGTAAAGCGCTTTGAGATGTCATGAAAGGCGCTGTAGAAATGTTTTTCTTTTTCAGTGCTGCCCTGTACCCAGCCTGCAGCAAGTTGCATTCGTGCTGCCTCAAGTCTGTTACTGTTCTGGCTACTGAGGCAGCATTGCACTAGAACTGAATCTGTGTACATGGATCTACAGGCTTATTATGTGGTTTAGTTCCCTGCTTGTGGTCACAAAGCACCAGCACCAGCAAAGACAAAAGTCTACAGCAGGCGCCACTTACCATCAGGCCTGCAATTTTATTCTGACTTTCAGCCTGTCTGTACAAGCCAGCAAGGCAATTCTGACCTCGGGGACAGCCCATGCCAGAAATGCTAAAGTCCCAATGTGAATTTTTTTTTAAGCAACTGCACATACAAGTCCTGTGTAGTTGTTCCATCGGTCTCCAAATCTGTGGAGAGAAAATTCATAACATGGGGAACCGGTTGCACTAGCAGCAATTGTCTAGTACAAATGGGCTGTCATTTTCCCTCACTCCCTGTAGGGAGCCACCTTGCCTATCTTTCTGTCTCACAGTGTGAGGAGTAACAAGTATAAACCCATGTTCTACCATTGCACTGAAACAACATGTTAAAACATGGCACTGCTTAGTTTAGGTGATTTTGTTTTAACAGTCCTTTAGCAACTTGCACAGAGATACAACACGCAGATGAAATTTAATGCAGAGAAGTGTGAAGGGATATATTTTGGAAGGAAGAATGAGGAGAAGTAATATAAACTAAATGGTACAATTTTAAAGGGGGTGTAGAAACAGAGACACCTGGGGGTGTATGTACACAAATTTTTGAAGGTGACAGGACAAGTTGACAATGCTGTTAAAAAAGCATATGGGATCCTTGGCTTTATTAATAGAGTACAAAGGCAAGGAAGTTATGCTAAACCTTTATAAATCACTGGTTAGGCTTCAGCTGGAGTTATGTCACTAATTCTGCACGCAACACTTTAGGAAGGATGTCAAGGCTTTCGGAGAGGGTGCAAAGAAAATTTACTAGACTGGTAGCAGGGATGAGGGACTTCAGTTACATGGAGAGATTAGAGAAGCTGGGATTGTTCTTTTTACAGCAGAGAAGGTTATGGGGAGATTTAATAGAGGTGTTCAAAATGTTGAGAGCTTCTGATAGAGTAAATAAGGAGAAACGGTTTCTGTGGAGAGAGAAACAGAGTTAACATTTCAGGTCGATGACCCTTTGTCAGAACTAGAAAAAGTTAGAGATGTAATAGATTTTTAAGCAGGGGCAGGAAAAGGGGAGAGGGGAAGAAAGACCAAAAGGGAAGGTCTCGGAGAGGATGGAAGGCAGGAGAGATTAAAAGACAAAAGGGGTGATGGTGAAAGGCTTTGCACCATCATCCCTTTTGTCTTTTAATCTCTCCTGCCTTCCTTTTGTTCTTTCCTCCCCTCCCCATTTTCCCAGCCCCTACACTTGCTTAAAAATCTGTTACATCTCTAACTTTTTCCAGTTCTGACGAAGGGTCATCGACCTGAAATGTTGACTCTGTTTCTCTCTCCACAGGTGCTGCCTGACCTGCTGAGTATTTCCAGCATTTTCTGTTTTTATTTCAGATTTCCAGCACCCGCAGTATTTAGCCTTTGTAGACACTGTCTCCACTGGCAGGAGGATCGGTGACCAGAGGACACAGATTTAAGATAATTGGCAAAAGAACCAGAGGGGAGATGAACATGTTTTAAACACACTGGCCCCGATTTTCGGGCAGCTGTCGGGCGGCTATTCATGCGGCCGTGGTCCGAAAATCACGGAAAAAGCGGGTCAGGACACCCCCCGCCCCGTCCGACTTTCGGACTGCTGTTTTCACGCGCCCCACTTCAGTCCCGCCCGCCGCTGGCGGGACTGGTCGTCAGAGCACTAACAAGCAATTATCTGCTTGTTGAAGTGGATTTTCCGGGGCCGTTGCGAATTTGGGGCTTTCCCCACCTGAAACCCGCCTGCGGGGAACCCCGCCGATGAGAGCTGTCGTGAAAACAGCTGGCTTGCTTGCTTGCAGCAGCAGGTCGCTGAGGGCTGAAGATATTTAAAGAGGCAGCATTTGCAGGCTGCAGGACCTTGTTGATCAAGGCTTGGGGGAACTATTTGAAGCCTTAGGAGCAGCTGCAGAAAGTTGGAGCCTCACACACTTCTTCAGTGTGAGCTCCTGGGAAGCCCCTCTCAGCACCCTAACTCAGCGCCCCCTCAACCAGGCATCTGCTAGAAGCATGGGAGGCCTTTGGCACCTTCCCTTCCTGGCATTAGAGGATCTCCAACAGCAGAGGTGGCAGCAGCAGAACCAGGAACAGCAGGATGATTACCAGGAGCACCAGGCTGCTGCTCACTCACCTGAAGCTGCACAAGCCAGAAGGGACCAGCGCTTGGAAGTGGCTTGAGAGCACCTTGCTGCGCTTTAGGGGGCCAGTGGGACCCGTTTCTGCACTGGCAGTCCTACTCAGAAGGACTTCCATGAAGATCTGGTTTCTCTGTTCAACAGATGGCCAACGCTCCTCAAGAGATGTCATTCTCTTATGAGCACTCACCATGTTTTCCGTATGCTGGCGAGTTATCTCCTCCATGGAGGTTGCCAACCTTTCCATGGTGCTGCGTTCATGCACCAATGACTCCACAAAGGCTCTGCTCATGGTCGCTATGGACTCCTCCATTCGCTCCACACTCGCAGCGACCCTGGAGACAAAACCTGCCAGAGACTCCTGCATCTGTGCATGGAGATCCATCACCTCTTCTCTTGCGGATGGACCCAGAAGCAGAGGGTCGAGATGCAGCTGAGCCGAGCTGGCAGAGCCCTGCGTCCTCCGACGAGGACTCTCCACTGCTGTCCCTGTCTCCAGAATCTGCTGAGGCTCACTTGTCAGCTGTGAAACACCAGGTGACAACACTACTCTATGTCCCAAAGGTCCCCCCGAGGTGTGAGTGTTTGCGCTGGTGCTGGGTGCGCTTACTTCTGCTGACGCTGCACCCTCAGAGGTTGGAGCTTCCTCTGAGGAGTCTGGCTGCACGGCCTCTTCCTCCTCCACAGTGAGGACGGGGGCTCTGGATGGTACTGTGGGGGAGTAAAGGAAGGAGTTAGAGATATAATGCCAAGGTTCCTCTGGTTCCTTTGGCATCTGCTGACACCTGCATCCATGCAGCATTGGTCTCAGTGGGAGGCCTCTTCCTCCCTGACCTAGGGAAGAGGACCTCCCTGTGGGCCCTAACCCCATCCAATAATACCTGCAGTGAAGCCTCGTCGAATTTGAAGGCAGCTCGGGGTCTGGCACTGGCCACAGCTGCTGCAGGCTCCTTATGCCATCCTGTATGGTTCATACAGGATGCAGTGCTTCAGAGGATGCAGTGCTTGCCATGGACCTTGAAAGCACCACGAATGATGATATCATACTGTGGGGATTTCTGACTCGATTTAGACAATTAGCAAGGCTGCCCACATGCTGGGAATTAATTGGCTAATTGAGGGAAAATTGCGTGGGGCTGGCTGACACTTTTTTATGTGTGTCAGAAACCCCACATTTGGGGAAATCCAACCATTTCCCACACAAGCCGAAAATCGGGGCCAGTGAGTTGTTACGATCTGGAAAACATTGCTGATAGGGTGTTAGAAGCAGATTCAATAGTAACTTTCAAAAGGGAATTGAATAAATACTTGAATGGGAAAGATGTGCAAGGTTATGGGGAAAGAACAGGGGAGTGGGACTAATTGGATAGCTCTTTCAAAGAGCCGGCACAGTCACGATGGGCCAAAAGGCCTCCTTCTGTGCTGTATCATTCTATCATTCGATGAACTCCTCTTTTACTGCTTGGTGTCTGTTCCTCCTCAGTGAAGTCCTTGGGATGCTTTATTATGTGAAAAGTATTACATAATTGAACTTTTTGCTGAGGATCTAAGGCATCATCTCAAAGGATTAGTATGTTTTAACTTGATTTAAAAATATACGAGTGCCAATATTGTGACATTGCCCATCCACTGAGGCTACTGCCCAAGCAGGGAATTGCAGGGCAGAGACTGGTCACTCGGAGGTGGCAGCCTCCTTTCACCCTGGCAAATGTGGTGAAAACTGAGACTTGGGGCTGTATTTTCTCAGCCCCGAGGAAGCAGGTATGGAGGCGGGACTGCCGGTAAAGTTGCAGAAAGTGGGGGCGGATGGCAAACCCGCCCCCATCCCACCTCCATGCCCTCTTGCCAGGAGGCAGGAAGATGTGCTGCTTCAGGCCCTGTCTCCTCAAGGCGGGAAAGGGATTAAATCCTTTTAACTGCCTGTTAACAGATAGTTAACAGGCAGAAAAAAGGATTAGTGCCATTTTACCTTTTCACGTGAAGGCTTCCCGACCTCGGAGAACCCCGCCGGGTTGGAGGAGTCGAGTAGGAGGTCTGTGGGGGTCGGAGGGGCCTGAAAGTAAGATGTAGAGGTGAGTGATGGGTGCAAGTGTGCAGTGGTAAGTATGTAAGGTGAGTGTTAAGTGTTAAAAAATGTTCACTTACCTTGGTTTCTGCCTACAGCCTTCATCCGCTCTGGATCGGGAGTCCCGACATCTTCCTTGTTGATTTCACAGACTGGCTGTTGGATCTTCCGAACCAACAGTCATCTGAAATCTACAAAGTAGAAAGGTTTGATGAGTCCTGAACACAAGGGCTCATCAAACTACACAGAATGTCAGTGTTTGACAGCTTCACAGAGCTGTCAAACGCTGACATTTCTTCTTTCAAGAAGTCCAGACAGATGGCATGTCAGACGTTGATGTGCTCTGTCAGTGACTTCCACCTAATTGGCCTGCTGAGCCCACAGGATGGGCTTAACAAGGTCAATCAGGGGAAAATCCCGCTGGTTGGCCAGAACATGATGGAGGCGGGACTTAACCCGACAAGCAGCAGTCCCACCTCCAGCATGTCTCTATTCACAAAGACCAGCCCCATAGATTTCAAATCATTAAAAGACTTTACTTCCCCCTACGTGTGCATCTCTCTCTCTCTCTCTCTCGCTCTTTGTTACCAGAGCTACTTGCAATCAACTATTGTGCAGTTTCTTTCTATTTCTTCCTCATGGCTTTTCTCCTGAAGGCACTGACTCTTGCTCAGGGTGTGGTTCACAGGCACCAGCAGCTGTCTGCCACCTTGCTCATGTGACCATATTTCACGTGCAAGTTGCCTGGAAATTAAGCTCTTTGAATATTGGTGCACAAATGGAAAGATACATTCGTATGAAAGTGCTTTTCCTGTTATTATGACGGAGGCATTCACCCATGTGTATCAGCAGACCATTGGACTGTGGAGGCATCACAGTTGAACCTGACGCTATCCTCAGCTGTCATGCAGTAGCGGTCACTCAGTAACAATCAGGGAAAGGGAGCTGTAGCTCTAGCCCAGGGGCACTAAAGTTAGTTGCAGTATCCCAACTGCTGCTCTGTCTGCGATCAGCACAGACCAAGGATTGAATCTGGGATTCTCCTGGTCTGTACAGCTTATTAACAACAACAACAACAACTTGTATTTATATAGCACCTTTAACATAGTAAAACGCTCCAAGGCACTTCACAGGAGCGTTTATCAGAAAGACTTGACACTGAGCCACATCAGGAAATATTAGGACAGGTAACCAAAAGCTTGGTCAAAGAGGTGGGTTTTAAAGAGCGTCTTAAAGGTGGAGAGAGAGCTAGAGAGATGGAGAGGTCATAGAGTCATAGAGTTTTACAGCACAGAAAGAGGCCCTTCGGCCCATCGTGTCTGCGCCGCCCATCCCTCCCTGTCCAGTCTAATCCCATTTTCCAGCATTTGGTCCATAGCCTTGTATGCAATGGCATTTCAAGTGCTCATCCAAATGCTTCTTGAATGTTGTGAGGGTTCCTGCCTCTACCACCCTTTCAGGCAGTGAGTTCCAGCTTCCAACCACCCTCTGGGTGAAAAAGTTCCTCCTCAAATCCCCCCTAAATCTCCTGCCCCTTACCCTGAATCTGTGCCCCCTTGTTATTGACCCCCCTACTAAGGGGAAAAGTTCCTCTTTATCTACCCTATCTATGCCCCTCATCATTTTGTACACCTCAATCAGGTCCCCCCTCAGCCTCCTTTGCTCCAAGGAAAACAACCCCAGCCTGTTGAGTCTTTCTTCATAGCTGAGGTGCTCCATCCCAGGTAACATACTGATGAATCTTCTCTGCACCCTCTCCAAAGCAATCACATCCTTCCTATAGTGAGGCGACCAGAACTGCACACAGTACTCCAGCTGTGGCCTCACCAGCGTTTTGTACAGCTCCATCATAACCTCCCTGCTCTTATATTCTATGCCTCTGCTAATGAAGGCAAGTATCCCATAAGCCTTTTTAACCACCTTATCTACCTGTTCCGCTGCCTTCAGGGATCTATGTACATGTACACCAAGGTCCCTCTGACCCTCTGTACTTCCTAGGGTCCTACCACTCATTGTGTATTCCCTTGCCTTATTTGTCCGTCCAAAATGCATCACCTCGCACTTTTCCGGGTTAAATTCCATTTGCCACTTTTCCGCCCATCTGACCAACCCGTTAATATCGTCCTGTAGCCTGAGGCTTTCCTCCTTGCAATTTACCACCCCACCAATTTTCGTGTCATCTGCGAACTTACTGATCATACCCTTTACATTCTCATCCAAATCATTAATGTAGATCACAAACAGCAAGGGACCCAGCACCGATCCCTGAGGTACCCCACTGGACACAGGCTTCCAGTCACAAAAGCAACCTTCGACCATCACCCTCTGCCTCCTGCCACTCAGCCAGCTTAGGATCCAATGCGCCAAGGCCCCCTGGATCCCATGGGCTCTTACCTTCTTGACCAGTCTCCTATGCGGGACCTTGTCAAAAGCTTTACTGAAGTCCATGTAAACCACATCCACAGCATTTCCCTCATCCACACACCTAGTCACCCCCTCGAAAAATTCAATCAGATTGGTCAGACATGATTTACCCTTGACAAAGCCATGCTGACTATCCCCGATTAATCCTTGCCTCTCCAAGTGGAGACTAATTTTGTCCCTCAGAATTTTTTCCAATAATTTCCCTACCACAGATGTTAGGCTCACTGGCCTGTAATTCCCTGGTTTATCCCTGCTACCCTTCTTGAATAATGGTACTACGTTAGCTGTTCTCCAGTCCTCTGGTACATCCCCTGTGGCCAGAGAGGTTCTGAAAATTTGTGTCAGAGCCCCTGCAATCTCCTCCTTTGCCTCACACAACAGCCTGGGGTACATCTCGTCCGGGCCTGGGGATTTATCCACTTTTTGGCCTGCTAAAACCGCTAGTACCTCCTCCCTCTCGATGCTAATATGTTCAAGTATGTCACAGTCCCCTTGCCCGACTTCTATGTCTACATCGTCTTTCTCCATAGTGAACGCTGAGGCAAAAAATTCATTTAAAACCCCACCTACTTCATCTGGCTCTACACACAGCTTGCCACTTTGGTCCCTAATGGGCCCTACCCTTTCCCTGGTTATCCTCTTGCCCTTAATATACTTATAAAACATCTTAGGATTTTCCTTTATTTTGCTCGCCAGTGTTATTTCATGGCCCCTCCTCGCCCTCCTAATTTCCTTTTTAAGTATGCCCCTGCACCTCTTATACTCCTCTAGGGCTTCCACCGTCTTTTGTCTTTTGTAACTGCCAAAAGCCCCCCTTTTTTTCCTAATGCATTTTTGTATATCCTTTGTCATCCAAGGTTCCCTTTGCTTGTTGGTCCCACCCTTGACCTTTACAGGAACATGTTGGTGTTGTACTCTCTCTATTTCCCTTCTGAAAGCCTCCCACTGTTTTGATGTGGATTTTCCTATAAGTAGCTGCTCCCAGTCCACTTTTGCCAGATCCTGTCTTATCTTATTAAAATCGGCCTTCCCCCAATTTAGAACCCTTATTTCCGGGCCGTCTTTGTCTTTTTCCATGACCACCTTAAATCTCACCGAATTGTGGTCACTATCGCCAAAATGCTCTCCTACAGACACTTCCACCACCTGCCCGGCTACATTCCCTAGAATTAGGTCCAGTACCGCCCCCTCTCTTGTAGGACTTTCTACATGTTGGCTCAAAAAGCTTTCCTGGATGCACTTTAAGAATTCTGCTCCCTCCAAGCCTTTCACACTCTGACTATCCCAATTTATATTGGGGAAGTTGAAATCCCCCACTATTACTACCCTATTATTTTCACACTTTTCTGATATCTGCCTGCATATCTGTTCCTCTATCTCCCCCTGACGGTTTAGGGAGGAAACTCCAGAGCTTAGTGCCAATGCTGCAGTTGGCCTGTAAAGCCATCAGAGGAACTCAAATTCCATTTTTTAATAAGAATTTGAATGTTGTGCTGAAATTACTGTACACCCTGACACGGGATTGTAATCATTTCCCCCAGTTTTGGTTTTATTTGCAATTGTCTGCAGACTTGGTGCATTTCTTAGAAAGAGATTTGGAACATTGAGGCTTAACTACTCCACTAAAGTCCCACAAACGGTGTCAGCTGTGGCTTGGTGGGTAGCACACACCTCTAGGATCTGAAGGTTGTGGGTTCAAGTCCCACTCCAGAGACTTAAGCATAAAAATCTAGGCTGACACTCCAGTGCAGTACTGAGGGAATGCTGCACTGTCAGAGGTGCTGTACCTTTGGATGAAATATTAAACCAAGGTCCCCTCTGCTCTCAGGTTCACATAAAAGATGCTATTTTGAAGAAGAGCAGGGGCGTTCTCCCTGGTGTCCTCTCCAATATTTATCCCTCAATCGACATCACAAAAAAATCTGGTCATTATCATATTGCTGTTTGTGGGAACTTGCCTGTTTGTGGGAACTTGCTGTGCACAAATTGGCTGCCACGTTTCCTACATTACAACAGTGACTACACTTCAAAAGTACACCATTAGTTAAACTTGCCCCTGCACCCTACAGCTCAAAAAAAAAAATTACCCACGAAGTTACTGAAAGTTCGAGTTGATAGCAGTGCAGCGAGGGCAACAGGGCATCTGGGACCTGTGTAAAGCACTTTGGAACTCCCGAGGTTGTGAAAGGTGCTATATAAATGCAAGTCTTTCTTTCAAAGCTATTACTGAAATCTGTGAACTGATCTGTCCCAGCCACTGAATATTGTTCTGGTCCAATATCTTGATTTTATTTTTCTGTTACCATGTGCTTTGGAAAGTAGGTCCCTTTTTGAATTACAGTTTTACCCATTCGGAGGGAGAGGGTGGGTGCAGCATTAATGTGTGATTCCACAATATTGAATGTCCCTTTTGTCATTTAATCTCTCCTGCCTTCCACCCTATCACACACCTTCCCTTTTGTCCTTTTCTCCCCTCCTCCTTTCTCTGCCTCTGTACTTTCTTAAAATCTGTTACATCTCTAACTTTTTCCACTTCTGACGAAAGGCCATTGACCTGAAACGTTAACTCTGTTTCTCTCTCCACAGATGCTGCCTGACTGGCTGAGGATTTCCAGCATTTTCTGTTTTATTTCAGATTTCCAGCATCCGCAGCATTTTGCTTTTGTATTGAATGTAAATACAGTTTGTTGCTAAAATTAAATTAGTATCATTGCTGTCTGCATTTTGGAAGTGATCTGTGCTTTTGGTGCTACTAAAGGAAATGAGTGGCTGCTGGTGACCTGAGAATGTGTTGACAACTGTCTCCATGAATGTATACAAATGAGAATTAAAGGCAGGGTCTGTAGGCACAGACAGAGCTGGAGCCATGAGTTGGGTGGAGCTGGGTGAGGCTTTCTGATTCTAATTGTAACTGTCCCCACACCAAATGGAGATCAAAGAAAAGTGGAACACTATAAATGTATCTTACAATTACACAAGCATGTACTGGTGGCGGTTAAGTTAAAAGCCTAATGCTGTTTCTCTTCTGTTGCCTACAACTCTGTTCGAGTTACTTGTGCCGATGGCTAGTGACAGACGAGATCTGTCCGTTTACTATCTGACCTAGTTTTATAAAGAGTTTTTTCTGTTTTTGAAGTTAAATTATGAAATGTAGGATCGTGGCATGTAAGTATAAACACAATGGATTAAAATCTAAATTTAAATCTTTTCTCTTGCTTGCCTTCCCTTAAGCCATTGATTTATCCTATGATCAGGTTCCCACCATCTCCAGTAACTCTCTGGTACCTTGCTGCAGAAGCCACTCTCTATGTGTAAGCCCGGACGTTAAGCATTGGTAGAATATTCAACCGCAAGAGGAGATCACCCTAATTCTGTCCTCGTCCAACATCCACAGTTTCCAGCAGAGGTCATTGGGAAACCATCTTCAGCATGACCCTGGAGTGATTTTTTCCTTTTCCTAGCCCAGGCACGAAGGCCAACTGTAGTCCCAAGCATCACTCCCAACAATGGCTAAGGGTAGCACAAATCAGGGGATATCTCCTAGGACCTCCGTGCTCTGTTTGACTTAGTTTGTAACCAGGAGGTGCAATTAGCTAACGAACCGTTTAACTTCGAGGCCAACAATTGGCAGTGCACAGGTATAGGGGTTTACTGTGCCCCAAAATAGTGAGGTTGTCTGCAACAGCTATTTACTACAAACTAACACACGAATAACCATTTGCTTTTAGGATGTAATTTGTTACTGAAGTTAATTTAATGGGCCAGATTTTGCTGTAACAGGGCACCTAAGGCTGTCTGCTGTTCGTTAGACTTGCTCCAGCACCCTTCAGCTCGAAACATTTTACCCACTAAGTTGCTGAAAGTTCGAGCTGATAATGTCACAGTGAGAGCAACAGGGCATCTGGGAGCAGAGTGAACAGGGCAATGATGTGAAGCTTCTCGTATATAACATCAACACAGGGAACTCCCACATCCAACTAAATTAATAGCAATCTACAATTACTGTATATGATCCAAAATAGACATTGCAAACTCTCTTTTCTGCACAATGAAATAATGACAAGACTGCAAGATATGTTAATGGTGAATTCATTTTATTAAGTGTTTCCATGCTTTCGGTTTACATGTTTTGCTGCTGTGTTTGCCCCTTGTATGTTGTGACCTTCTCTGTGTTAGCTATCCATGTGCTATTAATAAGTGCTCCCCTGGGTGAGGGAGTAGCACTGGTGAGCAACAGTATCACCAACTGCAGGGGATACAGAAACACCACAACCTTCCCCTAATTCACTACAATAGATCTGTGTCGGTGCCAAGGTTTCCTTTGCCGGAGTCGCTTGGACTCATTGGGGGAGATTTTGAGGCCAACACTGGGTGGAAACGCCCCAAAATTGGTGGGTGTGTCTCACTGCCTCGTTCCTGCTGATGGTGTGGCCGACACTAGCTCACCAGGGGCACAGTAGCATAGCGGTTATGTTACTGGACTAGTCATGCAGAGGCCTGGGCTAATGATCCAAAGATGTGCAGTTCAAATCCCACTCATAGCAGCTGGGGAATTTTAATTCAGTTAATTAAATAAACCTGGAACAAAAAGCTAGGCCTCGATTTTAACTCAGCTGCAGGCTATTGGTGTGTTCCCTGAATTTCGTGTTTCCCACACGAATCTAAATGGATGTGGGAGATTGATGCAATTTTAACTCTATTGGCCAATTGATTTCCAACGTGTGGGAAGCCTTTGCAAATGGGTTTCTCATGACTGAAAGTCCCCTCCGATGACGTCATCATTGCTGCTGCATTTAAGGTCCACAGCAAGCCTTGCTTCTTCTGCAGACTGCCAAGCTTTCTCCATTTGATGGCACAGGAACCTGCAGGAACAATGGCCAGCGGGAGGCCAAGAGCAGCTCCTAAGTTTGATGAGGCAGCACTACAGGCATTGGTGGATGGGGCTAGGGCCCACAGGGAGGTCCTGTTCCCTTCATCAGGGAGGAAGAGACCTCCCAGCCAGACCAAAGCTGTGTGGATACATGTGGCTGGGGGTGTCAACTCCTTGGGGGTCACATGGCGCACCTGGATGCAGTGCAGGAAAAGATTCCATGACCTTCAATGCACTGGAAAAGTAAGTATGAAGATTTCCCATCGCCCTCAATCTGATCCCCATTGCCTTTCCTCACCAGCACTCAGCTTTAGCAATCTCTTCCTCCACATCCCACTTGACACTCACATCCATGCACCCTTACCCATTCCCTCTCTCTCTATGCTAACAATCACATAACTATTCCACCATGCAGCCCTCACACTCCCTATCACTCTGATGCTTTGAACACAACTGACAACACACAGGGAGGGCCCTTGGTCTTGCAACCTCACTCCATCTTTGTCTCCTTCTAAGTATCTATGCTATGCAATCTCTACACTCACTCCTTCATTCTCACTCAGCCTCCACTTGTCTCCCTCATTGCAGGAAAAGAGAACTCACAATAAAAGGGAAAGAGCCAGGACAGGAGGAGGCCCTCCATCATTAGCCCAGCTCACCCCCTGGGAGGAAGCCGTCCTGGAAATTGTCGGGGTTGAAAAAGATGCGCACGTTGGGGACGGACAAACGGGTGCATCACAGCAAGCTGGTGACAGAATAGTTTTCCATCTCTCTCATTGACATTGCATGAGTCGCTGATAATGATTCTGAAGCTATAACAGATGGACTTATGATCATCTGCAATATGCAATGTGCATGTAACCTTGACCTCACATCTCTAACTCTTTCCTTTACTCCCCCACAGGACCATCGAGAGCCCCCGTCCCCACTGTCCAGGAGGAAGAGCCTGAGCTTCCAGACTCCTCAGAGGAATCTGCAACCTCTGAGGGCGCAGCGTCAGCAGAAATAAGCGCACCCAGCACCAGCACAGACACTCACCTCGGTGGGACCTTTGGGACATAGAGTAGTGTTGTCACCTGGTGTATCACAGCTCACAAGTGAGCATCAGCAGATTGTGGAGACAGGGACAGCAGTGGAGAGTCCTCGTCGGAGGGCGCAGGACTCTGCCAGCTTGGCTCAGCTGCATGTCGACCCTCTGCCTCTGGGTCCATCCATAAGATCAGAGGTGATGGAACTCCATGCACAGATGCAGGAGTCTCTGGCAGGTTTTGTCTCTAGGGCCACTGCGAGTGTGGAGCGAATGGAGGAGTCCATAGCGAACATGAGCAGAGCCTTTGTGGAGTCATTGGCACATGAACGCATCAACACGGAAAGGATGGTTACCTACATGGAAATGATTGCTGCCTCCGTGGTACAGCTGGCTACGGTAGAGGAGAGGAGGGCTACGTCCATGGAGGAGGTTAGTCACCAGGGTATGGAAAACATGGTGAGTGTTCAGAATAGAATGACACCTCTTGTGGAGCGATGGGCATTTATTGAACATAGAAACCAGACCTTCATGGAAGTCCTTCTGAGTAGGATTGCCATTGTAGATACGGGTCCCCATGGCCCCCCTGATGTGCAGCAAGGTGCTCTCCAGCCACTTGCAGGTGCGGAGGGGGAGCTGACCCATGAGAGGGAGGTTGGTGGCAGACCTCAAGGAAGTGGGGGTTCCTCTCCAGGCGCTCACACTTCCATGCCACTGCAGAGCCCTCGGTCAGAGCCCCACCGGAGTCCACACCCAAGTGAGATAGACAACTCAACTCCTGCACAGCCGCAGGAGCAGCAGACTGTTGACGAGCCCTCACAGGCTCGCCACCCCAGAGGACGCCCGCCAAAGGTGTCGCGACAGGAGCAGCAGGAAAGTGAGCAAGGGGCCTTCACATCTGCTGAAGCCACAGGGGAACCATGACGTAGGAGCACGCGCAAGAGGAAAATAAAGCACAAGTAGTCACAAGGGTAGTCACTTGGGTGAAATTTTATGTATTGTTAAAAAAAAGCCATCAGATGAATTCTGTCAATAAAAAGTCTGATGGTTACTGCTGTATTTGTGGCGTGTGTCATTTCGCGAATGGGACTTTCACATTGAGGGCTTAGGATTACTTGCAAATGTCAGTATGCTGGACAAATAGCTAGGAATCCGCAGTGTCTTGGCCATTGTCGATGCTCAGGTAAGAAGCTGCGCGGCAAAAGTGCTTGATTGGCTAGGCTAAGCAAATCTGGCCAGGATGAGTGCGTTCCTTGCATCCCGGGCAGCAATGTTCTGGCGTAATGCTGCCGCTGGTTGTTGGTCCTCTGCAAGATGGTCGTTTTCGCCCTCCTTCTCCTCCTCGTCCTCCACCCCCTCCTCCTCCTCCTCCTCCTCCTCATCATCATCATCATCATCATCATCTGAGGAGGGTATGTGAGGAGCCACTTGGTCCTCAGGAATCTGCAAGCCACGATGCTGTGCCATGTTGTGAAGTGCACAGCAAACTACAACGATTCTGGAGACCCTGGCTGCTGAGTACTGTAGGGCTCCACCTGATCTATCCAGGCATCTGAAGCGCATCTTCAGCAAACCAATACGATAGCAAAATACTGCAGATGTTGGAAATCCGGAATAACAACAGAAAATGCTGGAAAAACTCAGCAGGTCAGGCAACATCCGTGGAGAGAAATTTGAGTTGACGTTTCGGGTCGAACCCTTCTTCAAAACTGGAAAGAAAAGAAAATAGATTGAAGGCAGGGCTGCGATCGGACAAAAGAATTAAAAGAAACAAAAGAAGTAAAAGAGACAATAAAAGGTATTCGAAGCTAGACGAGATGGTAATAGGCTGAGATTAGGTGTGAAGTGTACTGGCAGGGCAAGAGATAGCTGCTCACGATGCGGTCTCCTCTACATTGGGGAGACCAAACGCAGATTGGGTGACCGCTTTGCGGAACACTTCCGTTCAGTCCGTAAGGGTGACCCCGAGCTTCCGGTCGCCTGTCATTTTAATTCACCGATCCATTCCCACTCGGACCTCACCGTCCTTGGCCTCTTGTATTGTTCCACGGAAGCTCAACATAAACTTGAGGAACAGCACCTCATCTTCTGATTAGGCACTCTCGAGTTCAACAATTTCAGATCATAACCTCGGCCCCTATTACATTTTTTCTTGTAATTTTTCCACTCCTTTCCCCCCCCCCTTTCCTTTTGTTTCTCTCTCACACCTGGCAGCTATCTCTTGCCCTGCCAGTACACTTCACACCTAATCTCAGCCTATTACCATCTCGTCTAGCTTCGAATACCTTTTATTGTCTCTTTTACTTCTTTTGTTTCTTTTAATTCTTTTGTCCGATCGCAGCCCTGCCTTCGATCTATTTTCTTTTCTTTCCAGTTTTGAAGAAGGGTTCGACCCGAAATGTCAACTCAAATTTCTCTCCACGGATGTTGCCTGACCTGCTGAGTTTTTCCAGCATTTTCTGTTGTTATTTCAGCAAACCAATGGTTTGCTCGATTATGGATCTGGTGGAAATGTGGCTGGAGCTGTAGCACTCCTCAGCTTCGTTGGCTGGCCTCCTCAATGGCGTCATTAACCAAGTCCTCGGGATAGCCCTTGTCTCCAAGTAGCCATCCGTGAAGTTGGTCTGGCGGCCTGAATAGCGGAGGCACACTAGACTGGCGCAGTATGAAGGAGTTATGGCAACTGCCAGGGTACATGGCACAAACATGCAAAATCTCCTTCTTGTGGTCACACACCAGCTGAATGTTAAGGGAGTGGAAGCCCTTGCGGTTGACAAAAATAACTGGATTGCGATGGGGTGCCCTAAGGGCCACATGTGTGCAGTCAATGACGCCCTGCACCCTTGGAAAGTCTGCCAGATGAGCTAATCCAACCGCTCGCGCCGTCACACTTGCGCGATCCTTGGTGAAATGGATGTGATTGTGCGCGAGGGCAAAGAGGGCATCGGTTACCTGCATGATGCAAGTGTGTGCGGCCGCCTGGGAAATGCCGCTGATGTCTGCTGATGATCCCTGGAATGAGCCTGAGGCAAAAAAGTTGAGTGCGATGGCCACTGGTAAGGAGTGTCCACCTAGTCCTCTAGGCAGCAGGTCTTGCTGTAGCATTGCGCAGATGTCAGTCACTACCTCTCGCGAAAGTCGGAGCCGCCTTTGGCACTGCTGCTCAGTCATGTTGAAGTAGCTGACTCTGTGTCTGTAGACCCTGTTTGGGGGGTATCTCCCACACCGATGGGCTTCCAGGTGCAGGCCCCTTCTGGCCTGTGCTGCCTCAGGTGGGTGAGCAGCAGCCTGTCGCTCCTGCTGCTGCTGGTGTTGCTGGTGCTGCTGTTGTTCCTGGTTCTGCTGCTGCTACACCTGGTGCTCAAGCTCCTCTAATGCCCAGAAGGGAAGGAAAAAAATGGCTCCCATGCTTCTAGCATATGCCTCCGTTGAGGAAGCGCTGAGTGAAGGTGGCGAGAGGGGTTTCCCAGGAGTTCACACTGGAGATGTGTGTGAGGCTCCAACCTTCCACAGGTGTGGTTAAGCCTGGTAAAAGTTGCCCCAGGCCTGAGACAAAAAATCCTGCCACCTGCAAATGATGACTGATCAAATCTCCTCTTTAATTGTTGACCTACAGCTGATAGTCAGCAAGCCAATAGTGCTCCCGCCAGGTTTCACAGTCGTGATTCCCACCAGGCGTGTTTTACGTGGGAAAAGGGTTAAAAGTGCAAGGGACTGTTAAAATGGCATTATAGAGGCCATTTAGTGGTGATTAAGGGCCTTAAAGACCAGTCCCACCTGTTGGATGCGGGACGGATTCGGGACCATCAGGCACGCCTGAGTAAAAATGGCTCGGAGTCGGGAACCAGGCAGGGGAGGGGTCCCGCCCGCCAATTTTTGTGATTTTAACCCCCCAGCACACCTCCAAGCCCGCCTTCACGGCTCAGTTAAAATCGAGGCCCTAGTATCAGTAATGGTGACCCTGAAACTACTGGATTGTCATAAATCCCATTTTTTTATTCATTCATGGGATCTGGGCATCGCTGGCAAGGCCAGCATTTATTGGCCATCCCTAATTGCCCTTGAGAAGGTGGTGGTGAGCCGCCTTCTTGAATCGCTGCAGTCCGTGTAGTGAAGGTACTCCCATAGTGCTGTTGGGGAAGGAGTTCCAGGATTTTGACCCAGCGACGATGAAGGAACGGCGATATATTTCCAAGTCGGGATGGTGTGTGACTTGGAGGGGAACTTGCAGGTGGTGGTGATCCCAATGGCCTGCTGCCCTTGTCAGGATTTGGGAGGTGCTGCCGAAGTAGCCTTCACTAATGTCCTTTAGGGAAGGAAATCTGCTGTCCTTACCCCATCTATATGTGTCTCCAGACCCACAGCAATGTGGTTGACTCTTAACTGCCCTCTGAAATGGCCTAGCAAGCCACTCAGTTGTAACAAGCCGCTACGAAAAACAATAATCAACATGCGGACTACAGTGGTTCAAGAAGGCAGCTCACCACCACCTTCTATGGGGTAATTAGGATAATTAGGGATGGGCAATAAATGTTGGCCTTGCCAGTGACGCCCAAACCCCAGGAACGAATAAAAAAAAACAAGGCACTCCCGCTGAATCAGGCAGGAGGCCCTTTTAATATGCGAATCGGGGTCCAATGACATACACAGGAACCCAATTGTCATTTTAGAACTCAACTAGACAGAGTGTGTGCAGTAGATGCTCCGGCCGGTAACTGAACAGAGTGTGCGCAGTGAACGCTTCGGCCAATAACTGGACAGAGTGTGCGCAGTGAACGCTCCGGCCAATAACTGGACAAAGTGTACGCAGTGAACGCTCTGGCCAATAACTGGATAGAGTGTGCGCAGTGAACACTCCGGCCGGTAACTGGACAGAGTGAGCACAGTGGACACTCTGCCCAGTTTCAGTTGGTGGCCCAGCCAAAGTGGAGCCCTGAAGGGGTGGGGCCAGGAGGAACAGGAGTACTCGTCTGTGCTCCAGCAACATCAACCTTGGCTGCTGCCACACCAGCCTCTACCAGTGATACTACCAGTGATACTCCTCTTCACTAGTACTCAGTAGCGCAGCCTGTTCTTCTTCATGAACATCACTTCTATAGTATATGCACTTGTTCTGATTCAAATGGTGTAGTGAAGATTAAACATTCGGAACAGGAGGAGGTCATTCAGCCCCTCGAGGCTGTTCTGCCATTCAATTAGATAATGGTTGATCTGTAACTAAACTCCATTTACCCGCCTTGGTTCTGTCTCACTTGATAATAGAAACAGAGCCTTAGAAATTGGTGCCAGCCAGCACAAGCTGGGTGTCGGGAACAATCCCTGCGCTGGAAGGGGTCGGCTGAAGGGCCACCCTATATTGGGCCTCGGGTCTCGGACCTCGGACTGCTGGACATCCCCAATAGCTTGCCAGAGAAAACAACCTGAATTATGCGTTGCCGGCAAGAGCCCTCAGGTAGGTCTTGGGAGAAGGAGGGAGGGGGAGCATCATGGCATGTGTAATGTGATTTTGCATACTTCTTTTTAACAACATCTGCTTTCTTTCATGTCCATTTATGTCCTACACTGCTACTTTACAGTAGCATTTATGTCTTGCTTTTGTGCTCTGCTTTAAGTTGTACAACATCTTCCAGACTCCCAACTGGATTATCCGAGTCATTAACATCACATCCCCTTTACTCTGACAGAATCCCATCCTCATTGCACCCATACTATATTTGAGAGCCAAACACTCTCAACAAAAATCTGCCCTTTTTCTCCATTACATAAGAATATAAGAATTAGGAGCAGGAGTAGGCTATACGACCTCTCGAGCCTGCTCTGTCATTCAATAAGATTGTGGCTGATCTTCTACCTCAACTCCACTTTCCCACCCGATACCCATATCCTTTGATTCCCCATGAGTCCAAAAATCTATCAATCTCAGCCTTGAATATACTCAATGACTCAACATCCACAGGCCTTTGGGGTAGAGAATTCCAAAGAGTCATAATCCTCTGGCTGAAGAAATTCCTCTTCATCACAGTCTTAAATGGCCGACCCCTTATCCTGAGACTATGCCTCCTAGTTCTAAACTCTCCAACAATCTTTCAGCAACTGCCCTGTCAATCCCCCTTAGTATCTTGTATATTTCAATGAAATCCCTCTCATTCTTCTAAACTCCAGAGAGTATAGGCTCAATCTCTCCTCATAGGAAACCCTCTCATCCCAGGGATCAGTCTAGTGAATCTTCGTTGCACCACCTCTAAGGCAAGTATATTCTTCCTTAGATAAGGAGATCAAAACTGTGCACAGGTGTGGTCTCACCAAAGCCCTGTACAATTGTGGCAAGACTTCCTTACTCTTGTACACCAACTCCCTTGAAATAAAGGCCATCATGCCATTTGCCTTCCTAATTGCTTCCTAAGTGATTAGCAATGCATCCCAGGGCTGAGCAATCCATTGGCCCAGATTTTGCGTTGAGAATAACTGTGAGGTTATCAGTGCTCACTGTTATTATGGAGTAAATCGGACAGCAATTTCAGGAGTCCACACATGCGCTATTAAACGTGGAAATCCGGAAGTTGCTGCCTGAGTTACCCTGCTCTTTCACAGGTTGCGCTATAACAGTACCTCGCCGATAGACTCCATATTGAAATCAATGTAAGGGCATGATGTTGCGGTACTTACCCCTCTAGTTACCCACTAAACATGCCAGAAAACATTAGGGCTGGTGCATTCAGGTGTAAATGAATTTTTAATGCCGTGATATGTCATAATTATTGCCAAACAACCACTCTGGCCCTGAAAATTTAATTTTACAAGTGTGGGGTCTCATTCCTTCGGAATTTAATTAATGTTGGAGATTTAATAAAAAAATACATTTTTTTTTTTACTTTTTATATCTGTCTCCCTTTTATCGTTCTCTCATAATCCCATTTTTCTTTCCCAATCTTTATTTTGCTTTCTGTATATGATTTAAATCTAATTTATAATTCCTGGTTTATACTTCCTGGTTTAGACTCTGTGGGGGTGATTTTATCAATGGGGACGTGATGGAGGCGGGAAAGCTGCTTGTCAGGTTTTAGTCCCGCCTCCATCGATGTCTGGCCAACCCACGCTATTTTGCCTTGATTGGCCTTATTAAGCCCACCCAGCGGGCTTAGCCGGCCAATTAAGGGAAAGCCGGTGACAGATGGCATCAGCATATGACGCTTCATCTGTCAAGATTTTTTGACAGATGAATTGTCATCGTTTGACAGCTTTGTGAAGTTGTCAACCACTGACAATCTGTCTTCTAAGTTGAGACCTAGGACATAGACTCACTTAGAAAGCTTTCCTGAGCAGAAAGCAGAAGGCTGCTACATTTAAGAATGCAGCGGCCATTCAGCTTTCTCTGCTGGTGAGATGAGGCAGCTCCGCAGCCTAAACGGATGAAGCCTGGAGGAAGAAGCAAAGGTAAGTAATTTATTAAAACACTTTAGAGTCACCTCACACACTTACCTCTCCACACTTGCACTCATCGCTCACCTGCACACCAGACATTTCGGCCCCTCCGACCCGCACAGACCCACAGCTCGCCTCGCTGACCCTGGCGAGGTTCGGAACCTTTGGGAAGCCCACACTTTAGAGCTCAAAAGAGGGATTAGCCAAAAAACTGCCTTTTAATTACGCCTCGAGGAGACGAGACCCGGCACGGGTCGGGTACCCGCCTCCTGGGAAGATGGCACGGAGGCAGGTTGGAGGCAGGATGGGTACCCGCTCCCAGATTCTGCCATTTTCCCGGCAATCCCGCCTCCATACCTGCCTCCCCAGGGCTGGGAAAATCGCCCCCTGTGGTGTGTCTCAGTGAGGATTCTTCAATCTGATTGGTTGAAGAGTCACGCTGTTGCTTGACCTGTTCACTCCCCTTTAGAGAGTGCCACGCTGGATCAAACACCCAATGACAACAAGTCTCCGCTCAAAAAAAATCGCGAGAACTCTGTGGACAGCTGTCAGTGTAGTGAATGGCGAGCCTCGTTCCTTCACTGTTGACCGCAAAATCTGGCCCATTATGCTTTCTCAATCTTTATTGAGTCATTCTACACAAAGGTGCATTCTACAGCTGGATTGACTAACACTTTGACATTTATACCAGTTTGCAAGATTTTTTTAGTTGCTTGAGAAGTGTTAAAGACTTGTTATTGCAGGAGTATCATTTATTGGCTTTTAAAATTAAATCACATCCTTTTCACATCATGGCATATGTAATGTAATTTTGCATAAATCTTTAATAACTACTACCTTCTTTCATGTCTATTTATGCCCTGCCCATTTCGAAACCACAAATCCCTACAATTATAATAGGGGTTAATCAATTACAATGCAAACAAGGATTTCTCCCATCATTTTTAAAACAAATATAAGAAAATATAGTTCCTGTCTTTTGCAGGCCATCTGAATACTAGTTACTGTGTCAATGAATCTCACTTAACTAATGAAATCTTAAAGGTGACAACTTCAAAGATGTATGGCATCAACAACTTAATGAAGGGAGCAAACATGTTAGTGCACCTGAGTAGAGAAGATGTCATGTTGCACTCCTTCAGGCAAAACATCTGTTAGAAGCAGACAAGCTGCATAAAGAAACCATCTGCAGCAAACTACACTTGCAATAGGAGCAACTATCCTGTTTCAGAAATCCTCCCAATTTGCATCCATTCTTCATATAGTAATTGAAAAGCTAGGTTGCTGACAGCAGATCTAAATGTGGAGGGCATGTGCTGATGTTGATAACATATGCCGCTTAAGCACCAATACTTAACCATTCTGAGCAGAGGTGAGATAACCTCAGCTCTGTTAGAGCTTAATGAAGAACTCTGTCAGTTCCCAGTGGGCATACTGCTGCTGTCTAAATCAACATTAATTGGCACGGAATTGGCAGCCTCAGCTAGAGCAGCCAACAATAATAACTGGTGTAGGGAGCGGAAATCTATATATTTGTACAGTAGGAACCCTCTTCCAAAGCTGGGGTTTGGGAACATTGTTGGGATAGAGTAGAGGCAAGGGAGCTTTACCATCATCCATGTACTGTAACATGACAGGCAAGTGTTTGATACTGGTGGTGTATGCGTACTCCTGCATATACCTTTCACTCAGAGGCCCCACTCTGCACTTCTAATCCTGAGGCTCCCGTTACCGGCTGCATAGAGTGACACCACTATCCCTGGCCAGAATGGAGATGCTTGGGTAATTCCCCCGTCAATCATGCCTGGAGACCTATTGCTGTAAGTGACTAGGATTGATTTTACACACATAATTTGTATTCTGTAACTATCCTCCACTCACTGCATTTTGCTGGAGAAATCACCCTACTTTTATTGGGAGGCGTTGCTGCAGTTTTGGTCATGAGCCCCGTTTGCTATAGTTCATAGAGACTCTTTTTAAATTGACTCTGTAGACTGTTTGCTGTGGTGCGTTGTTTAAACAGACTCCGTTTGTTGAGTAAACAGACTTTGCTGTAAAATAGACTGTTTGCTGTGAGTCCTGCCTCGCTTCCAACTCATTGGCTGGCACAGCGATGTCAATCTGCCCATTACCTGCAGCCTCCTCTCTGTCCCACCTTCACCTTCGGTTTGACCCCCCTGATTCAGCCACTACTCCACACCCAACACATATCCTATCGAAAGCAGGGCACTGCAGCAATGGACACAGGAGACTGTTATCAGTAGTACTGTGCAGCAGGTGCATTTAAATCAGCCAATGCAAAGTGACCCAAGCTGCGGTCTTCCAACCTTTTCAATCACAAAATCTTCCCCGAGCACGAGAAGCTCCAATTGGCTGATTGTAGGGCAGGGGCTGCCGCTAATAACATCCACAAAGTAGCTATTCCCTGCTCTCTGCAGGGCAAGTGTACTGCTGGAGCGCAATCAAACGGTAATAACTATATACTGGCCATTGCTTAGGAATCCCGTATGGCCCAGAGTGCTGTTTCTGATTTTTACCTCTGCCAATCTGCGAGGTCTCAGTGAGCCTGTACCCGCTCTGAACCAACCCTGCTGTGTTCCTAACTCAGTAACCGACGGCACTCCCCTGAGTGAGTCCCGAAGTCTTGTGGAAGGAGCAAAGTCCCTTTACCAATAAGGAAGAAATAAACTAAGATTCAAGGAAGAAAACTTAGACAGAGACACTACAGGCACAGACTGGCGTTATATTCCACCCCAGTGCCAAGATGAAGTGGTGCGAAACAGACTCCTGGAGGCATTGCGCACCACTTGGCTTTGCTGCATCCTCTGGAGTCATATTGCCACATTATTTCAGGGTTATAGTGGCACCTTTGTGTTCATGAGCACCCAAAACTGCTTTGCTTCAACACAAAATATAAGTGCAGCCTTGTATTCATCTCCCAAGTCTCCTGCTCACTACTCTTAGTGTTACTTGATGCTTTAAGCCCCTATTTATTTCCTATTTGTTGATTTTGGCTCCGTATTCTCAGTACTTTGTTTCTCACTTGTCTTTTCTTTCCCTTTGCCTTTGCGGTGACATCAAGAAAGAAACCAGTGAAAAAAACAAATGATGGAAGGGGAATAGGAGGAGTTACGACAGATCAGGATTCAGCATTTCCACACCACAAGTCCCGAAAATATCAGCAGAGGAGAATTTTAAATCGGGAGAAAGAAGAAATGTGCTCTGTTTCAAATCTTCATTGCTCTGTGAAAGGATTTGTTTCCCTAAACTCCAGACACACTTGGAGTCGTACAATGTAAACAGGCCATTCAGTCCATCAAGACCATGCTGATGTTTATGTCCACATGAGCCACCTGGTCCAATTCCACACCCTTTAATACCCCTCTTTCTCAAGGCACTATCTAATTCCCTCTTAAAATAATTTTTAGGGGAGGAATTGTCCTCTTCAGGGTGGTGCTCTAGCGGGACACCAGTTCCATCCGCCCCTCTGCATCCACCCCACCCGACCCTTTTTACCTGGGCTGAAGCTCATGGCATACGCAGGGAGAGCTTCCTCCACCACCAGAAGAGACGGCGCGGGACCTCAAAGGAGCACAACCACCTCGAAGATGGGATTCAAGGCTGGAGCAGGCATGGCTCTGGGGCTGACTGGAAGCAGAGGAGGCTGCTAAACGGTCCTCTCCCTCTACTGGGACAACTTGGCTACTTATTGCTGCTCCCTGGAGGCTACCACGTTTCACATGGTGGCCTCTGGAAGTGACTGTAACTGGGGCAGAAAGGAGGGAAACCCACTGGGGACCTGGACCTCATGGCCCCCATCTCCATTTGCATGTGGCAGATGGGGAAGGGGAAACCAGTGGTGATTTCAGATGGGATTATGGAGGAGACTCTGCTTCAACAATAGCTTGAGGCTGACAATTCCACATCCAAACCACCCTCTGTGTGAAGATTTTTTCAATCTAATATCCCCATTATTTTTTGTGATCATCTTAAATCTATTCCCCCTAGCTACCAGCTCTCTGACCTGTGGAAACAATCTATCACTACTTGGCTTCTCATAAAGAGTCTCAGTCTTGGCTCGGTAGTAATACTGTGATAGCACGCTTGACTCTGAGTCGGAAGGTTGTGAGTTCAAACCCCACTCCAGAAACTTAAGCACATAATCTAGGCTGACACTTGCAGTACTGAGGGAGTGCTGCACTGTTGGAGGTGCTGTTTTTCAGATGAGCCGTTAAACCGAGATCCTGTCTGCCCTCTCAGGTGGACGTAAAAGATTCCAGGACATTATTTGAAGAAGAACAGGGGAGATTTTTCCAGTGTCATGACTAACATTTATCCCTCAACCAGCATCATCAAAAAACAGATTATCTTGTAAATTATCTTGCTGCTGTTTGTGGGAGCTTGCTGTGTACAAATTGACTGCTATGTTTCCCTATATTACAATGGTGATTAGACTTCAAAAGTACTTCATTGGCTGTGAAACGCTTTGAGACGTCCTTAGGATGTGAAAGACGTTACATAAATGCAACTCCTTTCTAATAGCTTTCATATTCTTGAAGATCTCTAACAGGTCACCTGTTAATTTCATCAGCTCCTGTGAAAAAGCCCTAACTTCTGCAGTCTTCCATTACTGTAATCCCTGATCCCTTTGACTTCTTGATGACAAGGTCACAAGTTAGGTTTGGATGAAGAAGTCCCTTCAGCCCTGATCTCATCCTTCAAGAATACTAGCCCCACTTATGATAGCATCTAGCTGTTTCTTAATTGATTCCAGTATCATTGAATTGTTAATTTGCATTTATGTCCTCTAAATTCTGTGCTTACAATCCAAGTTAAATCATTTGCTTAACTTTACATTTCTACCTTTGAACATTTTAAAGAGTTGGATTATGTCCACCCTCAGTCTTCTTTTCTCCATTAAAAATAAGTTCAGCTCTGTAAGTCTGCATGCATAACTTAGATCCTTAAATCCCAGAGTCATTGCTGTTGTTTTTTTCTAAACCGTCTTGAGTGCATTGATGTCCTTGTGAAGGAAGGATGCCCTGAACTTCACAGAACATCTCAAAGGTCTCATCAATGATCCAGGTACAGTTAGCAAAAATTGTCTTTATAATATGTCCTCAAGTTGTATTCAGATACTTGATTAACCTTATTGATAACAGCTTCACCTTGGCTGAAACATTCAGCTTAAAAAAAAGACACAACCTGAAAAAGGTCAATTACACCTGAAAATGACGGGGGAAGATTTCACAGCAAAGACATCAAGCAGATGGAAGAACTGAAAAAAGAACCAAAAAGCAAAACAGTGGCCGATATAAATTTAAAATGCACAGGCGTGAAATCCAAGATGTAGAGAGACAAGAGAGGAATGAATACTAAGGCCGGAATTTTGCCTACCTGGGCGGGTCCAGTGTGGGCAGTGTCCGTGGCGGGTCGCGATCCTGCTGCTCGCTGTTGAAAATTAACTTAATGTAGCGAGGGAGGGATGGGCGGAGGTGCAAGGTATGTTGGTGTGAGTAAGGATGTGCAGGAGTAGGGTAGGGAAGGCAGAGTGATAGGGATGATAGGGCCTATTAAGCCCACCCAGCACGTTACCCAGCCCAATTAGATGGAGCAGGTCTGGTGACGTCATTCATGACGCGTTTTCAGCCGGGATCTTGAAAGGGACCACGGCCACATTACATTTGAAGTTTAATCAAACATAATGCTGTCAGTGCACTACAGCATTGGAGTGCTGCAAACACTGACAATGACTGCACAGAGGCAGAGGGCTGCACCCAGGTTCTTCCATGACTCCCTCCATATGCTTATGGAGGGAGTCAGAGCACGCAGGGAGGTCCTCTTCCCTTCCCATGGGCCTGGTTGCAGATTGCAGAGGAGGTCACCAGCAGGGATGTGGTCAGGAGGACCTAGGTGCAGTGCCGCAAACATTTCAATGATCTCATTAGATCTGGAAACGTGAGTTCAAAGCCACACTCAACTGCATCCTACTGTGCCACTCATCACATCCCCATCACTCTGCCTTCCCTACCCTACTCCTGCACATCCTTACTCACACCAACTTACCTTGCTCCTCCACCCATCCCTCTCTCTCTACATTATCACATCCCCATCTCACTAGCCACCCTTCACACTCACCCTCATCCTAGTGCAATCATACCAACTAACAACACACAAGGATAGCCACTTGGGTGTTTCATCCAATGTTTATGTAAAGTTTCTGTTAATGTGGTGGAAAACATAAAAATCTTTGGGCTAGATTTTCAGTTGCTAGCGCCAGCAGTTAGCGCCTTAAGAGAAGTGATTTTTGGGCGCTATGCGTGTAGCGCCCGTGCGCAGCGCAGTTTGCGCCCCGCCCCAAATTAAGTTGCCCGTTAGCGCCGGCGCAAAGTTTAGCACCCGGCCGGATGCGCGCGCAGAAAATGACGTCACATCCTCGTGCAACGCCCTTTGGCCGCCCCGATTCCAAACTTCAGTCGGACCGCCCCATTGTGCGGCTGGCGGCCGGAGCATTTGGAAAAAGGAACGCAACACAACCAGCGCGGGCCCCGGGGGGCGCAAATTAAAGGGGATGTGCTCTCCAGTATAAAGGCCAGCCTTTTTTCAGAAAACACTCTTGTGCAACGCATTTCTGGAGACACAACAAGGAGGATAGCTAACTGGTTTCAAGCAGCAAGAGCTCAGGTATTTTTGGACTCAGGCCAGAGCGCTGCAAGTGGCCTTTTGGAAATTTGAGTGTTTGCCAGGATTTGATGGGGGTTGCATGGGGTGCCAACGCGGAGCTGCAGCTCCATGTCCGTAGGGCTCGCAGACGCATTGTGAGAGGGGCAGCCCTGGCTAGAGGCAGAGGGGGCTACAGGCGTCGGCCACGTAGGCCTTACCCAGTCAGGCTATACCGCCAGCAGCGCTCCTACCTAAACATGAGTGCCGCGCGATGTGTTAAAAGGCTCCGATTCCGAAAGGAGGTGATTGCAGAGATCTGCCACCTGCTTCGCCGAGATCTGCGGCCAAAGCTCAGGTGCAGGACGTCTCTGTCGGTGGAAGTGAAGGTGACGGTGGCATTGAACTTCTATGCCACCGGCTCCTTCCAATACGCTGCTGGGGACATAGCAAACATCTCCCAGTACGGCGCGCATCGCTGCATCCGCCAGGTGACCGAAGCACTGTTCAGAAGGAGAAGCCAATTCATCTCCTTCCCCATGGCCCTGGAGAGCCAGCATCAGCGCGCATTGGGATTTTCCAGACTCGGGGAATTCCCCTTGGTGCAGGGTGCCATTGACTGTACACATGTGGCTTTGCGGGCCCCTCTGGAGCATGGCGAGCAGTATTGCAACAGGAAGGGCTACCATTCTCTGAATGTGCAGCTGGTGTGTGACCACAAGCAGCGCATCATGGCAGTCAATGCCAGCTTCCCAGGCAGCAGCCACGATGCCTTTATCCTGCGGCAGAGTACTGTGTATGACATGTTCCAGGCACAGCCTCCCCCAAGAGGATGGCTACTCGGGGACAAAGGCTATCCTTTGTGCACCTGGCTCATGACCCCGCTCCGCGCGCCCAGGACCGCTGCTGAAGAGGCCTACAACGAGAGCCATCAAACCACCCGCAACATCATCGAGCTAACTATTGGGGTCCTCAAGCAGCGGTTCCGCTGCCTTGATCGCTCCGGAGGAGCTCTCCAGTATTCGCCGGACCGGGTCTCCCAATTTGTGGTGGTTTGCTGCATGCTACACAACCTGGCTATCCGCAGGACTCAGGCACTGCCACCTGACGTTGGACCAGCACCTCAGGAGGAGGAGCAGGAGGAGCATGAGGAGGAGGAGGAGGAGGAGCAGGAGTACGTTCCCAGGAGGGAGCGACCAGGGCCAAGGGCTGCACGACGCCACCTTATTACACGGTACTTCTAAGCCCCCTGTCAGGGAATGGCCAGGGGCCATGAGGGAAGATGAATGCAGCCGCTCCGCAAGCCCTCAGCCGGCGAAGCCAACAAACACTAAGAAGAACAACCATGGAGACTGCATGAATAAAGATAATTTTTTATTACACAAAAATGAAAAGCCCTTCCCACATGAATCCCCAAAAACAATAAACGGGCCCCACAAAAAGCCCAACAAACGACTCACTCCCACAAACTGGGGAGGAGTCACTCCACCTTTCTTCAAACCGGGCCTCAACGTCGGCCTAACGCAAAAAATAAGCCCTCCAACAACACAACCATGGGCAAAATAAAGATGGCCACCGCTATATAAAAGGAAAGCTGGCCACACCCTCTACTGAGTGGCCCGCGAGGGCAAGACCTTGCCCAGCCTTTTGCCTCCCCTGCCCGGCCTGCTGCTCCTTCGCAAGCTCTGCCCAGTGGCTGCTGCGAGGCTGGGGGAAGGCGCCTGAGGCTCAGATGCCCTTCCGCCAGATGCCGCTGGGGGGCGGCCTACACGGCGTTTGGGCCTCGAGGGGCCGTCTGCTGAGTGGCGCACCTGAGCCTGGCCACCATCAGCTGCAGCCGCTTGCCCTTGACGCCCCAGTGGGGGAATGGCGGCGACGGATGGCGCAATGTGGGCCAGCTGGCGTCTGGGATGCGCTGGCTGGTGCTGTGGCGCGGTGGCACTCGGCCGGGCCCGCACTGCAGGATTCGCAACAATCAGCCGAGGGGCGGCTTGCTGGGATGGTCCAGCGCGGCGGCTGCCCTGGCGATGCCTGCCTGAGACAGCGCGTGTGGCAGCAGTGAGTGCCCCTGTTGTCCTGGTGTGCGCGCGCATCACATCCGCCAGGGTCTTGACGGCATCAGTCAGCATGCGGCCACTCGCGGCAGTTGCTGCCCCGAACTCGCGCACACTGGTCGCCAGCGACTCGATGGCCTCAGGCATGCGCCCCACCACGCTCATGAGCTCCGTGTGGCGCCAGTCCGAATCCTCGGCCATCTTATCCAGCTTCCGCACCTCCTCCGAGGTGAAGGTGTCCGGACTGGAGTCGCGACTCTCCCGCTGGGGAGGAGGGGGCCGAACTAGGGGACCCTTGCCACGTTGGTGGCGGCGAGTGTGCCGATCAGCAGCACTCCCCTCTGATCCTTCCCCCCTTTGGGGGGAAGGCCGCGGGCCACGCGCACGGCTCCTGGGTGGCTGGACGCCACTGGTCCCAGAAGCTGCATTGCCCTGCGACAGTTCCTCCAGGCACTCGTCCAGTGAGGAGGTGTCAAGCATTTCCTCCTCTCCTGCGGGACGTGACTGTTCCCCCGATGGTCCGGCTTGCTCCTCCTCCTCCTCCTGCTCGGAGGTGCTGTCACTGGCAGCTTCAGGGTCCTGGTCATCACCAGCTGAAAGCAGGAATGCACAAGAGTAGCTTCAGAGTGAGGAGACGGCGTCAGCGAGGGAGTTAGGACTGGTGGCATTCAGCGCATTGGTGGGACAGTGGCAAAGGAGGTAGCTCGGATGGGCCAGTGCGACGCGAGAGGGCCAAAAGGCGAGGTCCTTACCATTGCCGGGCAGTGGAGGGTCGGATACTCCGCACGCTGTGGGGACGATCACACGGGCTCCCATGAGCACACACACGCGCTCCTCCAGCCGAGTGAGCTTCTGCAGCTTGGCGCGGCCACCCCTGGCACAGGCCTGGCGATTAAAGGCTACTTTAGCCTGCAAGAGAAAGGACGGGCTGTAAGTGCGCAGTGTAGCCCTGATGTAGTGTGCACTGCCTCCCATGGTGGAATAGCTTGGCCAGAGTGAAGCCCTGATGTAGTGTGCACTGCCTCCCATGGTGGAATAGCTTGGACAGAGTGAAGCCCTGATGTAGTGTGCACTGCCTCCCATGGTGGAATAGCTTGGCCAGAGTGAAGCCCTGATGTAGTGTGCACTGCCTCCCATGGTGGAATAGCTTGGCCAGAGTGAAGCCCTGATGTAGTGTGCACTGCCTCCCATGGTGGAATAGCTTGGCCAGAGTGAAGCCCTGATGTAGTGTGCACTGCCTCCCATGGTGGAATAGCTTGGACAGAGTGAAGCCCTGATGTAGTGTGCACAGCCTCCCATGGTGGAATAGCTTGGCCAGAGTGTAGAGTGCCGAATGGCCAACTGATGCTCATGACTGTCCCAATGCTGCTGGCTGAGGGCTGGCCAATAGGACTTTCAGCTCCCTTTGCCCATCATGTCAGGTGTACATGCAAAAATGAGGAGGAGACTGGAAAGGGTACTCACCCTGACAATCCTGGTCAGGTCGTTGTATTTTTTACGACATTGTTTGTGGGTCCTGGGGGCATCGCCAGTGAACGTCACCCTCTGGGCGATCTGCTTCCAGGCTTTGGTGTAGTCGTGGTGGGTTGGATTCCTCCCACTCTCTGGGAACAAGATCTTGCGCCTCACCTCCAGAGCTGTGACCATTATGTCCAGATCACCCTCTGAGAAGCGCAGGGCACGCTGACGGGCCTTCTCTGGCGTTGCCATGACTCCCTGGGGCTGAGCAGCAGTGTTGAGGCCTCTTTGCAAGGCTGCAGTGTGCAGGGCGTGGCAGCAGACCAATTCGTCCCTTCCCCCTTTAAGAGCTGGTCGGCGCCACGGGGTCTGCTGTCAGTCCAAAAATGACCGCACCCGCGCTGTGCCCCGCCTGGGCGCTATCCCTCTGGACCGCCGGCTTAGCGCCTAAAGATAGTAGTGGAACGCCTCTTTTAGCGCTCCACCAACCTCTTAGGGCGAAGCCACTGAATTCCCGGCAACGGGGCGCTACTTTGGGGCGGGCGCTAACTTCGGGCGGGCGCTAAGGTTAGCGCCCCAAAACTGCCTATACTGAAAATCTAGCCCTTTATTTTCAACACTTTCTGGTCTGTAGAAGTGGCTTAGTGAGTTGCAGTGAATGGTGAGACATAATGGTACCCCCCGCAATGGTGATGAGTGTAAAGGTAATGGCTTGGGCATTGTAGGGATGCTTCATGGTGTTGGTGTGGGGTGGTGCCAACCTGGCGCATCATGTGGCAGCCAGGGTGCACAGCATCAAGTGAAGTAAATATGGCCATGATGAGTCCAGCCCTGGCCTCCCAAGCAGCAATGTGGTTGGGTGCTGATGCCCTCTGTCTTGTGCAGCATCAGGTGATTGCAGAGAAGGTTGGTGTTGTTGTTGGTGCTGCTGGTGTGCTTGGTGCTGGTGGTGTTGGGGATGATCGTGGTGGGATTCTGAAGACCAAGGTGAGACAGTATAAACGGCACCCATGCTGATGGAATAGTTGGGAGGTGAAGTACAGATGACAGAAGCGATCTGTCAATAGTGGGAAAGGTTCTTCCAATGAGGTGACACTGGATTGAGACTTTGCTTGAAAGACTTGCAGCCTGTGGAAAGCTCAATCTGTGTTGCAAATGTAGTGAGAAACAGCTTCTGCCTGAGGAAAGTGATCATCTTTCAGGTGGGAGCTTTTACTATACATTTCATCCTGTCAACTAATCAGCTGGAGCAATGGCCACTCAACTCCCACCTCAGGTTGACAGACGTGGTTCCCGAGCTGCGTGAATCCCATGACCATGCAGGAAAATTTTAAATGTAGGGGGAAAAAAGGCTCTTAAATGCCTGTAAATTACCTGATAATCATTTCAATTTGGTCGCCCGCCTCTGTCGGTCGGGTTGGCTCCGCGATGACAGACACGTCTGGGGGGAAAGGCGCGTGTGGGCGGGATGACAGTGGGTTCCTGGCCCTCTGTCAAAAATAACAACTTTCCCACTCGACCCACCGCCGATTGCGCCCGCTACCACCCTGGAAAATTACAGCCTAAAATCTGCAAATAAACAGCTAATGAGAGGGGATAGCTGGAGGGGTTTCTCAATGTAAGGTGCACAGAACAGGAAAAAAAGGAATCTGATTAAATCCCAAACCCTAATGTAGCACCAAAACAGATAATACAAGGAGAAGAATACCTCTAAAACCTTTCAGATTTCTCTGTGTGCTGAAAGAGTTTGATGTACAATCTGGGTTTGCTTGCCTCCTCCACTTGCTGCATTGACTCTGGCCCAATAAACAATTCAGACCTTTTAACATTTTGCGTTATGTATTTACTTTTTATTTTTAAAATGTCCTCCTTTATTTCTCTTGGCTGGTGAGGGTGAGGGGGTGGGTGGAGGGAGGAGGGGAGGGGAGGAGAGGTGGTGAAGGGGGAAGGGGTGGGAAGCAGAGCGTGGTTGGGGGAGGAGAGGGGGTGGAGGGAGAGGAGGGGGAGGAGGGAGAGGTGGTGGAGGGGAGGGGAGGAGAGGGGATGGAGGGGGAAGAGGTGAGGAGCGGAGCATGGTTGGGGGAGGAGATGGTGGAGGGAGAGGAGAAGAGGGGAGGGGGAGGGAGAGGAGGGGGAAGTGGTGGAGGGGAGGGGAGGTGAGGGAGGGGAGGAGAGGGGGTGGAAGGGGAAGGGGTGGGGGAGGTGGTGGAGATGGGGAGGTGGTGGGGAGAGGAGGAGGAGGGTAGGTGGTGGGGAGGGGAGGAGGAGGAGGAGGGAGGGGAGAAGAGGTAGGAGGAGGGGGTAAGTGGTAGGGGTGGGGAAGTGGTGGGGTGGGGGAGGGAGGTGTGGCAGGGGGTGAGGGCGGGGCTGGAGGAGGGAGGTGGGGCAGGGGATGAGGTGATGGAGAAGGGGTAGGGGTGGGGGAGGGAGGTGTGGCAGGGAGTGAGGGCGGGGGATGAGGTGATGGGGAAGGGGTAGGGGTGGGGGGAGGGGGGCAAGGATTGATAACCTGTTTACAGGCCTTAGCTATTATTTCACTGACCACTAGGAGGGGTGTACGTGTGACGCCAGATGATTTGCTCCAGTTGTATTTCTCCCGCTGCTCCGCTCTCTCAATCACCTCGTGAATAATTGCAGTGCGTGATGTAATACACTGCCATAAACGGCATTGAGGGCCCATGTTCTGGTTTGTGCTCAGTCAGGTAATCTCAGCCAAGGCAAGAGTAGGTATGGTGTTGGTGTGGGGTGGTGCCAACCCGGCACATCATGTGGCAGCCAGGGTGCACAGCATCAAGTGAAGTAAATGTGGCCATGATAAGGCCATCCCTGGCCTCCCGGGAAGCAATGTGGTCGGGTGCTGATGCCCTCTGTCTTGAGCTGTCTTTTGTCTCCACTAGTCTTATCACCATCTCGTCTTGTTTTGAATACCTCTTAATGTCTCTTCACTTCTCTTTTGTTCTCTCCCAGCCTGGCTTTTTAACCTGTTTAATTTCCTGTGCCTTTTCAGTCTTGACAAAGGGTTTCGACCTGAAACGTTGACTCTATTTCTCTCTCCATGGACGTTGCCTGGTCTGCTGAGTTTTTCCAGCATTTTCTGTTGTTATTTCGGATTTCCAGCATCTGCAGTATTTTGCTATCGTACTAGGGATGTTGCAATTGGTTTCAATGTCTCTGGAATAGGGTGGGCAGGAAATGGCCGGAGTCTTGCTCTTGGTCACTATCCAGTGGGCAAGGACAGGATCTGGCCCAGCTGTAATCCACACCCACCCCCCTCTCCCGCCCACATCTCCCGACACTTACAGACTAGGCTCACACATGACAAGCAGCCATTTAGACGATGCTGGAGGGTGGCCAGGAATCGTACTTTAGTGAGTCACTGCTTTCAGGAGAGGAGAAACACTGAAAAATAAAGAAATTCTCAAATCACCTACACACTACATAAATCAAACAGGATGTGTCATAATAATGCAGAAAAGAGCCACGGTGCAGGATTTAAACCTCAGGCGAAATGTAGAAGGGCCTCAATCCTGATGTTCACTTTCCCAAACTACTTCTCGCTAGGTAATCTGTTATCCCTGTAACTATATGATAGATAATATGCTTACAAGCCAGAAGGTGAGATTACATTTCAGTTTTCAGTGAGCATTTTTTCTCCAAAAAAATTGTAACTCTCCAGTGGAACGATTAAAAGGCTCCACTTCCTGTTATGTTACAGGGTTGTAGCTTTTAACCAATGATTCTGCACAGCACCAGATGGGCGAGTTGCCAAGAACAATAGATGTATCTACCCAGGTGCCCCATGTAACACACACTCCAAACCACACTTTTAAAAGTTAGTAACTGCAATGTTGTAGATTCAAATAGAAAACAGAAATAAATAGACAATTGATTTGAGTTTTGAACAAGAAAATGTTTTATAAGTTTTCGAATCATGAATGTGAGAGCTGAAATTCTTCGCCGACTTTCCAAAGCACACATTCAGGATTTGTGTGGCTTTTGTCTTTAATTTTCTTCTGTAAGAGAGGTGACTTTCGCTGGGATAAAAAGAATAACGGCAAATGCTGTAAATCTGAGATAAAAGACAGAAAATGCTGAATCAGTCAAGATCAGAAAGAATAGTTGAGGTTTGAGCCCGAGGTGGGACTTGGGCTGGGGCATAATTCTACAGCAGTTGACAGCCCTCAGTTGCCACTCTCCAGTGAACAATCTTCACACATGTGTTTAGGCAGTGAGGATCAGCAGGAAATTCAGCAGTAAGGAGCATTAAAGTTGTGCCTGATACTGTCCTTGTCAGATCCTCACATCACAATATCCACATTAGTGTCAGTCGTGGCTCAGTTGGTAACGCTCTTGCCTCTCAGTCAGAAGGTTGTGAATTTAAGACCCACTCCAGCGACTTGAGCAGGCTGAGAACGGAGTGCTGCACTTTCGGAGGTGCTGTCTTTTGGATGAGACTTTAAACCAAGGCTCCATCTGCCCTCTCAGATGGACGAGAAGATCCCATGGCACTATTTCGAAGAAGAGTAGGGGACTTCTCCCAGTGTTCTACATGCTGCCCCTCAGTGACATCATCCGAAAACACATCGTCAGGTTCCACGCGAACGCTGATGACACCTGTTGTGTATGTAATATGTGTGCTACTTTGAACCTATGGACAGGACTGCACTACTTGTTGGGCATAGTGATACGCAGTACCACTCCTGGCCATAGGGGTATAAATAGTACTGTGGGTACTGATCCCCCTCAGTTCCCGCCTGTGGGCATGAAGTAAAGACCTATGTATAGTCCCTACCTCCAACCAGTAAAGACCTGTTTGAGTTATACGTTTAAGTCTTTGTGTTAATTGTTCAATACAATACACATACTTAACACTGGCGACGAGTCGGTTCGAACCCTGCGGCAGTTATTCCACGGCGGCTTCGTCCAAAGACAGGACGTTGAAGAGAGGTTCCAATCCTCAACACCCCACTGAAAACTGAAGGGCAGCAGAAATCCTGACAGCTTCCAGCGACTGGAAGCGACAGGCATTAGGACCCTGAAGCCTCCATAACCTCGTGGGGAAGCCAGAGCCCGGGAGGGCGCGAGCGGGTAAGCCAGAGCCCGGGAGGGAGCGAGCAAGAGCCGCCGAGCAGGTGAGCCAGAGGCCGGGAGCCGCTTCAAGCGGGAGGCGCTTAGCGGGCCAGCGATCGCACCGGTGATAAGGGCTGAGAACCGTTTCGGGCAGGCGGCGCACCAGCGATCGCACAGGAGATAAGAGCCACAGTCGGGCTGAAAGTCAGCGACGAGAAGCGCGGGAAAACCGCCATTGAAGTGGGCGGGGAGAGCGAGAAGCGCGGGAAAGCCGCCATTTTTCGCGGGAAAACCGCTGGGGAAGAAGGCAGAAGCGGGAAAACCGCCATTTTGTGGGCGGAGGACGACGGCAAGAGCGGGAAGCCGCCATCTTGGATAACAGTTAAAAAAAAATCTGAGAAATTGCAAATCTGATAAAGTACTACAATGCCTAAACACGGGAATATTAGTAACTTTGATAGTGACATCGAAGATTGGGCCATATATGTTGAACGAGTTAAAAATTATTGTAAGGCCAATAAAATTCATGAGGCTGATAAAGCACTAACATTATTAAATTTAATGGGTGCGAAGACATACGGGCAATTGAAACACCTGTTATCACCAGATGAACCGGCGGATAAGACGTTCGATGAGATTGTTACTGTCCTGAAAGATCATCTAAACCCCACGCCGCTGATGCTAGCGGAACGATTTAAATTTTACGACAGAAGGCAGCTACAGCATGAAAGCAATGCTGATTATTTGCTGGAATTGCGTAAATTAGCGAAATATTGCCAGTTTGGAACGGGACTGACAGAGGCACTTCGAGACAAATTTGTGTGTGGTTTATTTAAACAGGATACACAAAAGCGACTGCTCGAGGAGAATGAGCTGACGCTTGAGAAGGCGGTCACTATGGCAGCAGCACACGAAGCCGCAGCGAGAGGCACGGCAGTAATGCAGCTATGGTCACCGGAGCTCAGTGCACACAAATTGGGTGTGAGTTCTGGCAAATGTTATCGTTGTGGAAAGACAACGCATGATCAGAACCAGTGTTGGTTTAAAAACCAAGAATGTAGAACTTGTGGTAGGCTTGGACATATAGCTAGAGTATGCAGGTCAGGGAAGAAGACCAGCAACAAGAAGTCACCGCAAGGAAAATACGCAAAGGTACACAAGGTGACCGAACAGGAGTCCGATTCAGACGCTAGCAGTAATGAACTGGCTAGCTTAAGCTGTAATGAACTGGCTAGCTTAAGAGTACTCAACGCTGGTAAGGGTGCAGACCTCCAGACAATTTGGGTCACTCTTCAGATAGAAGGAGTCCAAGTAAAACTGGAATTGGACACTGGATCGGCATTGACGGTCATAAATAAGAAAGATTACGGAAAGTTATTCCAACATATTCCCCTACAGGATACGGGGATTATATTGAAAACATACACGGGGCAAAGAGTGTACCCCATCGGGAAAATAGAGGTTGCAGTGGTCCACAAGGGCGAAGACAGTCAAATAATGGACTTATATGTGATATCTGAAGGAGGTCCTCCACTACTAGGACGGGAGTGGATTAGGAAAATGAATATGGACTGGCATTTCCTACAAACATTAACGAGTGAGAACTCGGTGAAGATAGTCGGCCCAGACTCTGGAACGGATGATGGTAAGCCCAACTCAGGTGCAAAAGACAAAGTTTCAGCACAGAATTTCACTGAGCAACAACAACATAGTTTAACTGTGGATTCTGAGTCTGGCAAGTCTACTGATGTGCCCATTTCTGAGGGACACCGGGCTCGAACTCAACTCCATTTCAAACTACAACAGCAATTAGAACAAATGCTTCGCCGTTTTGAGCAAGAGTTGAATGCAACGAAAGAGTTCTTTGATATAGAGTTGGAGAATCTGGAAAGACAACAGAAGCAGCTGATGGAGAAAATGGAGCAGGAGCACACAAAACGTCTGATGTCAGAGGAGTTAACGGTCAGCCAACTCCTGCATATGCTGAAGGACAGGACTCTGAAATGGGAAAAACTTGAACATGAACTTCAATATTCAAACGAAAGGGGTTCGGAGCTCTCAAAGGTTATTGGAAGAGCTGAGGTGGCAACACAGACTGAGATGACTGCAACAGAGCAGCCCTTGGATGCCAAAAGTACGCTGACTCACGTCAACGTAGAACAACAGACCGCTGAAACAGCTGCTCCGGTAGAGGGATTGCATAGTCCGATCAATCAATCTCCAAAGGAAGTTGAAGTATTAAAATCACAAATGAGGTCACTAGTAAACGACTTGCTGAAAGCCCAGAAAAAGCTGGATGCAGAGGTACACATGAAGAAGTCTCTTCAGGAAAGATGTCTGGATTTGGAACAAGAGCTGGCTAACGTCCAGCTGGGTATGGAGGAAATAGACGACCCTCTCACTGGTCTAGCTCAGGACGACACCGAATATTACGATGTCCTGTCCTGCCCAGCTTGTAACTTCGACTCCCAAAGTGCAGAAATCATGGAGGAGCACCAAAAGTCTACGGAACATCGGGAGAAGCTGGCTCTACGACGGAAACAGGAGGAAGAGAAGGAGGAACTGCGCATGCAGCTGGCAGCTGTGGCAGCTGACAATGGAGCCCAGAGAGTCTCCAAGAAGCAGAAAAGGAAAAGTAAAAACAGAAGATGACCCATCTGAACCATTATCACCTCTACCAGATCACACACGTGGTCCCTCCGAACGGAGCCAATTCAGTTCGGAAGTTCAAACTGTTAAATCCATGGAAGGACTATTGAATGAGTCACTCCAGCAACGTGAACCGACTACACCACAGAGATTGAATCTGTGAACTGTTTTCCGCAGAGACTGAATCTGTGATCTGTTTTGACATGAAGTTATCTATGTATCTATGTTATTCTGTTATGTAAACCTGAAGTTATATATGTATATATGTTATTACGTTATGTTAAATGGGGAGATGACTGTAAAGCTAGGAAGGGAGGAATGTTGTGTATGTAATATGTGTGCTACTTTGAACCTATGGACAGGACTGCACTACTTGTTGGGCGTAGTGATACGCAGTACCACTCCTGGCCATAGGGGTATAAATAGTACTGTGGGTACTGATCCCCCTCAGTTCCCGCCTGTGGGCATGAAGTAAAGACCTATGTATAGTCCCTACCTCCAACCAGTAAAGACCTGTTTGAGTTATACGTTTAAGTCTTTGTGTTAATTGTTCAATACAATACACATACTTAACAACACCCAGCTCTACCTCACCACCACCTCTCTCAACCATTGTGTGGTCAGACTGCTTGTCCGACATCCAGTCCTGGATGAGCTGAAATTTTATCCAACTAAATATTGGGAAGACTGAAGCCATTGTCTTCAGCCCCTGCCATAAACTCTCTTCCCTAGCCATCAATTCCATGCCCCTCCCCAGCTGCTGTCTCAGGCTGAACCAGACCGTTCGCAACCTCGCCATCCTATTTGACCCTGAGCTGAGTTTCCGATCCATTATCCGCTCCATCACCAAGACCGTCTACTTCCACCTCTGTAATGTCATCCAACTCCGCTCTACCTCAGCCCATCTACTGCTGAAACCCTCATCCAAGCCTCTGTTACCTCTAGACTTGACTATTCAATGCTCTCCTGGCCGGCCTCTCATTTTCCACCCTCCATAAACTTGAACTCATCCAAAACTCTGTTGCCCGTATTCTAAATTGCACCAAGTCCCATTCACCCATCACCCCTGTGCTTGCTGACCTAAATTGGCTCCTGGTCCAGCAATGCCATGATTTTAAAATTCTAATCCTTTTTTTCAAATCCCTTCATGGCCTCGCTCTTCCCTATCTCTGTAACCTCCTCCAGCCCTACAACCCTTTGCGAAATCTGCATTCCTCCAAATCTGGCCTCTTGTGCATCTCCCACTTCCTTTGCCCCACCATTGGTTGCCGCGCCTTCAGCCAGGTAGTGGAAATCTGGAACTCTCTCCCCCAAAAAGCTGTGCAGGCAGGGGGTCAAATCATCAAAACTGAGATTGATAGGTTTTTGTTAAGCAAGGTTATTAAGGGTTGCAGAACCAAGGCAGGTAGATGGAGTTAAGATGCAAATCAGCCATGATCTAACTGAATGGCGGAACAGGCTCAAGGGGCTGAATGGCCTCCTCCTGTTCCTATGTTCCTAAATGCAAATGACAGAAGGGGAAAGTGAGTGAAGTGGAAGGTATTCTACTTTCTCAAAAAAGCAGAGTAAATTCAAAGCACTCGTTGCATAAAAAAAGTTTTTCCTCATGTGGCCTCTGGTTCTTTTGCCAATCACCTTAAATCTGTGCCTTCTGGTTACCGATCTTTCAGCCATTGGAAACAGTTTCTCTTTATTTACTCTATCTAAACACATCTATCAAATCTCCTCTTAGCCTTCTCTGCTGTAAGGAGAACAACCCCAGCTTCTCTAGTCTATCCATGTAACTGTAAACCCTCATCCCTGGTATCATTCTCGTAAATCTCTTCTGTACCCTCTCCAAAGCCTTCACGTCCTTCCTAAAGTGTGGTGCTTAGAATTGAACACAATACTCCAGCTGGGGCTGAACTAGTGTTTTATAAAGGTTTAGCATAACTTCCTGGTTTTTGAACTCTATGGGCTCGATTTTGCCAGTGTGGGCGGGCTGGGGCGTGTTAGGTGTTTTTAGAGTCCTGAACCCGACTCCAGTGTGATGTGGGGAAAAGCAGCGATTTTCCCCTAATTGGGCAATTGATTTCCAGCGTGTGGGAACCCCTGGCCCAATTAGTCTTTCCATCCTGAAAGTCGCCTCTGATGATGTCATCAGTGCTGCTGGATTTAAGGCCTGCAAGCAGCCTTGCTTCTTCTGGAGACTGCAAATGCTTTGGACATTGTTTAAAGGACTTCATTTACCGACCACGTCCACCAGCAAGCAAAAGTGTGCACCTCGATTTGATGAGCCCTCCCTCCAAGCTCTGGTGGAGGGAGCAAGAGCAAATAAGGAGGTGCTCTACCCTTCCTCAGGGAGAAAAAAGCCACCACAGCAAACTAAAGCTGTGTGGCTGCAAGTGGCCAGGGACGTCAATGCTATCTCTGTGTTCCACAGAACCTGGCTGCAGTGCAGGAAGAGGTTTCATGACCTTCTGCACACTGGAAAAGTGCGTATGACTTTCCCTTCACCCTCAATCTGATCCCCATCGCCTCTCCTCACCAGCGCTCTGCTTTGCCAACATCTTCCTCCACATCCCACTTGACACTTACATCCCTGCACCCTTACCCATTCCCTCTCTCTCTGGTCACATTCACTTAACTATTCGACCATGCAGCCCTCACACTCTCTATCACTCTGATGCATTGACAACTTAGAGGAAACTCTTTTTTATCCGGCACCGACGGGACCGGCATGGTGCCGGTTTATCAAAAAGTCCAGATTACAGAGAGGTATAGTTAAAAGGTACGAGAGCTCCGTACACAGCAACAAATCCAGGCTTCCCTGTTGCTTAGCAACAAGTGCAGGAACCCCGGCCACAGACCAAGTGTCCCTGTTGCTTAGCAACAAGTGCAGGAACCCCGATTACATGGCCACAGATCCAGGAACAGCCACTAATATGAAGTAAAACTTACCTGAACCTACTTATGAATTTTGCCGGTTAACAGAGATTTCCGGTTATTTTGGGTGCCGGTAAATCGAGAGTTTCCTGTACAACACACAGGGAGGGCCCTTTGTCTCCTTCTAAGCATCTATGCTATGGAATCTCTACGCTCACTCCTTTATTCTCACTCAAACTCCATTTGTGTCCCTCATTGCAGGAAAAGAGAGCCCACAATAAGTGGGAAAGAGCAAGGACAGGAGGAGGGCCACCCTCAGTAGCCCAGCTCACCACCTCGGAGGAGGCAGCCCTGGAAATTGCCAGGATCGAGGATGATTCCCAAGTGGGGGACGGACAGGCAGGCGCATCACAGCAAGCTGGTGACAAAATAGTTTGGCATCTCTCTCATTGACATTGCACGAGTCACTGATAATGAATCTGATGCTCTAATAGATTGACTTAATGATCATCTGCACTATTCAATGTGCATGTAATCTTGACCTCACATCTCTAACTCTTTCCTTTACTCCCTCACAGGACCATCGACAGCCCCCGTCCCCACCGTCCAGGAGGAAGAGCCTGTGCTTCCAGACTCCTCAGAAGAAGCTGCAACCTCTGAGGGCGCTGCATCAGCAGAATTAAGCGCACCCTGCACCAGCGCAAACACTCACGCCTCGGTGGGACCTTCAGGACATAGAGTAGAGTTGTCACCTGGTGTATCACAGCTCATAAGTGAGCATCAGCAGATGGTGGAGACAGGGACAGCAGTGGAGAGTCCTAGTCGGAGGGAGCAGGATGCTCCCAGCTCGGCTCCGCTGCATGTCGACCCTGTGCCTCCGGGTCCATCCAGAAGGAGAGCGGTGCTGGAACTCCAAGAACAGGTGCAGGAGTCTCTGGCAGGTTTTGTCTCCAGGGTCGCTGTGAGTGTGGAGCGAATGGAGGAGTCCATCGCTAACATGAGCAGAGCCTTTGTGGAGGCGTCGGCGCATAAACGCATCACCACGGAAAGGATGGCAACCTCCGTGGAAAGGATGGCTACCGTAGAGAGGATGGCTACGGCCATGGAAGAGCTTAGTCACCAGGGTCATGAAAACATGGTCATTGTTCACAATAGACTGACATCTCTTGAGGAGCGATGGTCAGCTATTGAGCATACAAACCAGACCTTCATGCAAGTCCTCGGGAGTAGGACTTCCAGTACAGAAACGGGTCCTCATGGCCCCCCTGAAGTGCAGTAGGGTGCAGTCAAGCCACTTGCTAGCTCTGAAGTGGGGCTGACCCATGAGAGGGATGTTGGTGGCAGACAGCAAGGAAGTGGGGGCTCCTCTCCAAGCACGCACACGACCATGCCACTGCAAAGCCCTCGGTCAGAGCCCCACCAGAGTCCCCACCCAACTGAGATTGGTGTCTCAACCCCTGCACAGTCGCAGGAGCAACAGACTGTTGCCGAGCCCTCACAGGTTCGCAAACCCAGAGGACGCCTGCCAAAGGTGGTGAGACAGGAGCAGCAAGAAAGTGAGCAAGGAGCCTCCACATCTGCTGAAGCCACAGGGGAAACACCACGTAGGAGCACACGTAAGAGGAAGATAATGCACAAGTAGTCACAAGGGTAGTCACTTGGGTGTAATGTGATGTTTAATGTTGAAAAGCCATCAGATGCTTATTGCCATTAAAAATTCTAATGGCAAGCTGTTGCAGTTGTGGCGTGTGTCATGTCGCTAATGGGACATCCACATTGAGGGCTTAGGATGACTTGCAATTGTCAGTATGGTGGTCAGAGTGATAGGAATCCGCAGATTCTTGGCCATTGTCGATGGTCTGATAAGAAGGGGTGAGGCAAAAGTGTTTGATTGTGCAGGCTAAGCAAATCTGGCCAGGATGAATGCGTCCCTTGCATCCCGGGCAGCAATGTTGTCGCACGCTGGCACCTTCTGGCCTGTGCATCTTCAGATGGGTAACTAGTGTAGTGTATGTACCTTTAAGGGGAGAACTACTTTTTACAGCTCCTGTATACTGTAGTACCGGCAGTGACCACACCTGTATATAAACCCTGAGTAGGGATCTCTACTGTTAGTTTTAGAGTAACCCTCATCCAGTAAACACCTGTTGATTGTCCCTCTGCAGTCTCTGTCTATTTCTTGAAGGACACCATACATCAAGATTCACGGATTTAACATTGGCGACGAGGCGATTCGAACCTACCTGCAACTCTGCAGAGGAAGGCTGATTCCAGAGACACGGGCGTCGACCATCCGGCGGAGACTCCAGCGAGGCAGGCTGGCAACAGGTACGGCGCAGACCCTTCCCGCACAGCGGCGGCTAGAGCCGACCGACGGCACAGGAAAAGGCCGAGCAGCGTCGACGGGAGCAGAGAGAGAGCGAAAAGTGCAAAGGGTGCAGCCGGGGTTCAGGACCGAGCGGCGTCAACGAGAGAGGCGTGCAGGAAAACGCACAGAGCGCGGCCGGTGTTCAAGGGCTGAGCAGCGTCCGCGGGGGAAGAAAGGAAAGCGCGGGAGACGCCATTTGAGCCGCAGCGGAGAAGAAGGGAGAGCGCGGGAGACGCCATTTTTGAGCCACAGCGGAGAAGAAGGGAGAGCGCGGGAGACACCATTTTTAGCCAGTCTAACCACACCCAGGGATGCCAAAGAGTGGCAGTGTCACAGCGTTCGACAATGAAGTCGAAGGTTGGGCGATATATGTAGAACACATAGAAGAGTACTGCAAGGCGAATGAAGTGCCAGATGCCAGGAAAGCACTGGTATTGTTGAATTCCATGGGTGCAAAAACGTATGGCTTACTGCGAAACCTAGTAACCCCAGAGAAGCCAGTGGAAAAGGATTTTGAAAGCATAGTGGCAATCCTACAGGACCATTAAACCCCACACTGCTGCTGATAGCAGAAAGATTTAAGTTTCACAAAAGGAACCAGCATAAAGACGAAATAATGCTGAGTATTTAATGGAACTGCGCAAGCTATCGAAACTCTGCCAGTTTGGAACGGGACTAGCAGATACTTTAAGGGACAAGTTTGTGTGTGGGCTTCAAAGTGAAGGAACCCAGAAACGGCTTCTATCAGAAAAGGATCTTACGCTGGACAAGGCTTTCAGCATGGCAGTATCACACGAAGCAGCTGCACGGGGCGCTGCAGAGATACAAAGGAGACCGCAAGAATATGGCACAAATGAAATGTCATATGGAGCAGTGAAGTGTTATCGCTGCGGCAGTACAACACACGACCATAAGGATTGTTGGTTCAAGGACCAAGTGTGCAGACAGTGTGGAAAAGTAGGACACATAGCAAGAGTCTGCAGGTCGGGAAAGGAAACCAGCAGCAAGAAATCTCCACAGGAGAAGTACAAAAAGGTACATAAGGTGACGGAGAGTAGTCAGACGAACAGAAAAGTGATACAGACTCCGGAAGCAAGGAGCTGGGTTGTCTGAAACTACATAATGTAATCAAAATGGAGGATCACCAAACTATCTGGGTCACGCTCAAGATAGATGGAGTCCAAGTGAAAATGGAATTGGACACAGGATCAGCCCTAACAGTCATAAACCGAAGGGACTACAAGCGGCTATTCTCACATATACCCTTGAGAGATACAGAGATTGTCTTGAAGACGTACACGGGGCAAAAAGTCTACCCCAAAGGAAAAATAAGGGTGAACGTTATATATAACGACAAGGAAACACCAAAAATGGATCTATATGTAATGCCAGATGGAGGACCACCACTACTAGGACGTGAATGGATCCGGAAGATACAGCTAGATTGGCATTTCATACAAGCACTGACTGTAGATGCCAAAAAGGATGACGACGTCACACCTGGACGACTGTCAAAAATGCTAACTGATGCACAAGAAGTGTTCCAAGAGGGACTCGGAACACTAAAAGGCATAACAGCGATGATCAAAATAGAGGAAAATGCAAGCCCAAAGTTTTTTAAGGGCAGACCGGTGCCTTATGCGATCCGCCCAGCCGTCGAAGCAGAGCTGGAAGGTTTGGAACGTTCTGGAGTACTGTCCAAAGTGGACTGGAGCGAGTGGGCTACACCCATCGTTCCTGTAATGAAGTGGTCGTTGAATAATACGCCTGGGGAACCAAAGAAGGTTCGCATCTGTGGGGACTTTAAGGTGACAGTGAACCCAGTCCTTCACAGGGTACAATATCCGCTTCCGCGGATTGAAGATATTTTCGCCTCGCTATCTGGAGGAAAACGCTTCACTAAGATTGATCTGGCCCAGGCGTACCTGCAAATGGAGGTAGAAGAAGCCTCGAAACAGTACCTCACGATCAACACTCATAAAGGTCTCTACCAATACAACCGGCTGGTGTTCGGGGTAGCATCAGCTCTGGCTATTTGGCAAAGGGCAATGGATCAAGTCCTGCAAGGGATTCCAGGGACCCAGTGTTATTTGGACGACATCCTGGTCACGGGCGAAAATGACAGTGATCACCTCGCCAACCTGGAGCAGGTGCTCACTAGATTGAAGGAATATGGGCTCCGAACTAATCGCCACAAATGTGAGTTTTTCCAGAAGCAGATCTCGTATTGTGGCCACGTTATTGATGAAGAGGGGTTACATAAGTCCCCTGAAAAGATTGAGGCAGTAGTCAAGGCTCCAGCACCGGAAAATGTGTCACAACTGAAGTCGTTCCTCGGGCTGGTGAACTACTACCATAAGTTCTTGCTGAATTTGTCTACAGTACTACACCCACTGAACACCCTACTGCAAACGGGGGTACCATGGAAGTGGAATGACGAATGTAAACGAGCTTTCCAGAAGTGCAAAGAATTGATCACATCAAAAGAGGTGTTTGCTCATTTCAACCCAGCACTACCAATTCGGTTGGCGGGTGATGCATCACCCTATGGTATTGCAGCGGTGCTGTCGCACAAATTCCCGGACGGCTCAGAGAGGCCAGTAGCCTTTGCGTCTCGGTCACTAACCTCAGCCGAGCGTAACTACGCCCAGATTGACAGGGAGGCCCTCAGCCTAGTGTGGGGAGTGAAAAAGTTCAACCACTATCTGCACGGGCAGAAGTTCACCTTGCTGACTGACCACCAACCACTTGTCTCCATCTTTAATCCAAAGAAGGGCGTTCCGGTGATGACTGCACAACGGCTACAAAGATGGTCCCTTTTTCTAGGGGCAAACCAATATGAAATAGAATATAAGGGCACGAAACAGCATGGAAACGCTGAAGGGCTATCACGCCTGCCACTGCCTATGGCGGAGGAAGCACCAGCAGTGGACCCTGTCGAAATATTTTATTCGACTATAATTGAACGCTTGCCAGTAACTAACGCGGATATAGAGAAGGAGACCCGAAATGACCCGACACTGTCTCGGGTATATGACTTGATGGTGAAGGGATGGCCAACACATGGCGACTCACTGTTGCCAGCATTCTCATCCAGAAGAGAACAGCTGTCAGTATGCAAGGGGACCTTGATGTGTGGATCCCGAGTGGTAATTCTACCCAAGTTAAGGGAGAGAGTGCTCAATGAGCTTCACATAGGCCATCTGGGAGGGGTGAAAATGAAAAGCCTTGCTAGGGCTTATGTGTGGTGGCCGGGGATCGATCAGCAAATCGAGGACCTGACAAAGAGCTGCTCAGGATGCCAGAAGGTCTAAAATCCACCACATGCCCCTCTACACCCATGTGAGTGGCCCTCCTCTCCATGGCAACGGGTGCATATTGATTTTGCTGGTCCATTCATGGACTCAATGTTTTTAATAGCCGTGGATGCGCACTCGAAATGGCCTGAGGTGATCAAAATGTCCTCCAGCACCACGGAGAAAACGATTGCAGTCCTACCGACCATATTTGCCAGGAACGGCTTGCCAGAGCAGATTTGCTCTGATAACAGACCACAGTTTGTGTCCGAAGAGTTTCGGAAATTTATGAAAAGGAATGGGGTAAGGCATTACACATCCGCCCCGTATCATCCAGCCACAAATGGATTGGCTGGGAGGTTCGTACAAACCTTTAAAAAGGCAGTAAGGGCCATGTGCGATGACGACATTCCACTGCAGCATAAGGTGGACAATTTCCTGTTAGCCTACAGAAATGCGACACATGCAGTCACCAACCAGACCCCGGCCATGATGTTCTTTAACCGAAGGTTGAGATCTCGTCTGGATTTGCTCAGACCAAATGTACGAAGAGATGTTGAGCATAAGCAATTCCAGCACATCAATGAGAAGCCGACAAGGAGCTTCAATGTAGGGCAACCAGTCTTGGCCCGCGACTACCGAACAGAGAAATGGCAACCAGGAACGATATGCACACGGCAGGAGCCACTAATGTACACAGTGGATGTTGGGGAGAACATTGTGAGACGCCATGTCGACCAGATCCTAGAGTCACAGGAACGAGTCAACCCCATGTGTCGCGTACCTGGTGATGAACCCGACATACAGGTAGCATCTACCCCAGAAACAGTAGCATCGGAAGCTGATGAACCAACTGACGACAGGGGGCCAGAAACGCCTCCGCACCAAGAGCAAGACACTCAGGAAAGGCGCTATCCAGAAAGGATCAGGAAGCCGCCCCAAAGACTGAATTTATAAATGGACTATTTTCAGTTAATGTTGCATGTTAAAAGTGTTAATTGTTAAATGAATGTTATGGTACTGTTAATCTAAAAGGGGAGGAATTGTAGTGTATGTACATTTAAAGGGAGAACTACTTTTTACAGCTCCTGTATACTGTAGTACCGGCAGTGACCACACCTGTATATAAACCCTGAGTAGGGATCTGTCCTGTTAGTTTTAGAGTAACACTCATCCAGTAAACACCTGTTGATTGTTCATCTGCAGTCTCTGTCTATTTCTTGAAGGACACCATACATCAAGATTCACGGATTTAACAACGAGCAGCTTGGCGCTCCTGTTGATACTCTTGCTGTTAGTGTTGCTTTTGCTCATGGTTCTGCTGCTACCGTGGCTGGTCTGCATCTGAATCTGATGTCCAGGAGGAAAGGCATTAAATGTTTGCCATGCTTCTGGAATATGCCTCAGCTGAAGAAGCGCTTAGTCAAGGTGGGGAGAGGGGTTTCCCAGGAGGTCACACTGGAGATGGGTGTCAGGCTCCAAACTTGCACAACACTGAGTATGCATGCTAAAAGTTCCCCCAGACCTGAAACAACAAAGTTCTGCCACCTGCAAATGATCATCGGTGAAAACTCATTTGTCATGGTGGAGCTGCAGCTGTTCGTAAGCAATCCACTAGTGAGGCTGCCAGGATTACCTGGCATGTTCCAGAGGAGGCGTGTAGGATGGGGGAAGTGTGTTAAAATCAGAAAGGCCTCTCAAAGTGGGATTATAGAGGCAATTAAGTGGTTGTTAAGGGCCTTAAGGGCATATCCCGCCTCTTGGAGGCGGGATGGAAATGGGGTCAGAAAATTCGCATATGTGGGAAAATTGCTTGGAGGCGGGATGGAGGTGGGATCGGGCCCGCCCACCATGTTTTGCGATTTTAACAACTCACACGCCTCCAATCTTGCCTCCTCAGGCCTGGCAAGCACTGAGTGCGAGTCAGCAGAGAGTGCTGTGAGTTTGGGTAAGTGTGTGAGTTCAGGTAAGTGGGGTGTTAGGTGCTCTTTCCAACTTTAACTCTGTGGGTTGTAGTTAATAAGGCCTTTCTGGTGCAGAGTGACTGTTGGTAAACCATTTAACTGGTGTAATTAGAGGGATTGATTTAAATTAAATCCAAATAATTAAAGGGGATACTAGCATCTATAATCGGGCAGAGGGTGTCCATAACTAACAATAAAAAATTTAATTTATTACATAGAATGGAGCAGGTGATGCGTTAATGTTGCGAGATGTGGGAGCTGGTGAACCCCATTGAGGCTCACGGTGATTACGTCTGTGACAAGTGTCTGCTGCTACAGGAACTCCAGCTCCGTGTTGATGAGCTGGAGTCTGAGCTTCAGACACTGCGACACATCAGGGAGGGGGAGAAGTACCTGGACTCTGTGTATCAGGAGGTGATCACACCTATGAAGTTAATTAATTCAGATGTAGCCCATGGTCAGGGACAGGACGGTGTGACTACAAGTGAGGCAGGTACGGGGATCCAGGAGGTAGAGCTGGAGGAGCCGCAGCCCTTGCTCTTGTCCAGCAGGTTCGAGGTTCTTACTCCCTGTGGGGACGGGAGCAGGGACTGCAGGGAGGATGAGCAACCTGGCCACAGCACCGTGGAATGGGGGGCCATTCAAGAGGGGGGAGTAACTAGAAATGTTGTAGTGGTAGGGGATAATATTATTAGGGGGATAGATAGAGTTCTCTGCAGCTGAGAGCAAGAGTCCCGAAGGCTGTGTTGCCTACCCGGTGCTAGGGTTAAGGACATCTCCTCTGGGCTGGAAAGAAACTTGCAGTGGGAGGGGGTGGATCCAGTTGTCGTGGTCCATGTTGGTACAAACGATGTAGATAGGACTAGGAAGCTGGTTCTGTTAAAGGAGTATGAGCAGTTAGGGGTCAAATTAAAAAACAGAACCTCAAAGGTAATAATCTCTGGATTATTACCTGAGCCACGAGCGAATTTGGCTAGGACAAATAAAATTAGAGAGTTAAATGCGTGGCTCAAAGACTGGTGTGGGAGAAATGGGTTTTGCTTCCTGGGACACTGGCACCAGTACTGGGGCAGGAGGGAGCTGTTCCGTTGGGACGGGCTTCACTTGGCCAGTGCTGGGACTAGAGTCTTGGCGGATCATATAACTAGGGCTGTAAAGAGGGCTTTAAACTAACTAGTGGGGGGGAGGCTCCTAGAGAGCAAATAATAAAAATGACAACAGAGAAGGTCATAGACTTAGGTAGCAGTGGGGAAATTAAAAACCAGAGCGTGTCAGGAAGGGGCAGAAGGTATGGAGTAAAAGGTAAAGTAATAAAAAGGGCAAAAGCAGGAACTAAGTGTCACAAAACATATTTGAAAGTTCTCTATCTGAATACACATAGCATTCGTAACAAAATAGACGAGTTAATGGCACAAATAACTACATATGGGTATGATCTTGTGGCCATTACAGAAACATGGCTGCAGGGTGACAATGCCTGGGAATTAAACATACCAGGTTATTTAACGATCAGGAAGGACAGGCAGGAAGGAAGGGGAGGTGGGGTGGCTATGTTAATAAAGGAAGGAATCACTGTAATACAGAGAAATGATATTGGGTCAAAAGATCAGGATAATGAAACAGTTTGGGTGGAGGTAAGGAATAATAAGGGGGAAAAAACACTAGTGGGCGTAGTCTATAGGCCTCCGAACAGTGGCAACTCTGTTGGACGGAGTATCAATCAGGAAATAGTTGAGGCTTGTAATAAGGGAACATCTATAATTATGGGGGATTTTAACTATCATATTAATTGGACAAATCAAATTGGGCAGGGCTGCCTTGAGGATGAGTTCATTGAGTGTATTAGGGATGGGTTTCTTGAGCAGTATGTAACTGAACCGACCAGGGGGCAAGCAACCTTAGATCTGTTCCTGTGTAACGAGACAGGATTAATTAAAAATGTCCTAGTGAAGGATCCCCTTGGAATGAGTGACCATAACATGGTTGAATTCCATATTCAATTAGAGGGTGAGAAGGTTGGATCTCAAACAAGTGTGCTAAGCTTGAATAAAGGAGACTATGAAGGTATGAGAGCGGAATTGAGTAGAGTGGATTGGGAAAATAGATTAAAGGGTAAGACGATACATGATCAGTGATGTACATTTAAGGAGTTATTTTACAACTTCCAAAAAATATATATTCCACTGAGAAGAAAAGGGTGTAAAAGAAAAGACAGCCATCCGTGGCTAAGTAAAGAAATTAAGGATAGTATTCGACTAAAAACAAGGGCAGATAAGGTAGCCAAATCTAGTGGGAGGATAGAGGATTGGGAAAACTTTAAAAGACAGCAAAAAATAACAAAAAGATTGATTAAGAAAGGGAAGATAGATTATGAAAGTAAATTAGCAAAAAATATAAAAACAGATAGTAAGAGTTTTTATAGTTATATAAAAAGAAAAAGGGTGGCTAAAGTAAATGTTGGTCCCTTAGAGGATGAGACCGGGAAATTAATGGTGGGAAATATGGAGATGGCAAAAACACTGAATGAATATTTTGTATCAGTCTTTACAGTAGAAGACACTAAGAATATCCCAACACTGGACAAACAGGGGGCTATAGGGGGGGAGGAGCTAAACACGATCAAAATCACTAAGGAAGTGGTACTCGGTAAAATAACGGGACTCAAGGCGGATAAATCACCTGGACCTGATGGCTTACATCCTAGGGTCTTGAGGGAAGTGGCGGTAGGGATTGTGGATGCATTGGTAATAATTTTCCAAAACTCCCTGGACTCAGCAAAGGTCCCGGCAGACTGGAAAACTGCTAATGTAACACCCTTATTTAAAAAGGGCAGTAGACAGAAGGCTGGAAACTATAGACCGGTTAGCCTAACATCTGTGGTAGGTAAAAGTTTGGAGTCCATTATTAAGGAGACAGTAACAGGACATTTGGATAATCATCATTTAATAGGACAAAGTCAGCATGGTTTTATGAAGGGGAAGTCATGTTTGACAAATTTGCTGGAGTTCTTTGAGGAAGTAACATATAGGGTGGATAAAGGGGAACCAGTGGACGTAGTGTATTTAGACTTCCAAAAGGCATTTGACAAGGTGCTACACAAAAGATTATTGCTTAAGATAAAAAATCACGGGATTGGGGGTAATATTCTGACATGGATAGAGGATTGGCTATCTAACAGAAGGCAGAGAGTTGGGATAAATGGTTAATTCTCAGACTGGCAATCAGTAACTAGTGGTGTTCCGCAGGGGTCGGTGCTGGGTCCCCAACTCTTTACAATCTATATTAACGATTTGGAGGAGGGGACCGAGTGTAACATATCAAAGTTTGCAGATGATACTAAGATGGGAGGGAAAGTAGTGAGTGAGGAGGACATAAAAAACCTGCAAGGAGACATAGACAGGCTAAGTAAGTGGGCAGAGATTTGGCAGATGGAATACAATGCTGGAAAGTGTGAGGTTATGCACTTTGGCAGGAAAAATCGTAGAGCAAGCTATTATTTTAATGGCAAGAAACTGGAAAGTACTGAAGTACAAAGGGATCTGGGGGTCCTGGTGCACGAAACTCAAAAGGTTAGTATGCAGGTGCAGCAAGTGATTAAGAAGGCCAATGGAATGTTGGCTTTCATTGCTAGGGGGATAGAATATAAAATAGGGAGGTATTGCTTCAGTTGTACAAGGTATTGGTGAGACCGCACCTGGAATACTGCATACAGTTTTGGTGTCCATACTTAAGAAAAGACATACTTGCTCTCGAGTCTGTACAAAGAAGGTTCACTCGGTTAATCCTGGGGATGAGGGGATGGACATATGAGGAGAGGTTGAGTAGATTGGGGCTCTACTCATTGGAGTTCAGAAGAATGAGAGGCGATCTTATTGAAACATATAAGATTGTGAAGGGGTTGGATCGGGTGGATGCGGGGAAGATGTTCCCGATGATGGGTGAAACTAGAACTCGGGGGCAAAGTCTTAGAATAAGGGGCTGCTCTTTCAAAACTGAGATGAGGAGGAACTACTTCACTCAGAGGGTGGTAGGTCCATGGAATATGCTGCCCCAAAAAGCTGTAGAATCTACATCATTACATAAATTTAAAACAGAAATAAACAGTTTCCTAGAAGTAAAGGGAATTAAGGGTTACGGGGAGCGGGCAGGAATTTGGACATGAGTCTAGGTTCGGATCGGACATGGCCCTGTGGGTAGCGGAGCGGGCCCAGGGGCCGTGTAGCCTGATCCTGCTCCTATTTCATGTGTCTAATTCTGTTAGATTCAGGAGATGGTTCTGTGATAGTAGATTGGCGGTTAGGATCAGATCAGCCATGATCTTATTAAATGGCGGAGCAGGCTCGAGGGGCCGATTGGCCTACTCCTGCTCCTATTTCTTATGTTCTTATGTTCTTAAAATCGAGCCCTAAGCCTCTATTTATAAAGCCCAGAATCCCATATACTTTATTAACTGCTTTGTTAACCTGTCCTGCCACCTTCAAAGAAAAGGTCAGAACTGTTGATCAGTAGGCTACTGTAACAAACAGATCTCCAGTGAGGATGGAGGGCCAAAGACAAGAGGTGAGAGAAGAGAAATGGGCATGAGGGCGATAATAGCCTTCGGGGATTCAATGCTTAAGAAAAGTGGGTGGTCAGGTATATGAAAAATAAAAACCACAGGACATGGAGCTAGAGTTCCACACATTAAGGAACAGATAGAAGGACTACTGAAGGGAATCAGAATAGTGATGGGGGTCTATGTAGAGGTTAAGAAAGAAAGAACTTGGTTTTCTAATAGCGCCTTTCGTGACCTCAGGATGTCCCAAAGCAATTTACAGCCAATGAAGTACTTTTTGAAGTGTAGTCACTGTTGTAATGTAGGAAACGTGGCAGCCAATTAGCGCACAGCAAGCTCCCACAAACAGCAATGTGATGATGACCAGATAATCTGTTATTTTAGTGGTGTTGGTTGAGGGATAAATATTGGCCAGGACACCAGGGAGAACTCCCCTGCTCTTCATCGAAATAGTGCCATGGGATCTTTTACATCCACCTGAGAGAGCAGACAGGGCCTCAGTTTATCGTCTCATCTGAAAGGCAGTCCCTCCAACAGTGCAGCACTCCCTCATAGAAACATAGAAGATAGGAGCAGGAGTAGGCCATTCGGCCCCTCGAGCCTGCTCCGCCATTCAATGCGATCATGGCTGATCATCCAAATTCAGTACCCTGTCCCTGCTTTCTCCCCATACCCCTTGATCCCTTTAGCCTTAAAAGATATATCCAACTCCTTCTTGAATATATTTAATGAATTGGCCTCTACTGCCTTCTGTGGTAGAGAATTCCACAGGTTCACCACTCTCTGGCTTACCCCTTATCCTTAGGCTGTGACCCCTGGTTCTGGACTCCCCGACCATCGGGAACATCCTTCCTGCATCTAGTCTGTCCAGTCCTGTCAGAATTTTATAAGTTTCAATGAGATCCCCTCTCATTCTTCTAAACTCCAGCGAGTATAAGCCCAACCAACCCAATCTCTCCTCATACGTCATTCCTGCCATCCCAGGTGTCAGCCTGGTGAATCTTCGCTGAACTCCTTCCATGGCAAGAACATCCTTCCTCAGATAAGGCGACCAAAACGGCACACAATACTCAAGATGTGGTCTCACCAAGGCCCTGTACAACTGCAGCAAGACATCCTTGTTCCTGTACTCAAACCCTCTCGCTACGAAGGCCAACATACCATTTGCCTTCTTAACCGCCTGCTGCACCTGCATGCTTACCTTCAGCGACTGGTGCACAAGGACACCCAGGTCTCGTTGCACTGCCCCTTCTCCCAATCTATTGCCATTGAGATAATAATCTGCCTTCCTGTTTTTGACACCAAAGTGGATGAACTCGCATTTATCCACGTTATATTGCATCTGCCATGCTTCTGCCCAATCACACAACCTGTCCAAATCATACTGGAGTTTCTCGGCATCCTCCTCACAGCACACACGCCCACCCAGCTTTGTGTCGTCTGCAAATTTGGAGATATTACATCTAGTTCCCTCGTCTAGATCATTAATATATATTGTGAATAGCTGGGGTCCAAGGACCGATCCCTGCGGTACCCCACTAGTTACTGCCTGCCACTTGGAAAAAGACCCGTTTATTCCAACTCTTTGCTTTCTGTCTGCCAACCAGTTCTCTATCCAAGTCAATACCTTGCCCCCAATCCCATGTGCCTTAACTTTACACGTTAATCTCTTATGCGGGACCTTATCGGAAGCCTTCTGAAAGTCCAAATACACCACATCCACTGGATCTCCCTTATCTATTTTACCAGTTACATCCTCAAAAAATTCCAGTAGATTAGGCAAGCATGATCTACCTTTTGTAAATCCATGTTGACTTTGTCCGATCTGTAATCAGTACTGCAATGGAGTGTCAGTCTAGATTTCTGTGCTCAAGTCTCTGGAATGGAACTTAAATGCAAAACCTTCTGACTCAGAGGCGAGAGTGCTACCCACTGAGCCACGGCTGACCCATCCATAACAGGCTGTCCAAACAACAGGCTCTGGTACCAGTAGGGAACTACAGTGTAATATAAATAATCAAAACATGGATTACCCATGAGTATAACATAGCAAGGTACAGAATGTCCAGGAAGAATAAAATAGAGAGGAAAGGAGGGGAGTAGCTGTTTCTGTCAGAGATGGTTCGGAGGTAAAGGAAGTAGAGCCTGTGGAAAGACTACCAAACAAGATATTCTGGCTGGAGGCTTGTAATGCAAAGAAAACTTAAATAACACTGGGCGTTTGTCATAGACCACCAGTTCAGAATCAGAAATTAGAAAGAATGTGAAAAGATGAAGGTTATATTAATGGACCAGATAAAAACTAAAGCCTGGATTTTAACTCTAGACAGGTTTGATCCGCAGTATAAGTCGTGTCAGGGTCCTAATTGCGTCACAGATTCCCGATTTTACGTACTGGTGAGGCCCCCTGCTGCCTGCGGTGGGCAGCCCCAACACTGCTGGAAACCCAGCAGTTAAAATGGCAGCGGGCGACGGTGCGTTGGGAATGAAGAGGGACGAGCACAACGGGCAGGGTTATAATTGGCCCATAAGAATGGCCGAGTGACCTAGAGTCACAAATACTCAATTTAAAAAAAATTCATTCATGGGATGTGGGCATCGCTGGCAAGGCCAGCATTTATTGCCCATTCCTTGAGAAGGTGGTGGTGAGCCACCTTCTTGAACCGCTGTAGTCCGTGAGGTGAGGGTACTCCCACAGTGCTGTTAGGGAGGGAGTTCCAGGATTTTGACAATGACGATGAAGGAACGGCGATATATTTCCAAGTCAGGATAGTGTGTGACTTGGAGGGAAACTTGGAGGTGGTGGTGTTCCCATGCGCCTGCTGCCCGTGTCCTTCTAGGTGGTAGAGGTCGCGGGTTTGGGAGATGCTATCAAAGAAGCCTCAGCGAGTTGCTGCAGTGCATCTTGTAGATGGTACACACTGCAGACACAGTACACCGGTGGTGGAGGGAGTTGGTTAATAAAGAAAGAACGACTTGTATTTCTATAGTGCCTTTCATAATCTCAGGATGTCCCAAAGTGCTTTAGAGCTAAAGAATTACTTTTGAAGTATTATCACTGTTGTAATGTAGGAGAAACAACAGGCAAATTGCGCACAGCAAGCTCCCACGAACAGCAATGTGATAATGACCAGATAATCTGTTTTTCAATGCTGTTGGCTGAGGGATCAATATTGACCAGGACAACATTCCTGCTTTTCTTCAAGCAGTTCCATTGGGTCTTTTAGGTCCCTCTGAGAGGACAGACGGGACCTCGGTTTAACATCTCATCCGAACGACGGCACCTCCGGCTGTGCAGGACTCCCTCAGTACTGGGAGTGTCAATTCTCTGGAATGGAGCTTGAACCTATGGGGGTAGATCTTGACCCAGGTGGGAGAGGGGAAGCTTTGCTGCAGCTTTGTTGGCCAATGGTGCTGACCAAAGATATTATAAAATGTTAAGAAGACTCACCACCCTGGTTCACCTGGCCTCTTGCCTGGTGGGACTCTTGCCCTTGTCCCTCCAGCAGAAAATTAGCAAACACCAAGATTTCTGATGATGTCGGCCTCCTTTGATTTTGGCAGGAATAAGCTCCCCCCACCTAATGCTTTTAGGCCAGTGTATTTTTCCAAGGCTTTTATATATATTTATAAAAATATATAATATAATGATCTACGACAATAAATCGGACAGACTTCTGATTGGATCTCACAAATGGTAGGAGTGGAGTGGAGATGAACTCATGGTTGGTGTGGAGTGCCCCTTCTTAAGAAATTTCAACTTAACCGCTGGTTGTCTCACATGAAGGATGATTGGATCACCATAGGTTTCTTAAGCTCTGTAGTGTCTCTACTGGTGACCTATTAGTCTGGTGAGGGAATTACAGACCTTCTCACACTAATCACACAGTCAGAGAGGCTACTTGGAGTCAGACGGTCGCTGCAACTGCTGTGCGGTTTGGCAGTTTTCTTGCTTTCTCTAGTGTTCTTTCTGGCAATCAGAAATTAGCATCTTTTAGCGTAAGAAAACATTCCAAGGCACTTTACGGGAGTGTAATCAGACAAAAATTGACAGCAGATGAGGGAGTCGTGAAGGAGCACAGAGTAAAGTGTTGTGTATGTACCTTTAAGAGAGAACTGTTTTACAGCTCCTGTATACTGTAGTACCGGCAGTGACCACACCTGTATATAAAGCCGGAGCAGGCTTCTGTACTTCAGTCTTGAGACTACCCTACTCCAGTAAATACCTGTTGATTGTTAAGTTACAGCATCCGTGTGGTTATTGAAAAACATCATACTCTCAAAATCACGGATCTAACAGTGGCGACGAGTGTCGATTCGAATCTACCTGCAACTCTGCATTTCCCTTCGAGGGTTCGCTCCGGGAGGGCGGTGGAAGAAAGTCGAGGCCAGAAACACGGGCGTCGACCACGAGCAACCGCCCAGCCATCCGGCAGAGAGTGAACATCGCAGGGGAGGCTGTGGAGAGCCGGGCTTGGTTCCTCAGCCACGACGATCAGCAACAGACTGATGACAGGTACAGCGCAGACCCTTCCCGGACAGCGGCGGCTGGAGCCGACCGACGGCAGAGAAAAAGCCGAGCAGCGTCGACAAGGTAAGATAGAGGGTGAAGCGCACAGGGCACAGCCGGGGGTTGAAAACCGAGTGGCATTGAGGAAAAACAAAACGGAGAGAGAGAGGGTAAAGCAGCAGCTGGGTTCAGGACCGAGCGGCGGAAACGGGAAAGGCACACAGGAAAAAAAAAAACGCGCAGAGCACAGCCAGGGTTCAAGGGCTGAACAGTGTCCGCGGGGAGAAGAAGGGAGAGCGCGGGAGATGCCATTGAGCCGCGGAGAAGAAGGAAGAGCATGGGAGACGCCATTTTTAGAAGCCGCAGTGGAGAAGAAGGGCGAGCGCAGGAAGAAAGGAAAGCGTGGGAGACACCATTTTGTGCCAGCGGAGAAGAAGGGAAAGCACGGGAAACGCCATTTTTGACAGTTAAATCACACCCAGGGATGCCGAAGAGTGGCAGTATCTCTACGTTCGACAATGAAGTCAAAGATTGGGCGACATATGTGGAACGTATTGAGGTGTACTGCAGGGCGAATGAAGTGCTAGAGGCTAGGAAAGCACTGGTTTTGTTAAATTCCATGGGTGCAAAAACTTATGGGTTACTGCGAAACCTAATAACCCCAGAGAAGCCTGTGAATAAGAATTTCGAAAGCATAGTAGAAATCCTACAGGACCACTTAAACCCCACACCGCTGCTGATAGCAGAATGATTTAAGTTCCATAAAAGGAACCAACACAAAGACGAAAGCAATGCTGAGTACTTAACGGAACTGCGCAAGCTATCGAAACACTGCCAGTTTGGAGTGGGACTAGTAGATACGTTAAGGGACAAGTTTGTGTGTGGGCTTCAAAGTGAAGGAACCCAGAAACGGCTTCTATCAGAAAAGGATCTTACGCTGGACAAGGCTTTCAGTATGGCAGTATCACAAGAAGCAGCCGCAAGGGGCGCTGCAGAGGTACAACGGAGACCGCAAGAATATGGCACCAATGAATGTCCTATGGAACAGGGAAGTGTTATCGCTGCGGCAGAACAACACATGACCAGAAGGATTGTTGGTTCAAGGACCAAGTGTGCAGACAGTGTGGAAAAGCAGGACACATAGCAAGAGTCTGCAGGTTTGGGAAGAAAACCAACAGCAAGAAATCTCCACAGGAGAAGTAGAAAAAGGTACACAAGGTGATGGACAGTAGTTCAGACGAACAGAAAAGTGACACAGACTCCGGAAGCAAGGAGCTGGGTTGTCTGAAACTACATAAGGTAACCAAAATGGAGGATCACCAGACTATCTGGGTTACACTCAAGATAGACGGAGTCCAAGTGAAAATGGAATTGGACACAGGATCAGCCCTAACAGTCATAAACCAAAGAGACTACAAGCGGCTATTTTCACATATACCCTTGAAAGCTACAGAGCTTGTCTTGAAGACGTACATGGGGCAAAAAGTCTACCCCAAAGGAAAAATAAGGGTGAAAGTGATATACAAAGGCCAGGAAATACCTAAAATGGATATATATGTATTGCCAGATGGAGGACCACCACTGCTAGGACGTGAATGGATCCGGAAGATACAATTAGATTGGCATTCCATACAGGCACTGAAGATTGAGGCCAAAAAGGATGACAACGTCACACCTGGGTGACTGTCAAAAATGCTAACTGACGCAAAAGAAGTGTTCCAGGAGGGACTCGGAACACTAAAAGGCATAACAGCACCGATTAAAATAGAGGAAAATGCAAGCCCAAAGTTTCTTAAGGCCAGACCAGTGCCTTATGCGATCAGACCAGCCGTCGAAGCAGAGCTGGAAGGGTTGGAACGTTCAGGAGTACTGTCCAAAGTAGACTGGAGTGAGTGGGCTACACCCATCGTTCCTGTAATGAAGAGGTCATTGAGTAATATGCCTGGGGAACCAAAGAAGGTCCGCATCTGTGGAGATTTTAAGGTGACAGTGAACCCAGTCCTTCACACGGTACAATATCCGCTTCCACGAATTGAGGATATTTTCGCCTCGCTATCTGGAGGTAAACGCTTCACTAAGATTGATCTAGCCCAGGCGTACTTGCAAATGGAGGTAGAAGAAGCCTTGAAACAATAACTCATGATCAACACTCATAAAGGTCTCTATCAATACAACCGGCTGGTGTTCGGGGTAGCATCGGCTCCGGCTATTTGGCAAAGGGCGATGGATCAAGTCCTGCAAGGGATTCCAGGGACCCAGTGTTATTTGGACGACATCCTGGTCACGGGCGAAAATGACAGTGATCACCTCGCCAACTTGGAGAAGGTGCTCACCAGGTTAAAGGATTATGGGCTACGAGCTAATCGCCACAAGTGTGAGTTTTTCCAGAAGCAGATCTCATATTGTGGCCACGTCATCGATGAAGAGGGGTTACATAAGTCCCCTGAAAAGATTGAGGCAGTAGTCAAGGCTCCAGCACCGGGAAATGTGTCACAACTGAGGTCGTTCCTCGGGCTGGTAAACTACTACCATAAGTTCTTACCAAATTCGTCCACGGTATTACTCCCACTGAACACCCTACTGCAAACAAGGGTACCATGGAAGTGGAATGACGAACGTAGACGAGCTTTCCAGAAGTGTAAAGAATTGATCACATCAAAAGAGGTGTTGGCCCATTTCAACCCAGCACTACCAATTCGTTTGGCATGTGATGCATCACCCTATGGTATTGGAGTGGTGCTGTCGCACAAATTCCCAGACGGGTTGGAGAGGCCAGTAGCCTTTGCGTCTCGGTCACTAACCTCAGCCGAGCGCAACTATGCCCAGATTGACAGGGAGGCCCTCAGCCTAGTATGGGGAGTAAAAAAATTCAACCACTATCTGCATGGGCAGAAGTTCACCTTGCTGACTGACCACTAACCACTTGTCTCCATCTTTAATCCTAAGAAGGGCGTTCCAGTGATGACTGCACAATGGTTACAAAGACGGTCCCTGTTTCTAGGGGCGAATCAATATGAAATAGAATATAAAGGCACGAAACAGCATGGAAACGCTGATGGGCTATCACGCTTGCCACAGCCTACTGTGGAGGAAGCACCAGCAGTGGACCCTATTGAGATATTTTATTCGTCAATAATTGAACGATTGCCAGTAACGAACGCGGATATAGAGAAGGAGACCCGCAATGAGCCGACACTGTCTCGGGTATATGATTTGACGGTGAGGGGATGGCCAACACATGGTGACTCACTGTTGCCAGCATTCTCATCCAGAAGAGAACAGCTGTCAGTATGCCAGGGGACAGTGATGTGTGGCTCCCGAGTGGTGATTCCACCCAAGTTAAGGGAGAGAGTGCTAAATGAGCTTCATGAAGGTCATCTGGGAGGGGTGAAAATGAAAAGCCTTGCTAGGGCTTATGTGTGGTGGCCGGGGATCGATCAACAAATCGAGGATCTAACCAAGAGCTGCTCAGGATGCCAGAAGTTCCAAAATGCACCACCACATGCCCCTCTACACCCATGGGAGTGGCCCTCCTCTCCATGGCAACGGGTGCATATTGAATTTGCTGGTCCATTCATGGACTCAATGTTCTTAATAGCAGTGGATGCTCACTCGAAATGGCCTGAGGTGATAAAAATGTCCTCAACCACTACAGAGAAAACGATTGCAGTCCTACGGACCATATTTGCCAGGAACGGCTTGCCAGAGCAGATTTGCTCTGATAACGGACCACAGTTTGTGTCCGAAGAGTTTCGGAAATTTATGAGAAGGAATGGGGTAAGGCATTACACATCCGCCCCGTATCATCCAGCCACAAATGGATTGGCTGAGAGGTTCGTACAAACCTTTAAAAAGGCAGTAAGGGCCATGTGCGATGACGACATTCCGCTGCAGCATAAGGTGGACAATTTCCTGTTAGCCTACAGAAATGCGACACATGCAGTCACCAACCAGACCCCGGCCATGATGTTCTTTAACCGAAGGTTGAGATCTCGTCTGGATTTGCTCAGACCAAATGTGCGAAGAAATGTTGAGGATAAACAATTCCAGCACATCAATGAGAAGCCAACAAGGAGCTTCAATGTAGGACAACCAGTCTTGGCCCGCGACTACCGAACAGAGAAATGGCAACCCGGAACGATATGCACACGGCAGGGGCCACTAATGTACACAGTGGATGTCGGGGAGAACATTGTGAGACGCCATGTCGACCAGATCCTAACGTCAGAGGAACGAGTCAACCCCATGTCTAGCGTACCTGGTGATGAACCCGACATACTGGTAGCATCTACCCCAGAAACAGTAGCATCGGAAACTGATGAATTAACCGATGAAAGGGGGCTGGAATCGCATCCGCACCAAGAACAAGAACCTCAGGGAAGGCACTATCCAGAAAGGATCAGGAAGCCGCCCCAAAGACTGAATTTATAAATGGACTATTTTCAGTTAATGTTGCATGTTAAAAATGTTAATTGTTAAATGAATGTTATGGTACTGTTAATCTAAAAGTGGAGGAATTGTTGTGTATGTACCTTTAAGAGAGAACTGTTTTACAGCTCCTGTATACTGTAGTACCGGCAGTGACCACACCTGTATATAAAGCCGGAGCAGGCTTCTGTACTTCAGTCTTGAGACTACCCTACTCCAGTAAATACCCGTTGATTGTTAAGTTACAGCATTCGTGTGGTTATTGAAAAACATCATACTCTCAGAATCATGGATCTAACATAAAGGACTAGTGCCGAGGAGTTGCTTCAACATCCTGATGGTTACGTTCTATGAGAATTTGTTTGGAGGCAGGAGCTTCTGTGGGTGTCCCAGACTGATGTCTATAGTTAGGGCAGCAAGGGGTATCCCTGGTCCCCCAGCAGCCATTCTTCTTGCTCCCTCAAGGAGTTGTGGCACCATTGACCGTCGCAGGATAAAAGCATCGGGTCAGCTGTATTAAGATATGCGAATGAGGGAAATAGGACATTGTTTGTTCCTGGTGCCCAGTGTTGCTAAGTGGCATTAGGAATTTTTTTTAAAAGGCCAGTTTCACCAATACATTAGGTCCTGTTAGCATAACTGCTTGCCCTTTCTCACTTACAGTAGAACACTTCCTTCAGAAGCCCGCTGTCCATTATGCTGAACTTGCAAACAGACAGCTGTGCATCCATAAATAGCAGGGTCAGCTAATTTAAATGCAGACTGTGGAAATCCAATGCCTCAGATAGGCCGGGGGCAGGAAATTAATGTAGGGACAGGAGTTATACCCCAAAAGTCAATGAGTGCTGGACCAGAGGTAGCGCAGGGGGTGGGGGGCGGTTTTTAAAATAGCTAGAGGAAAGGTGGAGACCTGGTGCAGCTTAAAGGGACAATGGCAGCACTGGAGAAATATGGAGCAGGAGGGATAAGTTATTCGGGGTTGAGAAACACAAACCCGCCCCATGCGTGGTACACACTTTATGAAGGAGGTAGCAGTAAATATCACCTCATTGACCTCAAGGATTCCTTTGCAGTGCAGGAAGAAGTTCAACAACCTCACCAGAGCATTCCGGCAATGAGCTGGGAGGCCTTTTTTGTTCATATTGTTACTGTGTTGTTAACAACTGCTTTTTTTGCCTTCATTGAGGTAGAAATTCAGGCACGCCTACTTTTGGGCATGCAGAGGGTTACACGGTACATTCCCTATGCTTGAATGGTGAGCCCGAAGCACCCCCGATAATAGCCCTTGCACCAAGTTTCTTCAGCAACCCTCCTCCAAAGGTCATGGGAACAGGAAAATGCTACAGGAAGCTGGAAATGACCTCTCTCACCACATCAGGATATAAACTGGGCTTGTATTCCCTGGAATAGAGATGGTTAAGGGGGTGATTTGGTTGAGGTTTTTAGGATTTTGAAAGGAATCGATAGAGTAGATAGGGAAAAACTTTTCCACTGGTGGGGAGTTTAAGACTGTAATGTATATACCTTTAAGGGGGGAAATATCTTTTACAGCTCATGTATACTGCAGTACCGGCAGTGACCACACCTGTATATAGCACTGAGTAGTAATCTGTACAGATCAGTTCCAGTGTGAGCCACATTGAGTAAACACCTGTTGTACCGTTCTCCTGCAGTCTGTGTCTTATTATACACAGACACAACATTGGCGACGAGGCAAGTTTGAACTTACCTGCAACTCTGCATCACCTCCCGGGGATTCGTTCCTGGAGATCAGTGGATTGGAGGTCAAGGCCAGAGACTCGGGCGTCGACCACGGGCAACCGCCCAGTCATCCAACAGAGACTCGAGAATTGCGGGGGAGGCTGTCGAGAGCCAGGCTTGGCTTTCCAGTCGAGGTGGTCCAGCGAAACGGGCTGGCAACAGGTAGTGCGCTGACACTTCCCGGACAGCGGCGGGCTAGAGCCCGACCGAGCGGCACAGCAAAGGGCTGAGCAGCGTCGACGGGGGGGAGAGAGAGAGGGCAGAGCGCACAGGGCGCAGCCGGTGTTCAGGGGCCGAGCAGCATCGAAGAGAGGGAGAGAGAGACGCGCAGAAACCCGCGAGGCGCCGCCATTGCCACAAGGACCGCCGAGAGCGGCGTTGGCAGCAGCGCAGGAGAAGCACGCAAAACCTACAGGGCGCCGCCATTGCCACGAGAACCGCCGGGAGCGGCGTTGGCAGCAGCGGGGGAGGAAGGAAAGCACGGGAGATGCCATTTTAAGCCATTGGGAGACGCCATTTTAAACCACACCCAAAATGCCGAAGAGTGGCAGTATCACCGCGTTTGACAATGAAGTTGAAGATTGGACTACATATGTCGAACGAATAGAGGTATACTGCCAGGCAAATGAGGTGTCAGATGACAAAAAAGCGTCGGTATTGTTAAATTTAATGGGTGAAAAGACGTATGGGATATTACGAAATCTAATAACCCCAACGAAGCCAATGGAAAAGAGTTTTGAAGACATAGTAACGATACTACAGGAACATTTAAACTCCACACCGCTGCTGATAGCAGAAAGATTCAAGTTTCACAAACGGAACCAGCATAAGGATGAAAGCAATGCTGATTATTTAACAGAACTGCGCAAACTATCGAAACACTGCCAGTTTGTAGCGGGACTGGCAGATACCTTAAGGGACAAGTTTGTGTGTGGGCTTCAAAGTGAAGGAACCCAGAAACGGCTTTTATCTGAAAAGGACCTTACACTGGAAAAGGCTTTCAGCATTGCGGTATCATATGAAGCAGCAGCACGGGGCGCTGCAGAGATACAACAGAGACCGCAAGAATATGGCACAAATGAAATGTCATATAGAACAGAGAAGCGCTATCACTGCGGCAGAACAACACACGACCAGAATGATTGCTGGTTCAAAGACAAAGTGTGCAAACAGTGTGGAAAAGTAGGACACATAGCACGAGGCTGCAGGTTGGGAAAGAAAACCAGCAATAAGAAACCTACCAAAGGAAAGTGCAAGAAGGTACATAAGATGACGGAGAATAGTTCAGACGAACAAAAGAGTGATAACGACTCCGAAAGCAGGGAACTGAGTTGTCTGAAACTACATAATGTGATCACAACGGAGGATCACCGAACCATTTGGGTCACTCTCAAGATAACAGGAGTCCAGGTAAAGATGGAATTGGACACAGGATCAGCCCTAACAGTCATAAACCGACGGGACTACGAGCGGCTATTCTCACACATACCCTTGAGAGACACAAAAATTATTTTGAAGACGTACACGGGGCAAAAATCTACCCCAAAGGAAAAATAAGGGTGACCGTTATATATAACGGTAAGGAAACTGTAAAGTCTGTGGTTTGTACGGTTAATAACGACACAGACTTCAGGAGTAACAAACAAACAGGTCTTTACTATTCGAAGGTCAGGGCGAATCTGCCCCAGCAATCCTGCCACAACACTTATATACTGGTGTGGTCACTATCGGTATTACAGTATACAGAAGCCAAACAAATAGTGCCACACCTAAAGTAGTTCTCTTAAAGGTGAACGGTTACATTCAATAGTTCCCTTAAAGGTAGACGGGTACATACACTACAATCCTCCCTTTTTAGCTTATTACTTACAGAGTCCCCGTTAAACATACATATCTTCAACTTCCTATAAAACAAATTACAGATATAATCTCGGTGGAGTCAATGTCATATAAAACAATTTACAGATATAATCTCGGTGGGAACAGTTCACAGGTTCAGTCTCTGCGGAAACAGTTCATAGATTCAGTCTCTGATCTTGACTCGTTCCGAACAACATCTCTTTGGTGTAGCCGGTTCACATGGCTAGCGTGACTCCTCCATAGCCTTTTTCTTGACGTAACAGCTTGAACTTTCGTCCTGTTGAACCAGCAGTGCGGACTTTTACAACCAACTGGCTGTCTTGATATTTTCCAGTTTTTCAACTAATTTAGTTCCTTTCGTAGTGTCCCGCCTGAGATGGTAGAAGTGCTAATATTTTAGACAGTTATTATCTTCTGCTTCTTCTTTTTCTTTTCTGCCTTTTTGACACTCTCGGAGCTCCTTTCTCGGCTGCCAGCTGTAGCGCCACCAACTCTCTATGTTCCTTAGACCTTAAGTGCTTCATCCGGATTTCAGCACTTTGGGAGTTTTCATCACAAACTGAGCAGACCAGATCCTCGTAATATTCAGTGTCACTCAACAGGTCATGGTAATATTCGGGGTCGTCCTGAGTTAGGCCAGTGAGAGGCCCTTCTACTTCCTTCTTATCCATCTGGACGTTAGCCGACGGTGGTTCCTTCCCTAACCATCTTTCTTGAAAAGACTTCTTCAAACATTCATATTCATTCCGCTCTTCCGGGGATGTCTGCCATTCCTTCACTACTGGCCTCATTTGTGAGTTCAACACCTTCCCTTCCATCGGGGATTTCGTTGTCAGGCTATTTAATCCTTCTACTGGAGTATCTGTTTCCACCCCCTTCTGTTCCCCTTGACGCAATTCAGCGTACTTTTGGCATCCTTGTAAAAGCTGTGTTGCCACCTCAGCTATCTCCGTGACTTTTGGAAGCTCCGAATTCTTTCCCTTTGAACCCTGAAACTCGTGTTCCCATTTTGGAGTCTTGTCCCTCAGCGTGTGTAAGAGTTGGCTGGCCGTTAACTCTTCTACGGGGACACTGTGGATTAGAGTCTTCTCCATTTCATCCACCTTTCCCTCCAATGTTTTCACCTTCCTTTCCTCCGGTACTTTGGTTTTAAGCGCTCGAAGAAGTTGCGCCTTGATGTTCTCTAACTCCTGTTCAGGGGCCATTCCTACAGTCTCTGTGATCCTTCCAGTTGCCTTTCCTTCCACTGCCCGGATTCCTAGTTGAATATGTTCTTCAAGTTGTTGAACCTCGGCCATTGCCGCCTCATATTTGTCCTGGGTTGCCTTCAATAATTTAATGAGTTCTTGGACATCTTGAATTTCATGTTCTGCTATGTCTTCCACCTCTAATTTTTCATCGATGGATGGAATCTCTACCGATGAGTCTGTCTTGGCCTGGAGCTCATCAAACATTTCCTGCAGCCTTTGTAATTCTCGCTCATGTTCAACCTTTAGCTGTTCAGATGCTTTCACTAAAACTAGCTTTTCGGAGGTTGCCGAGTTAACCCCTTCCAGGATTGTAGTCTGGGCCTGTTCATACTGTTCTTTCAACTTGTTACACTCTGTTTGCAACGAGTCGTAGAGATGAACTGGGATAAAATCCTGGCTTCCTGAAGATTCCTCTTCCTTTGGTTCGTTCTGTAAATATTCTAGTTCCTGAACAGCATCAGGGGAATGTGATTGGTATTTGGCCACGATGGCTCTATGGTCGCTCTCTGCTTGAGCTAGCTGTCTCTGTTGTATTTCCAGGTTCTCCCATTCGGTGTCCCAGAACTTTTCCATATTTTTCATCTCTTGTACGAGACGGTCACTCAACTGTTCTAATTGTTGTCGTACTTTGACATAAGTTTGAGTCCGAACTCGGTGTTCTTCCGTCGTGGATGAATCCTTTGCTTGAACAGGCTCAGAATTCTCTGTCAACCTGGAGTTCTGCTCTGCAGTTTTATTCTTCTTGGTAACATAAGTCCTTCTGCATGTCTTCGTTTCCTTCCCCATTGTCGGCAAGTCCCTTTTAGCCTTGTCTTCCATATTTGAATTGGTCTTATCTTCATCCATTTCAGAATCTGAGCTGATAGCTTGCACCGAGTCCTCCCTCATTATGGCTTTTAGGTAGTGCCATTCCATATCTATTTTCTTAATCCACTCCCGTCCTAGAAGTGGTGGTCCTCCTTCAGGTAATACGTTACAAGTTCATTCTTGGGTGTTCTTTACCCCTATCTCTCACCTTGACTCTTATTTTCCCCATGGGGTATACGTTATGCCCCGTGTATGTCTGTAATACGAACTTGGTATTTCTTAAAGGTATGTGAGAGAATAGCCGGTGGTAGTCCCTTCGGTTGATGACTGATAGAGCTGATCCAGTGTCCAGCTCCATCCTTACTTGGACTCCAGCTATTTTTAGTATGACCCAGATGGTTTGTAGATCCGTTTCTTTACCCACATTGTGGATTCTCAGACTACCCAGCTCCTGGTTGTTTGGGTCTGAGTCTGAATTCTGTTCGTCTGAACTCTTCTCAGCCACCTTGTGTACCTTGTTGTACTTTTCTTGTGGTGGCTTCCTTTGATTGTTGGTCTTCTTCCCTGACCGGCATACCTTCGCGATGTGACCCAGTTTGCCACATTTCCTACACTCTTGGTTCTTAAACCAGCATTGATTCTGGTCATGCGTTGTCTTCCCACAACGGTAGCATTTTGTTGTGCTTGAAGTAATTTGGTCCACCCCGAGTGCCGCCGCCTTTAGTTGCATTTCCGCCGTTCCTTTCGCTGCGGCTTCGTACGATGCAGCTATAAGGACAGCCCTGTCCAGTGTGAGGTCGTTCTCTTCCAGTAGTCGCTTCTGCGTCCCTTCTTTGGACAATCCGCATACGAACTTGTCCCGCAGTGCTTCTGTCAGATTCCCTCCGAACTGGCAGTATTTCGCTAGCCTACGCAGTTCGACCAAGTACTCCGCATTGCTTTCGTCTTTCCTCTGCGTTCTTGCGTAGAATTTGAATCGTTCAGCCAGCATCAACGGTGTGGGGTTCAAGTGGTCCTTCAGCACAGCCACAATCTCTTCGAAGGTCTGATCCGCTGGTTTATCTGGTGCTATTAGATGCTTCAAGAGCCCGTATGTTTTTGCCCCCATCGAGTTTAGCAATGTTATCGCCTTGTCGTCTTCCTCTATTTTGTTGGCTTCGCAATAGATCTCTATGCGTTCCACGTACGTGGCCCAGTCTTCTATTTCAGAATTAAAGTCGTTAATATTCCCTCGCTTAGGCATCTTTCTTCCCTTGGGAGCAGCACCAGTATTTCTTTAAGTATTCTTATTTATTTGTTTATTTCTAAGATGGCGGTTTTCCCGTGAAATCGACGGTTTCCCGCTCGTTCCTTCTCTCCCCGCCCACTTCAATGGCGGTATGTCAGTTAAGATGGCGGTTTTCCCGTGAAAATGGCGGTTTCCTGCTCTTCCTTTCTCTCCCCGCCCACTTCAATGGCGGTTTCCCGCTTCTGTCGTCTCCTCCGCCTAATGGCGGCTTCCCGCGTTTCTTCCTGGTGGAAGGGGTACGCTTTCCCCACGGCGGACAGGTTCAGCCGCTGGGCTGGCTCTCGCACAGCTCCCCTTACTCGGCTCTGTCTTTTCCTCCCGCCCGCACGGCTCTACCGGCGCTGGGTACACCCCGTTAACGGAGGACAGTTCAGCCGCTGGGCTGGCTCTCGCGCAGTCTCTCTCTCCGTACCCGGCTCTGTCGCTCTCTCTCCCGCACATTCGGTTCTACCGGCCCTGGGTACCCCGTTGGTGGAGAACAGTTCAGCCGCTGGACTGGCTCTCGCACAGTCTCTCTCCCCTTGCTCGGCTCTGTCTCGCCCTCTCCCGCACGTTCGGTTCTACCGGCTCTGGGTACCCCGTTGGTGGAGAACAGCTCAGCCGCTGGACTGGCTCTCGCGCAGTCTCTCTCTCCTTGCTCGGCTCTGTCTCTCTCTCCCACCCGCACGGTTCCTGTTCGCCTCCCAGCCCTCTCGCAGACCGGTGTTTCCCTCCCCGGCTGCGGCTGGGTTTCTCTTCCCGCGCCTACTCCCAGTCTCAGCGCTTCGTGGCTGCGGTCGCTGCCCAGCTTTTCCCGCCGATCGAGGTCCGACTGTCTCACGACGCCGTTGGACCCGACTTTCTGACCGGCTCCGTTCCCCCTCGACCGCGGTCGAGTGCACAGCCCTTATCCTCCGGATATTCTCTACACCTTCCCCTACTCACAGTCTCCGCGGCCGCCTTGTTTCCAGCTGATCGGCTCACTCCGCACCGTGGTAGAAGGGTAGTCAGTGCCTGTTGCAGATGGAAGCTTTTATTGCTAAAGTCTTCCTCCTTCCTCCTGCTGCAGCCTCGTGTTTTCTTTCAGCAGCACGACGAGGGCGGTTGCCTCTCTTCGACGCTCTTCGTTGCTTTGGTAGTCTTGCCGCAGGGTACGATCGGACTCGTCGCCACTGTAAAGTCTGTGGTTTGTACGGTTAATAACGACACAGACTTCAGGAGTAACAAACAAACAGGTCTTTACTATTCGAAGGTCAGGGCGAATCTGCCCCAGCAATCCTGCCACAACACTTATATACTGGTGTGGTCACTATCGGTATTACAGTATACAGAAGCCAAACAAATAGTGCCACACCTAAAGTAGTTCTCTTAAAGGTGAACGTTTACATTCAATAGTTCCCTTAAAGGTAGACGGGTACATACACTACAGAAACACCAAAACTAGACCTGTATGTATTGCAAGATGGAGGACCACCATTACTGGGACGTGAATGGATCCGGAAAATACAACTGGATTGGCATTCCATACAGGCACTGACTGTGGCTGACAAAAAGGATGACGACGTCACACCTGGGCGACTGTCAAAGATCCTAACTGACGCGAAAGAAGTGTTCCAGCAAGGACTCGGAACACTAAAAGGCATGACAGCGACGATTAAATTTGAAGAAAACGCAAGCCCAAAATTTTTTAAGGCCAGACCGGTACCTTATGCGATCCACCCAGCTGTCGAAGCAGAGCTGGAGAGTGTGGAACATTCAGGTGTACTGTCCAAGGTAGACTGGAGTGAGTGGGCTACACCCATCGTCCCTGTGATGAAAAAGTCATTGAGCAGCACGCCTGGGGAACCAAGGAAGGTTCGCATCTGTGGGGGCTTTAAGGTAACAGTGAACCCGGTCCTTCACACCGTACAATATCCACTTCCGCGGATTGAAGATATTTTCGCCTTGCTATCTGGAGGGAAACGCTTCACTAAGATTGATCTGGCCCAGGCGTATCTGCAAATGGAGGTAGAAGAAGCATCAAAAAAATACCTCACAATCAACACCCATAAAGGTCTCTACCAATACAACCGGCTGGTATTCGGGGTAACATCAGCTCCGGCTATTTGGCAGAGGGCAATGGAACAAGTCCTGCAAGGGATCCCAGGGATCCAATGTTATTTGGACGACATCCTGGTCACGGGTGAAAATGACAGTGATCACCTTGCCAACCTGGAGCAGGTGCTCACTAGATTGCAGGAATATGGGCTCCGAGCTAACCGCCCCAAATGCAAGTTTTTTAGAAAACAGATCTCGTATTGTGGCCACGTTATCGATAAAGAGGGGTTACATAAGTCCCCAGGGAAGATTGAGGCAGTAGTCAAGGCTCCAGCACCGGAAAATGTGTCACAACTGAGGTCGTTCCTCGGGCTGGTAAACTACTACCATAAGTTCTTGCCAAATTTGTCTACAATACTACACCCACTGAACACCCTACTGCAAACTGGGGTGCCATGGAAGTGGAGTGACGAATGTAGATGAGCTTTCCAGAAGAGCAAAACACTAATCACATCGAAAGAGGTATTGGCCCATTACAACCCAGCATTACCAATTCGGTTGGCATGTGATGCGTCACCCTACGGCATTGGAGCGGTGCTGTCGCACAAATTCTCGGACAGCTCAGAGAGGCCAATAGCCTTTGCGTCATGATCACTAACCTCAGCCGAGCGTAACTACACCCAGATTGACAGGGAGGCCCTCAGCCTAGTGTGGGGAGTGAAAAAGTTCAATCACTATCTGCACGGGCAGAAATTCACCTTGCTGACTGATCACCAGCCTCTTGTCTCCATTTTTAATCCGAAGAAGTGCGTTCCGGTGATGACTGCACAACGACTACAAAGATGGTCACTTTTTCTAGGGGCGCACCACTATGAGATTGAATATAAGGGCACGAAACAGCATGTAAATGCTGATGGGCTATCACGCCTGCCACTGCCTACTGCGGAGGAAGCACCAGCAGTGGATCCTGTCGAAATATTCCATTCGACTATAGTTGAATATCTACCGGTAACTAACGCTTGTATCGAAAAGGAAACCCGAAATGACCCAACACTGTCTCGGGTATATGATTTGACAGTGATGGGATGGCCAGCACATGGCGACTCACTGTTGCCAGCATTCTCGACAAGGAGAGAACAGCTGTCAGTGTGCCAGGCGACCTTGATGTGTGGCTCCCGAGTGGTAATTCCACCCAAGTTAAGGGATAGAGTGCTCAATGAGCTTCATGAGGGTCATCTGGGAGGGGTAAAAATGAAAAGCCTAGCCAGGGCTTATGTGTGGTGGCCGGGAATCGATAAACAAATCGAGGACCTGACCAAGAGCTGTTCAGGATGCCAGAAAATCCAAAATGCACCACCACAGGCCCGTCTACACCCATGGGAGTGGCCCTCCTCTCCATGGCAACGGGTGCATATTGATTTTGCTGGTCCATTCATGGACTCAATGTTTTTAATGGCCGTGGATGCGCACTCGAAATGGCCTGAGGTCATCAAAATGTCCTCCACCACCACGGAGAAAACTATTGCAGTCCTACGGACCATTTTTGCCAGGAATGGCTTGCCAAAACAGATTTGCTCCGACAGCGGACCACAGTTTGTGTCCGAAGAGTTCCAGAGGTTCTTGAAAAAGAATGGGGTAAGGCATTACACATCCGCCCCGTATCATCCAGCCACAAATGGATTGGCTGAGAGGTTCGTACAAACCTTTAAGAAGGCAATAAAGGTTATGTACAATGACAACATTCTGCTGCAGCACAAGGTGGGCAATTTCCTGTTCGCCTACCGGAATGCGACACATGCAGTCACCAACCAGGCCCCAGCCATGATGTTCTTTAACCGAAGGTTAAGATCTCGCCTGGATTTGCTCAGACCAAACGTACGAAGAGATGTTGAGAGTAAGCAATTCCAGCACATCCATGAGAAGCCAACAAGGAGCTTCAATGTAGGGCAACCAGTCTTGGCCCGCGACTACCGAACAGAAAAATGGCAGCCAGGAACGATATGCACACGGCAGGGCCCTCTAATGTACACAGTGGACGTAGGGGAGAGCATCGTGAGGCGCCATGCTGACCAGATCCTAGAGTCACAGGAACAAGTCAACCCCATGCCTCGCCCATACGTACCTGGTGATGAACCCGACATAGAGGTCACGTCTACCCCAGAAACAGTAGCATCGGAAGCTGATGAACCAATCAACAACAGGGGCCCAGAATCGCCTCCGCACCAAGAGCAAGACACTCGGGCAAGGCACTATCCAGAAAGGATCAGGAAGCCTCCCCAAAGACTGAATATATAAATAGACTATTTTCAGCTAATGTTGCATGTTAAAAGTGTTAATTGTAATTAGTTTGATATTTAATTGTTAAATGAGTGTTATGGTACTGTTAATCTAAAAGGGGAGGAATTGTAATGTATATACCTTTAAGGGGGGAACTATCTTTTACAGCTCATGTATACTGCAGTACCAGCAGTGACCACACTTGTATATAGCAATGAGTAGTAATCTGTACAGATCAGTTCCAGTGTGAGCCACGTTGAGTAAACACCTGTTGTACCGTTCTCCTGCAGTCTGTGTCTTATTATACACAGACACAACAAAGACAAGGGAACATAACCTTAAAATCAGAGCCAGGCCATTCAGGAGAGAAGTTAGGAAACATTTCTTCACATAAAGGGTGGTAGAAGTGTGGAACTCTCTCCCGCAAAAAGCAATTAATAATTTTCAATCTGAGATTGATAGATTTTTTTCTAGACAAGGGTATTCAGTGATATGGAGCCAAGGCGGGTAGCTGGAGTTAGGATACAGATCAGCCATGATCTCATTGAATGGTGGATCAGGCTCAAGGGGCTGAATGGCCTCCTCCTGTTCCTATGTACAAATGCTGACCTGCCTTTACTCCAGGTACTGGTCCAATGATGTTAATTTGACGAGCGGCAGGAATTCCTGAGGCACCACAGGGTAGAAACTTGATGTTGTGGCAGAGCCACTAAAGGACTCAGACCGTTTGTATATAATTCCCTTTAACAACATGTTAGCTACAGCCTGAGTCTGTATCTTTATTTATACTGTTTACTTGTATAGAGTGTGATTACTTTAACAGCGCGGGTAAACGCGATGACGTCACGCCATACATCACATGATCCCCCACTGGCGGGAAGAACGTGATGACGTCATGACATCAACCACGGGACCAGCCAGCAGTCCTCGTGGAGCTTCTGAACTGAATAGACCTACACTCGATGTTCTCCTGCAGTTACTTGTTTAAACCTGTTAGTTTCCATTAAACTTCGTTTTGTTTAAGCGCCTGAGCGGACCTCAGTCTTTGGATAGGAACATTCCTAAATTGGTGACCCCGACTTTTGCGAATGGTTTTCGCAGAAGATAATCAACATGGAAACGAACACCGTTACCTTGAAGCTACCGCAGTTCTGGGAGCAACAACCAGTCACGTGGTTCATCCAGGCTGAAGCCCAGTTCGCCATCAGGGACATAGTTGCGGATCAGACCCGTTATTATTACGTGGTCTCCGCCCTCGACAGCGCCACAGCCTCGCGGATCCTCAGCCTACTCGGTAGTCTGCCTACTGATCGCAAGTATGACACCTTAAAGGCGCGGTTGCTGCAGGTCTTCGGGCTCACGAAGTTGGAGCGCGCTCGCCGGCTGCTCGCTATGCCCGGCCTCGGGGACTCCAAGCCGTCTGAGCTCATGAGCCAGATGCTCACGCTCCTCGGGTCCGAGCCGGAATGCTTCCTCTTCAGGGAGCTATTCCTCAGCCTACTCCCGGAGCAAGTTCAGGCTGCCCTAGCCAGGTCCGAAGTCACAGGCTGCGCGGAGCTTGCTGCTGAAGCGGACAAGGTCTTCGCAGTGACACAACAGCACTGTGCGGCCACGAGGCGCCCTGACCCCACAGACGCTGCTCCAGCTCCTCAATCAGTGGGGTTGTGCTTATACCACGCCCGTTTTGGCTCGAAAGCAAGATGCTGCTGCCCTCCCTGCAGTTCTTCGCACAAAAAAAACCATCTACAGACACCCTGGCGAAAGAGGACCGGGTCTAACGAGCGCCCCGCGACTGCGATGGCCATCGGAGACTCAGGGAAGCTTCTCTTCATCACCGACTCCCTTTCTGGTCGATGTTTCCTTTGCGACACCGGGGCGCAGTGTAGCATCCTACCTGTGTCAAATCTCGATATACTAGCTGGGGGCCCCGGCCCCGCCCTCGCGGCGGTTAATGACGCGGCTGTTCGGACCTTCGGAAGGCAGCGGGTCCAGGTGTGTTTCGGCAGCCAGCGTTTCCACTGGGAATTTATCACGGCCAAATTCACACAGGCCATCCTTGGGGCGGATTTTTCGTGCGCCAACGGCCTCCTGGTCGATGTCAGGCACCGCCGGTTGATCAATGCGGCCATGTTCCACTCCATCCCATGCCACCGCGGTAACGCCGTGCCGCGCACTGTCTTCTGTGCGTTCCCACCTCCAGACGACTTCACTCGGCTCCTCGGAGAGTTCCCAGATCTGACCAGGCCCACTTTCTCCTCCTCGGCTACTAAACATGGTGTGGAACATCACATCACCACCACCGGCCCCCTGGTTTACGCACGGGCCCGACGACTCGAACCCGGCAAGCTCGCGGCTGCGAAAGCGGAGTTCAACACGATGGAGCGGCTGGGGATTATTCGCCGGCCGAATAGTCCCTGGTCTTCGCCTCTCCACATTGTTCCGAAACCCGGCGGCGGATGGCGGCCATGCGGCGACTACCGACGCCTGAATGACGCCACTACTTCTGATCGGTACCCGATCCCGCATATCCAAGATTTCTCGGCCCATTTGGCGGGAAATACCTTTTTTTCGAAAGTCGACCTCGTCCGCAGTTACCACCAGGTCCCCGTGCACCCGCAAGACGTCCCGAAAACCGCAGTCATCACTCCATTCGGCCTGTTCGAATTTCTGCGGATGCCATTTGGCTTAAAGAACGCTGCACAGGCTTTCCAGCGCTTAATGGACTCCGTGCTTCGGGACCTAAAATTCCTCTTCGTCTACCTCGACGACATCCTCATCGCCAGCCCTAGCAAAGAGCAGCACTTCTGCCATTTGCGTACCCTCTTCACACGCCTCAGTCAACACGGTTTGATTATCAACCCGGCCAAGTGCCAGTTCGGTCTGCAGCGGATTGATTTCTTTGGCCACCGCATTACGTCAGACGGCACAACTCCCTTACAGACGATGGTCGAGGTGGTTACATATTTCCCGCGCCCGCAGACCGTCAAGGCCCTACAAGAGTTCCTCAGGATGGTAAATTTTTATCATTGGTTCGTCCCTAAGGCGGCTCTGCTTATGCAGCCCTTGTACGAGGCCCTCAAGGCCAAGTCCGGTAAGGATCCGATCAGCTGGACGGCCGAGATGGACCGGGCATTCGTCGACACCAAAGGCGGCTTGGCCAACGCAACCATGCTGGCGCACTCGCTTCCAGGTGCCACCATTGCCCTTACCACCGACGCGTCGGACTACGCAATCAGCGCAGTGCAGGAAAAGTGGGTGAATGGGACGTGGCAACCGCTTGCGTTTTTCAGCCGTCAACTACGGTGAAACAAAAGAAAGTACAGCACTTTCGACCGGGAGTTGCTGGCCCTTTTTCTAGCCATCAGCCATTTCCGGTTCTTACTAGAGGGATGTCCGTTCACGGCTTACGTGGACCACAAGCCACTAACATACGCTATGGCCAAGACTGCCGAACTGTGGTCAGCTCGGCAACAATGTCACCTGACGTTCATTTCAGAATTCACCACGGACATTCAGCATGTGTCCGGCAAAGACAACCTGGTGGCGGATTGTCTCTCCCGCGTGACTGTGCACACAGTCCAACTCGGAATCGACTATGCCCTCATGGCTGCAGATCAAGCCTTGGACCCAGAGGTCCAAGCATACAGGACCAGCCCCTCTAGCTTCCAAGCGGCCGACGTCAAATTCCATGCCGCAGGCACCACGCTACTTTGCGATGTCGCCATGGGAGTTCCCCGCCCTATAGTTCCAGTCGCCTGGCGCCGAAAAGTGTTCGACGCCAGACACGGTTTGTCACACCCTGGCATGAGGGCCTCGCAAAGGCTGATGTCATCAAAATTCGTCTGGAGGGGTATGCACCTGGATGTCCGCGACTGGGCCAACACCTGCGTGGTCTGCCAAAAGGCCAAGGTGCAGCGTCATGTAAAAGCTCCATTGGCCACCTTCGCTGTTCCGGTGCGTCGATTCGACCACGTGAATGTGGACCTCGTGGGGCCGCTTCCACCTTCTCAAGGTTTTACACACATCCTCACAATGGTAGACCGCACCACTAGATGGCCAGAGGCAGTTCCTTTGGTTTCCACCACTTCGGCAGGCGTGGCCAGAGCTTTCATCTTCTCTTGGGTTGCTCGTTTCGGCGTACCGGCGGACATCTCTTCCCTGGAATGCTGTGGCTCAGGGGCTCGGCACCAAACTACATCGCACCACCGCCTATCATCCACAGGCGAACGGCCTGTGCGAGCGATTCCACAAGTCGCTCAAAGCCTCTCTGCGGGCCAGTCTTCAAGGCGCGGGATGGGTGGACAGACTTCCCTGGGTCCTTTTGGGTCTTCGTACAGCGCCCAAAGAAGATTTACAATCCTCCTCGGCGGAACTCGTATATGGCCAACCACTACGAGTACCGGGGGATTTCCTCCCATCTCCAACAGTGCCATGGTCCGCATCCCAGCAAATCGTCAGCCACCAGGAAGCAGCCAGATGTTTTGCTCCAGTGCCTACGTCGCATCACGGCTTACAGAGCTCCCACGTCCCAACTGAGCTGAAAAGCGCCGAGTACGTGTTTATCCGCCATGACGCTCACCGGGACCCACTCAAGCCTCCTTACACTGGTCCCTTCCGCGTCATAGAGCCGGGAGACAAATCCTTTTTGGTCGATATCGGAGGTAAACCGGACCACATATTGGTTGACCGGCTGAAGCCGGCGCACTTAGACCTGGACAGCCCAGTCGAAATCGCTCAACCGCCAAAACGGGGCCGACCGCCCACAGTCGCCATGCCAGCTCCACCACAACTGCCCAACAGCTCAACCACCGGCCATCAGCTTCCACTTCAGGGTTACAGAAGTCGCTCGGACAGGCTTGTCAGGCCTCCTCGCCGTCTCACTTTTGCTGTTAAAGACAATTCTGGGGGGGCGCATGTGGCGGAGCCACTAAAGGACTCAGATCGTTTGTATATAATTCCCTTTAACAACATGTTAGCTACAGCCTGAGTCTGTATCTTTATTTATACTGTTTACTTGTACAGAGCGTGATTACTTTAACAGCGCGAGTAAACGCGATGACGTCACGCCGTACATCACGTGATTCCCACTGGCGGGAAGAACGTGACGACGTCATGACGTCAACCACGGGACCAGCCAGCAGTCCTCGTGGAGCCTCTGAACTGAACAGGCCTACACTCGATGTTCTCCTGCAGTTACTTGTTTAAACCTGTTAGTTTCCATTAAACGTCATTTTGTTTAAGCGCCTGAGTGGACCTCAGTCTTTGGATAGGAACTAGACAGTCCTACAACGTAACCTTTATCTTCTTCACCTCTTTTTCCTCTTCACTGAACCTTGGGAATGCCGATTTGCCCGGCACCATGAAGAGGAAAATCCACCCTAACGTGTTTTTAAAAGAATGCAAATTCAAAGATACAATCTACATTATGGCTTAGATGCATGAAATTTTTGTGACAATAGTGTCACAATCTAATAAGTGTTACTTCCATCAGTTTTTCTCACTTTTTCTACCCTCCTTTCCCAGAGGTTCTGACTTATGCTGAAGTATAACTCCACAGATGCCAGCAGGACTTTAACACCTTACCGAAGTGAGGGACGTCGCAATCAATTCCAATCCTGTCCTCACTTGTGTCCACGCACAGTCACTTTCTAGCGCAGACTGATGGATAGGAACATAGGAGTAGGAGTAGGCCATTCAGCTCCTCAAGCCTGTTCTGCCATTCAATAAGATCATGGCTGATTTGTCTTTCAACTCCATTTACCCGTCTCGGTTCCGTAACTCTTAATATCCTTGCATAATAAAAATCTATCACTCCCAGTTTTTACATTTTCAATTGAACCCCCAGCCTCAACAGCTTTTTGGGGGAAGAGAGTTCCAGATTTCCACTACCCTTTGTGCGAAGATATCCTTTCGACATCACCCCTCACCCCTGAACGGCCTAGCTCTAATTTTAAGGTGATGCCCCCTTGTTCTGGGCTCTCCCACCAGAGGAAATAAATTCTATCCACCCTATCAACTCCATTAATCATCTTAAACACCTCAATTCAACCACCCCTTCTACTATTTGAATTAATAGGACATTCTATATATATAGTTGTATAAAGTTTATCTTCATTTTGTTGTATTTAAGCTAGTTAAAAAACCCTTTGAAAATAACTTTAAAAGTTTAATTAAATCAAAGTTTCATGGAATAAAAACAGAAAATGCTGGAAATCCTCAGCCGGTCAGGTAGCATCTGTAGAGCGAGAAACAGAGTTAACGTTTCAGGTCGATGACCTTTCAACCAATTTTAGTTGCTGGTCTGGGAGTCTAACCAGCTCCATGGGCTGAAGAGGAACAGGAAACTGGGCTGATTCCCACTCCGCCCCAGCTCAACGTCTCTGAGATTCATTGTAACACCCTCTACTCAGCCCCAGCGGGCAACCCAGGAATCAAACCTGGACTGTCCGTGCTGTGACACGGTGCAGTAGATTCCTCTCTTTTCTTAGGCAGTCCCTCGGAACCGAGGATGACTTGCTTCCACATTAAAAATGAGTTCTCAGGTGACTGATGAGTCCAATGCAGGACCTACAGTCTCTGTCACAGGTGGGGCAGACGTTGGTTGAAGGGGCGGGTGGGTGGGGTGCTTGGGTTGACGTGCGCTCCTTGCGCTGCCTGTGCTTGGCTTCCGCTTGCTCCCGGCGAAGAGACTGGAGGTGTTCGGCGCCTTCCCGGATGCTTCTCCTCCACTTTGTGCGGTCTTGGGCCAGGGATTCCCAGGTGTCGGTGAGGATGTTACACGTTTTGAAGAAGGCTTTGAGGGTATCCTTGCAGCGTTTCCTTTGCCCACCTGGGGCTCTCTTGCCGTGCCGGAGCTCCGAGTACAGCGCTTGTTTTGGGAGTCTCATATCGGGCATGCGGGCAATGTGACCCGTCCATTGGAGCTGATCGAGCATGGTCAAAGCTTCGATGCTGGGGATATTGGCCTGAGTGAGAACACTAACGGTGCGCCTATCCTGCCAATGGATTTGCAGGATCTTGCAGGGGCAGCGTTGGTGGTACCTCTCCAGTGCTTTGAGGTGCCTGCTGTACATGGTCCATGTCTCTGAGGCATACAGCAGGGTGGGTATCACTGCTGCTCTGTAGACCATGAGCTTACTGCCGGGTTTGAGGTCCTGGTCTTCAAACACTCTCTTCCTTAAGCGACCGAAGGCTGCACTGGCACACTGGAGGTGGTGTTGGACTTCGTCATCGACGTCTGCCCTTGTTGACAGTAGGCTCCCGAGGTATGGAAAGTGGTCCACGTTGTCCAAGGCTTTGTCGTGGATTTTGATAATCGGGGGGCAGTACTGTGTGGCGGGGGCAGGTTGGTAGAGGACCTTTGTCTTACGGATGTTTAGTGTAAGGCCCATGCTCTTGTACACTTTGGTGAAGGTGTTGACGATGGTTTGGAGTTCGACCTCTGAGTGAGCGCAGGCGCAAGCGTCGTCTACATAATTCGACGACAGAGGATGGGACGACCTTGGATCTGGACTTGAGGTGACGGAGGTTGAACAGTTTCCCGTTTGTTCCGTAAATTAGCTCCACTCCAGTGGGGAGCCTACTGAGGGTGAGATGGAGCATTGTAGCAAGGAAGATCGAGAAGAGCGTTGGTGCGATGACACAGCCTTGCTTGACCCCGGTTCGTACGTGCATTTACTCACAAAACATCGGCAGAACCCCGACATGCCTTTTTCTATACGGGGAGCGAAATGTTAGCAGTGCGATTTTGGTTTTATTTGAAAGCAACTACAAAAGCAAGTGTATTGAATTTCCAAAGACAAACTGGCATTCATATCTCAGCTTCTTTTAGAGAATAATTCTATTTTACCTTGGAAAGATTGCATGAAATATGATGACGCATCGTCCCACCTGAGGCAACCAAGAGGCAATATTGTTACTATCTGAAATTGTTGACCAAACTCCAATGTTCTGCCCTCCCTGAAGATGCAGAGGGGTAGAAATCCATCTCGGCTGGTAGTGTAAAATGGGTGGTGCCACAGCTGCTGCCTGTTGTATCAGCCGTGGCTCAGTGGGTCGCACTCTTGCCTCTGATGCCAGAAGGTTGTGGGTTCAAGTCCCACTCTAGAGACTTAAGCACAAAATCTAGGCTGACCCTCCAGTGCAGTGCAGTACTGATTGAGTGCTGCACTGTCGGAGGGGCCACCTTTCAGATGAGATGCTAAATCGAGGCCCCGTCTGCTTTCTCAGGTGGATATAAAAGATCCCGTGGCACTATTTTGAAGAAAAGCAGGGGAGTTCTCCCCGGAATATTGACCAATATTTATCCCTCAACCAACACCAATAAAACAGATTATCTGGTCATTATCACGTTGCTGCTTGTGGGAGCTTGCTGTGTGCAATTTGACTGCCGTGTTTCCTACACTACAACAGTGACTGCACTTCAAAAGTACTTTATTGGCTGTAAAGCGCTTTTGGACGTCCTGAGGTTATTATGTCTGTGTATGATTGAGACACGGACAGCAGGAGTTGAACAAAACAAGTCTTTACTGAAAGGAGTCAATCGGGAAACTGAAACTACAGAGGCTTACTAGCACCTTTTATACAGGGGTGGTCACTGCCGGTACTGCAGTCTGAGACCAGTTATTCTCTTAAAGGTACATACACAACAATTCCTCCCCTTTTAGATAAACAGTACATAACATTCATTTAACAACTAAATGATAACTAATTACAATCACAATTACGGTTGCTAGATACATTGGTTAAGTTTAAGCAATTATAAGTTCAGTCTTTGAGGAGGCTTCCTGATTCTGTCTGGATAACGCCTCTTTGGGGTATCAGGTTCCTCTGGCAAGGTTGAGTCGGGATCAATGTCGTTGTTTGGTTCATCTGCTTCCAATATCACCGATTCTGTGGTAGCTGCAATTGGTACGTCGATTTCATTACCAGGTGTATCAGATCGTGGTGTGGAGTTGACGTTTTCCAGTGACTCTAGAATCTGGTCAGCATGGCATCTTACAATGCTCTCTCCAACTTCCACAGTATACATGAGAGGTCCTTGCCGTGTACAAATCGTTCTTGGCTGCCATTTCTCAGTGCGGTAGTCCCGGGCCAAAACTGGTTGACCTATCTTAAAACTCCTGGTCGGCCTTTCATTCATATTCTGAAACTGCCTGTTCTCCACATCTCTTCGGGCGTTTGGCTTAACCAAATCCAAGCGGCATCATAGTCTTCGATTGAAGAATATCATGGCGGGAGTTTGGTTGGTAACCGCATGTGTCGCATTCCGGTAGGCAAACAAGAAGTTGTCCACCTTGTGTTGTAGGGGTATATCTTCATTACACATTGCTTTGATAGCCTTCTTGAATGTTTGAACAAACCTCTCGGCCAATCCATTAGTGGCTGGATGATATGGGGCAGATGTGTATTGCTTAACACCATTGTTCTTTAAGAACCTCCGGAACTCTTCAGACACAAACTGTGGTCCATTGTCAGAGCAAATCTGTTCAGGCAGCCCATTCCTGGCGAATATGATTCGTAAAACTGTGATAGTTTTTTCCGTGGTGGTTGAGGACATTTTTATTACCTCTGGCCACTTTGAATGTGCATCCACCGCAATTAAAAACATCGAGTCCATGAAGGGACCAGCAAAATCAATGTGCACCCTTTGCCATGGAGATGAGGGCCACTCCCATGGATGTAGAAGAGCTTGTGGTGGGGCGTTTTGGACCTTCTGGCATCTTGCACAGCTCTTGGTCATCTCTTCGATTTCTCTATCGATTCCCGGCCACCACACAAATGCTCTGGCTAAGTTCTTCATTTTTACCCCACCCAGATGACCCTCATGAAGCTCATTGAGCACTCTATCCGTCAACTTAGGTGGAATTACTACTCTGGATCCACACATCAAGGTTCCTCTGCACACTGACAGCTGTTCTCTTCTCGGCGCGAATGCTGGCAGCAGTGGTTCGCCATGTGCTGGCCATCCCTTCACCGTTAAATCATAGACCCGTGATAGTGTCGGGTCATTCCGTGTTTCCTTTTCTATGTTTGCATTCGTCACAGGGAGACATTCGACTATGGTCGAGTGGAATAACTCCATTGGATCCACTGCAAGGTCTTCTTCTCCCACCGTCGGCAACGGTAGGCATGACAATCCATCAGCATTCCCATGCTGTTTAGTTCCTTTGTACTCGATGTCATATTGGCGTGCCCCTAGGAAAAGGGACCACCTCTGCAGCCGTTGCGCTGTCATTATCGGTACGCCCTTCTGAGGGTTGAAAATGGAGACAAGAGGTTGATGATCGGTTAGTAGAGTAAATTTTTGACCGTGCAGGTAGTGATTGAACTTCTTCACCCCCCACACTAGGCTGAGGGCCTCTCTGTCAATCTGGGCGTAGTTACGCTCGGCAGAAGTTAACGAGCATGACGCAAAAGCTATCGGCCTCTCTAAACCATCAAGGAATTTATGTGACAGTACCGCCCCAATGCCGTAGGGAGACGCACCACACGCCAGTCCGATCGGCAGTGCTGGGTTGTAGTGAGCCAATACTTCTCTTGAAGTGATTAGGTCCTTACTCTTCTGAAAGGCCCGCTTACAGTCATTGCTCCATTTCCATGCTACTCCCGTTCGTAGTAGGGCGTTCAGTGGGTGCAGAATTGTGGACAAATTCGGTAAAAACTTATGGTAGTAATTCACCAATCCGAGGAATGACCTCAGTTGTGAGACATTTTCAGGCGCTGGGGCCTTAACAACTGCTTCAATTTTGTCAGGGGACTTATGTAACCCCTCTTCATCAATCACGTGGCCACAATACGATATCTGTTTCTTAAAAAACTCGCACTTGGGGCGGTTGGCTCGTAGCCCATGTTCCCGTAGTCTAGTGAGCACCTGTTCTAGGTTGTTAAGGTGTTCACTGTCACCTTCACCTGTCACAAGGATGTTGTCCAAGTAACACTGAGTCCCCGGAATCCCTTGCAGGACTTGTTCCATCGCTCTTTGCCATATCGCCGGAGCCGATGCTACTCCGAATACCAATCAATGATACTGGTAAAGACCTTTGTGAGTGTTTATCGTGAGATACTTCCGAGAGGATTCTTCAACCTCCATCTGCAAATATGCCTGTGCTAGGTCAATTTTCGTAAAACGCTTCCCTCCAGATAGTGAGGCGAAGATGTCTTCTATCCTTGGAAGAGGATATTGTACTGTGTGAAGGGCTGGGTTCACCGTCACCTTGAAATCCCCACAGATGCGAACCTTCCTTGGCTCCTCAGACTTATTGCTTAATGTTTTCTTCATGACAGGAACGATGGGTGTCGCCCACTCGCTCCAGTCGACGTTAGACAACACGCCTGCCTTCTCCAGATTCTCCAGCTCTGCCTCGACGGCTGGGCGAATTGCATATGGTACTGGTCTTGCTTTGAAAAACTTGGGAATTGCATTCGCTTCTATTTTTATCGAGGCGGTTACGCCTTTAAGAGTGCCCAGTTCTTGTTGAAATACCTCTTTGGCGTTAGCTAAGATTGTTGACAATCGTCCAGGAGTGACGTCTTCATCTTTTTTACCATCCACCGTCATTGCATGAATGGAGTGCCAATCTAAGTTTATCTTCCTGATCCATTCACGTCCCAATAACGGTGGTCCACCATTTGGCAGTATGTAGAGATACAATTTTCATATTTTCTTGCCGTTGTATTCGACAGGCACCCTTATTTTTCCTCTGGGGTGTACTTTTTGCCCCGTATACGTTGTCAAGACGATGGATGTCTCTCTCAAGGGTATGTGTGAGAATAGCCGCTCGTAGTCTCGTCGATTCATGACGGTTAGCGCTGATCCTGTATCCAATTCCATTTTAACTTGGGACCCTGCTATCGTGAGGGTGACCCAAATGGTTCGGTGATCCTCTTTTTCGATTACATTGTGAAGTTTGAGACAGCTTAGTCTCTTGTTCCCGGATTCACTATCGCTCATCTGGTCTTCGGAACTACTGTCCGTCATCTTTTGTACTTTCTTGTACGGTTCCTTAGTAGCCTTTTTGTTGTTGCTGGTCTTCTTCCCAGACCTGCAAACTCATGCAATGTGTCCCATCTTTCCGCATTGCCTGCATATTTTGTCCTTGGACCAGCAGTCCTTCTGGTCATGGTTAGTTCTGCCGCAGCGATAACATTTTGCAAATCCCCGTGTCATTGCGTGGGTGCCGTATTCCTGTGGCTTTTGTTGTATTTCCGCAGCTCCCCTGGATGCTGCTTCGTACGCTACTGCCATGCTGAAAGCCTTATCTAGCGTCAGCTCTTTCTCTGAGAGTAACTTCTTCTGTGTTCCTTCACTCAGGAGTCCACAGACAAATTTGTCCCGTAGTGTATCTGCCAGTCCTGCTCTGAACTGGCAGTGCTTTGATAGCTTGCGTAGTTCCGTAAGGTACTCAGCATTGCTCTCATCTTTATGCTGAGTTCTCCTGTGGAATTTAAATCTTTCGGCTATCAACAGCGGTGCAGGGTTTAGGTGTTCCTGTAGGACAGCAACAATTTCGTTAAAACTCTTCGCCTTCGGTTTGGCTGGAGTAATCAGGTCCCGCAATAGGCCGTACGTTCTAGCGCCCATTAAGTTTAGCAATACCGATGCCTTTTTCTCATCGGCTATTTCGTTTGCCTCGCAATATACCTCGACTCTTTCCACATACGTGGTCCAGTCCTCTATTGTATTATCAAAGGCAGTGATACAGCCAGTTTTCGGCATCTTGAAAATCTAAAATGGCACCTCCCGCGCTTTGCCTTCTTCCCCGATTTAACAAAATGGCACCTGCCGCGCTTTGCCTTCTTCCCCCGCTGATTAAGATGACACCTCCCGCGCTTTTGCCATCTTCCCCGCTGTTGCTAGCGCTGCTTTCCGCAGTTTCCGTTGCAACCTGCAGCTCCTCGCGGTTTCCTGCGTGTTTAATATTTCTTTTTTTTCTTTTTTTATTATTTTCCCATCGTGGAACAACCCTGTGGGACTCATGCCTCCCTCTTCTCGGGTCTATACGCAGCCCGGCTTCGTAGCACCGGCCGCGCCCTGTGTGCTCCACCCTCTCTCTCTCCTCTTCCCGACAACGCTGCTCGGCCCCGTTGCAAGCCACCCGCTCGAGTTCGCGAACGCCGCAGCCCAGGAAGGATCAGTGTACTACCTGCCACCAGCCCGATTAGCTGAAGCACCGTCGACAGGAACCAGGCCCCGCTTTCGACAGCTTCTCCAGCAATCTTCAACTCCGCTAACACAGGGGCGGATGCCCATGGTCGACGCCCGTTTCTACTGCTTCTTTCTTCCTTCTGGCCTCAACCTCTGCTCACTTCGCTGCAGGAATGGATCCCAGGAGTTGGTGCAGACTGTAGGTAAGTTCGTATCTGCTCATCGCCAGTATTATGTCCATGTATGATTGAGACACGGACAGCAGGAGTTGAACAAAACAAGTCTTTACTGAAAGGAGTCAATCGGGAAACTGAAACTACAGAGGCTTACTAGCGCCTTTTATACAGGGGTGGTCACTGCCGGTACTGCAGTCTGAGACCAGTTATTCTCTTAAAGGTACATACACAACAGAGGTCGTGAAAGGCGCTATAGAAATGCAAGTCTTTCTTTCATATGCTCTGCCCACCATTCAGTTCCATTGGCCTCAATGGAGCTGAATATCTGATGAGGGCTTAACAGGCGGCTGAAGCGATACTAAGGGGTCAATTTTCATTGACCCGTGGAGTCGGGATTGGAGGCGTGCGGGGGGTTAAAGTCCCGAATTCGGGGATCCCAACACCATCCCGCCCCCAACCCGCCTCCATGTAAGTTTCAAAGGATGCAGGTACCCGCCCCGCACTGGGACCCGCCTACCCGAGGCAGGAAGGGATTAGTGCCAATTAACTGCCTGTTAACAGGTAGTTAACAGGCAGTTTTTAGCCTAATCCCTATTTTAAAGCTTGAAGTGTGGGATTCCCGACGGCTCCAAACCACGCCAAGTTAGAGGAGTCGGGCCGTCGGGTTGAAGGACTTGGAGGGGTCGAGATGTCGGTGTTCAGGTGAGTGATGTGTGCATGAGTGCAAAGGTAAGTGTGTTTGGTGTGTCTAAAGTGTGTAAAGAAGTTTAAATTACCTGTACTTACCTTTACAGCCTTCCTTCCTCTAGGTTTCGGGAGTCCATCATCTAACCAGCACAGAAAGCAGAATGGCTGCGATCTGTCAAAAGTGACAGCCTGCAGCTTTCTGTGCCGGTGAGATTTCTAACTGAGTCTGTGTAGAAGGACTCAGGTTAGAAGTAAGACTGTCAGTGTTTGACAGCTTCAAACAGCTGTGAAACACTGATATTTCATCTGTCAAAATGTCTTGACAGATGAAATTTCAGTCTGTGACGTCGCCTGTTGCTGGGTGGCCCTTAATTGGTCTGCTGAGCCTGCTGGGCAGGCTCAACAAGGTCAATCAAGTTAAAATCGCGTGGATTGGCCGCATCTCGATGGAGGCGGGACTACAACCCCAAAAGTTGTAGTCCTGCCTCCTTCCCAACTTCTGAATGAAAATCACCCCCTAACTGTTTTGCACTGCCAACCTAGAGGAATTTCTAACCCATAGCATCAAAGGCATGGCGGGGGGCTGATGGAAAATCTAATGCAATTTAAGGGGAGGGCAGAAAACATTCAGGATGTTTACAGACACCAATTAATATGAAAATACTTGATGGCCAAAGAAATGAGTTCCCCTGAATAAACATAACAAAGGCAAAATTAGAGAAAAGTTGAAAGCTGTAATTTGAAATGACAGTTTACATTTTCCACCATAATTCATTAACAGAAGCAAAGAGACAGGATCATTCTAGGTGAATATGGTGATGTTAATGGCCGTGATCTTACCTCTGGAGACGTGCTGGAGGTGGGACTTCTGGTTTCTGTCCCACCCCCAGCGACATCTGATGAGCCAACGCTATTTTCCCTTGATTGGCCTTGTTAAGCCCGCCCTGCAGGCTTAGCCAGCCAAGTAAGGGAAAGTTGGTGACAGATGACGTCATCGTATGACGCTTCATCTGTCGAAAATTTTTTGACAGATGAATTGTCAGCGTTTGACAGCTTTGAGAAGCTGTCAACACTGACAATCTCTGTTCTAAGGTGAGCCCTTGCACAGAAGGCTCACCAAGATCTCTCCCCTCAGCAGAAAGCAGATGGCTGCTGCATCTGAGAATGCAGCAGCCATTCTGTCATCTCTGCCGTTGAGATGAGGCACCTTTGGATCCTCAAAGGTTGAAGCCTGCAGGAAGAAGCAAAGGTAAGAAAACTTTTTCCAACACTTTACACTCACTTCTCATACTTACCTGTCCACACTTGCACCCATCACTCACCTCCACAGCGGACTTTTCAATCCCTCTCACCCCCGCAGACCCATTGCTCGCCTCACTGACCCTGGCGAGGTTCACAGTCATCGGGAAGCCCGCACTTCCAGGTGTGAAATGGGGATAAGCCTCAAAATTGCCTGTTAACTACCTGTTAACAACTCTAATCCTCTTCCCGCCTCGAGGAGATGGGTCCCTGCGCGAGTCGGGGACCCGCCTCCCGGGAAGATGGCACAGAGGCGGGTTGGGAGCGGGGTTGGGACTCGCTCCCAATTTTTCCCATTTTGCCAGCAGTCCCGACTCCAAACCCGCCTCCTCAGGGCTGGTAAAATCCAGCCCAAAGTTCCATGAAGATTACCTTTTGCAATAGTAAAGTGATGTTTATGTTGCGTATGTAACTAATTGTGAACTTAAGGCTGAATATCTTCCTAGTGAAGTGTATCTGCTTATCATGGCTTCACTAGTAATTGCTCATCATTCCAATCTTTTCACTAGCCAAAGGATATATTTCTTAAGGCTAAAGGGATCAAGGGGTATGGGGCGAAAGCAGGGACAGGGTACTGAAATTGGATGATCAGCCATGATCTCATTAAATGGCGGAACAGGCTCGAGGGGCCGAATAGCCTACTCCTGCTCCTATCTTCTATGTTTCTATGTTTCTATATCTGGATTGAAGAGTAAGAAATTCAGTAGCCATGCCGTGATCAGCCAATTGTACTGTCAACCAATGTCCCTCTAATTTTTTTCTTAACCTGCTGCGTGGCCCATTCAAAAATCCGCGCATGCGTGGTTTGTGCATTTAAAAGCCGGTGAGCCGGCTGCGCAGGAGCTCCAAAGCGCTGCATGCTGGTCATACATATCTGGAAATATCTGGGCCTGGTCTGCACCACGCACCATATTGGCTGCTACCACGATGAGTCATATTGCAGGCTCTGACCGACAAAACCTCCAGCTAAGCGGCTGATCCACCCAAAGCACAAACAGTCCTGTTCAAATCTGCACAATGTAGTGACCCAATAATACATGATCCCCACCTCTAACCCACGTCGACTACCATGGATCCCAATCCATTAATCTGTTGCTGCCTCCTTCCGTCCCATCAGAAGTTGAAATAAAGTACAACCAATGCATTTCCATTCTTCATTTTCACTGCAAACAACTTTAGGACACTTGAAAACAAGTGTCATTCATTTTGTCCCATCACATTTCTGTAAAGTTTAAAACTAGCACTTGGTTATCCACATGCCATCCATTGCACTGTATGGTCAATTATCCGAGTACACACTGCCATTGGGAAGCACTGCCTGCTGGTCATACATATCTGGAAATATTGAGTGCACTGCCCATGGTTTTCTGTCCAACATATCGCCATTTCCCAATATGTGCCACCAACGAGGTTCTCAGCCAACAGTGCTTACTCGAAAAATACAATCCTTATGTCACAATGTACCTAAGATAACTGGGGTGAGGTCTCTAACCCTAGCCACAGACTCTTACGTGTTGCCTCATTTTCTATCTGCAATTTGTTTTTCATGCATTGCTGAGTTTTTTTGTTTGAATTTTTTGGGATCTGGCAATTTGGAAAGGTCCTAATTCCACCAATAATAGAGCAGCCTCTACAACAGACCTTTCCAAAGTGCCAAACTTGTGAATCCAGTAACATACAAAAGCTAATCAACCGACATTGAGAAGAATGAGATGCAAAGTTCATCAGGCAGAACTCGACTGTGAGAATGTGGACAGTTTAAAAGGCATCGTAAGAAGATTGGCAAATATGATATGAAAATATTTTGATATATAAATATATTACAAAAAGTAAATTAATATAATTTATTGAAATATTCTCCAAATAAGATGATGAGATAATGCAAAGTGCATTAAACCATTTTGAATAACTTTAGTAATCATTCCCACAAGCTATTCAATGGCTTCATGGCTGTGAAACATCAGAGGATGTCACTTCGGAATCGATTCTTATACTCAAATGCCCAATGACTATTATAATCCAGTGCAACACATTAGTATAAATGAGAATGATCCATAAAGCTGTGAATCATTAAAAGTGAATTTCACTGCACTTCACAATTTCTCAGTCCATTTCTTGCAAACTTCTTTCCAAATCCTTTTAGTGGCCATATGCACCACCTGCGTAACAATGTAACTCCAGTTTACTGCAGGCATTACCACTGATAGTAGTCTGGTAAAGAAAACAAATTTAAAATCAGGCCAACATTACACGATATGCAATAGAACAGCAATACTGCAACAATGGGCGCCATAGTGTAGTGGTTATGTTACTGAACCAGAAACATAAATTCCATGGTTACTACAGCAGGTCAGAGGCTGGGTATTCTGCAGCGAGTGGCTCATCACCCAATTCCCCAAAGCCTTTCCACCATCTACAAGGCACAAGTCAGGAATCTGATGGAATACTTTCTACTTGCCTGGTTGAGTGCAGCTCCAACAACACTCAAGAAACTCAACACCATCCAGGACAAAGCAGCCCGCTTGATCAACACTCCATTCACCACCTTAAACATTCATTCCCTCCTCGTACCGTGACTGCAGAGTGTATTATATACTTGGCTCAGTAGTAGCACATTCGCAAGCCAAGTTGAGAAGGCAATTAAGAAAGCATATGGAATACTTGGCTTTGTAAATTGAATACAAAAACAAGGAAGTAGTGCTAAACCTGTACGAAACACTGGTTAGGCCCCAGCCACAGTATTGTGTAGAATTCTGGGTATCATACTTTAGGAAGGCTGTCAAGGCTTTGGAGAGGGTACAGAGGAGGTTTACCAGGATGACATCAGGGATGAGGGACTCCAGTTATGTGGAAAGATTGGAGAAACTAGGATTATTCTTCCCAGAGCAGGGAAGGCTCAGGAGAGACCCAATAAAGGTGGTCCAATTTATGAGTGGTTTGGATAGACTAAGTAGGAGAAACTATTTCGTCTAGCAAGTGGGTCAGTAACCAGAGGTCATAGATTTAAAATAACTGGCAAAAGATATAGAGGGGAAATGAGGAGAATTTTTTTCATACAGCGGGTTGTTAAGATCTGGAACGCACTAGTGAAAAGGTGGCGAAATCAACAACAACAACTTGCATTTAAAAAGCACCTTTAACGTAGTAAAACATCCTAAGGTACGTCTTCTTCTTCTTACTTCTTAGGCAGTCCCTTGGAACCGAGGATGACTTGCTTCCACATTAAAAATGAGCTCGCATGTGACTGATTAGTCCAATGTGGGACCTACAGTCTCTGTCACAGGTGGGGCAGACGGTGGTTGAAGGGGCTGGTGGGTGGGGTGCTTGGGTTGACGTGCGCTCCTTCCGCTGTTTGCGCTTGGCTTCGCTTGCTCCCGGCGAAGAGATTTGAGGTGTTCGGCACCTTCCCGGATGCTTCTCCTCCACTTTGTGTGGTCTTGGGCCAGAGATTCCCAGATGTCGGTGGGGATGTTACACTTTTTCAAGGAGGCTTTGAGGGTGTCCTTGAAGCATTTCCTCTGCCCACCTGGGGCTCTCTTGCCGTGCCGGAGCTCCGAGTAGAGCGCTTGTTTTGGGAGTCTCATATTGGGCATGCGGACAATGTGACCCGTCCATCGGAGCTGATTGAGCGTGGTCAGAGCTTTGATGCTGGGGGTGTTGGCCTGAGCAAGAACACTGACGTTGGTGAGCCTATCCTGCCAATGGATTTGCAGGATCTTGCGGAGGCAGCGTTGGTGGTACCTCTCCAGTGCTTTGAGGTGCCTGCTGTACATGGTCCATGTCTCTGAGGCATACAGCAGGGCAGGTATCACTGCTGCCCTGTAGACCATGAGCTTAGTGCCGGGTTTGAGGTCCTGGTCTTCAAACACTCTGTGCGTCACAGGAGTGTTATCAAACAAACTTTGAAACCGAGCAACATAAGGAGATATTAGGGCAGGTGACCAAAAGCTTGGTCAAAGATTCCATCGAAGCTTACTTTTGATTTGCCTTCCAGTTTGCTCTTTCTTGGGTAATTACTCTAAAGAGTGCATCTCCGCGTTCTGAGCCTTCAGCAAGCTGCCTGCTACCAGAGTTTTGCAAGATATACAATTATCTTTTGGGAACAGGCCAACTCTGTAAACATTCTTCGTCTGCTTACAAGTAGTAGCTTCGTTTCCTGTCTGTTTTGATTGTAGATTACAGGTTTTTTTTTAGTTTCTTCACCAACTCCATTTATTCCACCTGAGTTAAAATATTAAACCAGTACAACACTGTTCAGTGAAATGAAGGATTTGCACTTGCATTTTATTCCTGCTGCTCCTTCTTGTTCACATTAGTGTTTCCACTACTGAAGCAGTCAGATTTACTAAACTTTGTTTGTCTGCACATTAAGGGAGAAGATTAGCACCTTTCCTGTCCTCAGAAAGTCACAGCCAATGAAGTACTTTTAAAGTGTAGTCACTGTTGTAATGTAGGAAATAGGGCAGCTAATTTGCACACAGCAAGATCCCACAAACAGCAGTGAGATAAATGGCCAGATAATCTTTATCTGATATTGTTGCTTGAAGGATAAATGTTGCCTAGGACAGCCAGAGAACTGCCCTGCTTTTCTTCCAATAGTGCCATGGGATGTTTTACACCCATCTGACAGGACTGCACTTTAGCATCTCATTCAAATGACAGCAGCTCTGATAATGCAGCACTCCCTCAGTAATATCCCATATTTGATGTAGGAGGAAAATGATTAAGTTAAGTGACAAATTTGCAATGTGCTGTATGGAACATATTATGTCACATATCATCATTGCTGCATTTAATTCTACCCACCCATTTCAGGTCTGTCGCTTGTGCCATTGGCCAGAAAAGATTCAGCGCGGGTCAAAACTGCCGATTAATCTACTTATTTACAAAATGCAGATTGAACTGATTATATCTGATGTTTTTCTGTCCTTCCTACCCATTTTGGGCAGTGCTCTGGTGGTCAGGGCAGTAAAGTGGACAAGCTCCATTAGGCCTTTTCCTTGTCCATTTTAACCATCTTTTCTGGCCAATGGCACAAGCAACTGACCTGAAATGGGTGGGTGGAATTAAATGCAGCAATAATGCTGTGACATAATATGTTCCATTTTCCGTCAATACTGTCTCATCTACACTGAGTGACAAGTAGGTTGCTGCTACGTGCTAATGAACAGGTGGCAGTTGGTGTAAAGGACCCAGCAGCTACTTCAAAAGGATTCACAGAAAGCTTATTTCTCAGTCAATTTGGTCACTAGTGACAACTGCTTTAAAACCTATCTTTGTGTCTTGTGTTGTGGGGCTCTCGTTCTCCCCTCTGCCTCCAATTCTAAAGAGGGCCCATTGGCTTCCCCTGTGTTCGCTGGCCTACATTGGCTCCCGGTCTGGCAATGCCTCGATTTTAAAATTCTCATCCTTGTTTTCAAATCCCTCCATGGCCTCGCCCCTCCCTATCTCTGTAACCTCCTCCAGCCCTACAATGCTCCGAGATCTCTGCGCTCCTCCAATTCTGGCCTTTTGTGCATCCACGATTTTAATCACTCCACCATTGGTGGCCGTGCCTTCAGCTGCCTCGGCCCTAAGCTCTGGAATTCCCTCCCTAAACCTTTATGCCTCTCTCTCCTCCTTTAAGACACTCCTTGAAACTTACCTCTTTGACCAAGCTTTTGGACACCTGTCCTAATATTTCCCTATGCGGCTCGGTGTCAAATTTTGTTTGATCATCGCTCCTGTGAAGCGCCTTGGGACGTTTTGCTATGTTAAAGGCGCTATATAAATGTAAGCTGTTGTTGTTGGGCATACCCTTGTATCTTTGGGTTTTTTGGAGGAAGAAGAGAAGGAACAACAGGGATGATTGGGTGGTCAGGGAGCACAGCACCCACCCAGTGGCACCCCCACACCAAGATACTCCAGCATCCCATTGACTCAGGAGCAGAGGTTGTGCTTCACAAAGGAAGCCATCAATGAGTTGTGCCACATGCTTCAACCCAACCGGCAGTCCACCTCCACCATAGGCACTGTAATACCAGTCGCTATGATGGCCGCAACGCCCCTTAACATCTATGAAATGGTGCCATTCCAGGCTGTTACCAAGGACACCAGTAACATTAGTTAATCGGTTGTGCAGAGATGCATAAAATAAGTTACCGATGCATTGTTTGGTAAAATAAGACTTACATTTATATAACGTCGTTCATGACCACCGGACGTCTCAAAGCATTTTACAGCCAATTAAGTACTTTTGGAGTGTAGTCACTGTTGTAATGTGGGAAATGCGGCAGCCAATTTGCGCACAGCAAACTCCCACAAACAGCAATGTGATAATGACCAGATAAACTGCTTTTTGTTATGTTAATTGAGGGATAAATATTGGCCAGGACATAACTCCCCTGCTCTTCTTTGAAATAGTGCCAAGCGATCTTTTACATCCACCTGAGAGAGCAGACGGGGCCTCGGTTTAACGTCTCATCCGAAAGACGGCACCTCCGACAGTGTAGCACTCCCTCAGTACTGCACTGGAGTGTCAGCCTAGATTTATGTGTATAGTGTGAGAAAAGGGTTAATCAGACTGTCCTGAAGCCTGCTCATTTTGTACTGTGTTGATTTCTCTATATATTGTAGTAATAGTAACGTTTAGCCTTTGCCTGTTACGCAGGGAAGTTTACATCAATTTAAAGTACCACTGAGCTATTGAGATGAGGGTGACCTTAAAGCAATGGTCAGTTTAGTCACTTCAGTAAACCTAATTAAAGGACAGGCCCGTGTGTACTGATTCAGATATTTCAGTGAACTTTAATCAGTTGATAACAAGTGCAGGAAAAACAGTTATTTCTGCAAAGGAACTGGTACGAAATGCTGTGGAATCAAACACAGACTTAGAATTAAATGGTTCGCTTGGTGGAATAGCAATTATATGTAACAAGAGTGAAACTATCGAAGAGAGTTGTACTGGTCTACGGAAATAGAACTTGTTAAAACCAAATTTATTGATAAGGCATAAGTCAATTAAATTCTCATGTGGTTAGAGTGTGATTAGAATGTGGAACTCGCTACCACAGGGAGTGGTTACATAAGAACATAAGAACATAAGAACATAAGAAATAGGAGCAGGAGTAGGCCAATCGGCCCCTCGAGCCTGCTCCACCATTCAATAAGATCATGGCTGATCTGATCCTAACCGCCAATCTACTATCACAGAACCATCTCCTGAATCTAACAGAATTAGACACACGAAATAGGAGCAGGATCAGGCTACACGGCCCCTGGGCCCGCTCCGCTACCCACAGGGCCATGACCGATCCGAACCTAGACTCATGTCCAAATTCCTGCCCGCTCCCTGTAACCCTTAATTCCCTTTACTTCTAGGAAACTGTCTATTTCTGTTTTAAATTTATGTAATGATGTAGCTTCTACAGCTTTTTGGGGCAGCATATTCCATGAGGGGACTAACATAGATGCATTTAAGGGGAATCTAGATAAGCGCATGAGGGAGAAAGGAATAGAAGGATGTGTTGATGGGGTGAGATGAGAAAGCGTGGGAAGAGCCTCGTGTGGAGCATAAACACCAACATGAACCTGTTGGGCCAAATGGCCTGTTTCTGTGCTGTAAATGCTATGTAATACTATGCAATATGAAGTTATATTTTAACTTTTATTTAATTATGTCATGCAGAATTGTGTGGATTGTCATGTGGACAAAGTGAGAGAAATGTATAAAAGTTGCCTGTTTGTAACATGTATTTGGATTCGTAAATGCCTAAGATACTGAGCTTAGAACCGTGACACTTTTGAATCCCCAACCAAACCATCACTAGGTCTGATATAACAACAGAAAATGCTGGAAAAACTCAGCAGGTCAGGCAACATCCGTGGAGAGAAATTTGAGTTGACGTTTCGGGTCGAACCCTTCTTCAAAACTGGAAAGAAAAGAAATTAGATCAAAGGCAGGGCTGCGATCGGACAAAAGAAGTGAAAGAAACAAAAGAGCTAGACGAGATGGTAATAGGCTGAGATTAGGTGTAAAGTGTACTGGTAGGGCAAGAGATAGCTGCCAGGTGTGAGAGAGAAACAAAAGGAAAGGGGGGGGCGGGAAAGGAGTGGAAAAATTACAAGAAAAAATGTGTAATAGGGGCCGAGGTTATGATCTGAAATTGTTGAACTCGATATTGAGTCCGGAAGGCTGCAGAGTGCCTAATCGGAAGATGAGGTGCTGTTCCTCGAGTTTACGTTGAGCTTCCGTGGAATTGTATGGTTACATATTATTACATGTAATACATGCTTAATAAATCTGTGATACTTGATATTCAATGTATAAGAACCTTATTGATTTGAGCAGTAAATTATAAATAAGAACATCTATCTTTTAAACACTATCAAGTCAGTTCCTCCCCTTCCCCATTGACAACCGCTGGCTGCAAACCAAGGCACTGCAAGTTTACAGAGTGACAGGATTTCTGAAGGTTATAAATTGCACCCATGTGGCGATACATGCTCCCTTGGTCAATTCTGTCATCCATATCAACAGGAAAGGATTATATTCTCTCAATGTCCAGCCCGTTTTTGACCAGGACACCAGCTGAGCACCACTATAATGAGATCCATTCTTCCTCCAGAGTCATCATAAGGTACAAACTTGTCCTATGTGAGTGTGCCTACATCGTCTGACCACCACACTTCCCCTTGGTGCCACTGTGTGATGGATGACCTCTTAAACCTAATCTAGTGCTCCTCCGAGGTCTTGCCTAAGTGGCAGAAGGAGAAGTGGTTGTTGGTGGCAGATATGCTAAGTACAATGCATTCCTAGAAAGCGTGGCTAGCTCATCTGACCTTATCTGACCCAATAAAATTTGTGCAGCATCGAGTGACTTGTTTTCAAATCCCTCCATGACCTCACCCCCTCCCTATCTCTGTAACCTCCTCTAGCCCTACAACCCTCTGAGATCTCTGCACTCCTCCAATTCTGGCCTCTTGCATATCACTAAACCTCTCTGCCTCTCTCTCCTCCTTTAAGGTGCTCCTTAAAAACGACCTCTTTGACCAAGCTTTTGGTCATCTGTCCTAATATCTCCTTATGTGGCTTGGTTTGTTTGATAATGCTCCTGGGAAGTGCCTTGAGACATTTTACTACGTTAAAGGGGCTATAGAAATGCAAATTGTTGTTGCGGTGGGGGGGGGGGGGCGGGGTCATGGAATTGGCCATTTCTTTGCACTGAGCCATAGATCATGCTTTGAGAGCCTTCACCATTCAGTCCCAACTAGGACTCCCGCTGCTGTTGCCTCCAAGAACCAAGGGGCTCTGTGCCTTGTGTTCTACAGCAGACCTGTCTGACATCATGCAAAGTAAAGGCTTAAATTCAATTCAATTCAATTCAATTTTATTTGTCATATATGCAGCAAACGTGCGTAATGCACAATGAAATGTTGATTTTTACGAGTCCTCCCAACATTGGAATAAATATGGCATAGCAATGATAAAAATACTAATAGAAATACAGTAATAATAAATAAAACAACAGTAATAAATAATAATAAATTATTCGTTCATGAGTCTTATGGCCTGGGGGTAGAAGCTGTTTCAAAACCTGCTGGTACGAGACCATATGCTTCGGTATCTCTTACTGGACGGGAGCAGGGCGAAGAGGTTGTGGCTGGGGTGACTCGCGTCTTTGATGATTCTCAGGGCCTTCCCCCGGCACCTCTCGGGGTAGATATCCTGCACAGCAGGTAGTTTTAATTCCTATAGTATGTTGTGCAGCTTTCACCACCATCTGTAGAGTCTTGCGGTCTAGGGCGGTGCAGTTGCCATACCAGGTAGTGATGCAGCCGGACAGGATACTCTTGATGGTGCACTGGTAGAAGTTGGTGAGAATCTGGGGGGCCATTCCAAATTTCTTCAGTCTCCTGAGGAAGAACAGGCGTTGGCATGCCTTCTTGGTTACGACGTTGATGTGATTGGACCACGTTAAGTCCTCCGTAATGAATACACCCAGGAATTTGAAGCTGCTAACCCTCTCCACCTCAGCCCCTTCGATGTAGATTGGGGTGTGACCCTCTCCCTGCCGCTTCCTGTAGTCCACGATCATCTCCTTTGTTTTGCTGATGTTGAGGGAGAGGTTGTTGTACTTGCACCATTCTACTAGGGCTCTTACCTCCTCCCTGTAGCCTGTCTCCCTAAAGCTAACTGTGTTCTGATTAAAGCCGGCAGCGCCATGAGGTTTCCTACCCCTAAGTGTGCAAGTACCCACTGGGAGCTCACCGATAAAATAAGGAGACCTCAAAAATCTTTGGTGACATGTTGATGGAGTGTGGTCAAGAGATTGGAAGCCCCGCCCCATAACATTTCCCATGGCAATCACACTGCTAAGCAAAATCTGGGCTATTAATTGTTTGCAAAATTTGATTGAAGCTTTATTATACTGTCATGCACACATTGATGGGAAGATTGGCTGATAATAAATACTTTCTGATTTTGTACTGTCCCCCTGTATTGTGTTAATAGTGATAGGGATAACTGATCACTGGGCAGCAGAAAGTTGCAGTTACATGCGGAAAGAGGAGGCAAAGCAGGTGAATAAGTTAATTGTGAAGATGTAACACCAGTAAACCTTCGTAGAATTACATTAAGTTCTGCCGTAGACCATTACCCACATTAGTCCGTTCCGTCCAAGTGCAAAGATGATCTGCCTAGATAATTGCCCTCAACATCAGTGGTCACTTTTTTGTATGAAGTTTCTAAACATTGTTGGGACCACATGTCTAAACCAGGCTAATTTGGTCAATAGTAATAACATGTTGTCTCTGAATGCTGTCTCCATCACTGGCAAGTACTGTCTGGGAGCTCATGCTAGCATTTTTAAGTTTGATATTTCTAATAATAAAGATCGTTTGGTATGGAACATTTTTGAAAAATGATTTCCCCCCACCCCCCCCCCCGTATATTTGGGTGATTTTCTTCCCATGTGTCAAGATGAGTGATGTCAGTTCTCAGGAATGAAGCAATTTTGCCCTCCAGTGCTGACATCAAAGGATAGATTTTCCTAATGTTGCATCTGGTACATTGGATCAGAGGGGCACAGCGCACAGAGGAAAATCAGGCGGGAGGACTATGTGCCAGTAATTTAAATTAATGGACAGGAAACCGGGAGCCTCCCTTACAGGTACGAGATCCTTCCTACACAATCTGCCCTCAAACATTCCCAGATTAGATATAATGCTGCTTAGAGGCAAAGCAAAGGATCATTAAAGTCGGTTTAAACTACCAATTTAAAATCTGGTGTTTATATGGGGTTTTTTTTCCAAGTTTTATTTATACTATAAAAAAAAATGAGAAAATCAGTGGGAAGAAAACTGGACCCCAAAAAAACGGATGAAGATAGGGAAAATGAGTAAAAGTTATAAAGACACTGCAGATGGGGAAAATAGACTGTTTGTCTGGGTGGGGCAGTTGTAGGCGGGAGGTCAAGTGAGGGAACCTCCAGGAATACAGACAAAAAAGTTGGCAACCCCAGCAAGGGGGTTTATCGCCTGTTTTAGGCGGCCACCACAGACATCAATATCGGACGTTGGTCCCCGAAATCTAGGCCTGTAAAACGGCTGCAACGAGGTCCAATTTCTACCCCCTGTGCATTTAAAAGTTATCTGGAAAAGCTTAGTTTAGTTCTTAAAGCTATGGGGGCCAATTTTCACTGCGTCTCCCCACCCACAGCCAACCCCCCCCCCGCCCCCAACAAGGGAGGAACGAGGGGCTAGGCTCCTAAACTCACAGAGTTGAAGTTAACGGCCCTGATACGCCCGCTGCCATTTCCAGCCGTGTCCTGGAAGTGTGCCTGCCTGTTTCAGGAGGGCGCCTCAGTAAGGCGTGTAAGTCAGGATCCTACGATCCTGTTGAGCACTCTGGGCTTGTTCAATGCATGGAGTCTGTGCGGTGCATCATTGCTACGAGGCATAGAGCGGCCGAGGTAGCAATCCTTAAAGGGACCGCAGCAGGTCACTCGTATAAAGGTTTTTGGGCCCACAAAAAATCTTCCCATCTGCTGGCAGCCCCTCCAGGCCCCCTATCCCCACAATTGCCTTCCCCCTTTAACCTCTAACTTCCCGGTTGGCTGTGCAGAGAAGTTGTCGGATTTCCGCTCCCCCGATCGGCCAGCAGCCTGCAAGAGCTGTTTCAGTACTCGCAGCTTTATAATTCCACACAATTAATGCCCGACCAATAAAATGGCTCAGCCTCTCACTGAGGACAGCATGCGGGAGGCACAATTGCTCCTGCCATCGTCCGCTCCAAGTCCGCCAAGTTTAAATTGACTTTGTGATCTGTTTATTAACTGAGGAATTAAATAAAAGATGTTCTGTAAATGTATAACGGTTCGATTGTTCAATTGCTTATTATTTGTGTATGGAACTCACTTCCTATTTTAAAACAGCCCAAGGTGCATAAGGAGATATTAGGACATGTGAGGGTAGGTTTTAAGGAGCGTCTTAAAGGAGGAGAGAGAGGTAGAGAGGCGGAGAGATTTAGGGAGGGAATTCCAGAGTTTAGGGCCTCAGCAGCTGAAGGCACGGCCGCTAATAGTGGAGCGATTCAAATCTGAGATGTGCAAGAGGCCAGAATTGGAGGAGCGCCGAGATCTCGGAGGGTTGTGGGGCTGGAGGAGGTTACAGAGATAGGAAGGAGCGAGACCACGGAGGGATTTGAAAACAAGGATGAGAATTTTAAAATTGAGGCATTGCTTAACCGGGAGCCAATGTAGGTCAGCGAGCACAGGGGAGATGGGTGAATGGGACTTCCTGCAAGTTAGGACAAGGGCAGCCGAGTTTTGGATGAGCTCAAGTTTATGTAGAATGAAAGATGGGAGGCGGCTCGGAGAGCATTGGGATAGTCGAGTCTAGAGGTAACAAAGACATGGATGAGGGTTTCAGCAGCAGATGAGCTGAGGCAGGGGTGGAGACAGGCGATGTTATGGAGGTGGAAGTATGCTGTCTTGGTGATGGAGCGGATATGTAGTTGGAAGCTCATCTCAGGGTCAAATTAGAGAGTTAAATGCGTGGCTCAAAGACTGGTGTGGGAGAAATGGGTTTTGCTTCCTGGGACACTGGCACCAGTACTGGGGCAGGAGGGAGCTGTTCCGTTGGGACGGGCTTCACTTGGCCAGTGCTGGGACAAGAGTCCTGGCGGATCATATAACTAGGGCTGTAGAGAGGGCTTTAAACTAACTAGTGGGGGGGAGGTTCCTAGAGAGCAAGTAATAAAAATGACAACAGAGAAGGTCATAGACTTAGGTAGCAGTGGGGAAATTAAAAACCAGAGCGTGTCAGGAAGGGGCAGAAGGTATGGAGTAAAAGGTAAAGTAATAAAAAGGGCAAAAGCAGGTACTAAGTGTCACAAAACATATTTGAAAGTTCTCTATCTGAATGCACGTAGCATTCGTAACAAAATAGGCGAGTTAATGGCACAAATCACTACATATGGGTATGATCTTGTGGCCATTACAGAAACATGGCTGCAGGGTGACAATGCCTGGGAATTAAACATACCAGGTTATTTAACGATCAGGAAGGACAGGCAGGAAGGAAGGGGAGGTGGGGTGGCTATGTTAATAAAGGAAGGAATCACTGTAATACAGAGAAATGATATTGGGTCAAAAGATCAGGATAATGAAACAGTTTGGGTGGAGGTAAGGGGAAAAAAACACTAGTGGGCGTAGTCTATAGGCCTCCGAACAGTTGCAACTCTGTTGGACGGAGTATCAATCAGGAAATAGTTGAGGCTTGTAATAAGGGAGCATCTACAATTATGGGGGATTTTAACTATCATATTAATTGGACAAATCAAATTGGGCAGGGCTGCCTTGAGGATGAGTTCATTGAGTGTATTAGGGATGGGTTTCTTGAGCAGTATGTAACTGAACCGACCAGGGGGCAAGCAACCTTAGATCTGGTCCTGTGTAACGAGACAGGATTAATTAAAAATGTCCTTATAAAGGATCCCCATGGAATGAGTGACCATAACATGGTTGAATTCCATATTCAATTAGAGGGTGAGAAGGTTGGATCTCAAACAAGCGTGCTAAGCTTGAATAAAGGAGACTATGAAGGCATGAGAGCGGAATTGAGTAGAGTGGATTGGGAAAATAGATTAAAGGGTAAGACGATACATGATCAGTGGTGTACATTTAAGGAGTTATTTTACAACTTCCAAAAAATATATATTCCACTGAGAAGAAAAGGGTGTAAAAGAAAAGACAGCCATCCGTGGCTAAGTAAAGAGATTAAGGATAGTATTTGACTAAAAACAAGGGCATATAAGGTAGCCAAATCTAGTGGGAGGATAGAGGATTGGGAAAACTTTAAAAGACAGCAAAAAATAACAAAAAGATTGATTAAGAAAGGGAAGATAGATTATGAAAGTAAATTAGCAAAAAATATAAAAACAGATAGTAAGAGTTTTTATAGTTATATAAAAAGAAAAAGGGTGGCTAAAGTAAATGTTGGTCCCTTAGAGGATGAGACTGGGAAATTAATGATGGGAAATATGGAGATGGCAAAAACACTGAATGAATATTTTGTATCAGTCTTTACAGTAGAAGACACTAAGAATATCCCAACACTGGACAAACAGGGGGCTATGGGGGGGAGGAGCTAAACACGATCAAAATCACTAAGGAAGTGGTACTCGGTAAAATAATGGGACTCAAGGCGGATAAATCACCTGGACCTGATGGCTTACATCCTAGGGTCTTGAGGGAAGTGGCGGTAGGGATTGTGGATGCATTGGTAATAATTTTCCAAAACTCCCTGGACTCAGCAAAGGTCCCGGCAGACTGGAAAACTGCTAATGTAACGCCCTTATTTAAAAAGGGCAGTAGACAGAAGGCTGGAAACTATAGACCAGTTAGCCTAACATCTGTGGTAGGTAAAATATTGGAGTCCATTATTAAGGAGACAGTAACAGGACATTTGGATAATCATAATTTAATAGGACAAAGTCAGCATGGTTTTATGAAGGGGAAGTCATGTTTGACAAATTTGCTGGAGTTCTTTGAGGAAGTAACATATAGGGTGGATAAAGGGGAACCAGTGGACGTAGTGTATTTAGACTTCCAAAAGGCATTTGACAAGGTGCCACACAAAAGATTATTGCTTAAGATAAAAAATCACGGGATTGGGGGTAATATTCTGGCATGGATAGAGGATTGGCTATCTAGCAGAAGGCAGAGAGTTGGGATAAATGGTTCATTCTCGGACTGGCAATCAGTAACTAGTGGTGTTCCACAGGGGTCAATGCTGGGTCCCCAACTCTTTACAATCTATATTAACGATTTGGAGGAGGGGACCGAGTGTAACATATCAAAGTTTGCAGATGATACTAAGATGGGAGGGAAAGTAGTGAGTGAGGAGGACATAAAAAGCCTGCAAGGGGACATAGACAGGCTAAGTAAGTGGGCAGAGATTTGGCAGATGGAATACAATACTGGAAAGTGTGAGGTTATGCACTTTGGCAGGAAAAATCGTAGAGCAAGTTATTATCTTAATGGCAAGAAACTGGAAATTACTGAAGTACAAAGGGATCTAGGGGTCCTGGTGCACGAAACTCAAAAGGTTAGTATGCAGGTGCAGCAAGTGATTAAGAAGGCCAATGGAATGTTGGCTTTCATTGCTAGGGGGATAGAATGTAAAAATAGGGAGGTATTGCTTCAGTTGTACAAGGTATTGGTGAGACCGCACCTGGAATACTGCATACAGTTTTGGTGTCCATACTTAAGAAAAGACATACTTACTCTCGAGTCAGTACAAAGAAGGTTCACTCGGTTAATCCCGGGGATGAGGGGATGGACATATGAGGAGAGGTTAAGTAGATTGGGACTCTGCTCATTGGAGTTCAGAAGAATGAGAGGCGATCTTATTGAAACATATAAGATTGTGAAGGGGTTGGATCGGGTGGATGCGGGGAGGATGTTCCCGATGATGGGTGAAACTAGAACTAGGGGGCATAGTCTTAGAATAAGGGGCTGCTCTTTCAAAACTGAGATAAGGAGGAACTACTTCACTCAGAGGGTGGTAGGTCCATGGAATATGCTGCCCCAAAAAGCTGTAGAAGCTACATCATTACATAAATTTAAAACAGAAATAGACAGTTTCCTAGAAGTAAAGGGAGTATAGGGTTATGGGGAGCGGGCAGGAATTTGGACATGAGTCTAGGTTCGGATCGGTCATGGCCCTTTGGGTAGCGGAGCGGGCCCAGGGGCCGTGGAGCCTGATCCTGCTCCTATTTCGTGTGTCTAATTCTGTTAGATTCAGGAGATGGTTCTGTGATAGTAGATTGGCGGTTAGGATCAGATCAGCCATGATCTTATTGAATGGCAGAGCAGGCTCGAGGGGCCGATTGGCCTACTCCTGCTCCTATTTCTTATGTTCTTATGTTCTTATGACACCAAAAGTGCTCCTTGGGCCACTGCGCGGAACCTTGAGCCTCTCCAGCCCCAGCCTTCCCTCTCCCTCCCAGCACCAACAGCTCTTTGGAGAACTCTCCCCTCCCAGCGCTAGCCTTAGGCCGGGGAACGGTTCCCATGGCTCCCTGGTGGGGCCGGCCTCTGGCCCAATTTCCCATTCCCACTGGCTGTGACGTCATTCCCGCAGGCGGGACACAGTGCTGCACCGTTCAGATGAGGCCCAGGGTTTAGGTTGGCCTGGGTTTCAAGCTGAGCTTTCCACTGGGGTTTCCCTCCTACCCCAAACATGCCCCAAGTAAAAATCAGGGCTAGAACTCTTCTTTCACTACAGTGTCCATCCCTAGGCAACAAGTGATGTAGCCCTCTATACAGAGCCTGCTGCTCTCTCTGAAGATTAGCCTAGATATAACCGTGACCCGTGTCTGTGCTACCATGAGCTTCCGACCACATATCCGCTCCATCACCAAGACAGCCTACTTCCACCTCCAAAACATCGCCCGACTCTGGCCCTGTCTCAGCTCATCTGCTGCTGAAACTCTCATTCACACCTTTGTTATCTCTAGACTGCTCATGCTGCTAAGAGAATATGGGGGAGAAATTCGGTGGAGGCCCAAACGGGGCGCCAAGCTCGCCTGGGCGCCGGAATTAGCGCTGCGATCGGAGCAGTTGCGACCGCCGGAAATTCAGCTTGAGCGCCCCAAGAGGGACACGGGGCGCTGCTCGAGGCGCTCCGCATCCCTCTTAGGGCGCTGAAACTGAATATCGCAGCGCAACGTGCCGCAGCGCCACACACTGCGGCACGGCACGCTGCGGTACTGCAGGCCTTCCTCCCATTCTTAAGGGGGAGGGGCCTGCACCAGCGTGATCGGAGATCACGAGTGCCGGCAAAAGAGCCCGGCACTGAGGAGAAGTGCCGGGCTCTCGGAAAACAGCCGGCACTGCCGCGGGGGGAGATCAGGAGGCCGGGGACGGAGGTGCTGGCAGGCGGCCGCCGATAAAAATGGCCGCCCCGCACCTCCACCTTAGTTTGCGCCATTCCCGCCACAGGTAGGCCCCATGAACCGGGCGCGATTTGCGGTCAGAGTAGCGGAGGCGGTCGCAAACAAATATCGCGATTGAGGCGGTAGCGGGGCGCTGCGCACACCGATGACGTCATCGGAGGTGGCGCAGCGCAACAGGCCAACGCCGCCATTAGCGCCCCAGCTAAATATCGCGGGAGGCATGGCCAGTGGCGCTAAAGCCACTGAGTGCCCTCTTTAGGCGCTAACTGGTGGCGCAGGCCACCGAATTTCTAGGCCTATGAATAGTTCTATGGAGGGTAACAGTTGATCTTGTGCCAATAGTTCCACCGCCTTCATTACCTGAGGGAACACAAAAATTTTGTCATGGTTTATTTCTAGAGGGATAGAATTGAAAAGTAGAGAAGTTATGCTGAACTTGTATCGATCCTTGGTTAGACCACACTTGGAGTATTATGTGCAGTTCTGGTCGCCATATTATAAAAAGGATATAGAGGCACTAGAGAGGGTGCAAAAAAGATTTACAAGGATCATACCAGAACTGCAAGGTTGTACCTATCAGTAAAGGATGAACTGACTGGGTCTCTTTTCTCTTGAAAAGATAAGGCAGAGGGGTGGCTTTTTAAAAATTAATTCATGGGATGTGGGTGTCACTGGCAAGGCCAGCATTTATTGCCCATCCCTAATTGCCCTTGAGAAGGTGGTGGTGAGCCACCTTCTTGAACCGCTGCAGTCCGTGTGGTGAAGGTGTTCCCACAGTGCTGTTAGGGAGGGAGTTCCAGGATTCTGACCCAACAACGATGAAGGATTGGTGATATATTTCCAAGTCAGGATGATGTGTGAGAATTGGAGGGGAACTTGCAGGTGGTAGTGTTCCCATGCACCTGCTGTCCTTGTCCTTCTAGGTGGTAAAGGTCACAGGTTTGGGAGGTGCTGCCGAAGAAGCCTCGGCGAGTTGCTGCAGTGCATCTTATACAGTAGATGGTACACACTGCAGCCACGGTGTTCTGGTGTTGGATGGGGGGCCGATCAAGCGGGCTGCTTTGTCCCGAATGGTGTCGAGCTTCTTGAGTGTTGTTGGAGCTGCACTCACCCAGGCAAGTGGACAGTATTCCATCACACTCCTTACTTGTGCCTTGTAGATGGTGGAAAGGCTTTGGGGAGTCAGGACGTGAGATGCTCGCCGCAGAATATGCAGATGATCTAATAGAGATCTTTAAAATAATGAAAGGTTTTGATAGAGTAGACACAGAGGGCTCGATTTTGCCAGGCCCGAGGAGGCGGGAATGGAGGTGTGTGGGGTGTTAAAATTGCAAAACTTGGCGGGCAGGCCCGACCCCACCTCCAAGCAATTTTCCCAAATGCGTGGTTTCTGATCCCGTCTCCGTCCCGCCTCCAAGAGGCGGGATAGGCCCTTAAGGCTCATAACAACCACTGAATTGCCTCTATAATCCCATTTTGAGAGGCCTTTCTGATTTTAACACTTTTCCCACGTGATGCACGCCTCGTCTGAAACACAACGGTGAAACCTGTCGATAGCACAATTGGATTGCTGACTATCAGCTGCAGCTCCACCATTAAATAGGACATTTGATCAGTCATCATTTGCAGGTGGCAGGACTTTGTTGTCTCAGGTCTGGGGAACTTTTAGCAGGCATAACCATAGCTGTGGAAGTTTGGAGCCTGACACCCATCTCCAGTGTGACCTCCTGAGAAACCCCTCTTGCCAGCTTGGCTGAGCACTTCCTCAACTGAGGCATATACCAGAAGCATGGGAACCATTTATTTCCTTTCCTCCTGGACATCAGATTCTGACGAAGACCAGCCGCGGCAGCAGCAGAACCACGCACAACAGCAGCACCAACAGCAGCAGCAACAACAGGAGCGCCAAGCTGCTGCTCACCCACCTGAAGTTGCACAGGCCAGAAGGCGCCAGCGCATGGAAGCCCGTCGGCGCAGGAGATACCCCCCAAACAGGGTCTACAGACAGAGGATCAGCTACCTCAACATGACTGAGCAGCAGTGCCAAAGGCAGCTCCGGCTTTCGCGAGAAGTAGTGGGTGACATCTGCACAATGGTGCAGCATGACCTGGAGCCCAGAGGAGCAGGTGGACACCCCTTACCAGTGGCCGTCAAAGTCACCACTGCACTCAACTTTTTTGCCTCAGGCTCATTCCAGGGATCAGCAGCAGACATCAGCGGCATCTCCCAGGCGGCTGCACACACTTGCATCACGCAGGTAACCAATGCCCTCTTTGCCATCGCGCACAATCACATCCATTTCTCCAAGGATCAAGCAAGTGTCACGGCGCGTGCAGTTGGACTAGCTAATCTGGCAGGCTTTCCCAGGGTGCAGGGCATCGTTGACTGCACACATGTGGCCCTTAAGGCACCCCATCGCAATCCAAGTATTTCTGTCAACCGTAAGGGCTTCCACTCCCTTAATGTTCAGCTGGTGTGTGACCACAAGAAGGAAATTTTGCATGTTTGTGCCAAGTACCCTGGCAGTTGCCATGATTCCTTCATACTGCGCCAGTCTAGTGTGCCTCCACTCTTCAGTCCGTCAGACCAACTTAACGGATGGCTACTTGGAGACAAGGGCTATCCCCTGAAGACGTGGCTAATGACGCCATTGAGGAGCCCATCCAACGAAGCTGAGGAGAGCTACAACTACAGCCACATTTCCACCAGATCCATAATTGAGCAAACCATCGGCTTGCTAAAGATGCGCTTCAGATGCCTGGAGAGATCAGGTGGAGCCCTACAGTACTCAGCAGCCAGGGTCTCCAGAATTGTCGTGGTTTGCTGTGCACTTCACAACACGGCACAGCGTCGTGGCTTGCAGATTCCTGAGGGCCAAGTGGCTCCTCACATATCCTCCTCAGATGAGGAAGAGGAGAGCGAAAACGAACGTCTTGCATTGGCCCATCAACCAGCGGCAGCAATACGTGAGAACATTGCTGCCCGGGATGCAAGGAACGCACTCATCTTGGCCAGATTTGCTTAGCCTAGCCAATCAAGCACTTTTGCCTCGCAGCTTCTTACCAGAGCATCGACAATGGCCAAGAACCAGCGGATTCCTAGCACTCTGACCACCATACTGACAATTGCAAGTAATCCTAAGCCCTCAATGTGGAAGTCCCATTAGCGAAATGATACACACCACAACTGCAACAGTTGCCATCTGAATTTTTATTTACAATAACCAATTGATGGCTTTTCAACGTTAAACATCATATTTCACCCAAGTGACTACCCTTGTGACTATTTGTGCAGTATCTTTCCCTTATGCGTGCTCCTACGTGGTGGTTCCCCCTTGGCATCAGCAGATGTGGAGGCCCCATACTTACTTTCTTGCTGCTCATGTCTCAACACCTTTGGCGGGCGTCCTCTGGGATTGCGAACCTGTGAGGGCTCGGCAACAGTCTGCTGCTCCTGCGGCTGTGCAAGGGTTGAGACGTCGATCTCAGTTGGGTGGGGACTCTGGTGGGGCTCTGACCAAGGACTTGGCAGTGGCATGGAAGTGTGAGCGCTTGGAGAGGAGCCCCCACTTCCTTGTTCTCTGCCACCAACATCCCTCTCATGGGTCAGGTCCACCTCAGCGCTTGCAAGTGGCTTGAGAGCACCTTGCTGCACATCAGGGGGGCCATGGGGACCCATATCTGCACTGGCAGTCCTACTCAGGAGGACTTCCATGAAGGTCTGGTTTCTCTGTTCAACAGCTGACCATCACTCCTCCAGAGATGTCAGTCTATTCTGAACACTCATATGTTTTCTACACTCTGGCGACTTAGCTCCTCCATAGCCATAGACATCCTCTCATCTACTGTAGCCATCCTTTCCATGGAGGTTGCTATCCTTTCCATGGTGCTGCGTTCATGCGCCAATGACTCCATAAAGGCTCTGCTCATGTTCGCGCTAGACTCCCCCATTCGCTCCACACTCGCAGTGACCCTGGAGACAAAACCTGCCAGAGACTCCTGCACCTGTTCCTGGAGTTCCAGCACTGCTGTTCTTCTGGATAGACCCAGAGGCAGAGAGTCGACATGCAGCTGAGCCGAGCTGGGAGAGTCCTGTGCCCTCCGACTAGGACTCTCCGCTGCTGTCCCTGTCTCCACAATCTGCTGATGCTCACTTGTGAGCTGTGATACACCAGGTGACAACACTACTCTATCTCGCGATGGTCCCACCGAGGTGTGAGTGTCTGCGCTGGTGCTGGGTTGGCTGGATTCTGCTGACGCTGCGCCCTCAGAGGTTACAGCTTCCTCTGAGGAGTCCAGAGGCTCAGGCTGTTCCTCCTGGATAGTGGGGACGGGTGCTTGCGAAGGTCCTGTGGGGGAGTAAAGGAAAGAGTCAGAGATGTGAGGCCAATGTTACATGCACATTGCATATTGCAGATGATCATAAGTCCATCTGTTAGAGCTTCAGAATCATTATCAGCAACTCATGCAATGTCAATGAGAGAGATGAAAAACTATTCTGTCACCAGCTTTCTCTGATGCACCTGTCTGTCCGTCCCCCACTTGCGCATCGTCCTCCACTCCCACGATCTCCAGGACCGCCTCCTCCCAGGGGGTGAGCTGGGCTACTGAGGGTGGCCCTCCTCCTGTCCTCGCTCTTTCCCTCTTATTGTGAGCTCTCTTTTCCTGCAATGAGGGAGACAAGTGGAGTTTGAGTGAGAATGAAGGAGTGAGTGTAGAGAATCCAGAGCATAGGTGCTTAGAAGGAGACAAAGATGGAGTGAGGTGGCAAGACCAAGGGCCCTCCCTGTGTTTTGTAAGTTGTTTTCATAACATCACAGTGATAGGGAGTGTGAGGGCTGCATAGTCGAATAGTTAGGTGAATCTGACCATAGTGAGAGAGGGAATGGGTAAGGATGCAGGGATGTCAGTGTCAAGTGGGATGTGGAGGAAGAGGTTGCTAAAGCTGAGTGCTGCTGAGGAGAGGCAATGGGGATCAGATTGAGGGTGATGGGAAAGTCATACTCACTTTTCCAGTACACAGGTCATGAAACCTCTTCCTGCACTGAAGCCAGGTTCTGCGGATCAGCGACAACGAGTTGACCTCCTGGGCCACCTGGATCCACACAGCCTTCGTCTGCTGGGGAGGCTTCTTCCTCCCTGAAGAAGGGCAGAGCACCTCCTTATTAGCTCTTGCTCCCTCCACCAAAGCTTGCAGGGCGACGTCATCAAATCTGGGAGCAGACTTAGGTCTCCCGCTGCTCATTTTGCCTCCAGGTCCCTCTCATAGCAAAGGCCAGAAGGTTGGCAATCTGCAGAAGAAGCAAGGCTCCTTGCAGACCTTAAATGCAGCAGCAATGATGACATCATCGGAGGCGGGTTTCAGACTGAAAAAACTAATTAGGCCATGGGTTCCCATACGCTGGAACTCAATTGCCCAATTAGGTGAAAATCGCATCATTCTCCCACATCGATTTGGAATCGGGTGGATAACACGAAAAGTGGATGACACGACCCCAGCCCGCCCCATGACAAAATCGAGCCCAGAGAGTGTGTTTCCACTTGTGGGGAAGAGCAAAACTATATGCCATCAATATAAAATCGTCACCAAGAAATCAAATAGGGAATTCAGAAGGAACTTCTTTACCCAGAGAGTGGTGAGAATGTGAAACTCGCTACCACAGGGAGTGGTTGAGGTGAACAGCATAGATGCATTTAAGGGGAACTAGATAAGCATATAAGGGAGAAGGGAATAAAGGGTTATCCTGATAGAGTTAGATGAGGAGAGAATGGGAGGAGGTTCGAGTGGAGCATAAACACCGGCATGGTTGGGCCAAATGGCCTGTTTCTGTGCCGTATATTCAATGTAATTCTATGTAATGCTTGGTTATTCAATTTTCTAAATTATATTCTGCTCCCATGTATAGAAATCCTCATCTCTTTCCTGCAACAGGTTTTCACAGTTTCTGTGTTCATTCATTCATTCACTTCTCTTTATATTGTATGATGATTCACTTATTTGTGGTTTTTCCCTTTATGACATACCTGGGGTGAAATTAGTCTCTGCCAGCAGCGGATTGGCAGCCTAGTTTACGCCCTGCCCAATTTTGCAGCTTTTGCGATATCACCGAAGATCAATTTCAACCCCCCCCCACCCCCACCCCGGTACCCCCATATTTTCAGCTGTGGCTGCAGCAACAGAATGCTTCTAATTTTGTAGGAGTCCCTCTCCATCACGATGCAAAGTAGTGCCTGCCAGTCAATGACTATCTCCAACAAGGGAGAGTCCAGCCACTGCCCCCATTCAACGGCATTACCATTGCCGAATCCACCACCATCAACATCCTTGGGGTCATCATTGACCAGAAACTTAACTGGACCAGCCACATAAATACAGAGGCTAGGCATTCTGCAGCGAGTGGCTCACCTCCTGACTCCCCAAAGCCTTTCCACCATCCACAAGGCACAAGTAAGGAATGTGATGGAATACTCTCCACTCGCCTGAATGAGTGCAGCTCTAACAACACTCAAGAAGCTCGACACCATCCAGGACAAAGCAGCCCGCTTGATTGGCACCCCATCCAGCACCTTAAACATTCACTCCCTCATCACCGGCGTACCGTGGCTGCAGTGTGTACCATCTACAAGATGCACTGCAGCAACTTGCCAAGGCTTCTTCGGCAGCACCTCCCAAACCCGCGACCTCTTCCACCTAGAAGGACAAGGACAGCAGGCGCATGGGAACACCACCACCTCCAAGTTCCCCTCCAAGTCACACACCATCCCGACTTAAAAGTTTATCGCCGATCCTTCATCGTCGCTGGGTCAAAATCCTGGAACTCCCTCCCTAACAGCACTGTGGGAGTACCTTCACCACACGGACTGCAGCGGTTCAAGAAATGGCTCACCACCACCTTCTCAAGGGCAATTAGGGATGGGCAATAAATGCTGGCCTTGCCAGCGACGCCCACATCCCGATACACTATCCCTTATCTGAAAGGGTGGGATAAATAACGACTATAAATACTGTAGTTACAGGGATAAATACTGTAGTAAAGGCTGGTACACTTACGCTGAGCGATTTCGGTTTTCAGAAGTGCGGAAAAATGCTACATTATCCCTTATCCGGCTAGGCCTGTAAGTCGTGCGCCACTCTGGTCATGTCGTGCGCACGACTTACGCTGACCGAAAAAACCTTCGGTTTTTAGAGGGTTTCGGTTTTCGGAAGTCCGGATAAAGGGTAGTCTACCTGTATCACCAATTTTGTTTTAGGAACTTCTTCGCTATCCTTCTTACAGTGATGCCACATTGACTGACCGGATGACCTCCGAACTTACACGATGTTCGCAGACCGCACTGACTCAAAGATCTACTAATGATCCAGTGCTGTACCTAACTTCCTGCGAACTCTGCATTCCGCATTCCATTTTCATGTTAAAACCTCTGCTCTCTACAGCGGCTTTAACAGCCAGATTTGCTTTCACTTCAATAATTAGGGCTGTTAAGGTATTTAAGAGGTGTCAAGCTGCTTGCCAGCTCTTCGCTGGCGTTTTGCTAGGAGCAGGAATGGCAAGGGAAGCAGATCCTTCCGCCGGAGAACAGTATGGGTGCGTTAGGGTCGGGTTGGCATTCTTTTTCATTATTAGTGCCATGGCAACAAGAGCTGTCAGGGAGTTTTAATGTTCAGTTTACCTATTTCACTGTAGTGTGTTGCTCAAGAACAATTGCCAATAGCATGGTTCTGTGAACCATGTCCTCAAATGCAAAAAACAGCAAAAAGTATTTGAAATAATATCAATGTAAAAATATCCACACCAGAATCTTAGAATTATAGAATGGTACAATGCAGAAGGAGGCCATTCGGCCCATCGTGCCTATGCTGGCTCTGTGAAGGAGCTGTCCAATTAGTCCCCACTACCCCACTCTTTCCCCAGAGCCATCCAAATTTTTCCACTTCAAGTGTTTATCCAATTCTCTTTTGAAAGTTATTATTGTACCTGCTTCCAGCACCCTTTCAGGCAGTGTATTCCAGATAACCACCTTTTTCTATATTAGATATTATGGACTAGAAATTCCTGGTGAGCTTCTACATCTCCAGAAATGCAGACTTCTGCCTACCAGCCTGGCCTGACGCTCACCCTGTCCCAAATCCTGTGAATGGGATCATTAGCAAAGCAGGAGTGGACACCCATGCTATGTGTGGCACTCCCTGTTGTTGAGCCTGGGGGGTGAGGGGCAATGGGGGGGTAGTCAGCATTTTAGAGTGACACTTTGCCACTCTGTCAGGGTGGGAGGCAGGCTGGTCTGGCCAAAGATACAAGTTTGTGTCCTGAAAGTTAGCCTTGCTGCCAGTTGCCACTTTTCTAATGGCAATTGAGTAGATTGGGCCTATACTCTCTGGAGTTTAGAAGAATGAGAGGTGATCTCATTGAAACGTATAAAATTCTTAGAGAGCTTGACAGGGTAGATACTGAGAGGCTGTTTCCCTTGGTCTGGGGAGTCTAGAACCAGGGGTCACAGTCTCAGGGTAAGGGTTTGGCCATTTAGGACTGAGATGAGGAGAACTTTCTTCACTCAGAGGGTTGTGAATCTTTGGAATTCTCTACCCCAGAGGGCTGTGGATGCTCAGTCGTTGAGTATATTGAAGACTGAGATTGATAGATTTTTAGTCACTAAGGGAATCAAGGCATATGAGGATAGGGCGGGAAAGTGGAGTTGATGTAGAAGATCAGCCATGATCTTATTGAATGCGGAGCAGGCTCAAGGGGCGTATGGCCTACTCCAGCTCCGATTTCTTATGTTATGTTCATAATTGGTCTCGCTAAGACCAATGGTTGGAACAATGGAATGCGGGTCCCCCTTACGCTTGTTGTACAAGTACACCTGCTCATACTGGCCGCGCACTAGGCGGAACTGGCAGGATTTTGGGTGGGGAACATTCCACCAGTCTTGCCTCTAACAATGTTGTCACAACGGAGGTTCCCCTCCAAGTCACACATCATTCTGGATGGTCCCTGAGGCTCAGTGTCTACATGCAGCTGAGCAGAGCTAGGAGCATCCTACGCCCTCTGGCGAGGAGTCTCCATTGCTGTCCCAGTCTCCAACATTTGCTCTTGTTCATTTGTGAGTTGTGAGACACCAGGTGGCAACACTACTTTATCTCGCAAGGGACCCACTGAGGCGGGCGTATCTGCACTGGTGCTGGGTACGCTTATGTCTGGTGACGGTGCACCCTCAGAGGCTGGAGGCTCCTCTGAGGAGTCGTCTTCCTCTTCCTCCTGGACAATGGGGCGGCGGGGGGGGGTTCTTGATGGACCTGTGGGAGAGTAAAGAGATGAGTTAGATATCTCATATGAAGAATGGGTACAGATACCATTATGCACATGATGACCATTCACTGGCTGATGACATCAGTGCCCATATGAGTGACTGATATATGCCATATAGCTCTATGATATGTCATTATATCACCAGGTTGCTGAGATGTCCCCCTCTCTCCATCTCCCACCTCCAGCTGCTCGGCAACTCCAGATATTTCTAAAGCAGCCTCCTCTGCTGTTGTAAGATTTGCAAATGATGGAGGGCCACTGCCGGTTCTCTGCCTCTCCCTCTTATTTTGGGCTCTCTTTTCCTGCAAGTGCTGAGAGTGATGGAATGAGTGTAAGGAATGGATGGGCTAGATCTGTAGAGGGAGACATTGATGGAGTGGGGTGCCAAAGCCAAGTGGCCTCCTTGTGTGTTGTTAGTTGGTATGATTGCACTAGGATGAGGGTGAGTGTGAGGGGTGGTTAGTGAGATGGGGATGTGATAATGTAGATAGAGAGGGATAGGTGGAGGTGCAAGGTATGTTGGTGTGAGTAAGGATGTGCAGGAGTAGGGTTGGGAAAGCAGAGTGATGGGGATATGATGAGAGGCACAGCAAGATGAAGTTGAGTGTGGCTTTGTACTAACGTTTCCTGATCTAACGAGATCATTGAAATGTTTGCAGCACTGCACCCAGGTCCTCCTGACCACATTCCTGCTGTTCACCTCCTCTGCAATCTGCAACCAGGCTGTTTTGGTCTTCTCTGGAGGTCTCTTCCACCCATTGGAAGGGAAGAGGACCTTCCTTCGTGCTCTGACTCCCTCCATAAACATATATAGGGAGTCATCGGAGAACCTGGGTGCAGCACTCTGCCTCTGTGCAGTCATTGTCAGTGTCTGCAGCACACCAATACTGTAGTGCACTATTTTACATTAACTTTCAAATGTAATGTGGCCATGGCCCCTTTAAAGATCCCAGCTGAAAACGCGTCATGACGCCGCCAGACCCGCTCCATTTAATTGGGCCGGGTAATGCGCAGGATGAGCTTAATAGGCCTTATTAACGTAAAGTCGTTCTGTGGCGCGGGATGGAGCCAGCAACGGGGTTGCGACCCGCCATGGTCACCGCCCGCACCGGACCTGCCCAGGTAGGGAAAATTCCGGTCTCTGTGTTTCGTGCTCGAGGACACCTAAATCTCTCTGAACACCAACATTTAATAGCTTCTCACCATTTAAAAAATATTCTGTTTTTCTAATCTTCCTACCAAAGTGAATAACCTCACATTTCCCCACATTATACTCCATCTTCCATCTTATTGCCCACTCACTAAACCTGTCTATATCCCTTTGCAGCCTCTTTGTGTCCTCCTCACAGCTTAATTTCCCACCTAGCTTTGTATCGTCAGCAAACTTGGGTACATTACATTTGGCCCCTTCATCTAAGTCATGAGTATAGATTATATAGCTGAGGCCCAAGCACTGTTCCTTGTGGCACCCCACTAGTTACAGCCTGCCAACCCGAAAATGATCCCACTCTCTGTTTTCTGTCCGTTAACCAATCCTCTATCCATGCTAATATATTACCCCTAACCCCATTAGCCCTTTGGAGATCCAAATATACTACATTCACTGATTTACCTTTATCTAGCCTGCTAGTTACATCCTCAAAAAACTCTAATAAATTTGTTAAACACGATTTGCCTTTCATAAAACCATGTTGACTCTGCCTACTCATATTATGATTTTCTAAATGCCTTGTTACCACTTCCTTAATAATGGATCCCAGCATTTTCCCGACAATCTGTGATGGTACTACAGCTGAGCTTGATTATGTTATCCCTCAATCTTCAACTTCCATATTTATATGCAGACTATCGCATCCACAAGTGGATTTCAGTTTGAAGTCACTGTCGGCAAATGCAGTATCTTTCCCCATAGCAAATTCCCATAAACAGCAAATTAATGAATGACTATCTTATTCCTTTTGGCGTTGTTGGCTGAGAGAGAGGAATATTGGTCAGCTCACCCAGAGAACTCCATGCATTTCCATGAATGGGATCGTAATATCAATCTGAACATGCAGATATTGTTTAAATGTCATCCAAAATAGGGCACCTCCAGCAATACTTCAGAGCTGTGCTGAAGTACCAATCTTGATTATGTGCTCAAGTCCGTAATAACATAAGCAAAGGAGACACAAGATATGGGCAGCCCCTAAGTACGTTACAAATTTAGCACTAACTCCTACAAACAGAAATACAGTATCACTAAGGATATGTTGCTTACAGGAAAAGTCTTCCAAATGCATACACAAGTTAGGATATCCTACAACGGGCATTATAGTAATTTTCTAAATGCTTTTATGGAACTCAGGGCTAAAGTTTTGAATTTTTATTTTTAAAAATCAATGCTTCAATTTTTTACATAGAATTTTTGTTATTACATAGAATTACCTGGGATTTACGTCACAGAAACAGGCCATTTGGCCCAACTGTGTCGGTGTTTATGCTCCACACGAGGCTCCACTCACCCTACTTCACCTAACCCTATCAGCATAGCCTTCTATTCCGTTCTCCCTCATGTGTTTATCTAGCTTCCCCTTGAAGGCATCTATCCTATTCGCCTCAACTACTCCTTGTGGTAGTGATTTCCGCATTCTAACCATTCTCTGGTTAAAGAAATTTCTCCTGAATTCCCTATTGGATTTATTGGTGACCATCTTATATTTATGACTAATGTTCCTGCTAAGGTGTACGTGTGTGCGGCCGCGCAGAGATCTGAAAGGTCCCCCACAGGCCGATCACCAGCTTTTACATTGTAAATATCGCGCACGTGCAGACATTTAAAGGGACCGCGCACTAAAAGAAACAGGCCGTGCAGAACAAAACGCAGTTTACAGGGAGCATTGTTTATGACCCTTAGTTTTGGACTCCCCCACCAGTGGAAACATCTTCTCTATGTCTAAGTAATACAAATAATTTTTGTTGCCCTTGTGTTTCAAGGTTTTGGATTAAGGATTCTGTCGTGTATTGATTGCAAGTTTGACACCAGTCAATACGGTAATGTAATGTGCATTGCATTATGGGAATTACCCGGGAAAAGGGCAGTCGGCCATTTTATGCAATAAAGTGAACATCGCAGTTATAAGCCTGTCTGCCTGACTCTGATTTAATTCGACGTATCTACATGCTTGATTGAACGCATTAAAGCATAGATACAACATTGGCGACGAGGATAACGAAAGGAATCATTTTAGATAGGTAGTTGCCCAAGTTTTAGTTAGCTAGGATGGAGAAGACCAGCATTTAAAATTTTGCATGCTTCGCCGAGCCAACCACGTTGGGTCCAAGATGGACGAGGTGGTTAACGTCTTTTGAGCTTTATGCCGACGGCAAAAGACTCATTATCGACGATACCTCTACAGGTGCCACAAAGCAGAGGAGAAGAGCTCTACTTCTACACCTAGCAGGACCAGATGTCCAGGATATCTTTTCGACTCTACCGGACACAGGAGAGCCAGCAGACTACACGGCGGCGGTTAGTGCTTTGAATCACTACTTCGTGCCCCAGGTCAACGCAGCATTTGCTAGACAGACTTTTCATAAGTTGTCCCAGAAGACAGGTGAGACTGTGCAACAATTTGCTACTCGCTTGCGGCAGGCTGCTAAAGACTGTGCTTTTGGGGGGGATGCGGATAATCAAGTAAGAGACGCTATCCTGAGTAGGTGCACGTCAGCCTATGTGCGGAGGAAATTACTAGAGGAAGGGCAAGGTCTAACGCTCACCTGCACGTTACAATTGGCCTCACAATGTGAAAACGTCGAGGAGCAGATGTCAGCCATGTCATGTACAGAGAAGGCGGAGACAGATACTGTTCGTCGTGTTACACAGAAAAGAGGGTATTATGCGAAAAGCTCGACAGGGAAACCAAAGGGAAATGGCGATAGGAACGAAAGGAAATGTTACAGATGTGGACACACAGACCACATGGGCAGAGATCTGAAATGCCCAGCACGCGGACAAACGTGTCATAAGTGCAAGTGAAAGGATAATTTCTCCAAAGTATGCCGCACAAAGGGTACAAAGAAACACAGTGTGAACAATGTAGAGGAACAAAATGACTTTGCATTTGCTGTTACTGGAAATAACGTGACAGAGAGACTTACCTTTTGTGTGGGGGGAGTAAACCTGAGAATGTTAATTGATTCGGGTGTAACTAGTAATGTGATAGATGAGAATACATGGGAAGGATTAAAGTCAGAACACATTAAGTGTCAGTCACATGTCCCTAAGACAGAGAGAAAGTTATTCTCTTATGCTTCTAGCCGACCATTGTCAGTTAAAGGTATATTCACATGTGGGATTACAATAGGTAAGAGAACTGAGCAGGCGGAGTTCATTGTGGTTAAAGGCCATGGAGAGCCGTTGCTAGGAAGGGAGACAGCCATGAAACTGGGAGTTTTAAAAATAGGCGCAGATGTCTCAGCTGTGGTAGATGTAAGACAGCTACTAGAACAGCGGTATCCAAAGGTGTTCCAGGAAGTAGGAAGGCTGAACACAAAACAGATCAGTTTATATATTGACCCACAAGTGAAGCCTGTGGCCCAGCCACTCAGGCGTATACCATTCAACTTAAGGGGGGCAGTAGAGGCCAAAATAAAGCAATTGAGGGACATGGACATTATCGAACCTGTAACTGGTCCCACCCCATGGGTAAATCCTGTGGTTATTGTACCAAAAGCGGATAAGGATGTAAGGTTATGCCTAGACATGAGACGAGCAAACCAGGCAATAGTGAGGGAACGATATCCAATCCCCACCGTTAATGAGATACTCCAAGGTATGAACGGCTCGACGGTGTTTAGTAAGCTAGACCTGAAGTGGGGTTATCACCAGCTAGAACTGACCCGAGTCACAAGAAATCACAACGTTTGCAGTACATAACGGAGTATACAGGTACAAGAGGCTGATATTCGGTGTATCTTCAGCTAGTGAACAATATCAGCACGAGATAGCTAATGCCTTAGCTGGAATAGAGGGTGTTGAAAACATCTCAGACGACATTATCGTGCATGCACACGACCAGGAAACGCACGACAGACGCCTGCACGCTGTCATGACCAGACTAATGGAAAGTGGACTGACACTAAACTCAGAGAAGTGCCAATTCAACATGGACCGATTGATTTTCATGGGAATCCTGTTGTCTGAAAAGGGCATCGGACCAACAACAGAGAGAGTGCGAGCGGTGGCAGAAGCTCGGGAACCAGAGAATGCTACAGAGGTGAGGAGTTTCTTGGGACTCGTTGGGTACAGTAGCAGATTCAGCCCGCAGTTTGCAACGCTATCAGAGCCACTGCGACGCCTGACGAGAAAAGACACACCATTTAAATTTGGATCACAACAGAGACAGTCATTCAGTGCACTCAAGGAAGAGTTGGCCAGAGCCGGCACTTTAGCATATTTTGATAAGGACGCACCAACCAAGGTGATAGCAGATGCCAGTCCTGTAGGTTTAGGCGCAGTACTAGTTTAGGACCAACAGGGACAAGAGGTGCCAATATGCTATGTAAGTCGTAGTTTAACAGACTGTGAGAGGAAAGACTCTCAAACAGAGAGAGAGGCCTTAGCTCTTGTATGGGCTTGTGAGAGGCTGCATCCATATGTGTATGGCCAAAAATTTAACTTGGTAATTGACCATAAGCCATTACAAGTGATATACGGCCCACACTCTAAACCCTGTGCCCGTATAGAGAGATGGGTACTTAGATTACAGCCGTACGATTTTAAGGTGATACACATTCCAGGCAAGCAAAACATTGCAGACCCACTGTCACGATTGCTGAGGGAGACAGCAAAACAGGAGAGACATTCTCATGGCTCAGATGAATACATGAGATTTGTAGCTGTGAATGCGACACCAAAAGCACTCACCACTAGAGAGGTGGAGGAAGCCTCTGCTACCGACCCAGAGCTGATTGAGGTACGGAAGGCAATCACAAACGGACATTTTGAGAACTGTAAAGCTTATGCAGCAATTGCAAACGAGCTGTGCGTAGTGGGGTACCTAGTTCTTCGGGGAACGCGCATCATGCTACCCACAGTGTTACATGCACGAGCCCTGGTGTTAGCACACGAAGGACACTTGGGAATAGTTGGAACAAAGCAACATCTCAGAACCAAGGTTTGGTGGCCTGGCATGGACAAGGCAGCTGAAAAACACTGTAAAGCGTGCCACGGCTGTCAGATAGTAGCCAGACCCGACCCACCTGAACCGTTGAGACCAACATCATTACCGGAGGGCCCCTGGCAGGATGTAGCTATAGACTTACTGGGACCCTTGCCATCCAACCACTCCATTCTTGTGGTAGTTGATTATTATAGTCGCTACTATGAATACGACATCATGACCTCCACAACAACAGAGAAGGTTATTGATAGTTTAGAGTCAATCTTCAGCCATCATGGTTTGCCAATCACCTGCAAATCTGATAATGGTCCACAATTCAGATCTGAATTATTCAAAGAATACTGTGAAAACAACGGGATCAAACACCTGCAAATGACAGCAAAATGGGCTCAGGCTAACGGAGAAGTCAAGCGTCAGAATGCATCGCTGATGAAGAGAATCAGAATTGCTCAGTCAGAAAGGCTAGATTGGAAACGTGAACTTAGAAAATATGTGACTGTGTACAGGAGCATTGACCATGCCACGACAGGAAAGAGCCCGGTAGAGCTGCTCTTTAAACGGAAAATGAGAGGAAAGCTGCCAGACATCACAGAGTCGCGCGCAGACATGGAAGTACGTGACCGGAATGCAGAACAAAAAGGCAAGTCCAAACTGTACGCAGATGAACAGCGGAGAACACAATACTCAGAGGTGGAAGTTGGCGACACGGTGCTGGTACGGCAGGACAAAGTGGACAAGTTCACCACTCCTTTTAATGCCACACCCTACAAAGTTTTGAGTAAAACAGGGAGTCAAGTAGTAGTAGAATCTCCAGATGGAGCACGCTACTCGAGAAACACTACGTTTGTGAAGAAATACAGAACCAATGGACCAAAGGAGACACTCCATGAGCAGGAGGAAACACAAGGGACTGAGGACAGTATAGTAGACCCTGACACACATACCACTGTGACACAGGCAATACCCACTGACACCAACATGTCAGACATACCCAATACAGCCAGACCTCAAAGGGTTAAAAGAAAACCCCAAAGACTGTCTGATTATGTCACAACATAAACTGTGCGAGAACTGCATGGGTGATGTTAAATGTTTAAACCTGGGAATTATTTAGTTGTGTGGTAAGACACAAGTTTGTAAAAAGTTTATAAACCAAATAAGTTATGCAGTGTTATTGTAAGCAACTGTTTGTAAACTGCAAGTTTGTTTCCAAGGAAAAGGGGGATGTCATGTATTGATTGCGAGTTTGACACCAGTCAATACGGTAATGTAATGTGCATTGCATTATGGGAATTACCCGGGAAAAGGGCAGTCGGCCATTTTACGCAATAAAGTGAACATCGCACTTATAAGCCTGTCTGCCTGACTCTGATTTAATTCGACGTATCTACATGCTTGATTGAACGCATTAAAGCATAGATACAACAGATTCTATATGACAAAAAACTGTTACAATTTCTCTAGAATGGAAATATTTTGATACTAATGATCTCTTCATTTGCCTCCAGTCCTACAACCCTCCGAGCTCTCTGCACTCCTCCAATTTTGGCCTTTTGCACATCCCCGATTTTAATCGCTCCACCATTGGCGGCTGTGCCTTCCACTGTCTAGGCCCTAAGCTCTGGAATTCCCTCTTTGAACCTCTCCACCCCTCTCCTTTAAGATGCTCCTTCAAACCTACCTCTTTGACCAAGCTTTTGCTCACCTGTCCTAATATCTCCTTATGTGGCTCGGTGTCAAATTTTGTTTGATAATTGCTCCGGGTGAAGCACCTTGGGACGTTTTTTTTACTATGTTAAAGGCGCTATATAAATGCAAGTTGTTGTTGCATGTAATAGTGGGGAGTTCCAAAACATGGCCATTGGTATCAGCAGTGCGATGCCAGTGTTGACGTGCTACTGTGTGCAAAGACCGAGCTCCCAGCTCCTGTCGTCGCCTGCACTTGTCGGAAGCCAGGAAGGTTTAATTTACTGGGACCGAACGGAAATCCCGCCTCTGAGCGCTCCGATCCGTAACATGACGCACCCTACTGGCATCTTGCTACTTCATCTTCTATTTATACATGCAAAATATCGGCCGAATCGGACTGGCTGTAGAAAACCTACTCTCGGTATTGTGTTTCAAGCAAGTGTAGCCAGTCACTTCGACTGCAATTATTATCCACTTGCACTCAGCTTTTAGAAAGGTCTTGTAGATATCCTAAATCTTATATGAAGACTTATTTCCTGTAAGCAATTTTAATTTTACATTATTCAGAATGCCCCTTTTTATCTGTGCAAATAAGATTTTTGCACTGAAAACGACACCACTTGTGCGTTTCTGGAAGGCGTGTGCAAACAGTTATTTAGGAAAATGATCTAAAAGTACAGGCGGTCTGTCGGTAGCATCCCGCTGCTCCAAGCAGAGCTGGTCTGTAACTGTAACGACTGTGTTGTTGCATAACGGGGTGAAGTAACAAAAAGAGGATCGTGTAACAAACAACTCGGTGGATTTCCCCCCTTGTAGCAATTTCTCCAGCGCTCCAGTGACGCCACTGTGGGTGGGCGGGGAGCACGAGTGAGCGGGGATCATTTGCATAGCTCTGCCCTCATTGGCTGAGAGGGCCGCCTGTCAGAGGAGCGACAGGCGCTGATAGGCTAGGATAGGGCGACAGGCGGGATCAGAAGGCTGGGAAGAGCCTATGAGTCCTTGCGCAGCCCATCAATCAGCGAGCTGTCTGCGGCGGCCGCTGCGCCGAGTGTCTCGCTCTTGTCTCGACTTGTTTCATTGTAACAATATGAAGAAGTTCGACTGAAGAGGGACCCCGATACTTTGGAGTAATGGGATAGCACAGGCTACACTTTAGTTCCTTTTTTTGTTTTGTAGCGGTTTATAAAAGCGGTACGATATTTTGTTTAAAATATTTTTGATTTATATAAATATATCTTTTTAAAATCAGCAACCCCCCCCCCCCCCCTTTTCCCGCTGGTTTCCTTTGCTTCCTTCTCGGACTGGACGGAGAGTTGCCTCTAAGGGTAAGTGTTGTGAATGTCATGGTGTCGGGGACTCCAGGGGATCTTGGGCCAGTTTGGGGAGAGTGGACAAGGACAGCTGCTGCTGGCGAGGCAGTGGGAGACTGTCGGCAGCTATATATATATCTATATATCCACACGGATCTATTTATTTTAAAGGTACTGGCAATTGTTAATCCAGTAATTTGGTATTGAGAGGAGGTAACTTTGGAAATGCATAGTGGGATATTTAGTGAAAATGCAGCTGAACCCTGGCGCTGGTCCCATTGAGAGGAGTGGAGCAGTTATTGCGGGTTAGAGCGCGTCTGGTATTGGAGGAGGATCCGAGCAAGACAGCCTGCCCTAAATCCACATCTACTGCACTTGTCGCACTTCAGCAAACCAGTCCTGAATCTGTTTCGAGAAAACAAACTAGTCCCTATAAACCCTTAATGCGGCGTCTAACTGCAGGGCATAACTAGCATCCCATTAAGTGACTTGATTTTTTTTGTGTGGGGAGGGGGGAGATTATAGTACAATGTTTAACATTTGGCTTGGTTACTTTAAAAAAATGCAACTTTCACGATTGTATAAAAACGCCAGTTAGCTATGCATTTTTATAGGTTTGGGTAAATGTGTCCTTGCAAAATGTTGTTGGGGAAAGTTCAACGAGATTTGCGCGGTTGAAAGGGGAGCCTGTAATGATGAATAGTTGAATGTTTCGTGTTTTTAAGTCAGGCAGTAGGCAGAGACTGTGCTACTGGTACAGTGGCTGTGTACATTGGATCAGACAAGGGGGATAGTTGCTTGAGAGATTAACACGTTTACAAGTTGAAGCCTCAGCCAGTGATCTTAAAACAACTTGCAGTAGCTCAATTAGTGCAACTACACTGCTACATGTTGATTACAACACTAGGTCAGTGCAAACTAATATTTTTTATGTTATGATATTTTAATGATTCATTGAAATATCTGTGTATAGACTTCCTGTGTACAAGTCTTTAGCATCTTGCGTGGTAACACGTCATATAGAATATGCACCAGATTATTTTGAAGAACATTTTCAACCAAACGAGTTGTCAAATAATAAACTCAACATAGAATTATTACTGCAGTAATATTACATTTCCCCCCTCTATATTTTAAAAAAAAGCATCTGAATAGCTGAGATAAATCATGTTTGAGTATTTGTGTACTGTACAGGCTCAGCAGTGTTAAACTCTTGCCCAGTGACTTAGTATGAGCTAACTTTCATCATATCACCAGTTAGGATAATTATTCACATCCAGTCTAGTCCCACTCTACTGAACTCAGACTATGTCCAATACTTGTTGCCTCTATCCAGTTCCCATCCCATGCTAGGTCCTCCGACTGATTGCTTGGATAGAACAACCACTATACCTTTTGAGGAGAACTGTAATCTTTTCAGGTAAATTGATTGAAGATGCTTCATGTTGGGTGCCCCATTCAGCGGGGAACTGCTGTCCCACTGACAACCCCGAGCCCGAGATGTTAAAGAACTTTTTTACATGTTTGCAGCAGAAAGGATTGTAATTCCTGTTCAAGCTGTTTGTCATGCACCCTCCCTACACATCTGCACAGCAGCTCTTTCCAGCTGGAGGTTGCTTTGACTCGATGTGGAATATCTCCTTCCAGATAGCAGAAATTGTAAACTTTTTTTTGACTCCATTAATCCTACCCCCAGCACTTAAGTATGTTGTCTGAAAAATTATGATTCAGTTAGTTGTGTGAAGGAGTATAAAATGTACACAACTGGGTGTAATGCATCATGTGGTTCAGGTAACATTTGAAAACCATTTGAGCTTCACTTACAGTTGTCAGTGGAATATGGCTTTTCAATTCACTTTTAATATTGGACATTACCACCTAGAATCAAGCGGCTTGGTAATCTGATTACTTCTGTATTAAGTTTTCTGTTGAACATTTTAAAGTGTCTGTGTGGATCATCACTTAATAAATGTGCAACTATTGCCAGTCTTTTCAGTCGGGTACCATCACTCATGAATGGAAGTGTACTCTTGGTGTCTGTGTGACATTCACCCTTGTCAAAAAAGGACCTAAAATGGTTTGAAGCTCTGCTTTAAACTCTACTCATTAATAGAGTAATGGATACACAGAAGTGAGTGGAAATCAGCAATCTCATCTTGTGAGTTTAGAGGATGGTTATACCCGATTTGTTACTTGCTCTTTACTATTTTAGTTTTTGATCTCGGATGAAATCCCTCAATGGGATTCCTGCCTTTTAATCATTGCTGAGTGCCCATTATTTATTTTGTCACAACTATGCAGTTTTTGAACTTTCCCCACAGAAAGGAGTTTGAAATTTACTTTTCTATAAATATTATTAAAAAATTAGTTTGTTCATCTTCATAGTTTTGTGATAGGGTGCAGATAGTTTTGTGATAGGGTGCAGATAAGCAGAAGCTTAAAGCATCTAACTAAAGCTCAGGCCATACAGCTGAAAGCTGCAGCTGTTTATGGGCCTGTTTTTAAAAAAATTCAGAATTCAATTTTTTTTTGAGTATTGTCAACAGTTATATATCACTGATTTTTATTGCTTTTAAATAGCAATCCAGGCAGGTTAATACAGCAGATACTGTCCCTTTACAACAATTGTAAATGGGGTATTTGTGCTTTGCTAATGAATTTCTGTGATGTGCAGCATAGTCTGATTTTAGCCACAGAATGAGTAAGCTTTCAATATTCTATCGGGTATAAGGACTGGATGCTTCATAAACTGCCACTGTTGCCTTTTTATAAATATAATTAACCCATTAGCTATAAATTACATTTCAATATCACTTTTTACAATGTAACTTTTTTTCCTGATATTCCGTTGAATTTGACCATTAATGAGCAGAAGTCCGATCTTCAGTCTGAATTATTTCCATGCGGTCTGGAGATTGCATTTTGATCAGTGCATTCTAATCGACGGCAACTTAAGAATGACCTATTTCAGCGAAATTTATTATTTTTGTGTTGTTTGATTTGGTATTGCTGCTTTTGTTCAATGTTTCACACCCCGCCTCCTGCCCTCCCTTGGCCTAAAAGAAAAAAAAATCAACAGGTATTTGTGCTGGCAAGGTAGCAGTATATTTAAACTTTGATTATACTCCTTTACATTAACATAGTTTGCAGGAATTTCTTGTGTTCTAGACGCCTCTGTCTTTTCAAATCATGCCACGTGCAAAGCTTTTTTGTCTTTTTGGCAACTAAGAGATTAAACATTTATTTACTCTTTTTCCTTTGAAATGCTTTGACAGGATGGGATTTCACGGGAAGTCACAGCAAATCCATCAGTGTGTAAGCCAACATCTGTGTAAAACTATGTTCAGCTTTCGCCAGTAAATCAGACACGGGGAGTACTGTATTTGAAGTAGAAATTGGCACCGTTCAATTTAGTATTTTCTGTTCAGTGCCTTGGATACATTGAACAGAATTAAATCTGTTTTTTGGGGTGGGGGGGAAAGGGGAGACATTTTAGTCCAATTTTTAACAACGAGATATTGAAACTTTCTAAAGAGCTGGTTGATCAAAGCTCTGGCTATCTCTTCGCTATAACATCCAAAGTTGAGGAATGATATAACCCTTAAAGGTTGTGACTGTACTTGAGGCTAATAATTGGTCTCATATGGAGTGTTATATAGCCTTTTTTTACTTTTTAAAAAATTGACCTTTTTGCAATGTTGCTAACATATGTACTTGATAAATGATCTAAATTCTGTGTCTTGATTTGTGCCGGTTGTACAGCACACAGACGATTAAAAGAAATGTTAGATTTTTACAAATGTAGTAAATGGTTGTTTTAGGGTTCAAATGAAAAAGTTTAAATTAAAATGCTAACGATAGTTTGCCATATGTGAAACTTTAGACATAGGGCTAGAAAATGATTTTGAAAAATAGCTGCCCTGACTTTTTGGACAGTGTGCGCTTTCTGCTGCTAGCAACCGACGTTTTTACTTGTGCCTAGGCCTGTGTCGTGAAGTACATCTGATTTAGTGATCATAACATTACATTTTATCTGCGAAAACAAATAACCGAGAAAGTTGTTGCTTGAGCAAGAGGATACAATCATTTTTAAATGAATAAATAGTAATGGTGTGTATATATATTTAACGGTCAGTCTAATATTAGATATTTGTGAGGTTGAAAAGGGTAGGAGAGAAAATGATGAGCAAAGAAGCTTGTGTTTTCTAAACTTTTGTCATTAAAATCGAGCAGTAAAATCCAAACGGGTTAACAGTCAAATATAAACATCTTTTTTTGAGGAAATATGGCACCGTGGTTTATATGTGTCATTGTAGCACTTTTTCTTAACATGCCATTTACAGGAGGGTGCATTTTTGTACAGTAGTTTTACAAACTGTCTGGCGCAGGCAGTCATTGGGGGGGGGGTGCGGGGGAGGAGATGGTGTTGAGATACGGGGTTCATGGACACTCATACCTTTTCTTTAACTTGATTTTTGAAAAGTCTCCAGTAGCAGGAAGAGACGATTGTGGGAAGGAAGGGCTTCCCTAGTTTTGAGAGCCTCGGAAAGAATGTGTTGAGCGTACAGCTTTTTTCCTCACCAGCCTCTCTCGGTAAGGTTGCAAATTGGGGAGAGTTTTGTGTTGTGGGCTCACGTCCACTAGGAACTGAAGGATCAAGACCACCTAATTAATGTAGGACTTTTGGAGTTATCAGTCATCAGTCCTAGTATGACTTGAACCCAGATCTCAGAAGTGAAAGGCCACCCATTATTACCAGTAAGATTTTTTTAAAGTAGAGGTTTTTTTTTAAAGTACAGTAAATTGACTTTATACTGGATGGCTAAAAGGCCTACATATATAAGCACATAAGAAGGAACACTTGGAAACTGAGAGTGGAAAAATGGGAGGGAAGTTAACCCAAAGGTGAAATTTCTATTTTTCAAATTCCTGCTTGTTCCATTGTATTCTAAGAGAGACTTTAGAAGCGGGAGGGAGAGAGAGTAATATACACCGGACAAAACCCTCAAGAGGAAAAAGCAATTTCTATATTTTTAAAAATCACAGTATCGTCTCCTTTAATCTGATGCCAATGTGTACACATTAGCTACAGCTTTCCTGTACATATTGTGGCAGAGAGGAAACAGTGATTTTTGTAGATATTCATGTAAATGGCAGCAAAGGTCTTCCGTTAGATGTAAATTCTGAGATTCAATATGTTCTTGCACATATTTTGGGGTAAATATATGCACCACTGCTTTAGTAAATAATTTGAGCATTAAGATTTGAGTCATCCCTGAAATTTTTAATTTTGAAAAGCAAATTTATTAGTTCATTTCTATTACTGCTCAAAATGGATGCAGTGCCAGATTCCGCAGACCTCTTGTGGTTCACTGGGAGGGAAATCTATGGAATTTACTATTGGGATAACTGGCTGACAATTGAAGGGAAGTTGCTGAAAGGTGAGTGCTTAAAGCATGGGTTGATCGGAGTCATCATCATCATGACTATAAAGTAGTTTAATCATGAGCTGATGGCATTCGCACAGTAATGTGCTACTGCCAAGTGTGTATTTGACTTGTGATAGACTATGTGAGGAGACCCAGCTGAACTTCAGCCATACTGAATCCACTTTTTCCACTTTAATATTCAGGACTCATTGGTGGGAATGCATAGAACAGTGTTTTCTATATTATTTGAATGATTCTGGACCACAGCATCTCTTCCCGTTATTCACAATAGTACGTGCAGTAGAGCCCGTTGTTATCGGGACACCTCTGGACTGGAACAGTGACCATAACTTAAAAATGGCTGTAACTTTGAAATGTTGGTATATAAACAAATCTGTTAAAAAGTGTGCATTCAGTAAATGTCTGAACTTGTCAAAGAAACAAAACTGAACTACAACAGACACTAGAAGTATATAATAGTACATTACTGTGAAAACATATGAAGAGTTTATTTTTTAAAAGTCATGTCACCCTGAAACGATTATGTTGGCCATTCTAACAGTTCCTGCATTTCTCGGGTTGTACTTGCAATTATCCAAAGAGAGTACAGTACCTTATAGTGTAAGCCAAAACATGTTTGGAGAGAAAAATACCTTTTTATATATTTAATAAACCAGCTCCGAATATCTTAAGAGCCCATTCACTTCTTGGCTGATGGCTAACTTTATAGTGCAGCTGAATATTTTTGCCACATGGCGATCAGAGATAACAATTACTGGAAGTGACATATCCATATAGAAAGAAAGACTTCTGTTTCTATAGCGTCTTTCATGACCTCCGGACGTCCCACAGTGCTTTACAGCCAATGAAGTACTTTTGAAATGTAGTCACTGTTGTAATATATGAATATAAAGTATGCTCCTGGGTGTTTAACTGGTAGACAGGAATTCATTTTAATCCCTGCAAAGGATGTTCCTCATTTGAACCAGTGGCCAATTGTGACCTGAAGCTAGCTTTTGTGGAATATAACTTCGCTGAGGCATGGTTTAGGAAGGATTAGTAAAATATAAGCTTTGGTACTTGGAAACCCCCTCCACCATTATTTATGTTGATTATTTAAGAATGGAGTGTACTTCAGCATGCCCAATGTTACCCCACTAAAGTGATCCTCAGGTATCACTTAGTTCTTTCCTTATCTTGTTTCTGATGTAAAGCTTCGATTCATAATAAGTAGGTATGTATACATTCAGTGCTTTCTGTCCATCAAAGATAGCAGGCTAAATCGAACAGTGTGAAATTTAGAATACTCCATTTCCCGCCCCCGCTCAAAAACCGGCTTTAACAAACGTATCAAAATTAAATATCACGTGTGAGCCTGTATATTTGGTAAGTCTTAGAAATTTAGTTTGATACTGAATTTCTCATCTAGCCCACCTGCTGTTATTTAAGCAATCCTCTGGTTTCGTTTGTCAGTTTGACTGGTGCTGTGACACTAAACTATCTTGCCCATTCATCATTGGCACCTTGAATCTAAAACAGTGACAGATGTGTGTTTGGAGAACGAGTATTATGGGACTGCAGAAGTAAGTTTTGTTTGAGGCTATGCACAGCATGAGAATGAAGTGTGGACACTGCCCTCTTGGAGAGCAAGTGATTAAACAAACAAAGAAACCTTCCTTTATGGAAAGGATCTGAATAATTGGCTTGAGTAATGCTTATAATTTTGTAATAAAAGGAAAATCCTAATTTCTTTGGCTATTCAAAGCTTTAATTTAAAATCTTCCCGTTCTGGCTATTAATGATAATTTTGGCATGGAAAGGAGAATTTTATATTTGGGGACATTTTTCAAGAAAATGACAGGAACAAATGCTTGGTTCCAGCTCAGGAATGAAATGGCTGCGGGTCGTTTTCTTGGGTTGGGAATTTATGCTGCATTTTTTTTAACTGCCTTTAGATGCAGGAAGGATGTTCCCGATGGCGGGGGAGTCCAGAACCAGGGGTCACAGTCTAAGCATAAGGGGTAAGCCATTTAGGACTGAGATGAGGAGGAATTTCTTCACCCAGAGAGTGGTGAACCTGTGGAATTCTCTGCCACACAGGGCAGTTGAGGCCAACTTATTAAATATATTCAAGAAGGAGTTAGATATATTTCTTAAGGCTAAAGGGATCAAGGGATATGGGGAGAAAGCAGGGACAGGGTACTGAATTTGGATGATCATCCATGATCTCATTAAATGGCGGAACAGGCTCGAGGGGCCGAATGGCCTACTCCTGCTCCTATCTTCTATGTTTCTATGTTTAAAGTGCACATGTTGTGATGGATGCTGTTCTTCTAAGCAGTCAGCACCCAAGATGTTACGTGAGTACATCAAGTGGTATCGGCACTGATCAGATATCTTCCTGATTGCTGTTTACAACAAACACAATGTAAGATCAGGTTTTAGATTTATTGTATGTTCAATCTAAATTAGTGTTGTCAGTAGATTTTAGCAAAGTGTAATGAGTACATAACTTTTTAAATGTCCATATCAACACCAATTTTTTCATTTGACACCTTTTTTTGAGTATGATATTAGGATGACATACTGATGTCTGGGACGTTTTTAAGGGTGGTGGTGGTAGAGGAGGGAGCCATTTGAGGTGATGAATTTCAAGTAATGTTACATAAAGTGTATTGGCACAACATTTAAGAGTATTTTTCCTATAGTGTATTATCAATATGGGGAATAAGCTCAGACAGTCACAAAGTCTGCCGACACTCCCTGTCTATTGACTTGCATGGAGAATGACCATTTGGACAAGGTACTGTAGGGCTGCGAACGTTTGTGGAACCATATCGCAGTATGGGGGTGAAATTGGTCTTTGGCGATAGTGAATCAGCAGCTCGTTTTACGCTTTACATTGAAGTCAATGGAAAAGCAAATCGGGTGGGATGTAAAATGGGCTGCCAATTCATTATCAAAAAACAATTTCACCCCCATGAGTCACTGGGGTAGATTCCCAGCTTGTCACTGTGGGTGTTGATGGTCGGGTGTCCATTATAGAAACCACCTGATTTTTCATTTCTATTGAAATTGGGAGGATTTTTTTTTTTTTGTATATATTCTTTGAAATTGTTCTTGTTCCTGGGAGTTAAGATTCATACCATGTTTAGTTTAAGTTGGGATTTTTTGCGCTTTACTACTGTGCCTCTAAAATTTCTGTGTTCATATATAGCAACACTTCATTTACACTTAAATATGCTTTTTGGTTTTATTTTTCTCGTGTAATATTTTACATTTCTGATATTCAGTACTGCAAACATCATTTAATAGTTTCATCTGTTTTGAGTTGGACGAATCCCCACTTCAATTACTTTTCTCTGTAGCATCTTGCATACCAGAGTGCAACACAGCGGTAATGTTCTTCTCTTATCTGTGGACACATGCTTTTTTTATTCAATGAAAAATGTGATTATCTGTTGACATTGAATGTGTGTAATTTAGTGTTTTTAAATATTTATCCTCACTTTGCATTAATCTAGTTAGTAAAGAATGTTCATGCTCAAAGCGGGCTTCCTTGTCATGGGAGGTATGAAGTGTGTTATTGAGGTAGAATTTGTGCTGCAGGTTTAGAATTACCCGGTTGCTCAGCTAGAAATTGTAGTAATGGTGTCTGCTGCCTTTTGTTTTCTTTGGGGTTTTTTTTTATGTCATCTGTTAAGTTGGGATCATGGTTGGTGATGGAACACTCCTCGGCCTCCAGTCCTTGACCAGCTGTCTTGTATTTGTTGTGATGTGTCAAGCTTTGTGTCCGTGAGGTAGATTTGCTGGTTTTGAGAGCCCCGTAGGATTTGTTGTGTGCTTTGCGTTGTGTTCCCTGTTCTGAGCCTTGCCTGTCTGTGGAATTTGTAATTCATCAATGGCCCACAGCTCTTGTTGTCAAAAGAACTTTTTTTTCTGTTTCTGCGAATAATATTTGTTCCGGGTCTTCGAACAGCTTCTTCAAGAGTGAACTCGATTACTGTCCAGGAGATAGCCAGTTAAGTACTGGGAATAATGTACATTTCAGTAATAATCTTGCTGTTTGAATTTCTGATGCATTTAATTTTGCACTTTCTGTCTTCACTGGTGGTATCTGTCTTTAATTGTGCGGAGATTTGAGATCAATATAGCATGAAATATTAAACTGTTTTGGCTACTGCTGGGTGCGTCTGTGGGAACCCTCCGAGATCTCTGTGCTCCTTCAGTTCTGGCCTCTTGTGTGTCCTCGATTTGAATCGCTCCGCCATTAGAGGCTGTGCCTTCAGTTGCTTAAGCCCTAAGCTCTGGAATTCCCTCGCTAAATCTCTCCGCCACTCTGTTTCCCTCCCTCGCTTCCTTTTAAGACGCTCCTTAAAACCAACCTCTTAGTCACCTGTCCTAATTATCTCCTTATGTCGCTCGGTGTCAAATTTTATCTGATCATGCTCCTGTGAAGCACCTTGGGACATTTTACTACGTTAAGGGTGCTATATAAATGCAATTTGTTGTTGTTGCAATGCATTGTATATTTTGAGCAAGGGAGGGTACTTTTCTAGCCCTTTACTGAGCTGTTACCAGCAACAGTATTAGAAAGTAAATGGGGTTGATTTTAACTCGGCCGTGAGGCGGGCTTTGAGGTGTGTGGGGGGTTAAAATTGCAAAAACTGGGGGTCGGGACCCCCCCGGCCTGGTTCCCGACCCCGAGCCATTTTAACCCAGGCGTGTCTGATGGTCCCGAATCAGTCCCGCCTCCAACAGGCAGGACTGGTCTTTAAGGCCCTTAATCAGCAATAATTGGCCTTTATAATCCCATTTCAACAGGCCCTTGCATTTTTAACCCTTTTCCCACGTAAAGCACGCCTGGTGGGGATCACGCCTGTGAAACCTGGCGTGAGCACTATTGGCTTGCTGACTATCAGCTGCAGGTCAACCATTAAAGAGGAGGTTTGATCAGTCATCATTTGCAGGTGGCAGGACTTTGTTGTTTCAGGCCTGGGGCAACTTTTACCAGGCTTAACCACACCTGTGGAAGGTTGGAGTCTCACACACATCTCCAGTGTGGCCTCCTGGGAAACCCCGCTCGCCACCTTCACTCAGCGCTTCCTCAATGGAGGCATATACCACAAGCATGGGAGCCATTTATTTCCTTCCCTTCTGGGCATTAGATGAGCTCGAACACCAGCCACGGCACCAGCAGAACCAGGAACAACAGCAGCAGCAACAGGAATGCCAGGCTGCTGCTCACCCACCTGAAGCTGCACAGGCCAGAAGGGGCCAGCGCTTGGAAGTGGCTTGAGAGCACCTTGCTGCACATCAGGGGGCCACGGGGACCCGTATCTGCACTGGCAGTCCTACTCAGGACTTCCATGAAGGTCTGGTTTCTCTGTTCAATAGATGGCCATCGCTCCTCAAGAGATGTCATTCTATTATGAACACTCGCCATGTTTTCCATACCCTGGCGACTTATCTCCTCCATGGAGGTTGCCATCCTTTCCATGGTGATGCGTTCATGCGCCAATGACTACACAAAGGCTCTGCTCATGTTCCCTATGGACTCCTCCATTCGCTCCACACTCACATCGACCCTGGAGACAAAACCTGCCAGAGACTCCTGCATCTGTTCCTGGAGTTCCAGCCCTGCTGATCTTATGGATGGACCCAGAGGCAGAGGGTCGACATGCAGCTGAGCCGAGCTGGCAGAGTCCTGCGCCCTCCGACTAAGACTCTCCACTGCTGTCCCTGTCTCCACAATCTGCTGATGCTCACTTGTGAGCTGTGATACACCAGGTGACAACACTACTCTGCAGGTGACAACACTACTCTGTCCCGAAGGTCCCACCGAGGTGTGAGTGTCTGCGCTGGTGCTGGGTGCACTGAATTCTGCTGACGCTGCGCCCTCAGAGGTTGCAGATTCCTCTGAGGAGTCTGGAAGCTGAGGCTCTTCCTCCTGGACAGTGGGGACGGGGGCTCTCGATGGTCCTGTGGGGGAGTAAAGGAAAGAGTAAGAGATGTGAGATCAAGGTTACATGCACATTGCAGATGATCATAGGTCCATCTGTTATAGCTTCAGAATCATTATCAGCGACTCATGCAATGTCAATGAGAGAGATGGAAAACTATTCTGTCACCAGCTTGCTGTGATGCACCCATCTGTCCGTCCCCCACTTGCGCCTCATCCTCCACTCCCACGATCTCCAGGACCACCTCTTCCCAGGGGGTGAGGTGGGCTACTGATGGTGGCCCTCCTCCTGTCCTCACTTGTTCTCTTTTATTGTGAGCTCTCTTTTCCTGCAATGAGGGAGACAAGTGGAGTTTGAGTGAGAATGAAGGAGTGAGTGTAGAGAATCCATAGCATAGATGCTTAGAAGGAGACAAAGATGGAGTGAGGTGGCAAGACCAAGGGCCCTCCCTGTGTGTTGTCAGTTGTTTTCATAGCATCAGAGTGTGAGGGCTGCATAGCCGAATAGTTAGGTGAATGTGAGCATAGAGAGAGAGGGAATGGGTAAGGGTGCATGGATGTCGGTGTCAAGTGGGATGTGGAGGAAGAGATAGCTAAAGCTGAGTGCTGGTGAGGAGAGGCAATGGAGATCAGATTGAGAGGGATGGGAACTTCATACTCACTTTTCCAGTCTGCCGAAGGTCATGAAATCTCTTCCTGCACTGTATCCAGGTTCTGCGGGTAGCCGATAAGGAGTTGACCTCCTTTGCCACTTGCAGCCTTTGTCTGCTGGGGAGGCATCTTCCTCCCTGATGAAGGGAAGAGCACCTCCTTGTGAGCTCTTGCTCCCTCCACTAAAGCCTGCAGGGCAACGTCATCAAAACGGGGTGCCATTTCTCTTACACGAAGCTGGAAGCAAAATGGCATCAGCAAATGCCAAAAGGTTGGCAGCCTGCAGAAGAAGCAAGGCTTGTTGCAGACCCTAAATGCAGCAGCAATAATGACATATTATGCGACTTTCTGACTGGAAATACTCATTTGCCAAGGGTTCCCACACGTTGGAAATCAATTGGCCAATTGAGTTAAAATTGCATCAATCTCGCACACCCATTTTAGATTCGTGTGGGAAACACCAAATTCGGGGAACACGACAATTCCCCGCACCGGAGTTAAAATCGACCCCAATGAGTCACCAGCATCCTGGCAACAGAGATAGGTGCTTCCACAGCCTGACCATGCAGGCCAGCAGGACATCTCTCCCATCACTGTGGCCTTTCATAGCCTTTCGCCATCCTTCATCTGCAACCTCCTCTATGTCCCAGCTCGCCCTCTACTCTTTTGTGAAAGTGCACTAAACATTGTCCGTCCCTCCACTCCACCAGTGATAGACGAGTCTTCAGCTGTCTGAAATTATAAAATAGCGAAAAAGAAGAAAGGAGAAGGTGCAAAAAAAAAAAAAAGAAGATTTACAAGGATGATGCCAGCTAAGAGGTGATAACTATCAAGAGTCTGGAACGCACTGTCTGAAAGGGTGCTGGAAGCAGATTAATAATAACTTTATAGAATGGTTACAGCACAGAAGGAGGCCATTCAGCCTGTCGAGCCTGTGCCGGCTCTCTGCAAGAGCAATTCAGCGAGTCCCACTCCTCCGCCCTTTCCCCATAACCCTGCAAATTCTTTTCCTTCGGGTACTTATCCACTTCCCTTTTGAAAGCCACGATTGAATCTGCCTCCACCACCCTTTCAGGCAGTGCATTTAAAAAGGGAATTGGATAAATACTTGAAGGGGACAAATTTACAGGGTTGTGGTTAAAAGAGCAGGGGAGTGGGACTAATTGAATAGATCTTTGAAACAGCCTGCACAGGCACGATGGGTCGAATGGCCTCCTCCCTGTGCTGTATCATTCTATGATTCTATGTTCCTTCCCCAGCCATTGGGGAAGTTCCAGTGACCTAGAAATAATCACAATTTGCTGCACAAGTTGAGTGTGTTTGAAAGATGCATCATGCTATTTTGAGAGTGTGTGCTGCGTTTAAAAATCTATGGTTGATAAACCACTGGTGTGAGTTTAAGTTAAATCAGTTTTCCTCTCTTCCATCTTGTACAGGTACACAATTTTGCTCCACTCTAGCCTCCTCCCATCCTTCTAACCCCATCAACATGTACAGATACACAAATCACTAAAAGTAGTGACGCAGGAGGTTAATAAGGCCATTTTAAAAGGCAAACAAAGCACTCGGGTTCATTTCTAGAGGGATAGACTTGTAAAGCAGAGAAGTTGTGTTAAACTTGTATCGAACCTTGGTTAGACCACACTTGGAGTACTTTGCACAGTTCTGGTCGCCAAATTTAAAAAGGAGAGAGACACTGGAGAAGGTGCAAAAAAGATTTACTAGAACGATACCAGAACTGAGAGTTCCTACCTATCAGGAAATATTGAACAGGCTGGGGCTCTTTTCTCTAGAAAAGGGAAGACTGAGGGGTGACCTGATAGAGGTCTTTATGATTAAGAAAAGGGTTTGATAGGGTAGACGTAAAGAAGATGTTTCCACTTGTGGGGGGACACATAAATATAAGATAGTCACTAATAAATCCAACAGGGAATTCAGGAGCAACTTCGTTACCCAGAGGGTGGTTAGAATGTGGAACTCGCTACCACAGGGAATAGTTGAGGCAAATAGTATAGATGCATCCAAGAGGAAGCTAGATAAACACATGAGGGAGAAAAGAATAGAAGGATATGTTGATGGGGTGAGATGAAGAGGAGTGGGAGGAGGCTCATGTGGAGCATAAACACTGGCATGGACCTGTTGGGCCATTCAGCCCGTTTCTGTGCTGTAAATACTATGGCCCAGAAATTCGGGTCGGGGGCTTCCCGCGGGTGCAAGCCCCCGACCTGCACTTGCCTAGCGCGCCAGCTGTTGAGCTGTGGGCCCGCGTGGAATTCCGATCCTGGGTGGTCTCCAACTGCCAGCGTGCAGTGCTTGCATATCCCAGGGGCGCAGTTAGTTCGATGCGACCCCTGGGATCACATGGGCCATGGAGAGCCAATGGTAGCAGGGAATGCCCATTCATAAAATTGACAGGAAGAGCTGTCAAAACTATAAATACTATAAGCCCCAAAACATCACTAAAACTTCAAATAAATTTTTTAAAAATCACATTTTTAAAATAACTATAAATTACATAAAATAACTATTTTAAACAATAATTTAAATTTTTGAAAAAATTAATTACATTTTCTAACGGGGCTAAAAATAAACTTACCTTTCTTTAAAGTATTTAAAAATAATAAACCTGTGGAAAAAATGTTTTAATTTTAATTAATTCACCACTTACCTTGTTAAAAGCAGGCCTTGCGCCTGCTTTTTACATGTGTAACTCCTGGAGACTTACGGTTTTTTTCCAGGTTTCTCCGGGAGGGTAAGTTCCATGCGCACGCGCTGCCTCTCTGGCGCGCGCGTTCGACCTCTGAACCCCTTCCTTTAAGGGAACGGAAGTTCCAGTTTCCCGCGCATGCACGAAACCGGCACTTCCGTTGGGCCTACGGGTGAGTACCCCGTGCGTATTCACCCGTGGAGACCCGAATTTCTGGGCCTATGTCATTATATGTGGGCTGCTGCCTGACAAGCGTATATGTATATTTGTTAGCCAGTTAATAAACATAATTGGTGCTGCTTTAACTTTAAAGGGCCATACTTTCCGTCTTACAGCAAAAAGTAGGCATGAGTGAAGAGTTGACCAAAAGCGGCGACAAACTGTTCATAATTGTTTAATGCTGCTGTGAGCATTTGTACCCCTCAAAGTGGACTAATGGATCTTTAGCAAAATAGACTGACTGGATGATGCTACCTGTCAGAAATTACGCCAAGTGCTGATCTTCAGTGCCCCAGGCGCACTGGCATCCCACAACCAGATCCTGGCAGTAAGGGGGCCTAACTGCAGCAATCGCCACTGGGAAAGTAGCAACTTTAAATTTGCAACGAAAAAAAAGAATCATCAGTTAAGTTTTTATGGCAAGCACCAAATGTAGGGGCAAGGGGTTGACCATTTAGGACTGAGAGGAGGAGAAATTTCTTCACTCAAAGGGTTGTGAATCTTTGGAATTCTCTACCCCAGAGGGCTGTGGATGCTCAGTCATGAGTATATTCAAGACTGAGATCGACAGATTTTTGGACTCCGAGGGAATCCAGGGATATGGGAAAGTGGAGTTGAGGTCGAAGATCAGCCATGTTCTTATTGAAAGCTTCCACCCAAGGATAAACCTGGCACAGGCATGATGGGCTGAATGGCCTCCTTCTGTGCTGTACCATTCTATATTACAATGAAGTAGTAGAAGTAGAATGAGGAGGGAAAGCCCGGTTATATAGCTAGCATAAAAGTGCACAACTTGCAGCAGGTACTAGTGAGGGCAGTGAGACTACAGCAACAGAATCAGCTCCCTGGGCATGGCAAAGGTTCAGTGCTTAAAGAGGCTAATGCTTACCAGGGAGTCTGTGACTGATATGTGCCATCTGAGTCATGGAGACCTGCAGGGACAATCAACCATCTGCCAGGCACTTTGAGTGGTGATGAAGTCACCAATGCCCCAATGGTTATGCTACAGGGGGTCTTCCAGGTATTCACAGAGCACATCACAAGACTTGGCCACTTTCTTTGTTTGGCTTTTGGACCTTTGATACTTTTCTGGACAATGAAAGAAATACTAACTGCAAGATGTATTAAGGGTGTATTCATTACATTAGGTGGTTTAATGTTTGTGATGTACCTGCTTAATGGGATTTGCTGATTCACTTCCCTTTTGTGTCATGAATCTCTGTGTTGCTTGTGAATATCCACTACTCCTAATACCTCCCTACTGACTGTAGACCTGGTGAGCTGAAGGAATATGTAGGCCTCCCAGACCTTCCCTTTTGTTCTTTCATCCCCCTCCCCCATTTCCCAGCCCCCAAACTTGCTTCTTAATCTGTTTCATTTCGTGCTTTTTTTCTCAGTCCTGACGAAGGGTCTTCGACCTGAAACGTTGACTCTGTTTCTCTCTCCACGGATGTTGCCTGGCCTGCTGAATTTTTCCAGCGTTTTCTGTTGTTATTTCGGATTTCCAGCATCCGCAGTATTTTGCTAACGAATATGTAGGCCACCTGTTTGAACCTGTGACTAGACTGCATCAGAGTAAGAGGTTTCCTTTGCTGGAGTCACAGGGCTTTTTGCTATGAAAGGCTATGTGATGGCACAGAACTGCTGCTGACATGAGTGAGTGCCAACGAGCTGCTGGTGTTCTACTCCCTGCAGTCACTAGTGGAGATGAGCAAGTCCATTGCTCCGTGTGAGCATATAACAGTGGGTACCTGAGGTCCCTGCATCCATCCCTCCTGTTGTTACTGCAACTGTTGTCCAAGCAAGTTGAAATCAGCTAGGAGTGCATCCATGAGCTGGGATGCAAAAGTCTCCAGAGCAGCAGTGGGTGTACCTAATGCGTCAATGACCTGTGGAGTTAAGGTTACCACTGCTGTTGCCACATGCTCAATGGCAGATTGAAGTGCAGACAATAGTTGGTCCAAGCTAACCATTACTAGCTAACCATTACTATCTTCCACTGTATGGAAGCAAGTGATTTCTCCATACAGGCCGAGTCCTGTACTAGCCTCCATTGAGAAGCAAGCCCATTAAAGTATGTGACACCATGCAACGCGACAGGTTGGACCAACCTGTGCCAACTGCCCGTCCATCGACCCCACTTTATCACCCAGGCTCAGTACCTGACCAAGTGCTTCCTCATCAACATCATTATCATCTATCAATATATCTGCGCTATTACTTTGTCTTTGCACTTTAGCTGCAACAAATAGGTTCAACATTTTGGATGCTCTCTGCGGAAGTGTACAATAGCGCATATAAAGACAACCATCAGTGTGTATGGGCATGTTAGATGTAACATGCTGTGCGGATCATCAAATAGAATCATAGAATGATACAGCACAGAACGAGGCCATTTTGCCCATTGTGCCTGTGCTGGCTCTTTGAAAGAGCTATCTAATTAGTCCCACTCCCCTGCTCTTTCCCCATAGCCCTGCAAATTTTTCCTCTTCAAGTATTTATCCAATCCTTTTGAATGTTACTATTGAATCTGCTTCCTCCACCCTTTCAGGCAGTGCCTTTCAGATCACAACTCACTGCGTTTAAAAAAAATTCTCCATGTTGCCTCTAGTTCTTTTGCCAATTATCTTAAATCTGTGTCCTCTGGTTATTGACCCTCCTGCAACTGAAACAGTGAAAACCCTTCATGATTTTGAACGCCTCTATTAAATTTCCCCTTGACCTACTCTGCTCCAAGTTGAACACTTGATGGTACATATCGGTAGTGCTGCACACCAATCAGATCTCCAGGTTCCAATGCCTTCCCGACTTCTTCCTTCTAAATAAATCACTTATTGCTTTTATGTGCTGATGTTTTTCATGTTGTAAGATCATCATCCAATTATTTAACTCTGCACCCTTATGTTATACAGTACCAGTGTTGCCTTTTCACACAAAAGCTATGGAGATTGAGATGGGATAATTTGACGTAAATAAATTCCTTCCTGCAATCTATTGTTTCCTGCCTTGCAATGTATAATGTATTTTGCATTACCCTGATGTCTTCACTTCTCATACCTTGTGTGCTACATCCTAACTAATATTTCCCTGCAGCATTTTTTGTACTTTAACAATTAACTACTTTCCTTCATGTCCACACATATGCTGCTACTTTACAGCACCGTCACTCCCTGGCCAGGATTCTCCTCCATGGTTTCACCCAAAATTGGGTGGAATTGTGTCCAAGAATGAGGTAAAATTCAGTGGTGGGGGGGGAGAGGTGGGTGCAGTGATATCCCCCCACTGCAAGAACTGCCTCCATCTGCACCTTCCCCGTCCCCCACATGCACATAGCCACAGGAGGGTGGGACATATCGACAGAGGAAGTCTAGGCCAAATTCCCATTTTTAGCATTTGCAATTTTTTTTTTTTTACAGATTTTAGAGATTTTAACCAACAGAAAATGAGGAAAGCACTGCCACGTGCTCACACTGATAATACAGGAATGTGAAACCCTCAGGAGCGGTTTTGGCCAACACAAAACCTTGAGGCCCAGAAGCCTTGTGGTCATAACACAGTAGGCTCCTAGGAGCCCGAATGTCAGGCATACCTCCTGGCAGGTCAATCAACAGAGCAGCCTTGATAGCATCTCTTAGAAATGTTTGCATTCTGGCTTGTGCTATCTGCAGAGGTGGAGCGAGTATGAGTGTGAGTTAGTGTTATGAACTAGCGAGTGTGTGAGCGTGCTTTCTAAGTCTCCAAAAACTTGCCATGTTTTTTGTTTTATCAAAATGGTACTAATCCTAAAAATGAATAGAATGCACCTTTTTGGTAACTAGTGGGGGCGGGACAGTCCCAGCACAGGAGGCAGCAGGAGAGCTGTTGCGTTCAGTTGTTGAGCGGGGGAGGGGCAGAAGAGGAAGAAGGTTAAAGAGGATCCATTACTCTAGCAGTCAGTACAGGAACTGTGCTCGAGCCACATACTTGACGTTAACGGGCAAGCTGGCATGCTACAGATCGGCTCCTGGAATATTTCCCGCCGGCGCTGTGGATCTGACAACCCACCAGTCATTAGTCACACTCGTGAAGAGTTCCATTACCAGTCTCTATTGGTATCGGCGTTGAAAATAACGGAAACGGCTGCACCATAAATAAATCTTAATAAATGCAAGTAACTGCATATAGAATGACCAGAATTATATATTTTTAGGTGGCTACACAGATTGATTTTTGAATCCCACGTTGATGATCGGAGTGCGGATTTTAATAGTATTTCTCGCCAGATGGCATGTATTGCATTATTAGCCATTAAAAACACAAAATTACTCGGTTTCTGATTGAAGTGCTTTTAGGAGAAGCTGCACTTGTATTCTGCTAATTATAGTGCTTGTTGTCTGTTTAAGTCGAGGTAAGCAGCGTACCTGAAGACACGAGGAGCAGTGTACCTGAAGACAGAGGCAGGGGTCAATCACTGACAAATGTCACTGGCTTACACCAAAGCTCCAGACTACATTCACACCATTGCTGGTTGAAGGCAGTTTACAGAATATCTGCACAAGCAGCTTCTGGCATATGGGGAGTGCAGCCAGAGTCAAGTCCATGGCACCACAGGTGGCTCAGCTGCACAGGGGTGGAGTAAAAAGAGTGGAAGAGCAATAGTGGTAGGGGATTCGATAGTTAGGGGAGTAGACAGGCGTTTCTGCGGCTGTAGACGTGACTCCAAGCTGGTATGTTGCCTCCCTGGTGCCAGGGTCAAGGATGTCACTGAGCGGCTGCAGGACACTGAGGTGGGAGGGTGAACAGCCAGAAGTCGTTGTCCATATTGGTACCAACAACATAGGCCAAAAGAGGGATGAGGTCCTTCAGGCAGAGTTTAGGGAGCTAGGAGAGAAATTAAAAAGCAGGACCTCAAAGATAGTAATCTCCGGATTACTTCCGGTGCCACATGGTAGGAAGTACAGGAATAGGAGGCTAGAACAGATGAATGCGTGGCTGGAGAGATGGTGCAGGAGGGAGGGATTTAGATTCCTGAGGCATTGGGACCATTTCTGAGGACCTGTACAAGCCGGACGGGTTACACCTCAACAGAGCCGGGACCAATATTCTCGCGGGGATGTTTGTTAGTGCCGTTGGGGAGGGTTTAAACTAGCTTGGCAGTGGGATGGGCACCAGCATATAGGAGTAGAAAAAAGGATTAAGGTGCATAAAAGAGTGAGTGTGTTGGATAGTACTAGAGGCGGTAGTAGTACCATATTAGATAGGAGCAGACTAAAAGACTACAAAAAATTCAAAAATGGGTTTAGAATGCATAAACATAAACGCACAAAGTGTGGTGAATAAAGTTAATGAACTACAAGCACAATTAGCCGCGTGGCAATATGATGTGGCAATAACGGAAACGTGGCTTAAAAACGGTGAGGACTGGGCACTTAATATTCAAGGGTACAAAGGCCTAGAAATTCGGTTGAGGTGCCAAGTTCGCCTGGGCGCTGATTTTTGCGCAGCGTTCGGAGTAATACTGATCGCCAGAAATTCAGTTTCAGCGCCCCTAGAGGGAGACGGGGCGAGGCTCGAGGCGCTCCGCGTCCCTCTTAGGGCGTTGAAACTGAATATCGCGGCACGGCGCGCTGCGGTACTGCAGGCCTTCCTCCCATTTTTAAGGGGGAGGGGCCTGCAACAGCGCGATCCCCGATCGCGAGTGCCGGCAAAAGAGCCTGGCACCAAGGAGAAGTGCTGGGCTCTCGGGAAACAGCCGGCAATGCCGCGGGGGGGGGGATCAGGAGGCCGGGAACGGAGGTGCTGGCAGGCGGCCGCCGAAAAAAGCGGCCGCCCCGCACCTCCACCTTAACTTGCGCCACTGCCGGCACAGCAAGGCCCCGTGAACCGGGCGCGGGTAGCGAACGGCGCTACAGCGCCGTTCACTACCAAATATTGCGATCGGGGCGCTAATGGGGCGCTGCGCGCACCGATGACGTCATCGGTGGCAGCGCAGCGCAACAGGCTAACGCCACCATTAGCACCCCCGCTGAATATTGCGGGAGGCTCGGCCAGTGGCGCTACAGCCACTGACTGCCCTCTTTAGGCGCTAACAGGTGGCGCTACATACCCAATTTCTCCCCCAAAGTGTTCAGAAAAGATAGGGAAGGAAAAAAGGGAGGTGGGGTGGCAGTGCTGATTAAGGAAGACATTGTAGTGTTGGAAAGGGAGGATGTTCTTGAGGGGACAAGGACAGAATCATTTGGTTAGAGTTGAGGAGCAAAAAGGGTATGATCACGCTGTTGGGGGTATTCTATAGGCCTCCAAATAGTGAGAGGGAGGTAGAGGAGCAAATCTGCAGGGCAATCGCAGAGATATGCAAGAGCTATAGAGTGGTGATATTGGGGGATTTTAATTACCCAAATATTGATTGGGATAATGCTAGGGTAAAGGGAAAGGACGGGGAGGAATTTCTGAAATGTGTTCTAGAGAATTTCCTTGACCAGTATGTCCTTGGCCCAACTAGGAAGGAGGCATTGCTGGATCTGGACCTGGTGCTGGGGAATGAGGTGGGCCAGGTCGACCAAGTGTCTGTGGGAGAACACTTGGGTACAAGTGATCAGCGTATCATAAGATTTAGATTAGCAATGGAGAGGAGCAAGGAACAATCTAGAGTGGAACTTCTAAACTGGAATAGGGCTAACTTCAATGGGATGCAAAAGGATCTAGCCAGGGTAAAATGGAATGAAAGACTGACGGGAAAAACTGTAACGGAACAATGGGTGGTCTTTAAGGAGGTGATGATCCAAGTACAGGCTAGGTACATTCCAACAAGAGGGAAGGGTAAGGGAACCAAAGCAAGGGCTCCTTGGATGATGAGGGAGATAGAGAAGATGATGAAACAAAAAAAGAGGGTGTATGATGCATATCAGGTGAATTCTTCAGTGGAGAACCAGACCAAATACCATAAGTTGAGAGGGGATGTGAAGATGAAAATAAGATTGGCAAAGAGAATATGTGAGTAGAATGGAGGTTAACATAAAAGGGAACCCAAAAATCTTCTACTGGCATGTAAACAGTAAGTGGGTCGTAAGAGGTGGGGCCTGTTCGAGACAAAGAAGGTGATATATACTTGCAGGTGCAGGGAGAGGCTAGAATACTCAATGAGTACTTTGTATCGGTGTTTACCAAGGAGGTGGATGCTGACAAAATATCGGTAGAAGTGGAAAAGGTAGAAGCAATGGAACGGGTGAAAATTGATAGACAGGATGTACTAGAAAGGTTGGGTATGCTTAGAGTGGACAAGTCGCCTGGTCCCGATGGCTTGCATCCCAGGTTGCTAAGGGAATTGGGGGAGGAGATAGTGGAAGGGCTTGCCATCATTTTCCAATCTTCCCTAGATGCGGGGGAGGTGCCTGAGGATTGGAAAGTGGCAAATGTGACACCATTGTTCAAGAAAGGGTGTAAGGACAATCCTAGTAACTACAGGCTGGTCAGTTTAACATCTGTGGTGGGTAAAGTTTTAGAAACCATAATCAAGGAAAAAAATTAACGGGCACTTGGAGAGGTTTAAGCTAATTAAGGAGAGCCAACACAGGTTTGTAAAAGGCAGATCATGTTTGACTAATCTAATTGAATTTTTTGATGAAGTAACAGAGAGGATTGATGAAGGGAATGCAATGGATGTTGTCTACATGGATTTTCGGAAGGCGTTTGACAAAGTACCACATAGAAGGCTGGTTAACAAAATTGAGGGTCATGGAATAGGTTGGTCAGTGGCAGCTTGGATAAGGAATTGGCTTAAGGACAGAAAACAGCGAGTTGTGGTAAATGGCTGTTTTTCAGACTGGAGGATGGTCGACAGTGGTGTTCCCCAAGGGTCAGTGCTGGGGCCACTGCTTTTTTTGATATATATATAAATGACCTGGATATCGGAGTACAGAGTAGAATTTCTAAATTTGTTGATGACACCAAACTTGGGGGTGTGGCAAACAGTGATGATGATATCAATCAACTGCAACAGGACATAAAGGCTAGCAGAATGGGCAGACAAGTGGCAGATGGAATTTAATAGAGAAGTGTGAGGTGATGCATTTTGGCAAAAGGAACAGGGAGTGGCAATATACACTTAATGGCACAGTTTTAAAGAGTGTGCAGGGACGAGGGACCTGGGAGTTAATGTGCATAGGTCCCTGAAGGTGGCAGAACATATTGAGAGAGTGGTTAACAAAGCATATGGGATCTTGGGCTTCATAAATAGAGGTATTGAGTACAAAAGTAGAGAAGTTATGCTGAACCTTTATAAAGCGCTGGTTAGGCCACAACTGGAGTGTTGCGTCCAGTTCTTGTCACCACACTTTAGGAAGGATGTGAAGGCCCTTGAGAGGGTGCAGAGGAGATTTACCAGAATGGTTCTGGGGATGGGATCTTGGCTACAAGGACAGGTTGGAGAAGCAGGATTTGTTTTCATTAGAGCAAAGGAGATTGAGGGGTGATTTGATAGAGGCTTGGATAGGCTAGACGGGGAAAGGCTGTTCCCACTAGTTGATGGTATAAGGACTAGGGGACACCGATTTAAGGTTTTGGGCAAGAGATATAGGGGCGATGTGAAGAAAAACTCTTTTACGCAGCGAGTGGTGATGATTGGGAATTCGCTGCTGACTGAAGTGGTAGAAGCGGAGACACTCGATGTTTTCAAGGGGAGACTGGATAGGCACTTGAGGGAAATAAACTTGCAGGGCTACGGGGATAGAGCGAGGGAATGGGACTGACTGGAATGCTCTACAGAGAGCCTGCACAGACTCGATGGGCCGAATGGCCTCCTTCTGTGCCGTTATGACACTATGGGGGCTAAATTCGGTTGATTTGCACCTCCCATTAGCGCCCTAAGAAGGCGCTAACGGGAGGCGCAAATGAACTTGCGCTGGGTGCAGCGCCGCTAATGCCTCCCGTGGAATTCAGCAGGAGGTTAGCGACGGTTCTGCGCCGCCAGCGATGATGTCATCGCCGTGCGCAGTGCCCCGGCTGTAATATTGGGTGGCGCCCACTGACTTTCCGCTGGACGCTATGTCTGCCGGGCTCGGGGCCCTACCTGCAGCAGGGGAGGTGGCGGGCGGCCATTTTTGTTGCTGGCCGCCTGCCAGCACCTGCCCCCATTGCTGTCCCCGGCCCCCCGTGACGCCGCCCTGCGGGGTGCCGGCTGCGCTCCGTGAGCCCGGCACTCCTCTTGAGTGCCGTGCTCATTGCCGGCACTCCCGATCCCTAGTGGCCCAGCTGGGCGCCGGGATGCGCTGCACCAGGCCCCTCCCCTTTAATAAGGGGAGGAAGGCCTGCAGTACTGCGGCGCAATGTGTTGCAGTGTGTGGCGCTGCGGCACATAGTGCCGCAATATTGGCTCGCAGCGCCCCAAGAGGGACCCGGGGCGCTTCCAGTAGCACCCCTCCTCTATCTCGGGGCGCTACCTGGGAAGATCGGCCATGGGGGCGCTAACTTTCCCCAGAGGGGGCGCTGCCCAATTTTTACCCCTATGACTCAATGTGAACACAGTGCAGTGAGCGTGCGAGCACCTGAGTGTCTTCAGTCAGAGGAGGCAGAGGCACCCTTTTGCAGCGACTCCTATGTTTTTGCAAAATTGATTGGTCTTCATGTAATGGCTGAGTTTTAATTTTGAGGCTTCCCTGTAACACCTGCACACAGTCATGTGTGAAATAAGAGCTCTGATCATATTAATTATGCTCCTCTAATAAGACATTGTAAACTGCTAATTGCTAATTACCAGTTTGAGCCAGCTGCGTTAAGTAAGGAAACCCAATCCACACATTCGAAGGTTGCAGTGAAGTGGGGGGTAGGAAATTGGAGAAAAGTTGCGGGGGGCGGGTGGAGAGAAATCAAATGGTGAAAAACAGTAATTTCCACTGTTGTGACCTGTCAGGAAACTTCTTAATATTCCACACACTGTTTATATTAGTACCTGGAGTAACACGCTCTATAAAATTATGAGATCTACAGCAGACTTTGCAATGTTTTGTACTAAAACAGATTGGGAGTGAGGGTATCAGTGGAGTGACACTGAGTTATCGCATTAGTGTCCTTTTTGTTTTCTTGGGGAAGAGGTAGGGTTGAGATGATTCCTTTCAATAATATTGCTACATCATCTTTGTTTTCAAATCCCTCCATGGCCTTGCCCCTCCCTATCTCTGTAACCTCCTCCAGCCCCACAACCCTCCGAGTTATCTCTGCTTCTCTAAATCTGGCCTCTTGAGCATTCTGATTTTAATTGCCCCACCATTGGCGGCCGTGCCTTCAGCTGCCTAGGCCCTAAGCTCTGGAATTCCCTCCCTAAACCTCTCCACCTCTGGAAAATGGGATTAGACTGGACAGGGATGGATGGGCGGCGCAGACACGATGGGCCGAAGGGCCTCTTTCTGTGCTGTAAAACTCTATGACTCTATGACCTCTCTTTCCTCCTTTAAGATCCTTAAAACCTACCTCTTTGACCAAGCTTTAGGTCACCTGCCCTAATATCTCCTTATGTGGCTCGGTGTCAAATTTTGTTTTATAATGCTCCTGTGAAGCGCCTTGGGACATTTTGCTACGTTAAAAGCGCTATATAAATACAAGTTGTTTTGTTGCTTAAATAAAACCTGCAGACGTCTTTTAAAACTGATGCACTGCTAGGTTTGCTGTGGAGTGAATGGAGAATTTACCGGTTTAAACAATTTGACAGACTTGACAATGGTGTGCAATTCAGTTGCTCAACAATGAAAATGCAGTGGTTTGAAAAGTCTCGTAAATACAGTAGGTTATTTGGAAGTCAGAAGTAAGTTAACCTCTTTCAGAGAAGGTATCTCTTTTCCTTTAAAGCTGCTTTTAGTGCTGCTAACTTTCTTCTTATCGCCAGCAGCAGCAGCTGGGTCAAGGATTTCACTTCCCTTTTTGCTGAACAACCCTTCAAGGCAGTAGCTTGCTGAGAGAAATGGAAACCGAACACATTGTGCTAGTTCGTCCATGGTCGATGGGCAGAAACTTAAGCACAAAGGTCCGTGCGAGCGCGGGGTCCATCCGACTACACTTCAATAGTACTTCATTGGCTGGAAAGCACTTTGGGACACCCTGAAGTTGTTACAGGAGCTATATAAATGCAAATCTTTCCTTTTTTTCCCCTCCTTTTTTCTCTCTCTCCTTTTTCTCTCTCATTCTCTTCCTCTCTCTTTCCTTTTCTCTCGCTCTCTCTTTCCTTTCCTCTCTTTCTGCCACTACCTCATAGGAGAGATCATTTAAGATGTTTTGCTTTTAGACTTGTGCCAGTGTCACTCTGTAACTGGCGAGTCAGAGAAGCCCAAAAATCCAATATCTTGACCTATTTTTGTCCCCCCCCGCCCCCCAAGTACAATTGTCTCTGACCTTCATTTCTCCTAGCTAGCAAGAACTGCCTTTCCTGTTCTTGATGTCTCTTCTAGGCTACCTGGCAGAGGTTGAAAGGTAAGAGAGAGGCTCAAGTCTCTGGAGCGGGACTTGAAAGTTTGTGGGTTCAAGTCCCACTCGAGACTTGAGCATAAAAATCTAGGCTGACACTCCAGTGCAGTACTGAGGGAGTGTCCTGGACAATATTTATCCCTCAATAAACATCACTAAAACAGATTATCTGGTCATTATCACATTGCTGTTTGTGAGAACTTGCTGTGCGCAAATTGGCGACTGCGTTTCCTATATTACAACAGTGACTACACTTCAAAAAGTACTTCATTGGCTGTAAAACGCTTTGGGACGTCCTGAGGTCGTGAAAGGTGCTATATAAATGCAAGCCTTTCTTTCTGTACAAAGAGGCACAGGGATCTTTTATGGAAAAAGTATAAAACAGGGAAGAGAAATTGACATAAAAATTAGACTTTGGGTGCCACAGAATAGGGTTAGTTGAAAATCAACCAGGCTGTATTGAGGAAATTTCAACATGAAAGAGTTTATGATTCTTCGGTTAAGAGCTGATCAAACTTTCCTAATGAGTGTACGCGATCTTATTGTGGTGAAAGGTGGTTTAGTGAAGTAGCTGATCCCACTACCGAGACGGAAGGACAACTGGTTAATAACTACAATCTTTGATTATTCAACTCTAATATTTTTAGGCATACTAATTCCATTTATTTGAAACATATCAAGTTTTAGTACACATTCAAAGCATTCCAGGAAAATTAACCATGTACAAAGTAACTGAACAAAAGGAGCGAGAGCCCAAATCTCGATAATTGAACTGAAAGGGCACTGCTTAATTACATAGCTCCATGCTTGTACAAGCACTGAGTAAGCAAGTGATTCCTAGTAATGAGCAGCACCATAAGCTTCTGAACGGTTTGTTGATTGACTGGCAGAAAGCTGCGTACTGGGGCTGAAATTTCAGATATTCGGAAAAAGAATGATAGAAAAGTTGGGGGTAATCTGGCCCCGATTTTAACTCCAGGTGGATTCCCCGCTCTGAGTTAAAATCACAGTCAGGTCTCAATTATGTCATCAGGCCGCAACATGCCTATGTAAAGAAGGACCCTGTTGGCTCTGGGCGCGTGTCCTTGCTGCCTGCTCAGGAGAGCAGGTTCAAATTGCAATGTTGCGATCATGGCGACTTTCGGACAGATAAGAGCCAGGGTGATTTTTAACTGCCCACCCGCCAGGTTGCTGCTGAGCGAGTAGGGTTAAAATCGCCCAGCGAGCGAGTGAACAATTTTGTATTTCTTCAGTTTGTGAACCAAAGTGAAATCTCTCATATGCTTTATGATTGTGAAAGATGCAAATTCTGAACAAAACTAGCAGAGACCTCCTAAAATCCAGTGCCACAGTATATTGAGAAGTAACTTTAACATTTTGAAATGTGAATGTTTGGGTTTGGGTGTGAAATATTTGCTTTTCTTTATTTGCCTGACTGACTGGGTAGTGTTTGGTTAATTATGTTAGTCCTTGCAATGTGCACATGTAATGTGCAGAAAAACTAGAGTCATACATGTGATCGATTTGTGAAAGACTTGCAGGAGGGTGTCCAGTTTTGTACAACCTTCTATGTTTCCCCTCACAGTGCAATGGCTGAATCACTTCTTCTTGATCTCTTCCAGGCCTTTCAGCAAGGCAAAGAAAATAGTGTTTCTTTTAATTCTTCAAAAACACATGGGGGGGAATTTAACTCCCTCTCCACCCATCAGAAACCGGGCGGTACCAGAGTTAAAATCAAAAGGTAGACTTGGCGCTGGATTAGGAACATAGGAACAGGAGGAGGCCATTTAACCCCTCGAGCCTGTTCCGCCATTCACTGAGATCATGGCTGATCCGTGACCTAACTCCATATACCCGCCTTTGCCCCATATCCTTTAATACCTTTGATTAACAAAAATCTATCAATCTCCGATTTAAAATTAACAATTGACCCAGCATCAACTGCTGTTTGTGGAAGAGAGTTCCAAACTTCTACCACCCTTTGCGTATAAAAGTGTTTTCTAACTTCACTGCTGAAAGTCCTGGCTCTAATTTTAAGACTGTGCCCCCTCGCCCTAGACTTCTGCATTTCTGCCCTTCCACCGGCTTCCAACCACTGGTTTTGCAAGTGTTTGAGAGACCTGCTTGACCCGGGCGAGAACCTCATGAATGCATTTAAATTGTGGTCCTGTTATGTAGACAGCACGGCGAAGGTACTTTTACAGCTTAGTGAGCGGGTTGTCTTTCGTGGGAAGCTCCTCTCAGTAGATCCTTTCAGCTAAGAAGCGAGCCCCACTAAAAATAATTTGTGTCGCTGCTGCCTCTCACGCCACCTGAATCTGGAGAGCTGTGTCAAGATGGCTGTTTGATGCGGACAGTGCATCGGTTCTATTTCAATGAGGTCTGTCGCTCAATGGTTCGGGCTTTGCGCCGCACCTCACAGGCGGTCAGCCTGTGCTTTCCACTGGCCGTCTCACCAAATGATGATATAGCTCCCTACAGTTTCTTCATGTCTCTCGTAAGTCTAACCAACAGCCACCTCCTCTTGCCTTTTGAAGCCTCCATTCTCAGTCCTTCTTCAGTTATCAACATCCTTGGTCTCGGGGAGCACGATGGAAACTCGTGTATCTCCTTTATTGTTGCAGCTAGCTTCAAGACGCACAGTCCCTTTTCATGCCAAATATTTAGTCTCCTCAACACTTTCTATAAAGCCCAAGTGTATCCAGCAACAACAACTTGCATTTCTATAGCACTTTTAACGTAGAAAAAATGTCTCCAGGTGCTTCACAGAGACGCATGGGAAAAATTTATGCTGTGCCAAAAAAGGAGATATTAACTGGTGATCAAAAGCTTGGTTGAAATTCCAACTCAAATTTGGTCACCTCTAGCCTCCAACCTTTCCCTATTTTAGAAATGCTATAATTTACTCCTCTGAACTTCTTCTAAACTCTAAGGAATATAGGCCTAGGCTACTCAAGCTCTCCTCATGGGGCAATCCCCTCATCCCAGGAACCAGTCTAGTGAACCTTCGCTGCACTCCCTCTAGGGCAAGTATGTCTTTCCTTGGGTAAGGAGACCAGAACTGTACACAGTACTCCAGGTGTGGCCTCACTAATGCCCTGTATAATTGTAGTAAGACTTCTTTACTCTTATACTCTAATCCCTTTGTAACAAAAGCTAACATACCATTTGCTTTCCTAATTGCTTGCTGTACCTGCATGTTAACTTTCAGTGATTCAATTAAGCACTGTTAATACTGTTTTATCCAAGCATGATCAAGGTCGTTGCTGAGATTTTTTTTGTTAATTATTTCAAATATACTCCATAAAATTGCAATACTACTACAACAAGAACTTGTTTTACTTTGTTAAAGGTGCTATATAAATACGTCACAAAGTGCTTCACAGGAGCGTTATAAAACAAAATGTGACACCGAGCCACAGAGATATTGGGGCAGATGACCAAAAGCTTGGTCGAAGAGGTAGGTTTTAAGGAGCATCTTAAAGGAGGATAGAGAGGTTTAGGGAGGGAATTCCAGAGCTTGGGACCTTGGCAGCTGAAGGCATGGCTGCCAATGGTTGAGCGATTAAAATCGGGGATGTTCAAGAGGCCAGAATTAGAGGAGTGTAGATATCTCGTAGGGGTGGAGGAGATTACATATATAGGGAGGGGCAAGGTGATGGAGGGATTTGAAAACAAGGTTGAGACTTTTTTAAATCGAGGCATTGCTTAACCAGGAGCCAGTGTAGGTCAGCGAGCACAGGGGTGATGAGCGAACAGGACTTCACCCATCATGGGCACGGCTAGTAGAGTTTTGGATGATCTCAAGTTTACAGAGGGTAGAATATGGGAGGCCAGCCAGGAGTGCATTGGAATAGTCAAGGGGTGAACTAATTGAGGTGTTTAAGATGATTAAAGGAGTTGATAAGGTAGATGGAGAGAAACTATTTCCTTTGGTGGGGAGATTCCAGAACAAGGGGACATAACCTTCAAATTCTAGCCAGGCCGTTCAGGGGTGATGTCAGGAAGCACTTCTTCACACAAAGAGTAGTGGAAATCTGGAACACTCTTCCCCCAAAAAGCTGTTGAGGCCGGGGTTCAATTGAAAATTTCAAAACTGAGGTTGATAGATTTTTGGTAGGCAAGGTATTGAGGGTTACAGAAGCAAGGCGAGAAAATGGAGTTAAGACACCGGTCAGCCATGATCTAATTGAATGGCGGAACAGGCTTGAGAGGCTGAATGGCCTCCTGTTTCTATGTTCAGCTGTATTTTAAATTGTATAAAATTATATATATTATATTTAAAAAGTACCTAATATAAATTTTGCCAGTCAGTAATCTTTCACCTCCCAAACTGCCACGACCTCTTGTGATGGAATAAGCCAGATTCCAAGAAATACACCATCCTATGAATAGATTTCTGACATTATTAATACATGAGAAACTGGGTTTAAAAATCTAAAAAACCTCAGACACAAGCTGTAAACAGAAATACAGGCTTCTGAGATAAAGATCAGTTGTTAACAAAGTTGTAAACACCACAAGCTTTTGAAATGGGAATTGGTTAAATATGCTAAAACAACGGCCCTATTGAAATAGCAGTTTGGCGCTTCCAAAAGGTCTGGAGTTTGGGAGAAACACAATGGAATGACCCAAGTAAAGTGTTAAGAACTAACACGTGAAACAGAAACACAGAATATTAAAAGAGGCATGTGCCTTTGAAAAGATGACATCAAGTAAAAGAAACACCTGCTGGTCAAATAGTTTTTATGTTAAGCTTGAAATATGGAGTCCCGAAGTCTGGTAATATAACCAACTAAGATAGCTAGTAAACGAGCAAACACCCTGGTTAAAGTGGTTTTAATTTACATAGTAAATATGATACCTGCAGAACACTTTGAAGATATGACTTCAATAGATGACACCAAGCAATCACATGGTTTTTGTATTGAACTTGGAACACCACGGAGTTACAACGTCTGTGGTTAAAACCAGTTAAGCCAATATTAAGAATTGAATGAAAGATCTTCGATAAGAATGGCATCAAAGAGATAAATCTGTTGTAGCCATTTTATGATGGTTTTTGGAACACCTAAAGGTAGAGATATAATTATGCATGCAGCAACTAAATTGGCAGTAAGAATAGAAAGAAGTCAACAGAGAGAATAAATAAGATAATTAGCTTACATCAGCAGAAATCTTCAAAGAATAAACCACTAAAAAAGAGTATAAAAGATAGGATTTTCAAATGGGAAAACAAGTCGCTGGAAATGGGCAAGCAATTCTCAGCTTCAGAACCACTCTAAGCCTACAACTCGGAGTCTCGGGTAATCAAGCTATTTGATTTTGGTGGATATTCTGGATTAAGAATAAGTAGAAGTATGGAAATGTAACGAAGTTAAGATTTGAGAATAAGGATCTCTGAGAATAAGATTGTGTAAGTTAATTGTTTTTGAACTGTTAATGTTACGACTGACTCAACAGCTGTTAAATGAATGTCGGCTCTTAAATAAATCTATATATTTTTAGAATTGTCTGAGTATTTCTGTATCAATCTCACAAACCCAATTTCTGTACACTCTTTGAAAGGAGTTGCAGAATTCTGGGGGGTATTCCGGACCCTCATAATATCCGGATGGTTACAGTCTAGTTAAACTCATTTAAAGTGCTATCTGGAGGACGGTAACATCTTCAGTCGTTCCTTTCCTTTAGGGAGAGATAGCCTGAACCTTTAGACCCATTTAAGCGTCTTATAGAATTCGGCTATCTCTAACTTTAGTTGAAGGTGAACGTCTGGGGAATACGCCTGATCTGGGGTAGCCCGAAAAGGGCTAGGACTTGTCATTATCCCTTCACTCTACTGCCTAGAAGGACAAGGGCAAAAGGTGCATGGGAACATAACGACCTCCAATTTCCCCTCTAAGTCACACAACATCCTGACTTGGAAATATATTGCCGTTCCTTCATCGTCACTGGGTCAAAATCCTGGAACTCGCTACCCAACAGCACTGGGAGTACCTACACCTCACGGACTGTAGTGGTTCAAGAAGGCGGCTCACCACCACCTTCTCGAGGGCAATTAGGGATGGGCAATAAATGCTGGCCTTGCCAGCGACGCCTACATCCCAGGAACGAATTTTTTTTTAATGAAAGTTAATTCTGAAGATTTTTTTCCCATTCTATGCACATATAATTTTTTAGGTAACCCAAATTTTCTTTAGCTGCTTTATCAATTGTACAGTTATAGTTTGCAAAGCACTGTCATTTGATGCGGCGCAGCACGTAATGTGGAGCGCTGTATAACATGGTCGGTGGAACTCCAGAGGGAATTCAGCACTCATGGCTAATGATGTATAGTATAGCAGGGGTCCTGACTGCTAATATTTGAGCAGCGGGAACATATGGAGATTCGTGCTTAAATAATGACCTCCTTCTGAGCACAAGAAATTTTATGGAGAGGGAAAACATTGTAAAATAACAGGAAACAGTAAGAAGACGTTGGCCATTGTCTTTTTTGTATTAAGAGAAAATAGATAGAAGCAGTATCACGACTCCCCTTTCCCGACCCCTTCTCTAAGTGCTGCAGGCATCACTGTGCTTCTCGTGGAAAATCCTTGCACACGTAACAGTTGAAGGCAGAACAATGTTTTAAATGGTCTACTGACGGTGATTTTGAGAATGGGGTGGTGGATAGGAGTTTTTCTTTTTAACATTTCCCCCCCCACCCACCCATTTTTTTTCTCCCGTAATGCTACCGCTATATGACGTTGGGCAAATTGTAAACTAAATTTGCTTAAAATTTCTGAACTGGCCTGATTAGACAAAGGCTGGTGTGTTTCAGTAGTGACTGGGAGCTAAGCGCCTGCTTTGTACATTTTGAGGTAAATGTAGATGGCTGAAAGATAGATGAGGGCCAGATGCAGTTTGGCACATGTACAAGCAGCTGGTGTTGTGCTGCATTTCATTAGCTAGGAGTTAACTGTTGACCAGCAGTGGAAACTGCCACGAAGCTTCCGATAGTGGTTGTGTGAAAGCATGAATCTGCAACAATGTACAGTCACCTCTTTCTGTGGAGAGTAATTTTGCATTTGAAAAGAGCAGCATGTCAGAAACTACCTCAATTTCTCCTTTGTATTCACTTTAATTTAATTTTTAATTTTTCTCCTTTTCTCCCCCGAGACGGATTTATTGCTACAAAACAATCGAGCCCTGGACTCCACTAAGAGAACAGAGTTCATATTCCAGTCTTGACTGATGATTGCACGTCAGATTTCCATTTGCCATCTAGGGGAGGGAGGGGAAGTGGACAGTTGGCCGGAAAGGAATGAGTGCTAAAATGACTTGCGGTGTACATCTCACTTTGACTACGGTAGGATCTCTCCGAGCTTCCTCTAAAGATTCCCTTTGAGGATCTTCTGGACTCTCGTGCAGCCCCTGATTTTTTTTTTTCCCCATCACTCCACCATTGGCGGCCGTGCCTTCAGCTGCCTGGGCCCTAAGCCCTGGAATTCCCTCCCTACACCTCTCCGTCTCGTTGCCTCTCGCTCCCCCTTTTAAGACGCTCCTTAAAATATACCTCTTTGTGAAGTGCTTTGGGATGTTTTACTACATTAAAGGTGCTGTATAAATGCAAGTTGTTGTTACAGAGATTCATTGCCTCCTTTTTGTATGCAGTCGCCTCTGCAGTTCAGTCATGTATTGCCAGTTACACTCCC